>NC_084833.1:28914715-29539715 GCF_033115175.1 Lepus europaeus
AGAACTCAAGATCTCTTGACCTATTGCTTTGGGCTTTTGTGTGTCTATTAATCACACCAGAGTCATAGAATTCTAAAGCCTTAAAGGTTACTTATTTAACGGTCTTTACCCATGTAGAAGCTAAACCCAGAAAGACCACCCAGCAAGCTAAGGATAGAGTGAGGATTTAAATTCAGGTCCACTGACAATGAGATCAGTGCTCATTCCACCTCCCTAGGGCCCATTGCCTGTCTGGGAACTCTCCTAGGAAACTGCTTTTGCTTGCCTCAGCTTCTGGCTCTGGGAGCTCCCTGAGTCTTATGTCTCCTCTCTGATGGTCTGGATTTGGACTGTCAGGGAAGAGTGGGTGTTGGGAGGGCGGCAGGAAATGTCCTTAGCTTGAGTGTCATGGGACACTTTCTGGAACAGTGTCCTTGCTGCAATACCTCCAGCCTGGAGCAGGGATATCCAGCTCCCGTGCCTGTGCATTGTGGGTTAGATTTGAAGCAGTGGCCCCTTTCTGCCTCTCCTGACCTCTGGGGCATAATGTATCAATGCAAAGAACTGAAACAACTGGGCTCAACAATCAGCTTTGAGAGTATGCAGCTCAGATCTGACACCAAAGCGAAGCTTTCTGCTACCTCTACCTGTTATTTTTCTACAAGAACAACCACCCTGATGATTCCGTCTAGTTCCGGGAGACCAAACACCCAGCTCTGGCTTCTAGCAGGGGCTTTTGTGTAGTTTGCCTTCTATAAGACTGGGAGGGCAGAACATGCTCACTGCACCTGTGTCACATGGTCCCGTGAGTGGCTGATTTGTCTAAGGGCATCCACCCGATAAGGGACCCGCCCTCCTCCTGTGGGGAAGAAGCAGGGAAGAGGCTAAGAAGAGAGCAGATTCAACAAGAGAATATGATAATTTGGGACTTGAGGGATCAGGGATCCTTTAAAAGGAGAGACCCCTGGATGAGGATGGCTGGGGCCTTGGGGGAATGCCTGGGCAAGCTGAAAGTGAACTTGGACCCAGACCACTGGGTTCAGATCCTACCTTACTGCCATCACTTATGAGCCTGGGACCTTGCTTGCAATTATTAAACCTGAGTCATGGGTTTTTCATCTATATGAGATGACTAGAGTGTCTATCCCGTGGGTTTGCTTGGTGGATTAAATAAGAGAATGTCTTCAGAGCGCTTAGCCCAGTGCCTGGCAGGTGGTGAGTGCTCAATAAATTTCATTTCCTTCTATAGTGGAAAAACTGCAGAAAAGGTAGGCAACCCCTGGGAGATGGATGTGATGATTCTAGCCATTTGCAGATGAGAAAACGGAAGGCCACAGCTCTCAGGAGCCCATTCTAAGACAGAAAACTAGTAAACCGTCATCTCAGATTTGAACTCAACGGCCAGGCTCCAGTCATGAATTTTTTTTTTTTTTTTTTTTTTTTTTGACAGGCAGAGTGGATAGTGAGAGAGAGAGAGAGACAGAGAGAAAGGTTTCCTTTTGCCATTGGTTCACCCTCCAATGGCCGCTGCGGATGGCGCATCACGCTGATCCGAAGCCAGGAGCCAGGTGCTTCTCCTGGTCTCCCATGCGGGTGCAGGGCCCAAGCACTTGGGCCATCCTCCACTGCCTTCCCGGGCCATAGCAGAGAGCTGGCCTGGAAGAGGGGCAACCGGGATAGAATCCGGTGCCCCAACCAGAACTAGAACCCGGTGTGCCGGTGCCACAAGGCAGTCATGAATTTTTTAACTTGATGTTATTTTATCTGAGTTAAAATTTATGTCTCCTCCTTTTCTTTTCTGTTGGCTCTTGCCTCTAGGGAACCCGGGACACACCGCCTTCCACCTTCCAATGGTATCACACCAATAGCATCGGGCTGGGATTTAAGCACCCACTCTCCCTCTCTGAGCTCCTGGGCAAACCTGAACGTTCCCTAGGGCTTAGTGGAGGAGGCAAGATTCTGAGACGCAAGTCTTGGACTGAATCAGCTGTCCAGTGTTGACCATGGGATGCAATCCAGAAAAAGACCCCTGAAGCCCTCCCCTCCACTTTGTCCCTCGACTTGTTAGAATGCACAAGCCTTTGTTCCCTGAGGGCCTTTCCCTATCAGGGAGCAATGCTGAGCACAGGCCCAGCACGGGGCCACCAGCCACCTGCCAACTGCCTATCCTCACCCTCCCTGCTCAGACCCATCACCCTTGTCAGGAGCCACAGCAGCCTGCTTCATCACTCTAATTGCAGTGTGGTTTGCGTTCATCAAGGAAACAGCAGGGATTCCAAATTAAATTCCAACATGCAATTTATTCAAGATAGAAGGCCTATTGAGAGACTCTCTGTAGAGCCCTCTGCCTTCCCTTTTATGGCAGAATTGTGTTGCCAGTGCTGCCGTGCTCTGTGCATGTGTCCTGGGATTCAGGCTCTCTGAATGGGAAGTCTCTTGGGCTCCTCCTGGCCAGCGGTTCTCCCATTTTACAGATAGGGTGCTGGTCTTGCACATAGGGAAAGTTCTGGGGCCTACAGAGGCTAGGTTTGCTGTGGGCTTGTCTATCTTTGGGAATCATGCTTCATGGAGTATCTTTTTTGGCTCATGCCTGAGCCAATTCTGAGCCGTAGTAAGGGCCATGGGAGGCTGGTGCTGTGGCTCAACAGGCTAATCCTCCACCTAGCAGCGCCGGCACACCAGGTTCTAGTCCCGGTTGGGGCGCCAGATTCTGTCCCGGTTGCCCCCCTTCCAGTCCAGCTCTCTGCTGTGGCCAGGGAGTGCAGTGGAGGATGGCCCAAGTGCTTGGGCCCTGCACCTGCATGGGAGACCAGGAGAAACACCTGGCTCCTGGCTTCGGATCAGCGCGGTGCCCCAGCCGCAGAGCGCCGGCCGTGGCGGCCATTGGAGGGTGAACCAACGGCAAAAGGAAGACCTTTCTCACTGTCCACTCTGCCTGTCAAAAAAAAAAAAAAAAAAAAAAAAAAGAAAAGAAAGAAAGAAAAGAAAAAGGGGCCATGGGAATCTTGTATTGAAACTCAGGATCATTCTGTCAGCATTCATGTGCTTGGAAGAGGCTTCTAGGCAGAGCTCTGGCACCAACCCATTCTCTCGGACTTCACACCAATGGGCCAACCACTTCCTAGCAGACTGATCAGCCAGGTGCTTCCAGAATGCTTCCTGCCACCTGTTTTCCCCAACCCTGAAATTTCAGAACCCCAGAATTAAGATGACAAAGTCAATCAAAAACCATGGATATGAAGACACAATTGAATGGCCGAGTGGGGACTGTGGATCCTCGTCCGTGGCTGCCGCTGGGCTCCTGCTTTTGCAGTTCTGCCCTGAGAGGCAGTGAGTGGGTACCCAGCCCCGAGAGCCCCTCTCCAGGGAGCGTGTGCCATGGCACCCATGGTCCGTGTTGTTTACTGTCAGACTAATCTGTCTCAAGGAAGCTTTGGACTTGGTGGGAAAGTGGACCAAAACGCCAAGTCACCCTCCGGGGCCCAGAGCTTCCTAAAGTGAGTATGTGGTGTGAGGACATCACCGTGGTTAAGAGCTAAACTCAGGCTCTGGAAGGAAGGGTTTCCACCGAGCCAGCCCCGCCTGGCAGAGCTGCCTTTCTCCCAGGCTCTGTTTTCAGTCCCTGAATCTGCGCGGATTTCCCACTACTTAGCAGAAGGAGAGCAGTGCGGCTTCGGGGGGAACTGATTGATTCTGAGAGCAGCAAGGCAGCGAATAACCTGACGAAGAAACCTCCAGCTCCGATGGAGGGCAGGCTGTGGATACTTCAATCTGGGCACGACGCCATCGTGCACCTGCCTCCCCAGAGGTGACAACGAACAGGGAGGGAAAGAAGGGGCATCGCTCACATATAACGATGGGTGAGTTTTAACACGTGTGATGGGAGCCCAGCCTTTGAGCTCAAATTTGAGATTGAGGATTGATTAGCTTTGGGTCTTAGAATAAGCTCTATTTTATCTCTGGCCTTCAGTTTTCCAATCTGCAAATGGGTGACTTAATAGAATTGATCTCCCAGGGTTCATTCAGAGCAGAGGTTGGCAACCTTTTCTATAAAGGATCAGATAGCAAATATTTTAGGCTTTTGGGCCACAGGGCCTCTGTTTTGTGCTACAACTCTGCACAAAAGTGGCTATAAAAGTGGTAAATGAATGGGCATGAGTGTGTCCCAATAAATATTTTTCAAAAATGGGCCAAGGGCCAGATCTGGTCTGTGGTTGCCATTTGTCAACCCCTATTCAGAGGGTTATGTGTTAGTGAAGTGCTTGGCACAAAATAACTGACCAGTAAATGCTCCTCCTTCTACTGCTACTACTGCCACCACTGGCCTTGCTGCCCTGCAGTTAGCCACTTGGATCCTCAGGAGCTGCCCACTAAACTACTCTCCTTCCTCTCCCTCTGCTTTCATCACTGACTGGTTAGTTTCTTTTTTTCTTTTTCTTTTTTGACAGGCAGAGTGGACAGTGAGAGAGAGAGAGACAGAGAGAAAGGTCTTCCTTTTTGCCGTTGGTTCACCCTCCAATGGCCGCCGCGGCCAGCGCATCTCGCTGATCTGAAGCCAGGAGCCAGGTGCCTCTCCCGGTCTCCCATGCGGGTGCAGGGCCCAAGCACTTGGGCCATCCTCCACTGCCTTCCCGGGCCACAGCTGAGAGCTGGCCTGGAAGAGGGGCAACTGGGATAGAATCCGGTGCCCCAACCGGGACTAGAACCCAGAGTGCCGGCGCCACAAGGCGGAGGATTAGCCTGTTAAGCCATGGCGCCGGCCAAGTTTCAAAATGGGCATGTGAGTGGACCTAGTTAAACCCCTGGCAGCACATGCATTCAAGATTTTGCCCTTAAGTGGTCTGATGAATGCCAATTCCCAAGTCACTTAGCATTTTAAAGCACCAGGAAGTTTGCATTGCCAGCAAAGGAACAATGGCATGCCTTCCCATTAAAAATTCCCGCAGCCCTTCACCAGGGACTTTCCTTTGCAATACGGTGTGATTTCTCATTGAAGAGGCAAAAGCTTTCACACCCATTTGGCAGACAGGAATGCTGAGCTTTAGAAATAGACTCAACTGTGTGGAGTCATACCCAGAGTCAGGAGCAGAGTTGAGACTTGATTTTATAATTTTTTATTTATTATTTTATTTGAATTGAAAGAGAGAGAGATTGAGAAAGAGAGTGAGATTTTCCAACCTCTGCTTCATTTCCCAAATGCTGCAACTGCCAGGATGGGGCCAGCCAGGAGCCAAGAGACTGGAACTCTATCTGGTCTCCCATGTGGGTGGCGGGGTTCCAAGTGCTAAGCCGTCACCTGCTGCTCCCAGGATGTGTATTAGCAGGAAGCTGGAGTCAGAAGCAAAGCCAAGACTCAAACCCAGACACTCCAAGATGGGACGTGGGTGTTCCAAGTGGAGTCTTTAACCACTGGGCCCAATACTCATCCCGAGGCTTGATTTTAGATCTCTGGATTCTAAATCCAGTTCTCATCCCCCCACATCCAACCTGTGCTGAATATTGAATTAGTCAGGATCTTTGCTACAATGATTAAAACCTTGCTGGTTTACACTGTAAAGGAATTCCTAAATGAGTGGTTCGGAGAATCTCTGAGAGAATCAGACTCAAGGCCTGGTAGGGAATATGATACCCCAGTGATAATCCTGGGTGCTCTGTCTCAGATGCAGGAACTGCTGCTGGCACCACCCATGCCGAACACCTGTAGACTCCTGCCCCTGCTGCAGCCCAAAGCCTGACACTCCTCCGCCACCTTCAAAACCCGCCCTGCACGGTGCCTCCTCCTTCACATTACCATCTTTCAAATGCAGTCCTATTAGCTGAGCCTCTGATCTGGGCTTCATCCTCAGGGAACCTGGGTAGTTACTGGCCTCTTCCCTGGGGAGGCAAGACTCAGAGGAACAGAACTCTCCAAGCCTAGGATGTTCAGATGGTGCTAAAGTAACTCCACTTGGATACACACCCAAAATAAGTCAAATCAGGAACTTGAACAAATTATTTGTACTTTTGGGTTCCTAGCGACATTATTCTACAATCAGATGTCCATCGCCCGATGAATGGAGAAACAAGATGTGCTATAGATATACAATGGTATGTGATTCAGCCTTAAAAAGGGATGGAATCCCAAGACACATGATGTGGAAGAACCTAGGAAAACATTGTTAAGTGAAATGAGCCAGACACAAAAGGACAAGTATCGTACTAGTCCATTTATATGAGGTACATAGACTAGCTAAATCGAATTCATAGAGACAAGAAGTGGAGTAAAGGTAGAGATTTGGCACAGTGGATAAGGTGCTACCTGGGGTGCCTGCATCCCATAGAGGAGTGCTTCAGTTCAAGTGTCAGTACCATTCTTCATTCCAGCTTCCTGCTAATGTGCGCCTTGGGAGGCAGCATGCAATGGCTCAAGCACTTGGGTCCCTGTTGCCCACATGGGAGACCTGGATTGAATTCCAGGCTCCTGGCTTTAGTCTGGCCCAGCCCTGGCTGTTATAAGCATTTGGAAAGTGAATCTGTGGATGGAGAACATTCTCTGTTTCTCTGCCTTTCAAGTCAATACAACAATTAAATAATGTTGAAAAAAGAAAGTAGAATAATGGTTATCAGTGACTGGAGGGAAGGGGTAGTGAGAAGTTACCGAGTAGAGTTTCAGTTTGGGAAGAAGGAAAAATTCTGGCGATGGGTGAAGGTGGTGGTTGTACCACAATGTGGCTGTTCTTAAGTTTGTTTCAAATAGTTACAAAGGCAAGCATTATGTCATGAATATCATATCAAATAAAAAATAGAGGTCAGATGTCCAGTGTGTTTGCAGCTTTTTCATGTACCTGAGACAGGCTACTAATGAAGGAGAGAGGTTTTCTTTGGTTCATGGTTTTGGAAGTTCACAGTGCGAGGTCAGATGGGCCCCACTGGTTTGACTGTCTGGTGAGGTTGGAGGATGGCGATGGTGAGGTGTGCATGGAGGACTGTGTGGTAAACCGGGCAGCAGACAGCGAGAAAGGCTGGGCCTGGCCCTGCTTCTACAACCAACCTCTTGTGAGAGCCGTCTTCTGAGGGCACACCCCCAGTGACTTAAGGATCTCCCACTGGACCCCACTCTTGGTACCATCAACCTGCGACTGGGATTAACCACATGCATAACATTGGGAGCCGTATCCTGTTCAAACCATAACATCCACTATAGAGAAGGAGAAATAGAGGCACAGCAAGTGGTGAGACAAATCAGTGGCAAGTTTGGTGACTGCTCCTTCCAGCCAGGTCATGGGAGTGACTGCTGGACCTTTGGGTGGCTCATTCCTCCGTCCCGTTCCCTCTGGGTTCTGACTGATGGGGCAGGGGCCAGGCAAGTGATTACATGAGTGGTGAAGTGGGGACTGGGATGAACTGAAGAGGATCTGGCCCACTTGAACGGGGCAGTTGCCTGGTGAATCCTTGCACGTTTGCCTGCTGAGGGAGCCTAATGTTGCCAGAGCTTCTGGTCCTGTAAGAGAAGCCACAGATCCAGATCTTTATTTGAACTCCCTGAACTTCAATTGTTGACAGAAGATTAAAGAGAGAGAGAGTGTGGAAGAGGAAGAGTCTATATGCCAATTAAAGTGTATTGGGGCTTCAATCCCCTCCCCTCCCACCACGCCGGCTGCTTGCTTGCCAGCTCGTATTTGAGTACAGAGATGAGCCAAAGTTAAAATCAAGATAGCATTTTTAATAGCAAACATCCACTCAATTTTAGAGTATGTCTCTCCAGTGAACGCTGATAGAAAACACGGGGCTACTGACTAAAATCTGAAGAGGAGTCTCTTCTGACTTTCTACTTCTCAAATCAAACCTTCCAGAGAGGAGAATCAGGACTGTGGACTAAGCTCTGAGGACATGCAGCCACCCTGCTCGCTCCAGGAGCACAAACTCATGAACCAAGGAACAGGGAAAGAGGGAGAGGCCAGGAGGGCAAGGGAGGCCAGGGAAGATGGGAGAGCGGGCAGATCTGCATCACCTCTTCAAGGCTGACCAGTTCTTCTCCTTTGGAAACTTGGAAGCCCCTGCTCCCTCTTTGAGCAAGCTGTTCTCTGGTTGACAGGCTTAACTGGTATTTTTACTCAATTCAGTGTTTTTAAAACCTATTTCTTTTCTGTTATTTTGCAATTTTTAAATGTTTTGCCTCATGTACTTTAAATGTAGACATTATACACATACACATCTGGACTATTTTCCACTGAAGTCAAGGATATTAATCTCACAGAGGGCCTGATGACAATGATCACAATGTGGGTGAAGAACACATTGTTATTTACATGGTATAATTCAGTGAAGCAATATTGATAACTAAACACCAAATGATATGATAGCCACACAATTTTTATACTCTCTCTACATGTTAACTTTCACAAATAAGAGAAAAATATGTCATATTTGTCTTTCTACTTTGGCTGATTTCACAGTGGTCTCCATAACATAATAATATCTAGTTGCATCCATTTTATTGCAAATGTCAGGATTTCATTTTTCATGGCTTAGTAAGATTCCATTCATTCTCTCTCTCTCTCTCTCTCTCCTGTATCCAGTCATCAGATGATGGACTGATTGATCATCTAGGTTGATTCCATATCTTTATATCTTTGCTATTGTGAATTGAGCTGCTACAAAGAGGGGTTCAGGTGTCTCTTTCATATACTGATTTCATTTCCTTTGGATATGTTCCCAGGAGTGGCTGATTAACTCTTGATCTAGCAAACTTGCTCTCAAGAGAAGGTGCTAGTAAGCAAGAAACCAAGGAGAAGTGAGGCATCAGTATTCCACTTTGCAACATTTCTCTTCTAACTCATCTGACTTAACAGTCAAGTCCATGGGCAACCTCCTGGCCATTTCTGTCAGGGGAACAGACAGCCACTTACTCTCATCTTAATGAAGTTGCTCACCCAACACCCACAACTGCTCCTTTCTGCCTCACTGTGGGCAGCAGAAGTTCAGGTTCTGTTCTGGTTCAGGTTCAGAACTAATCATTAATACAAATGGCTCTAAAGCCATGGCTTTCCATTTCCTAACACAAGTTAGGCTCATGCAAACTGTTCAAATAACTCATCAGAGCTTATCCTAAATCATATATTGGAATAGTTTGGATTTTGAAAACTATATACTCCAATTATTGGCTATGCCTAGAAACATTAGAAAGGTCAAAAATAAAACCACCTTTTTAATAAATACAAATAAAGACTAAGAATCTCCGATTCCAATTTGCTATAAAACAGGAATGGTTTTTGCCTGGAGGGTGGACTGTCTCTTCTGGAAACCACCTGCATGGTTTAAGATCATGTTTCTCCAGGTGGCTGTGATAACTGCTGTCTCCATTCTTGGACCACGTTTCCCCTCTCTTTTCCGTGGTTCCGGGGAAGAGTGCGCCACTGAAGGGAGCCTATGTGAGGTCTGAAGGCAGAAGTGCTGCGGAAGTCATTTTTCTCAACATTCTGGGGTGGTCAGACACACGACAGCATAGTCATTCCCATGGGCTCCCTGTGTACTACCCTTTTGGAGACTTAATGTAGTGGCTTCTTGGCTTCCTTGCAAGCTCTGGATTCTGCACTTGGGCTAGACTACAGGTTGGTGTCCTTGGAGCCTGTGTCTGGGTCCTCCAGCTCTAACTTTGTAATGTATCACTTCACCAGCTCGTCCCACATCAGGGTAAGTGCTAATTTCCATATTAAGTCTCTTATTCCTCTCATGTCTGTGGTGCCTCTGACTACCACAGCCCCTGCACTTTGAGTCTTTGAGAAATAGAAACTCCATTTGGGTCTCCCATGTGGGTGATAGGAACTCAAGTACTTGAACCATCATCTGCTGCTTCCCAAGTGCATTAGCAGGAAGCTGGATCAGAAGCAGAGTAGCCAGGACTCAAACCAGTACTGCAATATGAGATGCAGGCTATGGTCTAGAGTCTTCCTCCAAGAGGGGGTGGCTGTCATCTCTGTGTGTAAACATGTATTTGGTGACCAGCACTAAAATCCACTTCTGGTTTTTTGTGGACACACAGTTAACCATGTGCTCAGCCTCTGTCATAGGTAGGAGAGAGTATGGGTCTGGTTAGGCTCCGGGCAATGGAATGGGAGTGGAAAACTGAGCACTGCAGCCCATGTGCACTCCTTCATGAGTCCCTTCCCGTGCTGGCTCCTGGGGGCGATTCACCTAGGTGAACCTGAGAAGCCTGTCAAGAGAAATACAGGCTGGTGTTGCAATTTTAGAGTGAATCATTTTTGCTCAGACCACAAATCTAGTCCGGATGAGGCATCAGCCAGATTTAAACAAACATGCTTCCCTAAATATTGCACCTGAGTCCTCATGGGCACACATTCAAGCTCTGAACTTGATGACAGTTAAGCAACTCAGCTCCTGTGACACCAGATGTCTCAGAATTTCCAAGGGATGATTCTCTAGATGCATCCTGGCTCTTAGGGGTAGATAAAAGGATTAACTATGGAAAGCCTAGTTAATCACATGCATTCTTGAGAGCAGGTCTTGAACAGCTTGACAAGGGTATGATAAATGGGACCATATCTCTGTGATCCATCACTTAAAAATACTGTGTAGGTTCGGGGAACGCTCTGTGAGAAGATTTCCCTATTCTAGCACTTTCAGTGGTTTGGGACAGTTCTGAAGCCAATGAGCTATTTCAGGCATCTCTAGGGTGGCAATCCCCCTACAGGGCTTTATCCATGTTTAGGTGATCAACCCCAGATGATCATCTCAGAAAAGCACACATGGCTCAAGCCCAATATGCCTACAACTTGAAACTGATCTTGTCTCCTAGGTATAGAGAATGGTTATTGAATTCCCTGAAATTTTCTTCATAACATCACCTCTCCTTTCACAGCATTTAGTTTCTGTGGCTATGTTGCCTAGAGCTTGTAGTTGTATGCTATTTTCTTATGTGCATTAGAAATTATCCCCAGTCAGGGGCAAGCATTTTGGTGCAGCAGGTTAAGCATCCATCTGGGATGCCTGCATCCCATACTGCAGTACTGGTTTGAGTCCTGGCTACTCTGCTTCTGGTCCAGCCTCCTGCTAATGCACTTGGGAAGCAGCAGATGATGGTTCAAGTACTTGAGTTCCTACCACCCACATGGGAGACTCAAATGGAGTTTCTGTTTCTTCAGCTTGGCTCAGCCACGGCTGTTGTGGCCATTTGCAGAGTGAGCCAGCAGATAGATCTCTTTTGCTCTGACTTGTTCTGTCACTCTCCCTTTCAAATAAATAAGTCTTAAAAAAATTATGCTAGTCTGTTGTGGATCCCATTCCTTGGTGCCACTCTGTCTATACCAGATTCTTCCATATGAAAACTACCCCTTTCCTGCTTCATATAATTCAGGGGGGCTGTCAGTCAAGGCACTGAGTCCCACTGTCCATTTTTTAAAAAAAGATTTATTTATTTGAAAGTCAGAATTATACAGAGAGAGGCGGGGGGGGGGGTGTGTGTCTTCCATCCGCTGGTTCACTCCCAATTGGCCACAATGGCTGGAGCTGCACCGATCCAAAGCCAGGAGCTTCTTCTGGGTCTCCCATGCGGGTGCAGGGGCCCAAAGACTTGGGCCATCTTCCACTGCTTTCCCAGGCCATAGCAGAGAGCTGGATCGGAAGTGGAACAGCCAAGACTTGAACTGGCACCCATATGGGATGCCGGCACTGCAGGCGGCAGCTTTACCTGCTAGGCCACATCGCCGGCCCTGCCACTGTCCATTTAAAGGAGTTGCGATAGAATCTGGGATTGCATCTCCCGAGATTGTGCACATGGGTCTTTTGGGATCCTCTTTTCCATGAAGCCAACACTAGGAAAAGCAGGACTGCAAAATTAGAAAGGGAGATACAGATTCCTAATGACAGCTGATGAGCAACAGGATCCAGTACTGCTTCAAACTCTGTATCCTTGAACTTAGTTTGCACTAGACAAAGCACCTTGTAAAAATCAATGCAATTAATCATATGAGTTGGAATTTTATTATTTATATCTAGGAGTTCTAGTTAACGTCCCACCAACTTGTTAAACCACAGCATGTTAAGGGAGGATATTTTCTCATGGGATCTGTCTCCTGAGGCTCTCAATGGGTCCCTCCCACTCATTGCACCTCCAGGGCAGACACTAGAATCTCTTTCTCCTCCAGTTTACTGTTTGAAGCTATTGCCTCACCTGTGGGTTACAAAATGGAGAAAATGGACAATGCCTCTCAGGTCACTCATGTACTTGCACTTAGCATACACTTTATCTAGAAGATAGATTGAGTTTGTGATCCTAAACAGCTGAATTTCTTCTGAGCTGAGCTGAGATTTTTGACTACAATTTCCACGTTCAAACCAACTATTCGGGACTTCAACAGGAAAGCTCTATTCATTTTAATCCTGTATTTTCCTATTCATTGGAAAATAGTGATGGGGTTAATTCCAGTTCATTTCAAAGGACTTTGAATTGCTTGCTTTATGTGTCCTTTTGTTTTTAATATTTTTTTGGTTGGAGGCATTTGGTGCCATTTCTTTTTTGAAAACTTTTTAAAAAAATTAATTTATTTGAAAGGCAGAATTATAGAGGGGCAGAGAGAGAGAGAGAGAAAAAGAGAAAGAGAGGGGGTCTTCCATTTGCTGGTTCACTCCCCAGATGGCTATAACTGCCAGAGCTGGCCCAATCCAAAGCCAGAAGCCAGGAGCTTCTTCCAGGTCTCCCACATGGGCACAGAGAGCTAGAACTAGGGCCCATACGGGATGCCGGCACTGCATGCGGTGCATTTTACCCATTACGCCATAGCACCTGCTCCTGTGCCATTTCACGTGTTCTAATATTCTAAGTCACAACACAACTGGTTGGCTTCCCCTCCTCCCCCCCTTACAATCTTTCATGAGCCCAACCTGGGAGTAATCCTTCAGGACAGACGTTGACAAATATCCCAAGGCCCAATTCCAGCCAACTGTCTGGTTTAGTAGATAGTTTTATTAGAACACATTCCCAATCATTCATTTGTATTCTCTATGGCTGCTTTTGTAATTGCTCGAGACCATTTGGGCACTAAACCCTGGAATGTTTACTATCTGGCCCTTTACAGGAAGTTTGCTGGCACCTGCTCTAGATAGTGCTTTATACAATCATTTCCTCACCCAGGCATCCTTAAAACATGGTATTCATCAGGTACCCTGGGGCATGAGATACACGTATCTCTGAAAACTTCCGACCACTTGGGGGAAGATGCGGCATCGCATAAACCTGAGATAGCCAAGTCCTCTCTTTGAAAGCATTTGGAGCACTGAGGGGGGGTAAATCTTGGCTCGATAGGTCTTATACTTGGATTTCTATGTGGATTTGACTGTTGGTTCAGGTTGGAGTTACTTTTCCTGCTCTTGAGTCGTGATGGTGGTGACCTACCAGGTATCCTGACTTCCTAGACAACTGTCCCTGCTCGCACGTCAACATGAGGCTCCTCAACTAAAGTGCATAAGGATGCTCCTATCACCAGGGAGGCCAACCTGAGCCATCTGTGGCTTGAAGCTAATGACCAGCATCCCAGTACAAGAGCTATCATGTGTCTCCGAGTGAGCAGACAGAATCTGTTCCAGTCGTCACAACCAAGCACCTCTTTCCTTCCCAACTGCCTTCTCAGGGCTCCCGATACTAACTGGTACCCACCACTTCACCTCTGTGATTCCAGTCACACCGGCGGGGGAACCACGCTTCTGTGTCTGTCACTGGTTGAGGTCCCATCAACACAGCTTTCCCTTTTCTCATTTCATTATGGCAGCCATTCATCAGAGAAGCTAGGACAGAAGTGACTGCTTACTCTTTATATTGATGTAGGGGAGAAGAGTGTGTCCATAGCCATTTGCACCGAGAAAAAGAATGAAACGGCAAGTTTATTTGAAAGTATAAAAATTAAAAAACGAAACAACCAAATCTATCCAAAAAATGAACAGCAACCACACACACCCTTTCCAGTTTACATGAACTTTGAACAGCACACATTACTTATCAGCCACTTGGTAGCAGTTTTTAAAAAATGTCAATTTCAAGGTAGAGGGCGTTGAGGCACGCAATAAGCTAGCAATCACAGTGAAACTATTTTAATGCAAAAATAAAACACTGATCTCACTTGAGAAAAGGGAGCAGAGATGGTTTTCTAGTTGGCATAGTTTTAGGCAATGGATTAAAAAAAGATGCAGGTTGAAATGAGCTAAAAAATATTGCAGGTCATTTATTTGCCATCATGAGTAGGGGGACAAAGGAAAAATGAAAGAAAACTCTGCAGCTTTGGTGTCCTATTTAGATTATTTTTTAAAAATTCATTTAAAAAATCAAATCCGTCATAAAAATGTCCCTGTGTTAGTTTCAAAAAACAACATTAATAGGTTCCCCTTATCTACTAAAACCATTTGTTTTTCCTAAAATGCTTGGAAGCAGAAAAGTGCATGAGATTAACTCACTGCACCATTAATTAAAATTACAGTCCTTTCCTGCGAACAACTTCCAGAGCACCAGAACGAAGTCGGGGCCCATCAAAGGAGATGAAATGTTCAGCCACACACACTCGGGCTGCCATCAAAGTTCCTGCCGTTATTGGATTACTCAGAAACTAACTTCAGTGCTATTCAAAAATAAGAGATGCTAGCACTAGGTTCTGTTCCTTTACTTTAGGGGAAAAAAACCCAAAAAGACACAGAAAACGCCAAGTGGGCAGCTTTCCTGTAACATACTTTGGATTTGGTTCAAAAAGGCAAAGACTTCAGAACGGGGTCATCGAAGGCCACTTCGTCCCCCTTCCCGCAGGCCGTGTGTTAATCAACATCCAACAGGTTAGCTCCGAATGGGTGGTGCCAGTTGTCTGACGCGGCTCCACCTGGTTCCAGTTTCGTCCCTCATCGGGCTGTGTGGTTTCTTGCCAAATAATGCCTATGTTTTCAACCGTTACTCCTTAGGGGGTGGTCCCCCGGCGGCTGGCTGGGTGCAGAGAAAGAGGAAAACTAGCAGAGACACAGAGACTGCAAACTGAGGGAGCAAGCCATCCCCCTTTGGGCACCCCTGGAGACCTTGATAAATAATGACCTCAGAGTGCAGCCACGCACAAGGGCCTGGCACACAGGTTAGTCTGGGGCGACCTGTTATCACCGGGGCCTGGGCAGGCTAAGGTGTGATCTCCTTGTGCAGCTCTCTTCGGACCTCACTAAAGGAAAAATAAAACAAAAAGAGACCACTTTTCTATACACATATAAATAGTCCCTTAACTAGAAGGGAAAACAAACAAACACACTGTTTCAAATGCATTTCTAAGAAAGTTTTTAAAAAAAATCCAAATGGGAAATCTTGGCTCCAAAATGTCTGTTGCCCATGTCTCAGAGGAGAAACTACCGGGGATGGCAGGAGAGGCCTGATCTTAACCCTAACTAGGGGTGCTGGTCCTGGGGCCTTGGGAGGAGGACTCTGTGCAGTGCAGGGAGCAGGGGACTCACGTGGCTCCTGCGTGTGTTAGAACCCAGCGTCCTCAAGTTCAAATGCACAGGTGAAATAGACTTCCAAGTGCTACAGGCACGTAGCAGCCCATCGTAGAAGCAGTCTGAATGAGGAAGATAGGCTGGGTGTGGCTTCCAGGGAGGGACAGGTGTCCAGATCAGAGAGTTGGCCAACTCAGGCTGGGTCCTCCTCCCTGGGGGAGGGCGGGTCAGCTGGGAGAGTGACAACCCAGGAGCCAGGAGGGGCTGTGGGGCCAAGTCGGCCTGCACATCAGGGCCTGAGAACCTGGAGAAACTCACAGCAGGGGTTCCCTGCCTGTTCTGGGAGGAGGCTGATGCCCCAGCGCTGCCAGAGAAAGCCCTCAAAGTGAGGCTTCTTGGGAAACTTTCTGAAGCCAGAATCTTTGCAGGATGGTTTCAGAATCCATCACAAAACCAAAATGACGCTGCTCACAGCAGAAGGGGGCTGTTTTCATCAAAGGTCTTCTTTGGTCACTGCCAGTACCTGACTGGGAACAACACACACTACAGGGCAAGGCAGGTTTTGGGGCTCAGCTGCACTCTTTTGAGAGTGGCCAGTAAGGAGTGCTTCCTGTAGGATCACCCAAGGCCCAGAACGTAGCTATAAAGTAGCAGCCCAGAGGAGATCCTGGGCCAGGGTCTTCTCTTTCTCCCAACATCCGACATGGCACAGAAACACGGGCTTTCTCAAAGGCTACTTAAAGACCACTGTATCCTGCCGCCTGCAGATCTGCAACTCCGACTCAGAGGAAGCCCGATGGTAAGAGAATGATGGGAGGAAGAGCGACCTCACAGCCAAGAGGCACAAATACATAACGCCAACTGAGAGGCCAGCACAACTGGCAGGTCACCCGCCGAAGACTGTCCCTGAAATCTGGGGGTGAAGAGGGGCGGGGAACGGAGGGACAGCTGACACCCCCCCTCTGCAGCTCGCCACACCTGGCAAGGTGCTTAGAGAGCTTCTCATGGGCCGTTAGGACGTGGCAACAAGTCAGAGCAGATGAACCCAGATGAACTTTGGAATAATAGGATCTTATACATCTTCAGTGCCCTGGCTGGGCCCAGCGTCCCTAGACTGGGGGCAGTCCTCCGGAGGGCCAGGCTGCCCCGGGCTGTGTCCGGTGTCATCCACACTCAGGAGGCTGCTGGTGGCCTGGGAGCTGGCGCTGTCGGCGCTCCCGGATCGTGAGCGGTAGGGTGGCAGGTCGGCTTGGTTCAAAGACTCCGTGTCGGAAGAGTAGGGCGGCGGAGGGAGGTCGTACCAGGCAGGTCTGCAGTGGAAATAGCAGGTTGGGGCAACGAGGGCGGGTGCAGACAGGGCAGGGAAGAGAACACATCAGAAGGCAGACAAGGCGGGTGATAGGCACCTGACGCCAACACCAGCCTGTTTCTGAGATGATGCTTCAAGGGCGGAGTGAGATTTTCCAAGTACAAGGACCAGGGTTCAAGGACCAGGAAAGCCAGCGGTTTGAAACAAGGCAAAAGGAGCAGGAGAGGTCCATGGGCTCAGGCCGGTTCATGTCCAGGGCCGGCATGAGGCCCTGGGCCCAGGGTGAGGCTGCCAGCTGGCTTTGCTGGACCCCTACTGTCCATCAGCTCACAGCCCCCAGGACCAACTGGACAGGCTGGTGTTCTGACTGGGCCTTTCACGGGGCCACAGAATTTGGGGGTTTCCTGGCTGTGCAGACGTGGGTGGGTGAGAGGACAGGCGCTCAATCCCCCTGTGCTTTCTTTATAGGAGGTGATGAGGACAGCATTTTATTGTTCAGCTTTGGGCGACTTGAGCCGGGCACCTAGGTTGACCGCCTTATTTAATGCCTACAGGAATGCTTCGAGGTCGGTGTGCCTTCTATGCCCACTGTACCAGAGAAGACCCTGAGGCACAGGGACGCTGGGAGGCTTGCCCAGGTCACAGCGGGTCAGCGGCAGTGTTGGGACGTGAGCCCAGCACTCTGAGTCAGCAATCAGCAGTGTCAAGCTTCCTCTACTCGGATGGTCCCAACGAAGAGGTGAGTGAGGTGCCGCCTGCTAAACTGATCTGCAAAAAGACCCCGAGTGCTGCTCTCTCCCCAGCCTTGAAGCTTTGTGTTTCCTCCAGGGAGGAGGGAACATGAAACGAGAGGATCCGAGGAGGAGCCCAGCCACCTGGGAACATGTCTGCCAAATGCCTCATGCCTCACCCAGTGACTGTCCCAGGCGCGAGGAGAGAGGGATGCTGAGCAGAGGCCCGGAAGGGCAGCTCCAGTCCAGGAACTCGCAAAATGCATCTTCCTTTGGGGGTACCTTGGAGGTCCCCAAGCAAGGGGAGGGCAAGGCTGAGCAGGGGGGATTCAGGCCCGCCACCTGCTTCAACCACAGAACTCTGCATTAGGCATCGAACACTGGGGTTTCTTGCGTAATTCTGATTGTGATGAGGGTTCTACTGCTTAAAGAGGCTCACGAGGGCCACATTCCATCCCCTGCCTTTCACGGAGGAAGCAAAGTGGTCAAGCAACTTAATTACTCTCGCAGCCATTCAACAAGCATGAACCAAACCTCTGATATGTACTGGGTGCTGCCCTGCAAGGTGAGGCCCAACCTAGGCAGCGCCTGGAAGGGGCATTCCCAGGGAGAAACGGGGCTCGGGTTGGCCCAGATTCTACCTGTGTCTCCTCAGACAGGGACTTTTAAACCCCAGGGTCTCAGTTTTCTCATCTATCAAATGGAGGTGAGTTAAATGAGAGGATACCTATGGGGTGCTTTGCAGGGACTCAGAACAGTTCACCGTCTGTCACTGCCCGTAGCAGCCAAATCCAGGATCTCAGCGAGACCTGGGAACCCAGTTGTCTGCACGTATTCCCCTCCCTCCCGACCTCTCCCTGCCACCACGCACCTTTGGTCCAGCAGGGCCTCTGAGTAGGAAGGTGGGGAACCTACTTCTGAGGCATTCTGCTCAGCCTGGCTGGCCACGTACTGGATGCCGTTGTTGACGTTGTAGGTCACGTTGCAGTGGTGAGGGTGGTCCAGGACAACCAGGCGGGACAGCAGCACAGGGTGCTGCAGTCGGTGAACCGGAAGTGTCATGAGGTTGTTCCGCTTCCGCTGGTGGTGCAAGACCAGGGCCAGCAGGGCCACGACCAGCACGAAGATGACAGAGCTGCCGATGATGGCGTAGGTGATGCTGGGGTAGTACACGAGCTGGTTCTCTGAAGTCACAAACACCTGCCCGCTGCCTGGTTCTGAGCAAATCCAGAGAGAGGACAGAGAAGGGGACTGTTACCCAGTTGTGCTCATCAGGACCTGCAGGCAAATGCTCATCACAGCACTATTCACAACAGCCCAAAGCGAGAACCACCCAATGCCCATCAGCAGGCGAATGGATAAATGAAATGCAGTATAGCCACACAACGCAATAGTTCTCACCCATGGCAAGTCATAAATACTGACACTCATGCTAACTAAGCACTGTATTTAAGGGAACAGTTCAGTGTCATAAGTGCATTCTCACTGTGCAACCTTCACTACCCCCCCATCTTCAGAATTGTCCATTGCCCCTAAATGCCACTTTTTAGCATTCATGTTCTTAGTATTATCCTTTATCAATTTCTCTGGACCTGTGCAAGAAACTTCGAGACAGATTTTTACATGGAGAACAAATGAGGGCAGAGATTTTTAAAAAGCTCACTTCTGGGTTAGCCATCGGAGGTTTGAGAATACAAGTGGGAGCCCTTTAAAAGGAGTGGAAAGTACAACGCTTGTGGAGTGGAACGAGCTCACTTATGCATCTGCAAGCAGGCTCTCCCCAGACCTGCCCCCTCTGGCAGGCGCGAAGCAGAGATCACAGCTGCTGGAGAAATTATGATGTTGCATAACGCACTGGTGCCTGGGCTCGTTTTTGCTCTGTGTGTAAAATGTCATCTTGTATTAATTCATTAACTAGGCCCACTTTTCTTAAGAGCTTAATGAGCCTGCTAGCCAAATTACTAATATCAGAGTTGCCTGGGACCCAAGTTCCAAGTGCATAATCCGTGGATAATGAAGTTCCCATTTATTCTGGCTGTCCCTCAAGCGAATGCCTTCATGCTCTGCTGTCAAACATCTTGAATTCCTGTCTCTGCACTTCCAGGCGCTCTGAGCCTACCTAGAGACCACTGCACTCTCAGAATGGCTGCTGGCTCCTGCAGCCACGTGTGGTGGACAGGCTGTGTGTACAACGTGGGGACGCTCGGAGCGTCAGAGCCATCACACCTTCGTGGAGTTGTCCTGACAGCTAGCAGGTGGTAGCCGAGTGTCTGCAGCAAGAGAGCCTCTGACTAATTCACTCACAAGTGCTGTCCCGACCGGCTGAAGGACTACAGCAGTCGAGAGGTGGGACCTGGAGCTCCTTCACCTCTACAACACTGCCTTTTGGGCTGCAAATTCAGTTTTGCACAGGACACTATTTCTTCCCTGTCAGAATGGCAAGAGCCAAGTTTGATGTCACATTTTACAGAGACATGCAGACAGACAGACATACACACAGACAGACATATATACATCTCCCCCGACTCCTCCCCGCCAATCTGCTGGTTCACTTTCCAGATGCCTGAAATGGCCAGGATTGGGCCAGGTCTATAGCCTGGAGCTGGGAAAGCTATCCAGGTCTCTCCTGTGGGTGGCTGGAACCCAATTACCCCAGCTGTCACTGCTGCCTCCCAGGGTCTGCATTAGCAGAAAATTGAAATCAGGAGCCAGAGTTGGGTACTAAATCCAGGCTTTTTTTTTTTCAAAAAAAAAAAAAAAGATTTATTATTATTTTTTACTTATTTGAAAGACAGAATTACAGAGAGATGTATCGAGAGAGAGAGAGAGAGAGAGGGAGAGAGAGAGAGGTCTTCCATCTGCTGGTTCACTCCCCAAATGGTTGCAATGGCCAGAGCTGAGCTGATCTGAAGCCAGGAGCCAGAGCTTCCTCTGCGTCTCCCACATGGGTGCAGGGGCTCAAAGACTTGAGCCATCCTCCACTACTTTCCCAGGCACATTAGCAGGAAGCTAGATTAGAATTGGAGCAGTTGGGACTCGAACCAGCATCTATATGGGATGCCGGCACTGCAGGCCAGGGCTTTAACCTGCTGTGCCACAGCACCAGCCCTGAATCCAGGCTTTTTGATGTGAGACAGGGACTTCTTAACCACTAGGTCAAACACCCATCCCTGAACATATTCTTTGAAACAGTAATACTTCTCTAAAGAATGTCACATACACACTCACACAATGAGAAATAACTTAAATACAAGGATTGATGGATGCATTGTAACAGCAAAACATATCAGGGACCATCTATAAGTGTATATTATTACAAACTGGCTAAATAATGGTGCAGCTATAGAATATCACATCGATTTAAAAATTAAGGCAGTTTTATATACACTCATGTGAAGCAATCTGAAAGGTGCACATACCGATTAATAAAAAAAAGTCAAGTTCTCTAGAGAATGGCTATGGCTTGGATGTGGTTTGAGTGTGGCCCCCAAAGCTTCCTATGTGGAAATATAATCCCTGCCATTGGGATTAAGAGGGTGGAGCCTTAATCTGATTATGATGTGCTGAGGTGGGGCCTTTGGGAGGTGATGAGGATTGGCTGAGGCCATCAGGGTAGACTGGATCCCAGTGGCTTTGTAGGGAGAGAGACCAGAGGCTACCGCTCCATCCACACACATGCTCCCCATCTCCTGCACCCTGCTGGGACCCTGCCAACAAGAGGGCCATCACCAGATGTGGGCCCTGACTGTGGACCTCCACAACTGTGAGCTACATCAACCTCTTTTCTTTATAAACCTACAGAGCCTCAGGTACTTTGTTACAGTACTGCAAAACCGACTGATGTAAGGATGCATCGATTATTTCAGGCAGGACATGTGGAAGTGGCAACACTGGGGCTTCTAGGGAGAGGAGCAGAGCTGGTGGAGAGAGGCAAGGGGGCGCCCAGTGCTGTTGTTTCCTCTTTTCCACTTAGTGCCATTTGTACTCTGTCTACTCAAAAGAAATACACACATGGTCCTCTTCCTTTGCTCTGCCCTGGCTTCTGTTTCTTCTCTCCCTGTAGAGGTGAGGGCTCCTCAGGGACCCCAACTGAAGAGAGACCCCCTGGGGAATGGTGCCTAATCCTCCAGCCCCACCTCCTAAGTCCAGCATTTCTATTCTGGATGATTTGCCGCATCTCACACTTGACTTTTCATCCTTTGAAAAATCGACCCCTCTATGCTTTTTTTTTTTTAAAGCATTGTAAAAGTTTTTCTCCAGATTACATATTTTAAAAAATCAGGTAAATTTAGGTATAATTTAAGCACAATAAAATCTGCCCTATGAAAAATGTTCAGTGACATGAGTCGACAAAATGAAACCATTGCATAACCACTTCTACCATCAAGATACATAACTGCACCCCTCCCCTTCCCCACCTGGTCCCAATCCTTTTGTGTTCCGTGAAGTCAAGCTCAGCCCTTCATTCCCAGCCGCTGGAGACCAATGGTCTGTGTTCTTCCAGAGTCACCTCCCCCAGAAAGTCGTATGACTGGACTGACACAGCACGCAGCCCACTGTGCTGGCTTCTTTCATCTACATCTTGCTTTAAAGGCTAAGCCATGTTTCTGTAAATTTTTTTTTAAAGATTTATTTATTTATTTGAAAGTCAGAGTTACACAGAGAGAGGAGGGGCAGAGAGTGAGAGAGAGAGTGAGAGAGTGAGAGTGAGAGAGAGAGAGAGAGAGAGAAGTCTTCCATCTGATGGTTCACTCCCCAAATGGCCGCAACGGCTGGAGCTGTGCCGATCTGAAGCCAGGAGCCGGGAGCTTCTTCCAGGTCTCCCACGTGGGTGCAGGGGCCCAAGGACTTGGGCCATCTTCTACTGCTTTCCCAGGCCATAGCAGAGAGCTGGACAGGAAGCGGAGCAGCCAGGTCTCGAACCGGCGCCCATATGGGATGGCGGCGTTTTAGGCCAGGGCGTTAATCCACTGCGCCACCGCGCCAGCCCCTCTGTGAATTTTAATACTTTGTTTCTGCTTATCACTGAGGAGTCATGTCCAGTTGCATGGATGTCATCACAACTTGTTCATTGATTCAACAGTTTAGGTGAAACTGAGCTCCTACCCAGTGCTTTGGATGAAGATGTTCGATTCTGTCAGGTCCTGGTCTCCTCCGGCCTCCCTCCTTCAGCTTCAAGCTTCCTTGCCCTGCTTCTGTGATGGCAAAACACCCACTACTAAAGTAACTCCTGGAAACAGGCAATGGTGCAGCCGGGCCTGCAACATCCATAACCACTGGACTTATGAGGTTATCTATTTCCCCTAGAGGTGACATCTTGATGTTCAGTTCTGCCTTGGGGGGGTTTCTTTTCCAGAAACCGCAGGCCCCAAGTAAAAAGTAACTACCACCTGCACATAGTGCCCAGACTGACTGGAGCCCCACTCTGCCCATGTCAAAATTCCATAAAGGACACAATATTGCCAACCACGGAGGACCACAGCACGGCAGACCAACCTGGAACTTGGACACAAGCTGAACATGCACCTCTCAGTCCCTCAATTTCAATCTGTAAGAACCAGAACCCCAACTACTTGGGATGCTTGGCTGCCTGGCTCCTTGCTCTGCACTTGAAACCTGCTTTTGTCTACCATGTCAGTGGCAGGGACGCACCTGCACCCATCAGGCGAGCGGACCCAGTCTTGGAGGTACTCTACATCAGAGGGAGGGTCTGAGTTGTTTCTCTGTTTGGGGAGTGCAGCACTTTGGGCTGTCGTATACTTTCACAGTTTGGGAGGATACCAAGCACTGAGACTGTGGAGTCATTTGGGAAGTGCATGTCTATGAGAAACTGCCCCACCATCCTGCGAAGGCATTGTAGCATTTTGCATTCACACCAGCAGTAATGTAGGAGGTTCCCTGTTGCCCTGCATCCTAAACAGTACTTGGTATTGCCAGTCTTTTATTTTCAGCTATCGCAGCAGGTGCACACAGCAGTATCTCACGAGGTTTCATTTGCATCCTCTATGGATTCATGTCGTTGATGTGGCTGAGCATCTTTTCATGTGATCTGCCTCTACACACCTTCTCTGATGAAGTGTTTATCCAACTCTTGTGCATTTGCAAAATGGATTGTTTGACTTATTGAGTAGCAAGAGTACTTTCTATATTTTGGGGGCACAAGTTCTTTATCACAAATGAGGTTTGCAACTATACTCCTCCTGTTTATGGCCTGTCTTTTCATTTTCTCTACAATGTCTTTTTGAAGAGGAGTTCTTCATGTAAAAAAAATTATGAAGTCCATTGCATCAATTATTTCTTAATGATTTGTACTTTTTACCTTCTATTCAAGGAATCGTCTCCTAAATCTTAGCCTAGAAAAAGCTTTATAGCTTTTAGCTCCTACATTTATGTCTGTGATCCATTGCAAGTTAATTTCTGTTTATGGTACAAAGTAAAGGTCAAGGTTTTCTTTTTTTATCGGTCTATTTAAATATCCAAGTTTTCCAGCACCATTTGATGAGAAGCCTATCCCTGCCTATTGAATTACCTTGGCACCTTTGTTGAAAATCAATCGGCCATACAAGTCTAGGTCTATTTCTAGAGTCTCTTTTCTGTTTGATTGACTCTGCACCCATTTTTATGCCAATAGTATGCTGGTACCCATAGCTTTACGGTTAAGTCTCGAAACCAGGCAGCATAAGTCCTGCTTGCCTTTTTGCTCCTTTCCATATTGAACCTTTCTTCTGATTCCAAAAACTCCAAGCTAATTATTAAAGTTACAGTAATACAGAAATGTTCCAGGCAGACAAAACGCCTCCCTTTCCCCTTTCCCCAAATGCTCTAGAATTCCACTAGATAAAAACACAGTTCACAGTCTGGTGTGGACCAGGAGTTGGTGATCGTTTTCTGTCAAAGGCCAGATAATAAACACTTTATACTGTAGCCTACAGTTTCAGTCTCAACCATTCAACTTCGCCGCTGTAGCGTAAGAGTACCGACAATACATCAGTGACCGAGTGTGGCTATGTCCCAATCAAACTTTATTACACAAACAGCTGGCAGGTCAGATGTGGCCCCCTGGCTGTGGGCTGCTGAGCCACAGTGTAGATCTGTGAAAACTACCCCCTACGCCTGCACTCACACCTACTTTTCTTCTCATTACACAGCTGCACACGGACACCTGTCCTTATCAGCCACTCCTTCGTTAAAGAGTAGCTGTGTCGGATCCCACCACATAGATCCATTGAGATTTCCTCAGCCAGCCGTCTACTGAAGTACCCCGGGGTTGCTTCCTCTTTTTTTGATGATTACACACAGTGCTACGGCAACGTTTAGGTAGACTGAGAGCTGGTGGGGCTGGGAGAGCCAGGCTTGCTTGTCCACAACTCTGTATCGGTGTCCAACACAAATGTTGTATAAATCAGTGATCTCCAGTCATTGGGGCAACCTCAGGACAAATTCCTAGTGCTTTCCCTGACCACCTGGCCTCCTGATTTGAACACTTAGGGTTGTCTTGAGCCCTCTCCTCTCCTTTGAGCACACGGAGCCACCACACGTGGTCAATTTCTGCTGCTGTGCAGCGTTTCTCCAGCTTCGGCCTGCGCTAGGAAGAGAAACTTCCTTGTTGGTCTTACCAGCTTTGGCTCTTTGAACTCCAGTGTTTTCTTATTAACACCACTAGTTTGAACATTACCTTGTGCTGTGTCCCTGTGTGGCACTGGTAATGCTCCGATGACAGACTCTCACCGTCTCACACCATCGACCACACATTCACAGACTGCAGTCTGCCCTGCCTCAGTTTCCCAGCACTAACTCCCACAGGGGTGGGAGATGGAATGAAGAACACTATTTGCCTATGATAAATCCCTCATTCTTGATTTGAACTAATAAAACTAATCATACTAACCACCACCATGATTACTCATAGTTGCATTGAACTTGAAAACAAGAAGCAATAACAATATAATCATCCTAGCAGCTCTTACCCTGTTCTCAGCAATACCTTGTGTGTCCTACACATATTAACTAATTTAATACATACACCATTGATAGTCAATTGAATGGTGTCCCCTCGAATGATATGTCAACCCCGAACCCTAGCATGTGCTCTTATTTGGAATGAGGGCACTGCAGAACAAATTAAGGTGAGGGTCCGAAGATGAGCTCCTGCAGAGTAGGGTGGGTTCTCAGTCCAAGAGTGAGTGTCCTACTAACAGACAGAAAAGAAGATACAGAAACAGAGCTGGCCACGTGAAGTCAGAGGCAGAGACCCAAGTCAGGTAGTCCCAAGGCAAGCAGTGTGTGAGGCATGGAAGCAATTCTGGTCCCGGGCCTCCAGGGAGAAAAACCAAACCTGCCAGTATCTTGATTTCTGATCTCTGTCCTCTAGAACTTCAAGAGAGTAAGCTTCTCATCCTGTGGTTCTAAGCATCAAGTGCGTGGTAAATTTCGTGTGGTACCTCCAGGAAACGAGCACACCATCTGCTATGGTTTGATGGCGGTCTGTCCCCTCCAAAACTCATGTTGAAATGTGACTCCCAACGCAATGGGGCCGAGAAATGAGGCCTGTATGAGGGGTCAGGTCACTGGGAGGGATCAGTGCACTGCCATGGGACTGAAGCGTCGCGGCAGGAGCAGGCTGTTAAAGAGCCAGGATCTCCTCCCCCAGGAGCTTGGCTCTGCCGCACATGCCCCCTTGTCCGTCTGCTTTCTGGCCAGAGCAGAAGCAGCACGAGGCCCTCACCAGCAGCACGAGGCCCTCACCAGCAGCATGAGGCCCTCACCGCACCACGGTCTTGGCTCTCCCAGCCTCCGTCTTCCCTTTACTAATTACCAGTCTCAAGGATTCTGTGACAGTCACGCAGAGGGACTGAGACACCATAGCAGACGAGGAAACGGGAGCACTGAGAGGTTGAGGGACTCACCCAGGTGCTCCGTGCACTTGAGTGATCACCACACAGCTGAGCACTGGCCTCTGTGGGGGCTCAATTCCAGGGGCACACCCATGGGTACTGTATAAAATGGTGTAATATTTGCATAGGACCTACACATGTCCTTCTATGTACTTTACTTTAAAATTTTTATTTATTTATTTTGAAAGAATTAGAGAGAGAGAGAGAGAGAGAGAGAATGAATCAGTCTTTGCTCTGCTGGCACAACCTCCAATGGCTGCAGGGTCCATGTACTTGGGCCATCCTCCGCTGCTTTCCCAGGCACATTAGTGGAGATGTACCAGAAGTGGAGCAGCCGGGACATGAACTGGTGCCTACACTGGATGCCTGTGTCGCAGGTGGCAGTTTTACCTGCTACGCCACGATGCCTCTCTCACCCAGTTCCTATATACTTTAAGTAACCTCCATATCACTTATAACACCCAGTGCAACCTAAGAGCTAAACAGCTGTTACATTGCACTTTGGGAAACAGTGTGAAATGGAAAACAGTAGGTCCATGTTCTTTATCAAACACATTTTTGACAAATATTTTAGATCTGTGCTTGGTTAGAGTGGTGGCTACACAGGGCTGACTGTGCTATTACTAGAGGGAGCAGGTGGAGGACCCAGGAAAAACCCAGGCCATCTGGATCCAGAATCTGGGCTCTTAACTCAGGACTTGGAACTTCTCACAATGAAATGAAGTTCTTGGTGGACAAAGACAAGGCTCTCTCCTCGGGGCCAACCTTGTAAACACAGCAGGCACTCTGCAAGGATGCTGGGACTCCAGGAACCAGCTCTGACACATGGCACCAAGCTAAGTCCCATTCTCTTGGCTTACAGAGAGGGTCTGAACTACAGGAAGGAAAACACTGACCAAGGACAAGGGTAACGGACCTTGGACTTGGGGAGTGAGCCTGGAACCTCCTGCTTCTGATCCTTCTCCAATAGATGAGATTTAACTCTCTCCTTACAGCGTTATAGGAGGGGCAACCGGTACTTGGCGAAGTCAAGCAGCTTGGAAGGTCACAGAGGAAGCAAGGGGTACACCTTGCACGGGGGCCCAGGAGTCCGAGGCCGGACACCATCACGCTGTGCCTGGCAGCTCTCTTGGCACCTCCCCGATCCCAGCGCCTTTCCCACGTCCATCCCTTTGTCACCAATGTCCCTGCTCTTGCATAAACACCCCCTCTAAGTCCAACAGAAACTCAACCCTAAACTCTAAGCACTATGTACAAAGTGTGTTCCATGGTTTGGTGGGAGGTGCTTCTTAAGGGTACCTTGTTCAAACAGGGTGAAGAAAACTGAATCAGACAAATGAAGCTGCTTCTTGTATAGCTATTCAGAGAGCAGGCATGGGAACCCATCGTACAGATCCAAATTTCAGCTGTCAATTACTAGCTGTGTGACCTAGAACAAGTTCCTTTACCTCTCTAGGCAGCAAATCCCCTATGCGTAAAACACAGCAATAATCTAACTTGACCCGTGGGGTTGTTTTGTGATAAAAAGAAAACTACGTATGGCAATGCTTACAGAGGTGTCTGGCATGGAGTAAGCATTCAAGCAACCTTAGCTACTGTTAAGAGCTTGCATCACTGGAACCTTCAGAGCCTTTATCAGGCAAATGTTCATTTGGAGCCTTGGTGAGAGGATGGGGTGACATCATGACATTGCTAGGCTGAGATGGAACGGAACACATGGCGCATCCCAAATGCGCACCTCCCCAACATTCTGGAAAGTCCCACAAATCACCTGGGGCCGTCCTGGCCTCAGATGGCACGTCCCAAGGTGTATTACTGGAGAAAGCTGGGGCTGCAGTTGGGGAGCAACCTTCTCAGCCCTGCCTTTCCAAACCCGTATTGCAGCAAAGCCGCAGCCCAGGGCACACAGGTGACAGACCAGTGTCACCCTCATTGACTGAAGGTGGCCAGCCGCTGTGCACCTCCACCTGTGCCTGTGCCGCTGCTCCCCCCCCCCCCCCCGAGGGTTGCACAACACCGCCGCCCTCTCTGGGGTTTGACAAGCACCCAGCAGGCAGGAGCTGATCTCGCTGAAGTTCGCGAGGAGCCCTCGGCCGCCCTGGTTGTGGTCTCCGGATCCCATGAGCTCGTCACAGCCCCTGCATAATCGGCTCATCACTGCGACTTCTGCCAGGGGAAACCTTATTACCAGGGGAAATGCTGAGTGCGCACACTGGGAGCTTTGGAGTACAGAAAACTTTGTGAATAATTCAGGCGAATGGGCTGCTAACAGAAGCATTACAAGTGGGGATCCCAAAGGGAGCTTGACTGACCGTGAACAAATTCGCAGCTTCTGGAGATTTCAGGAGATCTGAACACAATGGCCGTAGGCTCTGGTGCCCCAGAGGGGAGGGCTATGGTTTTGTACGCACCGGCTCCTCTGGTCCCAGCACTGGCAGGGCGTAGATGCCTGGGAAGTGGAGCCAAGATTCACCCAAAGCCAAGCGGGACTCTGTATCCCCCGGCCCATGCCTCGTCTCCTTCCCTGACACAGCATCCGTCACCCTGTCCTGCCCTCCAGTCTCCTTGCCGGGGCTCTGGGACACACCGAGCTCATGCCTGCCTCGTGGCTTAGCGTTTGCCATGTGCTCTGCTGAGCTTGGCTTTCCCTGGCACTCACGTCACTCACATCCTACTTGAAGTCTCCTGCCTAAGACAGGTTTGAAGGGAGGGCTTCAGTCCCAATGGGCGCTGTCAGCCCTTGGCACTGCCTGTGGTCAGAATCTGTGTTTCATCATCTTTCTCTTACTGGATGCAACTCTTGCAGCCACAGCTGGACTGCTTTGCTCCCTGTGAGAACCTCAATGCCCCTAACACTAGCAACTCGCTAGTGTGGCATGGGCACAGGGTCTCTAACTCTGCAGCCCTGCTCCATCTTGGCCTTTGCAGCTTTTACAGGCTTCGGAGCTTCTCTGAGGCCAGCGGCTGCATTAGCCTCACAGGTGAGACAGGCAGGACGGAAGGAAGTGCGGACAGCTGCCTCAGGCCATGCTGCCAGGAAGCGGCAGAGCTGTCCAGAGAGAATACGCGGTGGGAGGACAGGCCCCGCTCCACACGCCAGTCGTCGTGGTGACCAGTTCTGGGGAACAGCAAAAGTGGCTAAAGTATTTGCACCGATGGGCAGAGGGAGAGCTCGGAACTAGAGAGAAGACGTGTGCTCATTGTACAAAAAGAAACCCTCACCTTCTAGAATCCTCCTTCTTACCAATTAGGTGTGGGTAAAGTAACCTTGTCCTGGAATCGTCCAGAAAGCCACTACCTTGCAGGGCTATGGCTTGGTCTCCTCTTCCAAAGTGGCTGAGCTGTGCCAGGCCAACCCTGTGGGCACCTGCAGACTAGACTTGGCTCTGTCCCCTCATACCCCTTCCAGAACTTTCTGCAGCCTCGTCATGGTGCTTAGAGCTCCTGACCACTGGGAGTGAGCACTCCTTACCGGGATCTGGGATTTGGATGGAACAGCATGGCCACTGCTGACAGCCAAAAGTCTGCCCTTCCTCTCTCCCCACCCTCCAACCTCCTGCTTGTGTTTCCTCTGGACAAACACCAGGATGCCAACTGCTGCAGCCCAGGAAGGCCAGTGGCCCATGCAGCAGGGATCTGCACGGAGATGGCCTGCTTCCAGCACCCAGGACAGGGCTGGCTGCTCCTCTGCCTGGCTCTTTATCCTCTTCCCCGTCTCCACCTGGAACTTCCGGCCACCCAGCCCTCGCTCGAGTACCATTACCAAGGTGAAGTCTTCCACTTGCCCTTCTCTTGGAATGCAACATCTCTTGGAATGCAAGCCACACCTTTCCCCTGAGAATGCCTGCTTTCTACCTACATCTGCCAGCACACAGGGGGGCAAGGAGCTTCTGGTGGGCTGGGGGCAACTCACTGTCTTGTCCAGTGCTGACTAGCGGTGTGTGTGGCCTTGCCCAGGGAATCACCTTCCTTCAGAGCTGGGATTGGTTTTCACTTTGCCCTGAGATAGAAACAAAAACTACCCAAGCAGAGAGAGCAAAGGCTATTTATGAGAGCTTGCATAGCAAGGGAATCTGCCACCACCATTTGATTTGTGGCAGATGCTCGGGGGCAGACAGGAGAGCGGGAAAGGGTTCCAGTGGGGAAAAAGGAAGGCTTTGGGAGGGCCCTGACTGGCCTGGAGGGCCTGGGATGCTGGACACAGCCTAACTGGAAGGGGCCTCCCCCGGGACTGGCTAGGGAAGGGTCTCTGGCTTTCTCTGGCTGAGCCTACATTTCAATCAGAGACAAAAACTAAAGAAGCTGTCACCTGTTAACCAAGTCCTTGCCAGTCATTGCGAGAATGACTGCTTGGCTTCCTGGATCGGCCCTGGAGACAGCAATCTGACTTCCGACCCGTCTGACTGGGAGCACGCTGGCTTCCTTGGCTGGTCACTGTACATAATGGTTTGGTTTCCTGGCTTGGCTGCTGTGGGTTGTGGGTCGAGTCCTTACCAGGTCTGGTTGCTGTCTGCAGATTCAGCCTCTCAGTGACAACCCAACCCGTGTCCCCAGGGCTGACCCAGAAACCCCTTCTGTATCTGTGACACCCCGGGTAAGTCTAATGCTTCATTTCTTCATCTGTGAAGCCCATGCCACGGAGATTAAGTCTGCGCATACTCCCCGTATTAACAGAGACCCAGAGTCTACTCACAGAGGAAAGGGAGGTGTGAGCAGGACCGAGGACAGGCCTGTGTAATGGAAAAGTGACAGGGTGCATGGTCCCCAGTCTAGGCAGGGAGATTGAGTCTGGGGAGAGTCCATGGACCAGGTAAGGGACTCTGGGTAAATGTTACTCCAACATTCTAAACCTTGTTTATAAAACTGAACACCTCTGCCCATCACCGCATCGACACGGTCTTAAACTGAAGCCGAGTGGACCTGCAGTTAGCTTGCGCCTGTGGCTTCTTTTTATCTGTGCAAAGATTGACTGAAAAGGGCTCCCTGAGTGCTGAGCAGTGGGGCAGAGGAACCGCGGGATGTGCAGGAACTCAGAGGTGCCAGCTTCCAAGGGTGGTGCCCAGGGTTGGGAAGTCCAGCAGGGGCCATGGGCAGTCATGTACTTAGGGACCTGGGTCCTGGGGTGGGCCATGTGCTCAAGGCCGAGATTCAGAAACGAAAACCACACAGGCCCGTCCTCGAAGTGCCCACTCTGCAAGTGGCCCCAGCATTCTTCTCACCACGGGCCTCCACCGTACCTGCAGCCCCATTCTCGCGAGTCTTGGTCACCATGCACCAAGGCCAGCCCCGCATCCACCCTGACTTTCTTCTGGAAAAGCAGGACCCCACTGGGGCTGTAGCGCCTGTGTGGATCCCTATTCCAAGCACATCTCCTGTCCCAATTTAGATCCGGATTGAAAAAGTTTAATTTAAAGGGCAGACCGGCAAATGACTGCATCAAAAGAGAACCAGGAAAACTCCACGGAATTATTACCATGGCAACCCAAGTTGCTAAAATTAACCGGAAGGAGGGTGATGGGAAAACTCCAGCTGCCCAGCCTTGGTGAGACCACAGCAGGAGCCGTCCTGGCCTTGAGTCAGGGAGGAATCAGAGTGGTCCTGGAACCCATCTGCCAAGGAGGCAGGAGGGCTCTAGGACCAGGAAATGCCAGTGGACAAGGGCTCTAAGATGGAATTCACAATGAGACTGGGGGTGGGGTAGGAATGTGGTGGGGAGAGGAAGAGGGAGAGGGAGAGGGAGGGGGGAGGGAGGGAGGGAGGAAGTTCCAGGACTGAAGACAGCATGAGGCAGGCATCTCCCTGGGAAGTCCCAGGTGTCCTTATTCTCAGATGACCACGGGCTGCCTGTCCTCCCCATCCCCCGTGGGGGCCTCACCCTTGGGCATTCATGCTCAACTCAGGGACAGGTCCTGCCCATCCTGTTTCACAATATGGGACAAGTTACCACCATGTGCCCAGGCAGTGCCCCCCGAGAACTGTGTACTCTGTCCTCCAACAGGTGCCCTGGGTCCTCAGTTAGAAGCTGCTCCCCTGAAGGGCAGCGTCTCAGAATGGCGGGCGACCCCAGAGCTCTTGGAAGCCTGCTAACAGCCACTGCACACTCTTCGCGCCTGATCTCCGCTTCTGAAGAGGAAGCCCAGTGATAACCCAGGGAATTAGCTGGCTAATGGCCTCTCAGCTGAGAAACAGGCCCAGGGCAGTGACAGAAGTGGCTGGAGGGCAGGGCACTTAATTGGCAATTTCAGGTAGACGAGAGCGTTTTTAATAGGCATTCACATTGCTACCAAAGCCTGGTATGGAGGGCAACTGGGCCCTGGTGGTCTTTTCAGAACTCTGCTGAATTGAGTAATTGCTTGGAAATGGCCAGCAGAAGACTGCAGTGGAAGTGGGGAGTGGGAATTCTTCGCTACCTGTCCGCCTGCAGGACAACACACAAAACAGTAAAAACCAATGACAGCCAGCATGGGAAGGGAGTGGGATTTGGAAATGGGCTCATGTACTGGTACCCATGCTGTAGTCGTTCTACCCGTGAACGGGAGCCCTCTAAGCCAACTCTCTGCTGAGCATAGTGGCTGCAGCAGACCCAGGCTCCTTGCATTTGACATCCTGGGCTGCACCTGCAAGCAATGTGCTTAAAATGAATATATGTCCCTCTTGGATTTTGCTGAATAAGGAGAGCTGTACAGAATGACTGTTTCTATCGCTTACTGAAGCCATTTACCTGGAGTATTTGGTGGAAGCAGCAAAATTAAATGCTTAGCAGACACTCTGAACTCAATGGTCAGTGGTTTCTAGTCCAGTAATAAGGCTTGGCGAATTACAATACACTGGTTTACTGAGGCTGCCTCGTCAGCGGCCAGGGAGAATGCTGTTAACTCAAGTGGGACGCAGGCAGCAGCGATGCTCTGACCGGTTTGTGAGTGTGGGGTGATCACACACAAACAGCACTGCAGGACAAAGCAAACCCTGAAAACCAGGGAGAGAAAAACCTGCCTCAGGCTTGCCAGTCAACACAGATAAAATTTCATTTGCAGGACCTAAGAAAACAAATGACAACTCTAAGTACCAATTCTGATCCTATAACCACACTCCCGGCTGGTCACTACAGCTGGAGGCCACAGCAAGTGCCCTGATCCCTTCCCTTCCTTTTCCATTCGTGCTCAGCTCAGGGACAGGCCCTGCCCATCCTGTTCTGTAAGATGGGACAAGTTACCACCATGTGCCCAACCGAACTCCTTATAACTTCTCAACTGGTCTCCCCAATTTACGATCTTGTCCTACTCTGTTCCATTTCCAACACAAAATCCAAAATGCTAGTAAAGGAAGAGAATAAGCAAATGGTACATTTCCTGCTCTATATCCTTTGACGGCTGCTTATTGGACTCAAATAATCCAAACTCCTAACAACGGCTTGTGCTCTGGCCTTTTCTGATCCTGTCCCATTTGACTTCTAACACCCCATGCTCTAACCTGGAAGGAGGGTCAGGGTAAAGCCACCCCACTGCTTGTTTTTAATAAATAAAGCTTTATTGGCACACAACCACACCCACTCACTTAGGTATTTCCCAAGGCTGCTTTCGTGCTGTATCAGAAGAGTTGCTGGTTGGCAATAGCAGCGATTTTAAGACCAACAAAGTCTAAGATGCTGACAGGACTACAAAGGTCTAAATTTTGGTTCCTTGAGCAGACTGATGTTATAATAAGCAATAAGCTGGCCGGCACCGTGGCTCAACAGGCTAATCCTCCGCCTTGCGGCGCCGGCACACTGGGTTCTAGTCCTGGTTGGGGCATCGGATTCCGTCCCAGTTGCCCCTCTTCCAGGCCAAGCCCTCTGCTGTGGCCAGGGAGTGCAGTGGAGGATAGCCCAAGTCCTTGGGCCCTGCACCCCATGGGAGACCAGGAGAAGCACCTGGCTCCTGCCTTTGGATCAGCGCAGTGCGCCGGCCGCAGCAGCCATTGGAGGGTGAACCAACAGTAAAGGAAGACCTTTCTCTCTCTCTCACTGTCCACTCTGCCTGTCAAAAAAAAAAAAAAAAAAAAAAAAAAAAAAAAGTAAGCAATAAGCTGAGTGTGTACTAGCTGTGTTTCTTCAGCGTAGTGTCTTTGGGAAGCTACTCTAATACCCGAACATGGCAAGCTTGGTGAGGCTGCTATAGAAAGTAGATAAATGGGCAGATCAGGAAATCAAGACAGAAGTCAAGTGCACCTCTCCTCTGCTGCCTCTCCACTGGCTCCTGCTTTTTGCTGACTACAAAAGTTGAGCTAAGGAAATGATCTTAGGAGCAATGGCAAACTTGGTCTCCACCTTGGCTATGAAATACTGACCGGTCAATCAGTTTGCCCTCTACCACCGTCACCTCAGGTTGGCAGAACAATATGGCCTATCTGTGCAACCCCCTCTTCTGAGAGGGGCTGGGATGTCTCATATTTATGCTTCTTGATACAAAGACTTGTTGGAGCATTTTAATGTTCCAGACAAGGTGCTGGAGGCTGCATCCCAACACCAGTGGGCCTCCTGGGCAGCAGCTCACCAAACTGGCCTGTGCCATAATAGATGACTAACTACAGGGTCTGTGGCTGGCGAGCAAAGTCCCTGCTCTATCTTGAAGGAGAAAATAATAACCAAATATCCCTGAGGCTGCTGCCGAATGCATGCATCCCTCTGAACGCTCTCCAGACCTAAGACAGGCTGCAGAGTTCAGGCAAGCATTTGAAACATTAATGGGGCTGCATTACAACAAGCGGATGAAGAAATCAAAGCCTTCTGTTGCTATCAGAGGGCACACGCTGGTCTCCTTAGGAACAGGAATAAGAGAAGCCATGGGATCAACGTGATACAGAGACAAATCCCACAGAGGACCCACAGCAGTGAGCTCCTGTTCGTTCATTAGACACTTGCTGGGCACTGACCATGAACCAGCCAGGGTTCCAAAAGGTCTGAGTCATGGTTATGCAGTGGGAGTTACCGTGGAAGGCAGAGAAAACTCTGGGAACATCAGGGCTATCCTGGCTCTTTAGATGATCTAAAATTTATTTTCTAAATAAACAGGTGATATATGCAAGTCTCAGAATCTGAAAGGTAAGAAAAGGTTTGTAGAGAAAGGAAAGTTTGCTTCCTTATCTGTGTCCTAAACCACCAGCTTCCCCTCCCCAGAGGCAACCACTGGAACTTATTTCTGTTGCTCAATTTCTTTCAAGTGTGGACACCCAGATGCATTCTCGCCATACATTAGCAAATGGCAATACTTTTAACACACACAGCGGCATCCTAGTGTTTTTGCTTAATGAAACACATCAATACACATTTTCTTTAAACCAAACACCATTCCATCTATTTAATAAGTAACTACACAGCACTTACTATGTGCCAGGTTCTCTCTTTTTTCAAATTCTAATAACTTAACTTTTTATTTGGAGATAAATTTAGATTTAAAACAGAGGAGTTGCAAAAATAGTCCAGAGAATTCCCACAAACCTTTACTTAGCTTCTGCTACGGCAAATCCCCTACCTAACCACAGAATGAAGGCCAAAACTAAGAATTTATCTTGGAACAATTAACATTAACTGAGTTACCAAAAATCTATCCAGATTGCAGCATTTTCCCCAAGAGTCTTCTCTTCCTGCCCCAGGGTCTGATCCAGGCTCCCCTCTTGCACGTGTCTCCTTTGATGGGTCCTCAGGCCCTCAGGACTTTAATGCTTGGAGAGGACTGAGAAGTTATTTTGTAGAATGTCCCTCAGTTAGGGTTCTCCTGCTATGGCTTCACCATGGAGCAGATGCTCCATGTGACATCACTGAAAAGAACTGCAGAGAATATTCGGTGTAACCTGGCAGGGGTAGTGGAGGTGCCGACCTTGATCGCTGGGCGAAGGGGACACCTGCCAGGATACTTCACTGCGGAGTTACTATTTTCCCTTCTGTAGTTTTAATAAATATCTTGGGGGGAGATTTTTTGAAACCATGCAAATATCCTGTTTCACTTAAACTTTCTCCCTCTAATTTCAGCATTCATCGCCGATCTTGCCTGCAGCAATTATTAACTGTATGGTTCTCACGGGGATTTTTTTTTCCTTCAAATTACCCCATTCATTCCTTCTACATTTCACTAATTGGAACTTTAGGAAAAGATTTGTCCCTTCCTCTTCCTTCTCCTCTCCCCTCCTCCTCTTTCTTTCTGTCCCCTCCCCACCTTGGTTTCTTATTTATTTGTATCATATGGACTTAGGGATATTTTAATGTCTAAGCTATAATCTAACACTGTTTGCTATGGCTCGACTGTGTCGCCTCCAAAATTCTGGTGTTGCCAATGCAGTGGTCTTAACAAGTGAAGCCTTTAGGGGGTGATTAGGTCATGAGGGCTCCCTTCTCCTGAATGGAGTTAAGGTCCTTCTACAGGACGCTTCATGTGGCTTTCGGTGAGGTTGCCTTTCTGCCTTCTGCCATGTGATGACACAGCATCCATCCCCTCCAGAGGACACGGCCATAATGCCCGCCTTGTATGCCAGAGTCGCCCTCGCCAGGCACACAATGTACTGGTGTCTTGATCTCAGACTTCTGGCATCCAAAACTGTGAGAATTGACTTTCTGTCCTGTAGAGATGAGCCTGTCTCAGGCATTTGCTACAGAAGAATCAAAAGGACTAAGAGGTTTTATTTAATTTGTTGCCCAAGTTGCTCCAACTTTGGCTACAGTTTGCTCTTCCAAGTTGGTGTCTACAACCTTTCAACACATCCTGTATCTTTTGCCTTTTTGGGCCACCTATTTGCTTTCTGGCAGAGGATGCTTGAGGCTCATCTTGCTTGCCTTTCTCAGCCCTGGGCCTGAAATCCACCCCACCTTTTTTTCTTTTTTCAATAGATTTATTTAGTTATTTGGAAGTCAGAGAGAGAGAGAGAGAGAGAGAGAGAGAGAGAGAGATCATGCATCCACTGGCTCATTCCTCGGATAGCAGCAACAGGCAGCACTGGGCCAGGCTGAAGCCAGAAGCTTCATCCAGGTCTGTCACGTGGGTGCAGGGGTCCAAGCACTTGGGCCATATTCTGTTGCTTTTCTCAGGCCATTAGCAGGGAGCTGGATTGGAATTGGAGCAGGCAGGACGTGAACTGGCATGTGCCAGGGGATGCCGCCATTGCAGGTAGCGGCTTTACCCACTATGCCATGATGCCAGTTCCAACCTACCTGTTTTTAATAGCTAGACATGGAGTGTGCCATGTGCAGAGATGCCACTATTTATCCAGAATCAATGTAATGGGCATTTAGGACCTATTCCCAATCTGTTCCCATTATAGTCTTTCCTTGTAGCTGGGTCATTTCACACTTAAGCAATTGCAAAAGTAAACCCAAAGTCTTTACAAAGGCCTATGAGACTCCATCTGAGTGGCGCTGCCCCCACATGCTCTTTCTCTGACCCACACACGGTCTTTACCTCCCCCCACAGTGTGCTGGGCAACCTCTAAGGTGGCCTCCTCTCCGCCTTGCCTCCTGGGATTCAAGCCGTCAGGGGATCCCTCTCCTGTCAGTCAGCATCAGACTCATTCTCTCACCCTAATGAACGGAATGCAGCAGAGGTAATGAGATGTCACTTCCAATATCAGGTCATAAAGAGACTGTGGCTTATGTTTCATCTGAAGGGCTTCCTCTTGCTCACTGCTCTGAGGGCCATGAGGGGAACCATGCTACAGAGAAGTCCACGTGGGAAGGAACTCAGTAGGCCTCCAGCCGACAACAGCGAAGGCCCTCGTTCCAGCAACTCAGGAGGAACCGACTCCTGCCAGCAACCATGTGAGTGAGTTTGGCTGTAGGGCCTTACCCTGTCAAGCCTTCCAGTGAGATCAAAGTTGCAGCCAACAATAGGACCAACACCTCATGAGAGACCTTGAGCCAGAGGTATTGTGTACAAAGGATACAAAGAAATCCATCTTTTAGGAGAGCTGAGAGGTCTGAGAGCTACACGGCTCTACAGGCCACACTTTCTGGAAGTCCCTCCCTTATAGGATTGCTGTTGTCTTGGCCTCTTGCCCACACCTGGCCGGTTTTCAGGACTCCAGTAGCCACTAATCTGCTTCCTCACCGAGGAAGAAATAACCATTCTTTGTTACGGCTTCCCACTGCCCAGCCCCTGAATCCGGTCACGGCATGTCTCACCCTCTCCAGTGTTGTAGAGTTACTGACATAGCAAGCTTCCCACACAGAAAACATTCAACTTCCGGAGGGATGGAGCCTCATCTCAGTCACGCTTGTTATCTGTCTCTCTCCCTTCCAAGTGCTAAGCCCAGCTTTCCACATCTATATTAGGTACTCGCTGATATCTGTAAAGCCAGTATGTAATCGCAGGCCTTAAACTATGGGCTTAGATCTATGCGCAGCCCCAGTGTGCACTGCACACAGTATCGGCTGCTCTGAGCATGATTATCACCACTCAATATTTCGCCAATGAATGCTGCCTTCTCCAACAAGGACTGTATTTTCTGGATTCTCTAGGACTCTCCTCTCCAATCTTACAATCTCCAGGTTTAGAGGAAATGAGACATAACTCCTGATCAAAAGCTGATGGCCTCTGGCTTCAAGCTGTTGTTTCTATATGACCAAATGTGCCTTCTGGTGATTCTCCCATCCACAGCAACAAAGAGACACTGCTGTTACTACCAACTGAAAATCTATCCTAAAGACCCAGGGTGCAGGAACTTCCAGATTCCTGTTGATTAATATTCGACTCAACATTCTGAGACCGAGGCTGCCTCCGCCTCCCCCCACCCCCGCTTCCCAGCGAAGCTCCTCTGGCAGCGGCATCTATGTCCAATTGCACTAATTGAACACGCAAATGAGGGAGAGAAAGGGAGGCTCGGCTAATTGTATTTTTTCATTGGCTTCACAGGAGGAAAACTCGTAATCAGTCATGATTAGAAACTTCCCTTGTGGTCTCAGCGGTATGAGCCTAAACTGGAGCTGTTCTGAAGCGTCTTGTTTGATGGCAGATAAACAAGCTCTTAACTCCTTTTTGATCTACAAAGATTGAGGGGGAATAAGAGGCAGTGTTGCTAACTCTCCTGCTCCCTTTGGTTCAGACGATCCTTCTACTCCAAGTCTCAAGCTAAAGATGCTGTCATGTGTGCCATTTCCACCCGCATTGGTCTCTCTGTGGGTAAAGGATGCTGTGTGAACAGCCCGTCAATGTGAGTAGCACTGGAGGCCACAGCAATGACAGGGTCAGCCTTGGGAAGCCTGTGACGGTGCCACTCCTCAAAGGTCACTTTTGAAGGTCAAAGGAAAGGAACAGAGAGGAAGGACACTTTATGAATGGCCAAGCCGCAAGCTGCCTCTGGGCTTTCATGCTTGTGACAGGTGACTGTGGGTGCACCCAGCTGAAGGAGGATGCCCTGTGCCCATGGAGACCACGGCACGGACCAGAGCCCTGGTGCATTAACTTCTAACTCACAGGGCTTGTTAGAATTAAGAGTAAGGCAAATCCAAAATGAACAGAACATTGATCTTACGTCCCTGCTGAGCTTTGAAAATACAAATCTTAGTTCCAGAGAATTCAGGTCACTTCTAAATGAACAGGAGTAAGACGTGGGGGCTTGGAGGGAGGAGGGGGCTCTGCACTGGGGCTGGGGGTGTGCATGGGTAGCTATCGAGCCCATCACCCTTGGTTCTCAAGGGACTGCTGTGGGGCCAGTGCTGACGTCAGCATCCAAGCGGCAATGTCGCGATCAAGAAATGATAGCCTTGGGAAACCTTGCACATGCAACAGCCAGAGGAAACCGTAACCATTAAAAAGGAAACACCAATGAAAACAAGAAAACCCCCAAATGACAAGGGTCAGGAATTCAGCAGAGAGGTGGGGTCTGCTCCAGTCCGGCTCCCGCTTCGCTCCCTTTCTCAGTGCCTCAGTTTCCCAATCCCCATCATGCTGTCTCTGACACAGCATCACGAGGGGTGGCACCTGGCCCGCTTGCAGTGCTGTGTCTTTGGTGAGAGGCTATGCGGACGTTGTGGCCTGAGCCCCTGCGTTGCCTGACGTGGGCACTGCGAAGTGCTTCCGCCTCACTTCACCAAGTCTGCCCGCAGACACACTCAGCCCCCCAGAAAGAGGAAATGGCTTCACGGGTGGGAGGTTCTTCCCCATTCTGCTAATGGCAGTCTCGTATGCATGTCTGTGATGGGGATTTTTTTTTTTCTTTTTACTAAGAGCCATGGAGCTTAATGAGAACTAGAAAAGCATGGTGGGACCAGCACTCACTGGGGCCCATCCCAGGCCCTCTGGTGAGCTGTACCTGCTGTTAGGAATCACGCACAATGCGCAGGGTCCCCGCCGACCTCCACACCAGGGCTTCACCAATCAAAGTCAGCCACTGGTTGAAGGACTTGGCCTCACACAGCGGGCTAAGAGGAGTGGCTTCCTGGGGGTTTTGCATCTACAATGGGAATCTTAGACAAAGTGCTTTGTGTAAACAGAAACAAGAGCCCATTATAATTATAGTGCAATGCAATGTAACATGTCCCAAATTTTATGCTATGGAGTTCCAGGAAATTCTTTGCAAGCATCTAAATATCACCTATGGACATTAAAAAGAGGTTGAGATGATGATGCAGTGACATCCAGCAGAGACCATAGGCTCTAGAGGCTGAAAGATCAACTCCTGGCTCTCCCATTTACGAACTCTGTAACCTTGGCAAGTTATTTAAATTCCCGAGTCTCAGTTTTCCTCATCTGTACAATGGGGACAACAGCATCCATTCTATGAGGTGCTCGTGAGGGTCAGATTTGGTCATTATCAAGAATGCAGCACGGTCGCCAGCCAGTAGCTAAGGAGCCCACAGATATTCACCGCTGCTCTCCCGGCACCACCGGCACCACCACCTCTGCCGTGTTGTTCTTCACGGCTCCTTGTGTGTTAGGGGGCAGTGGGCTTGCTTAGGATAGCCCTTGGGACATGCATCTGTAGTCAGAGGATGAACACAGAAAGGCTAGAAAGTTCAATAAATTCCACCGGCAGCCTAAAGCGGAGACTCAAATGACTTCCTTTTTCCCTCGTTGGAGAAACATGCTGGTGAGTGGCAGACGGCACAGACCTCGGGATTCACAGGACCTGGGTTCAGATCACCCTCTGCCACTTACTAGGCGAGTGACTCTAAGCAAGTCCCTCCCGTCTCTGACCTGCTGCTTGGGTGGACCTATCAACGGGTCAGCACACTGATGGTGATGGCCCTGCTGGATCCTGCACCACAGATAAGGATGCTTCAAGAAACGCTCAACGAAGGGGACTTTGACAAGAGGCTGAACTCAATCAACTGGGTACTGCAAAGTACATTGTTCAGGCCACACTCCGGACAACAATGCAAGCCATGCCTAAGGTCCCAGGCAGCTAGCAGTCTGCACAATTAAAAGAAGAGCTAGGAGAAACGATACCGGTGACTGCTTTCTTTATATTCTGGGGGGCTATTTTGTAGGGACTTTGCTAACAGTTCAAGGCAACAACACCACAATGCAGGCTTGCCGAGCTAAGCCAGCTCAAAGTTTAATTACACACAGTTGCTTGCTGTGCCTTCCTTTCCCCAACGGCCTCATGCATATTCATCACTGTAATTATGGGAGTGAAAAAAAATCCACAACTAATTATTCCATGCTCCCCATCTTCCACATGCCTAGAATTTTTGCATAATTACCATTGAAATTAATTGCAAGTTAGTTAATTTTACACTTTGTCCTTTCTAAACCTAATTGAAAATTAATTTAAAGGACACAAAAAAACCCAACAACTCACAACACAAAAACTCTATTGCCAACCCTTACGGCAAACTTGGTTTCTCAGAGTTACGATGTGCATTCAAAATGCAACGTGCTTCTAACCAGAGCACAGGGCTCTACATGTCAAACTGTAACAATAGGTCAGAAGTCACAGCTCTATTTTCTGCTCTAGCCACAAAGACTTTTGATGGGCAGAGAGGGGGCCTGCCAATGGCATGCTCACCCCATCCCACTTCTACCCTCAAAGATCTCTCCTGGTGCCCATTTTCAGGATCTAACTGCATGCAAAAAACTTCACTTTTATGCTTAGCAAACATTTCTTTCTTCCCACTCTGTTACTGCATCCTGTTCCCACAGTTCTTCTATTTTAGTCACTCGCACTAATCCTGTTTCTGGAATCTTCCTGGTTTTGCATGGGACAAGGAAGGAAATAGTCATCAAGTGCCTACTCTGTACTGCACTCAACTCTATTTTTGTATATGTTTCATTTGGAAGGCAGAGTGACAGAGAGAAGAGACATCTCCCAGAGTTCACTTTTCAAATGTCAGCAACAGCTGCGGCTGGGCCAGGCTTGAAGCCAGAAGCCAGGAATTCAATCCAGGTCTCCCACCTGGGTGGCAATGACCCAAGCGCCGGAGCACCTGCTTCCTCCCAGGATGCACATCAGCAGGAAGCTGCAATCAGGAGAGCAGCTGGGACTCGAACCAGGCACTGATACAGGATGCGGTGTCCCAAGCGGCATCTTTACTGCTATGCCGAATGGTCACCGCGTGCTTGATTTTAGTCACAGGCATGAGCTTCATTTAATTTTAGTACCTAATAGTATCCGCCACGTAGCAGACAATCATTCAAGCCAGAGCCATTTATCGACTGAGTGAGTGAAGAATGCCTGCGTCCACTCTGTGGCGTGAGGGTCATCAGCCCCACTTTTATGGAGGAGGAAAGGCAAGGTCAGAGGGATGACAGATCTCTCAAACCCACACAACTGGTGAGCGGCAGGGCTGCTCCTGGTAGCATACTCTTTCCACTGCACCATGCTGCCTCTCTCTTCACAATCATTTTCTGCTAGCCAGGGTCTCTGGGTAACATGTGCTCTTAACCCTGAGCCCTGCAGCCTGCTTGTGATGGACTGAACGGTCAGCCCCCACCCCCATTCACATGTTGAATCCCTAACCTCCAAAGGGATGGTATTTGAGATGGGGCCTTGGGGAGCTAATTAGAGTTAGAAGAGGTCAAGACAGTGGAGCCCTCATGATGGGATTAGTGTTCCCACAAGAGGAGACAGCAGAAAGCTTCTAGTTTCTCTCTGCCTGCACGCACTGTGAGAAGGTGGTGACACATGAGCCTGGAAGGCCTTCACTCGGAACAGAACTGGCTGGTACCTTGATCTTGGACTTCTGGTTTCCAGAACTGGCAGAAAGAAATTTCTGTTGTTTAAGCCATCCAGTCTATGCTGTTTTTTTAAATGCAGTCTGAGTAGACTAAGACATTGTCCCACAGTTTTATTGAATGATCTTGATTACTTTCCTTAATATATTCTGGAGTGATTCGAGGTTAAGCCATGAGAGTATAAAGGAGAAGGTAAGTGAAAACACCAAGTCAAGAGGGAGAAGAAGGACCGGTGCTGTAGCACAGTGGGTTAATGCCCTAGCCTGAAGTACTGGCATCCCATATGGGCTCCAGTTCAAGACCCGGCGACTCCACTTCCGATCCAGCTCTCTGCTGTGGCCTGGGATAGCAGTAGAAGATGGCCCAAGTCCTTGGGCCCCTGCACCCACGTGGGAGACTCTCCTGGCTTCGGATCAGCACAGCTCCGGCCATTGTGGCCAATTGGGGAGTGAACCATCGGATGGAAGACCTCTCTTTGTCTCTCTCTGTGGAACTATTTCAAATAAATAAATTAATTAAAAAAAAAAAAGAGGGAGAAGAGAGGATTTTGTTTTTGTGCCACCAAGGAAGCTGGGAAGGCTGCTATTAACTGGCTGAAGCTGAGTCCATGCTAAGCAGCTGCTGTCAACTCACCTAGAACCAGTCATGATGTGCATGTGTACAGGTATACACAGACATGGACACAGTAGTCCCCCTCCCCATTATTCATAGTTTTGCTTTCTTCAGTTTTAGCTACTCACAATAATTTGATATAAAAATACTAAACAGAAAATTCCAGAAATAAAATAACTCATACGTTTTCAACTGCAGGCCATTTTGGGTGGTGTGAAGAAAACTCATGTTGTTCTGTTTCCGGGACGTGACTCATCCCTTTGTTCAGCGTGTCCATGCCGTATATGCTACCCACCCGTTAGTCACCTGGTAGTGATCTTGGTTATAAGATCCACCATGGTGGTATTGCACTGCTTGTGTTCAAGTCATTATTCTTTTACTTAATAAGGGCCCTAAGATACAAGAGTAGTGATGCTAGCAATTTGCATATAACATAAAATGCTTCTGTAAAGTGAAAAGGTGAAAGCGTTCAACCTAGTAAGAAAAAAAAAATCTGTGTTGAGCTTGCTAAGATCAATCGTAAGAATCGATCTTTCTGGGCCAGCACTGTGGCATAGATTAAGCCTCTGCCTGCACCCATGTGGGAGACCTGGAATAAGCTCCTGGATCCTGGCTTTGAAGGGACCAGCTCAGGCTGTTGCGGCCATTTGGGGAGTGAACCAGCAGATGAAAGCATTCTCTTTCTCTAACTCTTTCAAATAAATAAATAAATCTTTTTTTTTTTTTTTTTTTTTTGTAAAGAATCCATCTTTCATGTTTGAAACTAAGAGGAAGGGAAAAGAAACGTGTACTAGTTTTGCCACACACCTCAAACACCAAAAGTTGTGGCCACAGGGTGTGGTAAGTGCTTAATTAAGAAGGAAAAGGCATTAGATTACAGGATTCAGAACTATGGGGTGGTTCCAGGCATTCACTGGGGGTCTTGGGAGGTACTCCCTGAGGACAAGGGAGGATTGCTGTAGCGGGAACCGAATTCACCTGCTGTTCCTAACATAACACTAATAGGGGCCCTCACTGTGAGAGCAGACATGTCTTCAATCGTACCACAGAAGAATGAATCAACTGTTATTGAGTGGAAGCAGAGGAGAAAGAGGTAGAAAGCCAATTCACAGAGCACAAAGCCACTGATTTCTTTTTCAGTCCATAAAAGCATCTCCTTTACAGCGACTTTAGCAACTAAGCCTCAGCACTCTTCAGGACTCTCCTCTTCCTCCAGGGGCAAATTCCTTAACAGGGATCCTTCAGAATTCCGGGTCCAGGAACACCAGAAGTTTTTTTAAAGGTCGGGTGATGCACCTGTGGATAAGCCTGCCCTCCAAAAATGCAAACAGGTGCTCCAGAACCTTCCAGCTTCCTGGGGAGGCAGGGGGAGGGGTGGCAGGGCGGTGACAGATGGAGCTGGAAGGCCCAGGGCGGCTCTGGCCCTCAGGAAGTCGGCCCTGATTGCCGGCAGCCACATCATCTGCTGGGGCCGGAGAGCACTTCGGTGAAGAGTCTGTTTTCCAAGAGCAGGGGGCCATTTGCATTGTGCGCATGTTTCAATTCATTCATCAAAAAGATGAGTAAGGGTATATAGTGACATGGCTATCATGGGATGGCTAGATTATGGGTGATTTTGTTGTATTTTCTGTTAATTATTTTTTAATATTGTTGAGGAGAGACAGCAAGCGAGCTCTGATCCCCAAATGACTGCAAGAGTAGCTGGGGCTGGGCCATGGTGAAGCCAGGAGCCAGGAACCCAATCAAAGTCTTCCCCATGGGTGACAATTATTTGAGCCATCACCACTGCCTCCCCAGGTCTGCATCAGCATGTAGGTGGAGTTAGGAGCCAGGGCTGGGAATCAAACCCAGGTGACCTGACATGGGATGTGTGCAAAATGCCTGGGTCCTTAAGTAATTAATTTGGCCATGAATGAATGACTCCCCCACCCCAACCCCCACCCCCAGGGTCCATCATCTACTCAAAGAAGCCTTCCATGGCCTTCCTGACGGGGACAATTCCCCTTGCTTGTGTTCACTTGGAACTACAGATGGTCTCTGACTTAAGTTGGTTCAACCAACAATTCTTCAACTTGATGATGCTGTGAAGTGACACACATTCAGCAGAAACCTTCCTTGGAATGCAGAATTTGCATCTCTTCCCAGGCCAGTGAAGTAGCAGGATTCCCTCTTGTGATGCTGGGCAGCAGCAGTGAGCACAGCTCCCAGTCAGTCCCAAGGTCACAAGGGGAAACCAATCATCTGCAAGGTGGCACGTGGCCAAGCTGGAGTGTTCGGCAGGTTCAGTGTATCGAATGCTTTGCTTTTCCTCTTTTCTTTCTTTCCTTCCTTTCTTCCTTATTTATTTGAGAAGGAGAGGGAGGGAGGGAGGGAGGGAGGGAGGGAGGGAGGGAGGGGGAGAGAGAGAGAGAGAGAGAGAGAGAGAGAGAGAGAGAGAGAGAGAGAAAGAGATCTTCTATCCACTGATTTACTCCCCAAATGACCACAATGGCCAGGGCTGGGCCAGGCTAAATCCAGGAACCAGGAGCTTCCTCCAGGTCTCCCACATGGGTGCAGGGGCCCAAGTACTTGAGTCATCTTCTGCTGATTTCTCAGGTGCATTAGCAAGGAGTTGGGTCAGAAGTGGGGTAGCCAGGCTTCGAACCAGCACCCATATGGGATGTCAGCATCACAGGCAGAGGCTTAACCTGCTATGCCACAATGCTGACCCCTCTTTTGGAAAAAAAAAAAAAAGATTTATTTTACTTACTTGAAAGGCAGAGTTCCAGAGAGAGAGGGAGAGACAGAGAGATCTTCAATCTGCTGTTCATTCCCCTAGTGGCCTCAAGAGCTAGGGCTGAGCCAGACCAAAGCCAACAGCCATGAACTTCATCTGGGTTCTCCTACCCAGGTGGGAGGGCCCTAAGTACTTGGATCATCTGCCACTGCTTTCCCTGGCACATTAGCAGGGAGCTGGATAGGAAGTGGAGCAACCAAGGCTCCAACCAGTGTTCATATGGGATGCTGGTGACGCAGGCAGATTAACCCACTGTGCCACAACGCCAGCCCCTTTCTGACTCAACATTTTCAACTTATGATGGGTTTATCAGGCTGTGGCCCCATCATCAGGTGAGGAACACTTGTAGTTACCCTTCTTCCAACACAGCTCTTACAGTTTAGCTCCATTTTTTACTTAGCATCTGCCTTCCTTTATAAGAACAGGAGCCATAGTGGATCTGCTTTGATTTGTGTGTGTGTGTGTGTGTGTGTGTAGTTCTGTACCATTCTAGCAATGGTGGTGCTAATAATAACATCAACCACAGCAAATGCAGGTCCAAAGATGGCCGCAGCTCACACTTAGAGAGTTCTGGCTGAGATCTAAGATCTTAGGGCTTTAAACTCATCTCCATTTGTGGATAAAGAGAAACACAAAAACCACTCCCCTAGGAATAAACCAGCAGAACAAATGGGGTCATTCTGAAAACACCAGGGTTTCCTGGGAAGAAATATTCTTTTTCAGACAGCAAAGCTTGCCTCTAAAGATAAATGCCCCACACAAGGTTCACTCAAGTCCCGGTGCTTTTAATTTTCCTGAAAGTTGAAGGGTGTGGGCAACTGGCAGGGTTCAATGCCATTCTACAGCCGCAACTCTGGGCTCAAGTTCCTATAACTTGATAAAGCCAAGGGTTCTGGCTCCTCTTAAGTGGCTAATCAAAGAGAAAGACAATTCTTCATGTGAAAGCTTCCCAAGCCCACAGCCAAAGAGCCAGACCCTAAAGAACAGAGTGGGAGCTACTGCTTAGGTTAAGACATGCCAAGTGCTCTGTGAGTTGCATGGGGGATTTGGGTAAAATCATGTAGGCATGGGGGATTATTGATTTTTCCCTTAAAAAAAAAAGCAGGCAGGGGTAGTTATATATGCATGGTCTTAGCAGAACACGACTGTGTGTGGAGCTAAAGGGCCCCGTGAGCATTGTTAGCTAGAAATATTTAACGGATTAGGACCCTGTGTAGCGGCAGACAGACCCGATGTAAGGTTTTCACATGATACAAATTCTCTGGGGTAAAACCCAACACGCTGGCATCATTTCAGGTTAAGGCGGGAGATAAAACTGGAGTAATTCAGGCTGCTCCATTCATCTCAAACCAAGAAAGAAAGCCTCTCCTTAGAGTTTATTGTTTCAGGATTAGTGGGTGTGATGCTGGTGCCACTCTGAATACCGATGAGGTGGGGCCTCACTTCATTAAGCACCTGATATGGTTAAACGGCTCAGCGGCCACCCCATTTCAAAGCCTGCACAACTCCCCACGCCCTGACGACTGCGTGGCCCAACGGATGGAATGCAAAAGCATGCTTCAAGGCTGTCCGTGCACTTGCCCTCTTTCTCTCTCTTTCCTTCCGATCATGTTAAAATCAGGAGGGAGAAAAATGTACTTTTTCCAACTCCCTTGTGTCTTGAAGTAAGAAGAGAATACATTTTCTACCATTTCTACCATTCCTGGCTCAGGCCAAAGATATTAAATAACTCCTCGAAGCCAGATGTATTCTATTTCTGCCAGAGCTTAGAAGCAGACCCAGCTACCAGGCAGCTGTGAAACAGAGCAGCCATCTGTCAGCATTTAATTAGGCCAGCTTTTTGGATGGAGTGGACTTTTTTTTTTCCCCTTTTGGGGCGGGCATTTTGGTAAAGGGTGGCCTAGGGACATCTTTGATTCAGGTGACATTTGACTGATGGACAATAGTAGAGGAGATAACTTCCATTTCCTTACTTTCTGGTTATTTTTTAAAAAAGATATTTATCTGAAAATCAGAGTGAGAGAGAGAGAGAGAGAGACAGAGATCTTCTGTCTTTGGTTCACTCCCAAAATGGCCAAAATGGTCTGGGCTGGGCCAGGCTGAAGCCAGGAGCCTAGAATTCAATCTGGATCTCCCACAAGGGTGGCAGGACCCAGGTACTTGGGCCATTTTCTGCTGCCACCACCTGCCCCCACCTCGGGCACATTAGCAAGGAACTGGATCCAAAGTGGAGCAGCTGGGACTCGAACCGGCTCTCCAATATGGGATGCCAGCATTGCAGGTGGCAGCTTAACCTGCTGTACCACGGTGTCAGTCCCACTCACTGGTCCTAAAAAGTAGACACACACTCACGCACTCACACATTGTCAGGAGTATGCCTTTGGCTATTCAGTCCGTCTTGCCTTGGTGCCTACCTGGCACTGCTTGGGCATGTGGCCTGGGAGACAGAGGAAGGGAGCCACAGAGGGACTCTCCATATGCTTTTCCTTAAGAATGATGACCCAGGCACTGACCTGATGGATCAAGAGTTGTTTAGCACACCATGTGCCTGGCTTTCAGAGCTATGAGCCATTCTCTCTCTCTTTTAAAACAATTCCGACTTGGCTGCTCTTTCCATACACTTGAGCCTTAATAAGGAAAAGCTACTTGAACATCCAAAAGGGATTAGATGGTAAGACTTCAGGGCACAATAGAAGATCAGCTGGAGCAACATAAATGGCCAATAATGGGGGATTAGGGGATGCTGAATGTTATAAACAGGGTGAGAGGTGGCTGGGACCGTGGTATTCATGTTGTGCCTCAGGTCCACAAGAAACAGGCTCTGATGGACTAACATGCAATGCAAACAATATATTTGATGTGATTCTTAAAGGAAAACACACAACGTCTCGCCATTCCTACCACCATTCATTCTTAATAGTACTACAGCTACTACTAATGATGGCAATAGCACTGGTAGCTAATATTTACCAAGGGCTTTCCTTAAGCCAACAACTTTTTAAGATGCTTTATATGAACTACCTATCTCATTTCCTTTTTATAATAGCCCTATCATGGAAGTATGGTTACCACTCCCATCTTACAGATGGTAAAACTGAGGCACAGACAGGCTTAAGAACTTGCCAAGGTTGCCAGGAAGTGATGCAAGCCCAGATGGCTACTTTGGACTCCAGGGCTCTTTCTCAGAATCATTTCAATCTACTGCCTTTGTAAGTCTGAGCCAGAGGGGCTGCATCTTGGTTGTCACTGGATTGTTGACAAATAGTCCTTGGCACATGGCAAATTCTGAGAAATACAATATTTACAAAGTGAATGAATGAATGAGTCAAGGGTGATGGAACTCTAGAGACCCAGGGGTCCTGAATATTGGTCCTAATTGCAGAGAGGGTAAGTCTTCCTTCTCCATGGGTCTTACTGCTTGGAGGTATGTGTGTGTCTTGAGAAAATCGGATTCATGCTGGATTTGTGGCAAATCTTGTGGGCTGCAGTTGGGAAACCATGAACCCATGGAGAACAGGACTGGATCAAATCAAGACTCCAGGTGCCTGGGAGAGAACTACAGACCCAGCAGTGACACCAGGCTTCAAAGAGGAATCTTCAGGTATGAGGCACTGGGGAGGGCTTTAAGTTTATAGTGGGCATTAGGTGGTTGCCAAGTAGTCTGAATCTTTGTCTTTCCAAATATACAACAGGAACAGACTTGCCTGGCCTCTTCAAAGTTACCCTCGGATATGTGACTTTCTTTGGCCACTGAAATAAGAGGGCCCAGCTTGCTGGGCAACTAGGCTGAGAAGAGTTTGCCCTATGAATCCATAATGCACCTGCAGGACGAACAAGAAACATCTGTTTTTTTTTTTTTTTTTTTTTGACAGGCAGAGTTAGACAATGAGAGAGAGAGAGACAGAGATAAAGGTCTTCCTTCTGTTGGTTTACCCCCTAAATGGCCGCTATGGCCGGCGCACTGCGCTGATCTGAAGCCAGGAGCTTCCTCCTGGTCTCCCATGCAGGTGCAAGGCCCAAGCACTTGGGCCATCCTCCATTGCACTCCCGGGCCACAGTAGAGAGCTGAACTGGAAGAGGAGCAACCAGGACAGAACCTAGTGCCCCGACCAGGACTAGAACCCGGTGTGCCGGCGCCGCAGGCAGAGGATTAGCCTAGTGAGCCGCGGCACCAGCCCTGTATTGTTTTGAACAGCGAGATGTGGGCCCATAGCATTCCCGGGCAGCTGATGGCTGCCAAGGAGGGATCACTATGCAAACCAAGCATTCTGGCCCTGCACCCAAGGAGCGTGCATTGGAGCAAAGCATCAAACCAGGCATATAGGAAACAACAGGAGGAAGAAAACAAACAGGGAAGCAGCTAGACGCCAGGTGAGTCACTAAAGGATTCATGTAAATTATCTCTATCTTACCTCATGAGGCCCTCATTTTAAACTGGGAATAATGACATTGTTTAGCAAGGGCACTGAAAGGTCATATCACGTTCCCAAGGTCTCTTTGCCAATTGGTGGTGAACTAAGGTTTGAATCCAAATCTCTCAGACCTCCAGAGCCTCAAGTTCCTTCCCACTATACCCTGGGGCTTTGGGGGCCACAGAAGTGGACTTGAGACCGCACGAGACCAGTGCGGGCTATAGCACAAAGGGCTGCCAAGACCAGCCGTGAAGGAGTGATGAGCCGTGAAGGTGTCAGGTGAGGTTCGTGGATGGAAGAGGGATTCATTGCTAATTAATCCTTATAATCAGGGATGTGCTTGCAAGGGAAGCTGGGGAGGGGTCTGTGACAAGGCACAGCACACAGCAGCCTTGTAAAGGCAGCAGACGAAGGAGCTGTCTGCCTGGACAGACAGGAGGAAGAGGAGGGGGCAGCAGTGTCAAAGTTTAAACAGGCAGAGTGTTTTGATCTTCGAACCACAGCGTGTTCCTCGGCAGGGCTGGAAGATGATAAAAGCAGTGTTCATGAGAAATCGTCCTGGTCACTTAGAAGCTTTGGCACAAAGGAGGAGAGAATTTCAGGGTGTCCAGACAAGCTGTTTGGCCAGGCAAAAGGAAAGTTGGGCTGTGTTAGGACAGAGGCTGTGGAAATGGGCAAGAAGGAAAGTACTCATTACAGTAGTCCCTGCTAGTCTGTGGTTTCGATGTCTACGGTTTCAGTTCACCACAGTCTGCAAATATTAAATGGAAAGTTCCAGAAATACACAAGTCCTAAATTTAAGTCATGTGCTGTTCTGAGTAGTGGAACGCAATCTCCCGCCGTCCTTCCTGGGGCATGAACCCTTCCTTTGCCCAGCCTATCCACGTTGTATGTGCTACCCTCCGATTAGTCACCTAGGAGCTGTCTTTGATGATCAGATGGACTGACGTGGTATTGCAGTGTTGTGTTAAAGTTAAGCTTGGTTTAGTGAATGATGGTTCCCTAATGCAAGAGTAGTGATATTGGTAATTTTATTACAATATATTGATATAATCGTCCCATTGGGTTGCCAATCTCTTTCTGTGCCCAATTTATAAATTAAATGTTATCACTGGCATATGTGTATAGGAAAAACCACAGCATATATACTGGATTTGGTGCTTTTCACAGTTTCAGGCATCCATTGGGGTTCTTAGGTATCCCCAGATAAGGGGGGAGGCTTCTGTACCTTCATGCATTGAGCTCTCCCTAGTTGCCATATTATTGGGCTGAGCAATTTGCACACATCAGTTCACAGAATGTTCACGGCAATCCCTGGGGGGTGTAGCATTATCCCCATTTTACACATGAGGGTGCTGAGGCTCAGATTCAGGGACTTTTCCAACCTAGGTATTAGGATAGTCAGGTAGGGCTAACACGTGACAGAGATGCTCTAAGAACACAAACCTTGAGTATTATTTAATCTCACAAGCTAGGTACTACCACTGTCCCCATTTTATAGAATTAAAAACAGAGGCTCAGGGAAGTGAAGTCATTTGCTCAGAGCCTCATGCAGATGGTAAACAGCAAAAGTCAAGACTTCATCTCAGTTTGGTTCCAAAGCCCGGGCTCTAGACCAACACTAATGAGAAGGTGCCTATGGCTCCCGCCGGCAGGGGCCGGGGAGATGATTCAGCCAACACACTCTGTGTTGCAGCTTCCAAAAGAAGGTGCCAGTCGGCGTCCCGTCCCTCATCCAGGCTTCCAAGCAGCATGAAAGCAGAGAGAAGCAGCTCTTCTCCCGCTCCCCAGATGTGTGCCTCGTGGCTTTGCTTTGCAAACCAGGGCAGCATTAGAACTCACCCCACAAAGGGGCCTCGGGATGCTTTGTGTGTGACCCAAGCCCATTTAGATGGCACCTCTGCCGTCTCCTCTGGTTTGTGGTAGACCAAAATGCTCAGAATTGGGTTTTTCAACAAACCACTCATCCTTCAGTTATCCTGCAGAGAAAAAAGTCAGGTCACGGCCTTCTGCAATGTCACCACTGTGTCGGCGCTTCTATCATTAAGGTGGGGCCGAGATGGAAAGACAAGCGGGGGGCAGAGGGATCCTGTGAGCCCAGGCCGTCTGAGGCTGCGAGGCCACAGAACCTTGGCAGAGGTTTTTCTCTGGCCGCTTCCTTTTATATTGCAAGTGCTGTTACAGCCTCATTGTTCTGCCAGTGCCTTCTTGAGATTCTATTTTTATTTTCATTAAAGTCACAGGGACACACAATTTAAAGAGTCAACTGGTTGTTTGAGGCTTGATAAAATAAATGGCCCTTTCTGACCCTCATCTCCCAGAAGCAACTATTTCCTACTCCTTTAGTTAGGTTTTCTGAGAATTTACCTCTGTATCTCTAAATAACACACTTATAGTACTGTTCTTTGATTTTCCAGTCCCACGGATTATCTGCTGTCTCCCTACTTTGGAAAATGAGAATTTAGCTCTACCGTCTCACCGTCAGCTGCCACCACAGATACCCATTTTCAAGTCCCCTCCTTAAAAGAACAACTTTTGCTAATAAATGTTTTTGTTAGTTTGATCAAGAAAATGCTATTCAGAGATGCAGCATGTAGTGTAGCATGCTTTAACTACTTTTCTCCCTGGGAAAACTGTCGTGTTAACACAGCCTTTCCCTTCTCCCTCATTTGCGTCATACAGGATGAATATCCTTTATCCAAAATGCTTGGGACCAGAACTATTTCAGATTTTGGAGTCTGGAATATTTATTTCCATAGACTTGACCATTCAACCATCCCTAATCCAAAAATTTGAAATCTGAAATGTGAAAGTTTTTGAGTATGATGTTAGCACTCAAAGTTTCAGATCCAGAACATTTGGGGTTCAGATCTTTGAATTAAAGATGCTCACCCTGTATTTCACAGTTTCCCCCTCAATTGTAATTGTCATTCTTCTCTCAGTGTGTTCATATCCATTAGGTATTCCAGCAACGTCTTTTTATAAATGTCTCTCTCCAAAGCCTTCTGACCCGCTATGGTCTGGAAATGGCGGCTCCCCAGGTCTGATCCACAGCTGTTACTCTATGATGGCCCTTCAACGTTACCCTTGGGGTGCCTGCCGTCACCTCGTGGTGCCCTTTCATGACTCTAGAGACGTCTGCTGGTGTCACCCTGCGACAGCCCTCTGCTGTCACCATGGGTGCCCTGCTGTGGCCCCATGGAAGCCATCACTGTCATCCTGGAGACGTCCTTTCATTTTCACTTAGGGCGGATCCCCATGGTCCCATGTTTTGTGTTCTTCATTTTCTTGGTTGACTCCCTTGGTTGTGGTCAAGCTTATGAGGGTATTTCAAAAACATTCATGGAAATGAAATAAAAAAATGTTTACTGTGGTACAAAATTTGAAGTCCATGTATAGTTTTTCCCATAATATTTTTAAATGAATGTTTGAAGATCTTTTTTAAAAAAATATTTTATTTATTTGAGAGGCAGAGTTACAGAGAGAGAGGAGAGAGAGAGAGAAAGGTCTTCCATTTGCTGGTTCAATCCCCAAACGGCCAGAAAGGGGCTGAACCAAAGCCAAGAGCTAGGTGCTTCCTCCAGATCTCCCCTGTGTGTGCAGGGGCCCAGGGATTTGGGCCATCTTCTACTGCTTTCCCAGGCCAGAGCAGAGAGCCTGATTGGAAGAGGAGCAGCTGGGACCCAAACTGGCACTCATATGGGATGCTGGCATTGCAGCTGAAGGCTTAGCCCACTATGCCACAGCACCAGCCCCTGAAGATCTTGTACTTACTAGTAGCTCCCTGAAAGGCCTGTATGGCAGTGACCTTTACTAATTTCTGAGAATGTTTTTAGGCCCAGAGTTTGAACTGAAATTATTTATCTCAGGACATTTTTTTAAAAAAAAATTTTATGTATTTATTTGTTTGTCTATTTGAAATACAGACAGGAAGGGGAGAGAAAAGATCTCCCATCCATGTCTTACCCCTTAAATGCCCACAACAGCTGGGGCCGGACCAGGCTGAAGTCAGGAGCCAGGAACTCCATCTGGGTCTCCCACATGGGTGGCAGGGACCCAAGTACTTGGCTGTCACCGGCAGCCTCCCAGGTGCAATTTGCAGGAAGCTGGATCAGAAGCAGGCATGGGACACCAGCATTGCAAGCAGTGGCTTAACCTGCTGTGCCAGCGCACCCAGCTCAGCGTGGTCTTCTTACGTCATCAGTGCAAAGAAGCCTGGTATGATTTTCATTCTTGAATCTATCCAAAAAGCTTTTAATTTATGCATTTATTTTTTAAATGCCTCCTCTAGAAACTTGTAAGATCTTTGTCCAATGTTCTGAAATTTCACGATGACATTAATAGTGTGGTTCACTGAAGCTCATTCATCAGGGCATCAAGTGGGCCCCTTTCGATCTGAACACCACTGTTTTTTAGGTCAGGGAAAGTTTCTTCAATTTCTTCATTTTCTTTCTTCTCTCTACAATTCCTATACTATTTGGATGTAAATCTCCTAACCAGGTCCTTAGCTTTTCTTCTTTTCTAGCTTATAGTCCATGTCTTGTCTAAGAAAGAAACAGAAAATATGCTCAGATTTAGGTCCCAAGTTTTTCTCTTTTAAAAATATTTGAGAGTTACAGGGAAAGAGGAGAGGGAGAAGGAGAGGGGGAGGGTGAAAGAGAAAGATTGACTGATTGATGGATTGATCTTTCGTCTGGTGGTTCACTCCTCACGTGGCTGAAGTGGCAGGCCAGACTGAAGCCAGGAGCCTGGAACTCCATCCTGGTCTTCCATGTTGGTGCAGGGGTCCAAGCACTTGGGCCGTCTTCCATGACTTCCCAGGCCATTAGCAGGGAGTTGGATTGAAAGCGGAGCAACCAAGACCAGAACAAGCGCTGACATGGGATGTGGCAGCTTAACCTGCTGTGCCACTACTGCAGCCCCTGTCCTAAGCTTTTCATATGTTAAATTTCTCTTAAAAAATGAGAGGACATCCCGTTTTTATTTCAAGAATGCAGCATATTCAGCTATCTTCTTAAGAGTTCTTTCGTTTGTGCTAAGTCTTCTGCTCTTCATGTTGCCAGTTTCCTTCAAGCTGCTTCCCTCTGTTCCCAGCCCTGCTTCTGAACGCGTGCATGTGTTCTATGTTCCACATTCAAGGCTTTTCTCCAGGGCCTGGTGATCCCGGGCTGCCACTCATATTTGAGTGCGGGGTACTCCGTAGCCCTGGGCTGTGGGTATAGGACTACAGGCTTCACCGGAAGATGATTCGGCTGGGCCATATCACTGGGGACATCCAATCTCTTAACTCTTTACCCTCCGGAAGTCTTGTCCACCCTCCTGCTCGGAAGACACAGGAGCCAAGTGGGCTGTATTCTGGGAACATACTTGGGGAAAAAGGCTGGCAGTTTCAACACTTATTACATCACCTCGCACTAAATGCCTGTGTTCAGAAAAGGCAGGCTTGACATTCCCAAGACCTTCTGCAGCATCAACGCTGGTCTCCGGCCTGGCTCTGAGAGGGGCAGCTGCCTGCGCAGGGTAAGGGGGTGTGACTGTGTGGTGGCTTCCTAAGAGAACCTCCACCCACCTTCCTGTTCCTAGCACCCCTGTGGTCTCTGTCTACCCCATGCTGCTGACCCCAGGCCTGCTGCAATAAGCGTGGTTGCTCCTCAGCTCTCCTGGCCAGCTCAGGGTGCCATTTCTCAGTCCACCAAGTCAGTTATTATGTGTCCATTTCCTCCCCACATTTCCATTGCACTTTTTATTTCCCACTTTCCTTGTCTTTGTCCTTGTGGGTTTATCCTCTAAGAAATCATCTCAGTGCATTCGTAGGAGGAAGTATAAAAAATGTGTGTTCAAGTTGCTATTTTACACAAGAAGTGTTTAACTTACTTTTCATTGTATTTTTTGGTGCCTTTTAAAGAATATTTATTTTAAAGGAAGAGTGATAGGGAAAAAGGGACAGATGTGGGGGTGCACAGAGAGAGAGAGAGAGAGAGAGAGAGAGAGAAAGAGAAATCTTCCTTCTGCTGCTTCACTCCCCAAATGGCCACAACAGTCAGGCCTATGCCAGGAGCCAGGAACTCCACTTGGGTCTCCCATATGGATGGCAGAGGGCTCTTATACCCAGGCTATGTTCCGATAACTTCCCAGGCACACTAGCAGGAAGCTGGATCAGAAGTGGAGCAGCTGGGGCTTGAACTGGTGTTCATATGGGATGCTGGTGTCGCAGGGGCTGCTTAACCCACCACAATGCCAGGCCCACACTAGAAGCCTTGAGGGCAGGCAGTTATGTCATTCATTCCCCTCAATTATGGAGAGCACCTGGATTTTCAGGCAAGTGACACTCAGTGGGGTACAGTGTGTCCTGGACTGTGGCTACCAAGCTCTTCTGGGTGTGGGGCAGTTTTTAGTGTAGAAGGAACAAGGACCAGGTACAGGAAAAGAGAGGCTAATTCCAGCTTTGATTCCTACTCATTGTTACCCTTGGCCTCGTGTAGCCACAGGAAAACAGCTATCAACTACATCCTTTCAGGGTTCTTAGTGGGATCAAACAGGATAATGACTGTGAAAGCACTTCAAAAGCATAAAGTACTACAAAAACAAAAGGCTTTACTATGTCTTAAAAAATCTCACTTTCTGACTAACATCACCTTGGCCTGTCTTCAGGAGAGATAGGCTTGTTTCTGGGAACTGTATGCATCACCCCTGTGGCACTCCCGATCTCACCAACACTATCCAATGGGCTGTCATGGCCAGTAGGGTTCCACATCAATAAACACACCCAGAACCCGAGAGGGTGTGGCTGAGAAGAGGGTGAGGAGGGACTCCTAAATGGAACTTGTTCCCAATCTGGCTGTTTCTCCGCTGACCTACACATCCACCTTGACTGAAGTTAGAAACAGAAGGAAAAGAGGGATTAAATATACTCAAGCCATGGCTTTATCATAGCCACTGAAAAACAATGAGATAGTAGTGCTACACAATGCCTTGATGTCTTAAGTGATAAAAATAAGAATGCAGGGCACCTGGTTATGGCACCTGCATCTCCGTATCAGAGTGCCTGGGTTCAGGTCCTGGCTCTGCTTCAGACACGTTTCCTGCTAAAGCACACCCCAGAGGCAGCAGGTGCTGGCTGATGGCTCAAGTAGCTGGATCCCTGTCACCCACACGGGAGACTCCGACTGAGTTCTGGGCTCCTGGTTTTGGCCATGCTCAGCCTTGACTGCTGTGGGCATTTGGGGTGTGAACCAGCAGATGTCTGTCTCTTCTCTCTCTTCCTTTAAAATAGATAAAGAAAAAGATTTTTAAAAACCAGGTAGCAGAACCATGAGTAATATGACAAGCCTCTATGTATGTGCAGGCATTTGTCCACACATCTACATGTAGGTTTGTATTATACTGATCTATAGACACATAGACATACAGAGAAGAGCTCTGGCTGCATTCTCAGCAAACCACGGTGGTCAATGCTGGGGAATGGACCGGACTAGGGATAGGAAGGACTCACGTTTTATTGCATACAGTTCCAGTGTGGCTGCCCTTCCTCATAATGTGCACATGTTATTTCTGATCATAAAATAGCAAAGATTAAATGTAAATTTTAAGTCATAAGAAAATAGAATCTGGGAACAGAAGTCAAGGTCATAAGAAGCCAGGGAATGACGGATGGTGAAGATGCGAGGACTGGCGGGAGCTGGAGGCAGCTACAGGCTTGCTAGCAGGTGTGCCTCTTCCCAGATCATGGCCACGATGGCTCTCAGACCACGACAACCAGCTGCAGGTCGGCATGGGGTTCATACCCCGTCCACCTCACTAATCCTGCCTCAGGATCTGCCTGGTGGAGCTAGCGCATTGTCTGCCTGCATTTCTCACAGACTCACTGATTTTACACTCGCCTACTTTGAGTGTCTCCTGGTTCCATGACTCACGTGTTTCTTGGCAATGAACATGATCATCCTAGACCACACATGCAATCAGTCTGGCAAAAATGTACCTGGCTGAAGAGCGTTTTGGAGATAGCCCAACTCTCTCAAAGAACCCGCCTACCACCATCCGTTTCCCATTTCCAAATGGGAGCTGTAGCTTCTATGACTCACTGGAACAAGGGCTATTTTCCCAGCATGGTCACTATGTGCATATGGCCTGTCTGGGCTGGAATAATCATCAGGATAGCTCACGTGTACTGAGTGCTTAGTATATGCCAAGCATCATGTTCTAAACACCTGACATGATCTATCTTTCCAACAGCATCGTGAGACAGGTGCTACTATGTGTCTACCCCACTGATGGGGAGCTCAGGCAGAAAGACATGAGTAAGTGGTCCCAGGTGCCAGAATTAACAAGCAATAGACCTCCCAATCTGTTCTTATCTGCAAAACTCCACATTTTCTCATTCAGGGACGGGCAGGCAGACCAGGATTCAAAGTGTCACCTCCTGGCTTCCTAGCTAGAGCTTTCTTTGCCAGTCCTTGTGGCCTCTGTCCAATACATAAAAATGTCAAGTCCATCTTTCTTCTAAAAAGAGGTAAACACGCAGTCATCTCTGGGTACTGCAAGGGCCACAAAGGAGTCTCTGAGCTCTGTCTAGACACAAAACCAGCAGAGCATCATGCCTAACAGTGTTTTATAGCCCGAGGTTTTTATCTTGTTGTTTCTTCTCAGAGGAGTTGGCTGATAAATCAGGCTTCAAAGCGGGAGAGGAATGTGTGTTTTCAAGAGTGACTTTCAGGAGCGGAGTGAAGGGCGAGCAATAATGTGGCCAAGAGAGGCATCCTTCAGAGCCAGTGGCAATCTCTCCCCAAGAGGCCAATTAATCCCTTGGAGAGAAGAATGAAAACGAGAAGACAGAGCCTGGGTACAGGCTGTCCACCTGCGTCCCACTGACGGAAACTGGAGGGCTCTTTCCAACTCCCATTTCTCACCCGCCATCCAGTGCCACTGCATTAATCAGACTGCATTTACTGCCTGGAGACACCGGGTGATCATGGGAGGGAAGATTAGCTCAGGCTCATCGGAACAGCTGCGGTTCCTACTCCTTGAAGCCTCAGCACTAATGATTCTCAACCTTTATGGTATCTGTCCCCTTTGCCTCCTTCTCCAAGCACTGTTTGATCTTTTTTTTTTTTTTTTCATTGCAGTCATGTACTTGAGCCATTCCATTTGTGATACCTGGACACACCTAGGGAACACAGAGGTGAGAGATTGGGCAACAGCCCAACTACAGGTCAGAGTAGAGCTCTCATTCTGTCTCTAATACTGGGGGCTGGCGGAGACAGAGGAAATGGTTCTCAGATTTAATGCTGTGGGCTACACACGCAACACAACTTTCCCACTGGGGGAAAAAACCATAATTCTGGAGAAACATATATTCTTAAAATATCTTAACCTCACAGAAGAAGTGATAGGCAAGTACCCAGAAAAGTGTGGCACCTTCTCTCACAAAGACAAAAAGTGAACCCTTGGGTGGAAATGTCTCAATGATAGAAACTTGTGTTTCCAATTTGCCAAAGATTGTGAAGAATAGAAACGCAGAAACAGGGCTGCCCAAAGTGGCAAATCTGAGGGAGCCTCCTTCATGCTTGGACTCCAAAGAGCTCACCCTTAGGTAAGGACAAAGCAGGAGTAAACTTTCTCTTTCTCACCAGGGGGCCTCAGTGAAGGCTGTCTTTGCAACAGGTGCAGCAGGAGAGGTGTGGAGCAATTCCCATGGGTGCCCCCTAATGGATCGTGTACCTCAGGCCTGCATTACTTAGAGGGTCTAGGAGACCACATAAACATGAGTTTGAAATGGTGATGAAACTGGTAATACTCCCAGGCACCTAGCAGAAACCATGGAGGAAGGCATCTATCATAGTACTTCAGGAATCCCCAAAACTAATTTCTCAAAGGCATGTGTGGAATACAGTTAAAAAAAAAATCACCCACATAGTTTGGGAACCAAGACACCAAGAATGGACAGCAGACATCTGAAAAAGACACAGAAAGACTTCAGATATTAAAATTAACAGACCAGGCCAGCGCTGTGGCTCAACAGGCTAATCCTCCACCTGCGGCGCTGGCACACCGGGCTCTAGTCCTGGTCGGGGCGCCGGATTCTGTCCTGGTTGCCCCTCTTCCAGGCCAGCTCTCTGCTATGGCCCGGGAGTGCAGTGGAGGATGGCCTAAGTGCTTGGGCCCTGCACCCCATGGGAGACCAGGAGAAGCACCTGGCTCCTGCCTTGGGATCAGCGTGGTGCGCTGGCTACAGCGCGCCGGCCATTGGAGGGTGAACCAACGGCAAAGGAAGACCTTTCTCTCTCTCTCTGTCCACTCTGCCTGTCAAAAAATAATAAAAATCATAAGAATTTTTTGATATTATTAAGAAATAAAAGAGGGGCTGGCGTTGTGGCATTATGGGTTGAGCCGCCACCTGCAATGCTGGCATCCCATATGGGTGTCAGTTGGAGTCCTGGCTGCTCTACTTATGATCCAGCTCCCTGCTAATGTGCCTGGGAAAGCAGCAGAAGATGGCCCATGTGCCCATGTGGGCCACTGCCCCCACATGGGAGACCAAGTGAAGTTCTTGGCTCCTGGCTTCTGGCTGGCCCAGCTGTGGCCATTTGGGGAGTGAACCAGAGGATGGAAGATCTCTCTATCTCTCCCTTTCTCTGTAACTCTGCCTTTCAAATAACTAGAAATAAACCTTGAAAAAAGAAATAAAAGAGGGACAGGCATTTGGTACAGAAATTAAGGTGCTGCTCGTGGTGCCTGTATCCCACACTGAAGTGTCTGGGTTTGAGTCCTGGCCCTGCTTCTGATTCCAGCTTCCTGATACTGTGCGCCCTGGCAGCTAAGTTCAAGTACTTGGGTCCCTGCCACCTATGTGGGAGACCTAGGTTGTGTTCTGGATCCTTAACTTTGGCCTGGTCCAACCCTGGCTATTGTGGGCATTTAGGGAGTATGCCACTAGATCTAAGATCTCTGTTTGCCTGCTTGCCTTTCAAATAAAAATAAATAAAGCTTTAAAGAAGAAAGAAAATTAACCAGTGCTGTGGCACACCAGGTTTCAATCCTGAAATCCCATATGGTCACTAGTTTGAGTCCCAACTGCTCTGCTTCCAATTCAGCTCCCTGCTAATGGATGGCTCAAATACTTGGGTCTCTGTCACCCATATGGGAGACACGGATGAAGTTTCAAGCTCTTGGCTTTGGATGGGCCCAGCTCTGGCCATTGTGGCTATTTCGGGGAAGTGAACTAGCAGATGGAAGACCCCCCCCCCCCACTGTGTGTGTGTGTGTGTGTGTGTCTCCCCCCTCTCTTTGCTATTCAAATAAAGGAAGGAAGGAAGGAAGGAAGGGAGGGAAAAAAGCAAAGCTTGAATAAATCCATATGCAGGGAACAGTAAGTTATTAGAAAGCAATGAAATAGATTTGGAAAAGACACAAAATAGAACATCTTTTTTTTTATTGATTTATTTTTTTAATTAATTAATTAATTTTTTTAAAAATTTTTTTTAATTTTTGACAGGCAGAGTGGACAGTGAGAGACAGAGACAGAGAGAAAGGTCTTCCTTTTGCCGTTGGTTCACCCTCCAATGGCTGCTGCGGTAGTGCGCTGCGGTCGGCGCACCGCGCTGATCCGATGGCAGGAGCCAGGTGTTTATCCTGGTCTCCCATGGGGTGCAGGGCCCAAGCACTTGGGCCATCCTCCACTGCACTCCCTGGCCACAGCAGAGAGCTGGCCTGGAAGAGGGGCAACCGGGACAGGATCGGTGCCCCGACCGGAACTAGAACCCGGTGTGCCGGCGCCGCTAGGCGGAGGATTAGCCTATTGAGCCGCGGCGCCGGCTTAAAATAGAACATCTTAAAGTGAAAATACTTTAACTAAAATAAAAATAAATCAATGGACCAAACAACAGATTAGACACAGATGAAAAGAGAATACATGAACTGAAAGACAGCTCAGGAGGAATTATTTAGGATTCAGCAGGGAGACACAAAAGGTGGAAAACGTGAACATGAGGTTAACTGAGTGAGGTGGTCTAAAGGAAATCCAAATAATGGTATGCAACAGAATCATCTTTGGCACTGATTAAAACATAAATCTTACAGCTCTAAGCTCACCTGTTTTGATTCTTTTGGACTAAGTTAGGTCCCAGGAATATGCAACGTGAGCAGGTATGGAGGCCATCCATATTTTGAGTACTACTAAAACAGTGACATCTGGGAGGCAATCTTCAGAAATTCACTTTTTCCTTTTGTTCAAACCACGTTACCTGTCACTGACGCACCCTTCCCACCCAGAATAGCTCAGCACAACATGTTACACTCCTCCTTGCATTATGTTCAACATGTTTTACTTTAATCCAGTATGATTTTTGATGGGAAAAATCAAAACATGTTTTGAAACCCAGTATTTCTGTGTTTCCAAAGCATGTGACCTTGGGTAAAGCAAGCCATGACCCCTAGTTTTGCTTTGAGTGGGTGGACATTTACCATCCTGACTTATTTGGAGTTTGGTAAAAGCATATGCTACTTTTTCACCCACATCAGGCAGCCTATCAAAACAGTTAGTTACTGCTGTGTATCTATGGCTGGACCACATCCCCTCTCTGTCTTCCTCACTTTCCCAATGGGGACTCCCATCATCTACACCCCTAGTGATCTGCATCAGCACAGAGCCTGGCACAGTATAAGTGGTACCTAAACTGCTGTGCCAAGCACCCGCCCACCCACCGCTCTTTCATTTCTGATGCTTTGGGTCGACGGTGAGCTGAGGACCTGCACGTATGTATCCGAGAGGGAAAGCTGACAACTGCCTCCCAGCCTCTCTCAGGGCCTTCTTATTATCACTTTAATGACACTTTACATTTTCAAAGTGTTCTTCAACCATTAATAATTGAGCAACTTTTCAAAACAAGGTTGGGCTGCCTTCTCAGGAGAGAAGAAAAGCTGTAATTAGAAATATGAGGCTTTTCAAAGAGGCCATATTTAATTAGTCAATTTTAATTTAATTTAGGTAGGGTCTACATGAAACAGCTTGCATCCAGCCTACAGCAGGAGGTGCCAGAGGCTGCTTCATGACAGCCCAGGGAGTGTAGCCCCAGGACAGTGGTGCAGGGCTGGGCCTTGCGGTCTGATGACCTGTGCTTCAGGGCCTGCCCCCTCCAGCCTCACTGCTGGTCCCCATCTGCAAAACATGGTTCATGGAGCCACCTGCATTCCCACGATTCCTAGGAGAACTACAGTGAGGGAAGGCTTTGCCCAGCATTTACCAGTTTAGGGCTTAGGATACAATAACCAATGGAAAAAATGTTAGCTGCAAAAATCCCCAAAAGCAATTTTAACAATTATCCCAGGGAGCTGGGGTAGCAAGGAAGACATTATTTCATGTTAGCCCTGTAATTCTTGGAATTTTGTGCTTAAAGTTTTTTTTAACCATAAGCCTATGTTACTTGTATATATAAAAGATTTCTGTAAACTACAGATGCCTCTCGGCTTATGATGGGCTTACTTCCTGATAAACCCATTGTAAGTCAAAAGCATGCCACAGAACATCCCATCACAGCAACATGGTGCAAGGCAAGTGTGGGCTGCTTCCGGGAGCCGCTGTGGGGGCCGCTGGCCAGTGTCACCGGAGAGGAACTCCCTGCACCCTGTCTGTCTGGGGAAAGATTTTCAAAATTCAAAATTCTAAGGACGAGTTCTAGCAAATGCGTATTGTTTTCACAGCGTTGCAAAGCCAGAAACTTTTAACTTGAGCCATCATTAATCAGGGATGGTCTGCTGCAAAGACCCACCAGAGCTTCAATATTTTATTGCGAGGGTTTGGCTCCTGAGCACACTAAAACCTTCACGTTGAAACACAGACAGGCGAAAGTTTCCAGTCTGTCCCCAAGATCAGCTCTCCGAGGCCACCCTCACCCTGGTCTACTCCTTTGCGGTGTCCTCCCCCAACCCCCATCCCCACCCCCATGCACTTCATTTCTGCTACTGGTGGCTTCAGCCTTCCATTTCCTCAGGACCAAATCCTCGGTGCCATCCTCAACTCTTCTCTCACCCTCCACTTCAAATCCACAAGCAATTCCAACTGCCCCTCCTTTGGAAGCATGGCCTCTATCAACGACTTCTCCCCAGCTCCTCTGGTAGGTACCCTGCTGGCCACCATCCCGTGCCCCTTGGAGTGTGGCAAGTGCCTCTTAACTGCTTTCTCGCTCCCACCACTGCCCCCTACCGTCAATTCTCAACACTGCAGCCAGGGAGATCCTCTGAAAACCCTGGTCTCCTCACTTCTCTGCTCAAAACCCTCCCCTGGCTCCAGTTCACCTAGAGTTGAGACCAATGTTCCTTTTATGGCTCTGAAGGTTTCACCATCCAGTCCCCACCTTCTGCCTGTCTATTCTCAGGTCCTTCTCTTCTCCCCCTCAGTCTGTTTTAGCCTCCCACTGAGTTCTATGTTTGCAGTCAGTCTAGACTTTAAGCTCTTTGAAGACAAGGACTTCACTTATTTCGTTCATTCATTGCTATACACCTGACATCTACAACAGTCTCCCACAGAGCAGACACTCAACAACTATGTGCTGAGTAAATGATGCCAACAAACAGGCATTCCAAGGACACCGGCCTCACAGCTGTGTCCCCTGTGACGTGGGTCCACAGGACCACAAGCAGCAGAAAGGGGTTAAGAGCTGGCCAGATCCCAGCAGGAGAGGTGTAGCTGGCTGAGGAAGCAAGGGGACCTTAAATAATGCCGAGGGTGAAGACACAGACAGTGGACTGAGGGAAGTAAGACCCACCTGGAAACCAGTGTGCAGAACTGGCCATGGCCTTGGGGAAGGAGATGGCACTCACGGCCCCTACTCTGATAGAAGCACTGGACTGGCCACCTCACATAGGCTGTTTTCATGTAATCCCTCCCAGCAGCTTAAGTAGGCGCATGCAGCCTCATTTTACACATGAGGAGCTTGCTGAGGTCTGCATGACTAGGGAGCTGCAGACCCAGACTCAAACTTAGATCTCTGTGGTGACTGCACCTGTTGTTCCCCAGAGGTATTTTAGCAACAGCACACTTCTGAGTCACCTGTTCAAAAAATACAGATGTCTGGGCACAAGGCTTTGATACAGAATTTCCAAGGGTGCAACCCAAGAATCTTGAGTTCAGTGAATGTCCTGGGCTTCATGTAGCAGCCAGAGTTCTGCTGTTCAAGTCAGGGAACAATAAGCTAATGCTGGGGCTCAGAAAATAACACCTCAAAATATGCCACTGTGGACCTCAATCCGAGAGCACCTGGGGAGCAGCAGATGCAGCGTGGAAGGGCCCGGAACATTCCCTGATCCACCTAAGGACTGGCTCTGCCAAAGTGCAATACAATTGCCTTCAAATCTTCTTACTGAAATTTCATTAACCAAGGAAGATTAAGCTAACTCAGATCATGGAGCAAGAGACTGAAAATCAAACACCATTCCTAGAGCCCAGAGAAGTTTGGCTCAGGCCATTGTCTGTTCTCAAGGCTCATTTTCTCCCCCAAAACTCATTCGCTACCTTTCTAAAATTGTCCACAGGCCCCCTTGGTCCCTCTCCCCTACAAAGACAGTAGTCAAGTCTCAATCATCTGACCCTTCTTCAAGTTTCATCCTTTGTATGGCTCCCATGCACACGTGCATGGTGGTGAATTTGTATGCTTTCCCTTCTGTTAATTTGCCTACTTAGTTTGTTCCAGTAGACTCAAATGCCTACTCTTCAGTGGGAAAGTTCCCTACGCTACAGAGATAGTCCCTGACCTACTGAGAGGGCAATCCAGTTTGTAATTAAGGAGGGCTTCCAGTAGCCAAGGCCAACAACCTATACTCTGGGTGACACAGTCCTCTTACTTCTTTGGACTTCAAGAAGCTTACAACCAAACAGGCGACAAATTACAGGAAGAAAATGTCAGACATGTAAGTGCTTGTACCTAAGCGTTGGAAAAGCACTACGAATTAAATAACTAAATGCTAGAGGTGTTCAAAAGAAGTGAGCATTAGCACCCAAGTTATCAGGCAGGTGGCATTAGAGATGGATGGCAACACTTAGCAAATGGAAATGGAGACAGAGTATTCCGCGAGAATTCCAGAAGATGTGTTTGGAGAACAAGAATCCAGTTTTGATGGGTCACTGGGCTTGTGGGTGAAGTTCACTGGAGTCAAATGCATAGCTCTGAATCCAGGGTGAAGAGCTTACTCGTCATCTAACAGGTAAAGAAGGCTTATGAAAGGGGCCTGAGTAGGGACTCAACACTGGAGGTAAAACAGGAAAATAAATCTGACGCTGCATGCAGGATGGACCGGCCTACAGCAGGAGGAGGCAGTGGGAGAACTAGTGTGTGGATGGAATGACCCTGTCTAGGGAGAGGCTCCTGACAGTGAGTGGAGGAGGGGAAGCCCAGCAGGAAGTGAGGTTGGCGCTGAAAGGGAAGTGGAGGACCCTCACTGTGGGCAGCTTTCATGTTCTCGATGATGCGGGAAGCACAGTCTTCCACAGATGGGGTGGGGGACTGACAGCAAGGATGGTTTAACACGGTGGTGGGGCGGGCACCTGGCAGAGCTGTTGAGACTCCGCTTGGGACACCAGCATCTCAGGCAAAGTGCATGGGTTTGACTTCCAGTTCTGCTTCAGGTTTCAGCTTCCTACTACTGCAGACCCTGGGAGGCAACACATGATGACTCAAGTACTTGAATCCCTGCTACCCCTATGTGATACCTGAATTAGGTTCCTGGCTCCTGGCTGCAGACCCAACCCAGCCCCAGCTGTGGTGGGAATTTGGGGGAGTGAACCAACAGATGGAAATCATTTCTCAGTTTTTGGAGGTCTCTTTTCTCTGCCTCTTAAACAAAACAAAACTTGTGAGAGTAGGCGTGATATCACAACAGATCAACAGGAAAGCAACTGCTTTGCCTCAGTTCTGGTAGGAGTCCTGCTAATGGTGGATAACAAAAGTTTGCATGGATTCAAATCAGGAACAAGGTGGCTCTTTTTGGAGAGCCACACAGCAGGGTGAGTCCTCTGGTGGGAACACAGAGTTACTACCATGTCATTCTTCAGAACCACACCTCAACCAAACACTTTCAGATGCATAGTTTTCAAGCTCAAAAGAAACACAAAGATTGAGTTCTGTCTGAAGTCCACCTCCAGGCAGTCTGGAGAGTCGTCTCAATGTGATGAATGAGACAGCTGGGAAATCAGGATATCTGGAATTTCGATTTCTTTGTGCTAACACCGTTTAGAGAAACTCAACAGTTCCAGGGTAATTGGCATTCCTTGCCTCCGACGCTGGTTGATACTCCCTGGCCAAAGTTGAAGTCAGTCGTTTTAGGCTTCGGCGTAGACGGACATCCATACCCAACTGTTGCTGAAAGGTCAGATGAGTGACATTTCCAGTGTGGCTTTGCTCGTGGAGCGACCCTATTGATCACCACTGACATTTACTCCCCCAGTCCCGCGCAGAAAAATACCTCCCGATTCTATGTCCTGAAAATGCCAACAAAAGTGCCTGAGGCAGGAGGAAAAAAAAAAAAAAAAAAAAAAAACCAACACACCATAATAAAATCATCTATCCATTCCTCTACAACTGTGTTGCTTTGTTGATATTATAACCTTAATTATTTCTTGGGATCTTGACAGCTCACGTTGTCAGTCTCACTCTCACCCGGTATCGATTTTCCTCCTATTAAAAACAAGCAGCAAAAACTGCCTGCTCAAGCTTCTTGCTAGGCTGGGAGGTTATATTATGCATATTAAATCTGGACAGCATTTAGGCGAATGCAATCTCAACTTTACGATCTTGTTGGTTTTTAAAGCAAATGTTAATGAAATATGCATTACTTATGGTGAGCGACAATCCCAGTGGGGCATACTTTAATTAGGACAGTTTGCTCAAAGTAAAGCAAACTGAACTCCTCCCCATTGGTCACGGGGATACCCTGCAACCTGGCAGCAGAGCAAGAGACAGAAGAGGACACAGACGGGGCTTCCCGCACCAACGCACCACAAACAGGGTGGCTCAGAACAACAGAAATGTCTTCTTTGACAGTTCTGGAGGCTGATGTCCGAACTCAAGCTGCTAGCCGGGCACTCTCCCTGGGAAGGCCCCGGGGAGGAATTCTTGCCTCCTCACAGCTTCCAGGACTTGCTGGCAATCCTTGGTATTGCCTGACTTGTAGATGGCGTCACTCCAATCTCTGCTTCTGTCTCCACGTACTCCTGTGTGTCTGCATCTCCGCGGCCAAAGTTCCTCCTTCTTACACAGACCACAATCACGCTGGCTTTTGGGCCCACCAGAATCCAGGATGATCTCACTAGGGTGCCTGGTTCTGGGTGTCAGTTTGAGTAAGCCAGAGTGCCCCGAATTAGGTCAAACACCAGTCTAGGTGTTGCCCTGCAGGTACTTTGTAGACATTACTAAATGGCAATCTGTAGACTTTGAGTAGATAATGTGGGTGAGTTACATGTAATCAGCTGACAGCCTTAGGAGAAAAGACTAAGGGTCCCAGAGGAAGAAGGAATTCTGAATCAAGTCAGCAACATCCATCCACTCTTCCCCAAGTTGCCAGTCTACTGGTCTGCCCTGCAGATTTTGAACTTGCCAGTCCTCCCAAATCACACAACTCCTTAATATCTCTCTTTCCTTTTCTCCCTCCTTCCTATTGGTTCTGGTTCCCTGGAGAACCTTGACTGCATACTCATCTTAACTTGATTACATTGGCAAAGACCCTGTTTCTCAATAAGGTCACATTCACTGGCTCTAGCGGGCATACATTTTTGGATGACAAGACATGGTGGCCTGCAGCCTCATTATTCCAAGTGCGGTGCTTGGATCATCACCAGTTGCAGCAGCTCCAAGAGTTTGGTAGAAGCACCACCGCCCACCCTGGATCTACTTTGTGAGAATCTAACACACCCCAACACGGAGTCCCCTGTGCATTACAGCGTGAGAAGTACAGGCTAGAAGATCATGTTTCCAACCAACAACAGAATTTATAATAAAAGGCTTCTGGCCTAGTCATTGTAAAAGACCGCTCTAAAGAGTCAAGGAAAAGGAGCCAAGAAAGAAAGTAGAAAATAAGAAGTTTTAAAATAGACACCTTTCTTACTAATGAATTAATACGCACCATATCAATAGTTGAGACTAGATAACCATTCGTCAAATGGATCAGAGAAAAATGAATAAAGTGGGCTCTTCAAGGTAGAGATTTTCTAACAAACGGGCTTTGTTTACAAGGAAAGCTTCAAGGCAAAAGAGAGGAAGATTTCATTTCCAACCTCTGGAGTGCAGATTGCCTTTCCCTCTTCTTGTCTCATTGAGAGCCACTGCTATGCTGATGTGATTATTTGGTGACAGTGTCGCACTCCAATACCCAAGTCTTGCTCTAGGCTCCTGCTATAACTCATGTTGACATGAAGAAATGTTTCATTTTCGGATCCATACATATGAATTTTTAATGACCTGTGTCAAAGAAATCAAATATCTGCCCTCGCACATCCCCCTCCCCCCCTCCAGGAATCAGACTTTGACCTTCTGCCAAACAACTATAAATCATGTGCAGCGGGAAGAGGAGCGGGAACCAGGGGCTGCTGCACATGGATTAGCCAGTTAATTTCCTTCTGTCAGGCCTTCACCTAGGCTGTCACAGAATACAGATGTGGGGAGGGCAGAGGCAAGGAGGAGGGAGGGAAGGTGGGAAGGAGGGATGCCAGGCACACTTTAAGGACTTGAAACAGTAGATACTCGATGGCTACTGACTAAAAGGTGTAAGAAGGAAAAACGAAAATATAGGTCATTTGTTGCCTGAAAAATGGGTGTCGATCTTAACCGGAACCTTTGGGGCATTAATTTCCTGCCCCTGTGGCTTGGCTATCTCTTTTTCCACGTAAGATAACTTAAAGCTGAGGAGAAAAAGCAGAGGAGAGCTTTGCAAAGGCAGAATGGAAACAAATGACTTCCTCCCTCAAGACACTTCCCTAGGATTTCCAGGAACTCTGCACATCACAATGGGGCTCTTCCTAGATGGAACCTCCAGTTAGATACTATTTCTTACTTAGCAATGCAGGAACGATCTTTGATGTGATAATGTCCTACATGTTGGCAAGGAGTGGTGAATACAGAATCTACCCACTGGCCTTTGTGGGTGTTCATGGCAAAGCCCATTTGGCAAACCCTTTCGTAACAGAAACGCAAGGAGCCCCAGGAGTGTCCCTGCCTCCTACAAGTCCCATGGAAACCTACCCTAAGGAAGTCATCCACAATAGGGATAAAGCTTTAAAGACCATCAGAGCGTTGCTGTAACCACTCTTCAGCACTCGGTGCATGGCTAGGTAAAATCAGGTTCATCCACTTGATAGACCACCGTGCAACCATTAAGAACACTTATTAAGAATTTATAACAACATGGGCAAACATTTATTAATAGAAGTAGGAACAAAATAGGAAAAAATCATGATTGCATTATATATGCACAGAAAAGAATATGGAAGGAAATACACCAACTGCTAATAATGATTACTTATGGAAGCAGGAAATGGATAATTTCCCCCTCTTCTATATTTTCCCAACACCTTGTAATGAGTGTGTGCACTTTCGTAATGGAAACAGGAGTCTTCTGTGCGGTTGAAAAGATTTTAAAAGACGTCCCCCTCAATAAACAGTAGGAATTGGACCATGGCTAATTCAAGGTGAAACACATTTGTAAATACCACATTTTCTAATCTAACATCCAGATCTGGGACACAGAACCTGGCTGGCTGCCTGCTTGCAAAGCATCTATATCAGTTCACAGCAACGCACTGAGGAAGTGAAAGGCCGAGTCAGAGCTGTCAGTTTAGACCAGTGGACTCCAGGACGTGTCAAACAGCTGTCACAGATGCTCCATTTGCTCTCGTTCATTCAGTGCAAGAGGATCTGCCACCCAGGGCTGAGGAGCGGACACACGATGGACAGACGTGGATTGGATCGGACGGCGCTCCTTGCCAGCCATCACTCCCAATCACAGCATCTTCCTTTCTTGGCAAACCTGTGCACTGGAAAGCAATCGTCTCCAGCTTTTTGACCCCGTTCAAGCAAAAGTGTTAGAAGCAAGCCATCTGTTTCCGGAAATGAGCGATTTAAGGCCGTATGCAAGGTGTGTGAGGCAGGAGGACGGTCTTCTTTGAGCCACGAGCTTATGGATACATTTTCTAAGTGGCTGACTCTTGTTCAATCTGAAATGTAGCGATACTTGGCTGACCCAAAGAGGTTAAACAGCAGCAGCAGCAGCCGCCGCCGCGGGCCGCTCATGATGGGCAAAGCCACTGCTCACAGACCTCATAGAAGGCATCTTTACAATTGTAATCGTCTTGGAAGCTTGTTCTGAGGAGCCTAGGGACCCAGCATGGCCGAGAGCCACGCACTCAATCACCATGTCAGCTCCTGTGTGACCCAGGGCGTCACTGAGGGCAGTGGCGAGAGGCAGGGGAGATGTCTTAATTCAGTCATGTCACCGACTTCTCCCTGCAAGCTCTAGCTCTCTATTTCTGCAACCCAGTCAGGCAGGACACAGATCAAAGCAGTGACAAATGAAGCCACTCAGCACTGCTGACAGAGAAGAGAGGAGGGAAATCTAGGCGTCTCATTCAACACTCCAAACCAGTGGGCTCTGACTGTTACTATCGAGAAAACACTAGCAAGGAACCATATCCCAGTATATGGATACTGACTCCCACTCTATACATGACCCCATCAACCTTTATACCAAATAGAAAACTTTTCTTTTTAAAGGTTAAAACAATAACAAATTACCCAGACCCTAACCAATCATCTTGCATATAACCCTCCTTGGAAAACTGTTCTAAATACTCAACAGGTCACCCACTTGGTGTGGCAATGATGGGACAGGAAAGAAAAGGATCATTTTTCTGCTTTTATGGTCTAGTTGAAGGAAATAATACTTAAGTGACCTCTACTGCTAGGTGTCTTATATTAGCAACCTCCAAAATTCATTTATCTACCCTGGGGACTACAGTATACCTAATCACACATTATACGCAGAAAGGTACTGCCAAACCTTATCAATTTAGACCCCCTGAACAAATTCAAACCAGACTGGGCTACGAAACACCTCTGCACTGTGCACTAAGGAGAAAGAGCCTGCTGAACAGCCCGAGTGGAGAAGGTTTAATTGCTGAAAGGAAATAGATTCTTTTCAGGCTCCATTTACATCCAAGCAATCCATCTACCCATTACAAGCAAGTTCTTATCCAGACATTAAAGCAGGCAACTGCCCATTTTGGAAACCAACCAAAACTGCTTATCTTCAACCTCCTATAATTCCAGACCTCTTCCTGATCCGCTCTGGCTTTCTGCCTAATGCATTTGCATTGCTTTTTCTGCCCCTGAATTTGGCCCCTAGAGTTTATGCTGATAATCAAACACCCATGCAGACACACACAGGCAAGGTGGTGCGATTTGTTTTTTTCTACCTGGGAAGGAAGAAGCTGTACGACCTCTGGGGTCTATATTTGTCCTGGTGAACACACAACTGCTGGGCCCTGGTGGTCAGGATCCAGTTCTAACAACTACCTGATGCATCCATCGCATTTGAGATAGTCCAGAAAGGAAGGTATCAGGAGAAGGGGATGTGGAAAGCTGCAAGTTAGCCAAGGCCTTTTAAAAAATGGAAGCTCCATACCAAATTGTGAATTTCCATTGCAAATCAAGTATTCACTGGGCTCAGCATTAGCCAAGCTCAGGACCTTGGCTAATTAATTAAGCCGGTCCCGGGGAGGAAGCCATAGACTTGAGGGCCATCGCTCGGCTCCTGTCTGAAGGGCTCAGGGCTCAGGCTCTGTGTCATTCTTCATGCAACGTCTAACAAATCAAAGCTAATGCGAGGAGCAGAGCCACGGCTGCCTGGGCCTCTCCTCCGTCACGTGCACTCAAAGCCCAGGCATCGCGGGCTCACGTGTCGTTTCGCGGCATTAACATTCCATCTGGGTTCTTGCTTCACACTCACCACGTCTACTGCAAGCTGTAAACAGGGAGGTAAAGGACAGGGAGGTGTGCCAAGGAAGGGTTTCTTCTCACACACGGTGCGCAGCGACAAAGCCCGTTTTACTAATGCGATCGGAAGAGACTTGAGGAAGACCGGGCGTGCTGTCGTTTTCCCCTTGATGAAGAATCCTGCCAGAGGTGGTGATTGATATTCCAGTTCCTCAAAAATGCAGCTTTCTAAAAATGTAGATTAAACTTTCAAAAATAGCTCGGATGCTCCTCCAAGACTTCTCCCCCTAGCACCCAACCCCGTGTAAAAATCCCACGCCAGGGATTTATATTTGGTCCAAATTTGCTTAGCACACTAACACTAAATACAGCTTCTACACCAGTCTTGCTTCCCAAACCACTTACTTACAAATGTATGAAACCGTAATGGAATGATTTATAGTTTTACTTTAGCTTTCATTGCTGATTTACAGAAAGCTCTCCAGGGGTGATTATTTTTGGATATTTCTAAGTCTGCAGACTGCACAACGCCTGATAGATGTTAACTCATTCACAGAGAGCCTCATGTTAACTGATGTGTGTGTTTCATTCATTTAAACATTTCATGAGCGCCCATGAAGCATCCGGTATAGTGGAACACACAGAGCTGATGAGGGCATGGGCCTGTGTCCTCAAAGAACTTCTTCTTTTTTTTTTTTTTTCCTGACAGGCAGAGTTAGTGAGAGAGAGATACAGAGAGAAAGGTCTTCCTTCCATTGGTTCACTCCCCAAATGGCTGCCATGGCCGGCGCGCTGTGCCAATCCAAAGCCAGGAGCCAGGTGCTTCCTCCTGGTCTCCCATGCAGGTGCAGGGCCCAAGCACTTGGGCCATCCTCCACTGCCTTCCTGGGCCACAGCAGAGAGCTGGACTGGAAGAGAAGCAACAGGGACAGAATCCAGCGCCCTAACCGGGACTAGAACCCTGGGTGCCGGCACCGCAGGCGGAGGATTAGCCAAGTGAGCCACGGTGCCGGCCTCGAACTTCTACTTGTCCTCTCGCATGTTATAAGTCAGGAGATGTATACAAGGGTATTTCAAAATGTTTGTGGAAAATGGAATTGAAAGACATTTATTTCAGTGCAACACATTTTGAAATCTTTTCAAAGACCTCTCATATGCACAGATTTCAAAAATTTTTGACACCAGTGTAAACTTATCTTTTAATTCCATTTCCCATAAACTTTCTGAAGAACCCTCACGTTAGTCTCCTAATTTTTTCTAGCTCTTCAGAGACAGGAGCTGATTATTCCTGGAATGAAATGGAGTTGTTCCCTGAGGCCTCAGAACTCCATCCACCCACCCACCCGTCTATCCAGGCATCCATCCTTCTCGAAATGACCCCATGGAATGTGGACCCCGCATGGTAAGGGATTCTTGTGAAAATCGGTGGCCTCTCTTCCATTTGTAACACTTTGTCTTACCATGCTTGCAGGCCTGAGATGCCAAAATCTAATCGCTACTTGCATTACAATGATGCTGACTTTCTGTTTCTTCAATGAGGCAAAGGGATATAATAGTACCTGTTCTGTGGGATTCCCGGGAGGACTTCATGGGCTTATGTAAGGAAAGGCGCTGTACACAGTGCCTGGCACCCAACAAGCTCTTGCCAGTTGCTAAGCATCTTCCCGGCCCCTTGAGGAAAGAGAGCTGGGGAGCAGAGAAGGAGGCATGAGCATCCTGGGAGTTTAGAGATCCGGCTTCCATCCTGGGTCTCACTAAGTCACTGCACATGTGGGGCCACTCGCTAACGTATCTTCAAGCTCGATTTTTTCCTAGGTGAGTATTTTTTAAAACTGAAAATCATATAAAAGGTTAAATTATTATTTGAAAGGCAGAGTGATGGTGGGGGGAGAGGTAGCGATTGTCTATCCCCTGGGGTCCACTCCTCAAATAGTAGCAACAGCCAGGGTACAGCCAGGGTTCAGCCAGGCGGAAGACAGGAGCCTGGAACTCCACCTGGGTCTCCCACGTGGGTTGCCGGGGCCCAAGTACTTGGGCCATCTTCGGCTGCCTAACAGGAAGCTGAATTGCAGGCATTGTAGCCAGGACTCAAACCAGCACTTAGATATGGGATGCTGGCATTCCAGGTGGTGGTTAACCTGCTCTGCCACAATGCTAGCATCAGAATCTGCATTATTTTATTCTAAGATCCTCTTCTTTGATAAGCAGAATTCCTGGCTTACTTCTTAGGGGAAAAACTGACCTTTGAGAGCCTAATTAAAAGACTCTTTTTTTTATTCCCTGCGGACTGAATGTGGGTTAAGAAGAAAAAAGAACTGGTGGGATATGCATTCATGTATCTAACAATCAAACATTTCAAGGTGGATTTGCCCAACAGGCATCGCTCAACAAAAATCCACTCCCCACCGGCCTGATCTCCACTGGCTGGAAAAGCACGCGGACTCTCTATCTGGAGCGCGATTCTCTGGCAGGTTTCGGTGGGCAGGGGGCCCTGAGGCTGCCCGCACAGAGAACGGAGAGAGGTCTGGGAAGAAAGTCGCCAGGCTGGCAGTGCTTCCCGCAAAACGCAGCCTGGGATTCCATCGCTTTCACTTCCCCAGGACGCGCACACACCACCCAGATCCAGGTTTACTCTCTGTGTTTCAGGCAAGGGAAGCCAAGCGGGGGAGGCGCTTTCCTTTTTGTCAGAGCGCTGCTTATCTGCCTCACTCAACAGCCAGGCAGGCGGCGGAATTCTAAATCCTCCTGCGATGGATGGTCCTATCAACCACAAGCAACACACAGCCAGTGGGAGGCAACCCGCAGCTCTGCAGCCTGGAGTTGCTGATGGGAGGCTGGGGAAGTCACCATGGGGCTCCTCGTGAAAGGAAGGCTGGGACTTTGGACAGAGGGAGAGGAGGGAATCATAGCCCCAAGGGGGGGGGGGGTGGGTCTTTCATGTGGGTCAAGGTCACAGGCCTTTTCTTGCCTTGATCCCTTGCCCCCTGGGACTGTCCCAATCTCAGGGTCACCATCTCCTTATCCCACTTTTCTTGCTCATCTTCCTCATTTCTACTCTAGTCCAGGGCAGGGCTCAGACCGTCCTTTAGTTTTGTCCGTCTTAAAAAGGATTCGTTTACTCATTCAACAAAATGAGCACCTACGACAAGGCGGGCACTCCTCTGGCAAAGGAAAAATGCCTGTTAGCAGGCAGGGCTGGGCAATGAATGCAGAAAGCAAGTAACAGAGCATGTGTCTGTCTGGGAAGGCAGTAACTGCTGTGGCCCCAACCCCCAGAGCATGGTCAGTGAATGAAGGCAGGGCAGGGGTAGGGTGGGGGGGATGGGCAATGGGGGTCAGGGTAGGAGTCTGATGGAGAAGGTGACATCTGATAAAGGACGGATAATGGACCTTGGGATATTTAGAAAAAGGGTGTTCTCAGTGGCACCAACGGCCCCTGCAAATATCCTGGGGTGGGACTGTCCCTGGTATGTTTGAGGAACAGCAAGGGGGTTTTTCCTTTAAGACTCAAAGGGCATGAACTTGGGACAGTGATGTTTCTGGAATTCTTCCAGCAGTGCTGTGGTCCTCCTCATAGCAAATCCTATGCCAGGGTTTTAAGCAGCAGGCCTCAACGAAATGGCCAAGTAGAGAAACTGACATTGTGGCTCAGATCCTGCATATAACTAAAAGAAGGAAACAGAATATGAAGAGTCTTGAAAAAGTTTATGGAAAACACATTCCAGAAACATTATTTGAGAGACAGAGTTACACACACACAGAGACAGAGATCTTCCATCTACTGGTTCACTCCCCAAATGGTTCTAATAGCTGAGGGTGGGCTGATCCAAAGCCAGGGGCCAAGAGCTTTTTCCGGGTCTCCCATGTGGATGCAGGGGCCCAAGCACTTGGGCCATCTTCTGTTGCTTTCTGGGGCACAGTAGCAGGGAGCTAGATTGGAAGTGGAGCAGCTGGGACTCAAACCTGTGCTCATACGGGATGCCGGCATCGTAGGCGACGGCTTAACCCACTATGCCACAACGCGGGCTCCTCCAGGAACTTTTTGAGGTGCCCCTGTACATTACAAATGCCAGTGTGCTGCACGTGGACCGTGCTGGGGATGGGGGTGGAGCTGCTTATGTAAAAGGGTGTGAGAGTTACAGGTAATCCAGACGTATCCTCCTGCAGACTTTCAATCACTTCCAGATTACTTAGAATATCCTCACATCATAGAAATGCCATGCAAACAGTTGTGACATGGCATTGTTTAAGGACTACCGATCAGGAAAAAGGTCTGTCCATGGCCAATAAAGACACAATGCTTGTTGCAAGAATATTTTCAGTCTAGGGTAGGTCAAATCCATGAATGCAGAACCCAAAGATAAAGAGGGTCTACTACATTCCATTGTGATGAAAAAGTCTTTCTGGTGAGCCTGGTGGTTGAGTCGCCAGTTGGCATCCACGTGGGAGTGCCTGGGTTCAATGCCCAGCTTCCTGCTAAGGTACACCTGGGAGGCAGCAGCCATGGCTCAAGTGGTTGGGTCCCTGCCACACACATGGGAGACCTGGATTGCGTTCCCAGCTCCACAGGTATTTGGGGAGTAAGTTCACAGATGGGAACACACTCACTCTCTCTCTTTCAAATCAGTTAAAACAGAATCTTTATAAAAAATGTTTTTTAGTGGGGACTGGGGTCAAAATAGCCTGAAAGCTGCTGGCCCGCAGGGCGCCCTCTACTGAGCCCACATCCTGCTCTCGTGGCAGTGCCTTCTCCCAGCACCGGGGACCATCTACCTTGGAAATCCATGTCCCTTATAACCCGGGCTCCAAAAGCGGAGGCTCAGAGAAAAGACAACACTGGCTTGTCCCCCACCACCACCCCCAGGCGCTGACTCTCTCAGGAAGGAGGATGTGTAGACACTCCATTCTGTAGGACACAGATACCAGCTTCATGCCAGCGGAGCAGCTCCCTACCCCATGGTCCCAAGAGCCCCCACTCCACTAGAATTCTGCACCTCTCATTACAGTGCCCACAGAGAACAGGACCCCACTTCCCTATCATGTCGCCTCTCCACCCAGGGCCCTCTAACTCACGGGCGGCTTGTTGGAAAACAACTCCCCGGCCAATGCCCATCTGCTCTCTTGGCCAAGGATCCGTGGCTCACCTGGGACTTTTAAAAATGATCGGCAAAATGATGTACATCAACAAAAGCATTGCATAATCACTCGCCCGCTGCAGTGTGGGAAACTCTTCAGGCAACTCGCCCTATTTCTTCTTTTCAGACAAGTTTGTCTGCCCCCCACCCCGGGTCTTGCTTTATCTGGACAACTCATTTCCAGTTTCCAACATACATCCTGCACCGAGCAGGAAATTATGAGCATTCCCATTTAAGGGTGCTCAGGGGCTGAGGTGGTGGGGTCCTATGTGATGGCTTTAGGGGTACAAGATGCTGGGTTTCACCCAGAATGGTCTTAGCAGGCTCCCCGCCTTCTAGCAAGAGACCAACAGCTTGCCCTTAATAGAATTTTTTTAAATTGCCTAAAATTGCTGTTTCTATTCCAGGCTGAAAATTACAGTCCTTGCTCTATTTCCCAACCTCCCCCAGAGTCACTCAGTGGCCCCCGAGGAGAGCTGCACTAGCAGCGACCTCATCAACACAACCCTGATGAACTCTGTACAGGGATGGGGGGCGGGGGGTATATTTGTGGCTTTGCAAGTAGACACAAAGAAGCTATGACTGACACACGTGCTCTCCCCAATGGATTTAGTCTCTCTCTACAGGACAAAAAAAAAATCTACAACGTGATTTATGTTGCCGTCTGAGAACACTTCCCATCACATGCTAAAAGTCTCTGAAACTCATTGTGCTTCTGACCACGACTCTGACCTTCCTCCTTTGTCATTTTCCTCCCGCAGTGTGGGTGGCACAGGGGAGTGGCCGATGAACAAGTCATTGTTTCCAAATAATGCCACCTCAGGCTGTGAGTGTTGGGACTGTTTCCACGCCTTATCTCCCTGCGAGACAAGGCTGTGTGGATAAACAAACACAACCAGATCTGTGTATTTCAGACGCACTCAGGAGGCTGCTGGTGAACGCACAGAGGCAGAGCTGCCTCCTCTGTCTCAGGAGATCCGACTTCCTCTGGCCCAAGCTAAGGACAGCAAACAGGTGCTGCTGTTCCCGGTGCTCCTTATATGAAAAGGCGCCAGCTCTTACGGAACAGCTCAGGCTTTGAGTCTGCCAGGAGGTGCGTCTGATTCAATCTTGGAAGCCCCAACTAAGACTGCAAGCCATGTACTTCTTCTTCATCCCTTCATGCCCTCGGTCATCCACAAAGTTACACAATGGCCACTCAGTATGTTCTCCTCCAGTTAAAGCAAAAGGTTTTTGACTGGCGGCACCTTAGGGTCACAAGTGCCCACACCAAACCAGTAGCCAATGTTTCTGGGGATGGCCTCGATGCTATTATAGAAAACTGCTCCCTGGGTGCTTCTAACAGGCAGCTAGGATTGAGGACAGCTAAAGAAATGGTGAGGCAGAAAATGACTTAGCTAGGAATATATTTCCGCTAGCTCAAAACCCTTTCCCCAAAAGAACTCAGCAGGTGCAGCCTGGAAGGCTCAGCACCTACGACCCAGAAGGCAGACAGGCTCAGGAGTCTGAGGGCCCAGACTCTGAGAGAGGAGTTTTGCAATGAGTACATCCTGTTCCTTTATTTGGACACTGTAAAACTTTCAGTGAGCATCTATTATGCGCCAGGCACCTCTGGAAATACAGGAATGGACCAGAGGCCCCTGCCATCTCCTACAGAGATGGACAACTATGCTGTCGCTCTGTGCGTTGTCTCACGTAAGCCTCACCATCAGTCTGTGAGGGAGATGTTTGCTGAAGCTTCGAAACTCTAAACAATCGGCTCAGGATCACACAGCTAGGAAGGCGCCCAAGTCTGATTTGTTTCCACATCAGGACCAGGGTAGAGAGAGAATAGGCAGCAGGAATGAGCCGGGGAGCAGGACTGAAGCTGGTAATTCTGACGTCACTGGGCTGTCTCTACACCAAGTTCTTACGGACACTTCTTTACACAAAAGAGGAAGAAAACCACATAATCGAGAACTCTTGAGGACATTTTTGGGGACCAGCTTCCAAGGCCTGGAATAAATAACGCACGTCCCTGAGAGGACAAGGCAGAGTGGCTGGACCACGAGACCACAGTGCTGAGAGCAGGCTGAACAAAGAAAACACCTGGCAGGTTGCTCCCCGGGTTGTTCACGGCACCTGAGAATCCTCGATCAGCACATTTCCCAGACTGCCGTGGCCCACACTGGGAGCCTGTCAGCCACCGATTAATTGCTGATCAATGAGCAACCAAATATTGGCAACTGAAGCAGCCCGAATCTGGACGGGTGGCAGATCTGAGGGCAAAGGCCAGCCCCTTCCCAGCAGAGCTCACGCTTGGGGGGAGGGGCAGGAGGAGGGGAAGAAGAGGAGCAGGGAAGGTGGAAGGGGAGGGGAGAGAGCAGCACACAGACAGGTGCACTGAGCCTGAAGACAGGACAGCCCGGCGCGGCGGGTCCTAAGGCGGGAGGGCAGCGGGCATGAGATCACCTGGCTCTGTTTATCCAAGATGGCAAAGTCTTGTCCCAAATGAGGTCGCCAGCAGGATGGACATGGAGGTCCCTCTGACACAGGCTCCAAGAAAAGGAGCTATTAGGGGCTGAATGGTGAGGCACGGAGCAGAAGCCCAGGTAAGTTACCGGCTGACTGTGGCATTCCAGAAGGGTTTGCACAGGAGGGTAAGGTACAGAAAAAGAAGAACCAGGGGCCTGCTGGTCAATCAAGTTCAGGGGACATTGGGGAGACAGCAACAACAGACGGGCTTTTCCGTAAGACTTCTCCAGCCCTCTGTGGTGATTTCTGGGAGCAGGGTGTTGTCTTCCAAATTCACAGTGCAGCTGCCCGAAGATTTAGGGTTCCACAAGACACCCCTTAGGAAAGCTACGTAGGTGGCAAAGGGCTCCACGGGGGCCGAGAGCCCCTGGGCTGTGCCACATGGGGTCTGTTCCTCTCTTAGGCACAAAAGGTGGACCACCATTCACCTGTCCTGTCTTATCCTCAACCTGGGGACTCTGGTGATGGCAGTGGATTTGAGTGCAGAATTTGAATTTCAGTGGGTATGGAGTCTGTGATAACTGTGCTCCAAAAGAAAGCCAGAGATATGGAGGCCAAGGAAGTCGAATGGCTTAAGCCAAAGCGTGGGACAACTCAGCAGCTGAGTTACAACCAGAGCCCAAGGCTCCCGACTTCAGTCTGTGCTCTCCTCCACTTGCCCATCTCCTCCTCCTGCCAAGGTGCAGCTCGGACCAATGCTCAAAACTCTACAGGCAGGCTGCAGGAGAGGCTGTTAGCCCCGCCTTCCCATGGCCTGCCAGTCTCTTACTGGTTTACCATGACACTGCCACATCACTGATCCCGGAAAAGAAACACTGACAAGCAAAGCAAGCCAGAGAAGCCCCCTCTGGTAGCAAGGGAACCGCTTGCCCACCAAATAAATACCCACCCGGCTGCTTTCCTCCTGCCTCCTTTCTCAGAGGCAGAGAAAACAATGGCGAGAAAAGGGGTATTTGGGGAAAGGGTCCCTGGGATTGTGCAGGTGGCTGAATCAAAACCTTATCTTACTAATTGGCCCATGCACCTGCTAACATGGTCTGCGTTTACAACTCAACAGACCAATCCAGAAGCCGATGGAAGCCAAGGTCAGCAGAGAGAAGGTTCGCTCAGCCCTGCAGAGGAGCCAGCAGACCCAGCGGGAGGTCTCAGGGGAAGGAAGACACCCCCACAGCGGCCACCAGGAGGTTCTCTCCCAAAGCCACCAAATGCCAGCCACTGCTTGGACTGAATCTCCCGTGCAATTTACTCACTGCACTTGAATTTAATAACCCTGGGTCCCTCCTGGACTCACGTGCTTCCCTGGTGTTTCCCACAGTGACGCCAGGTGGCATTTATTCACTCTTGGAGTATAAATTCAACTAAGATTGACCGGGGGCCAACTGCAGCAGGAGGCCCTGTGCTCTGAAGCAGGGCTCAGCACTGACAACACAGGGCTCATCCGATGGCTCACTGAGTACACGCAGGGCCAGTTCTGCCTGTGCTGGGCATCTCCCCAGATCCCCCAAGAACTGAAGCCACGAGCATCGCTAGCTCCTTCGCTGGACATCTCGAGGCTCAGATCAAGGAAGTCAGTTGTCCCAAAGACAGGGCAAAGAGGCAGTCAGGACTGGAGCCTGGGGGAGCAGGACCCCACAGTCTTCATCTGTAAGCCCCACTCATTCCTATTTTGCTTAAGAGAAGAGAAAGCGTTGCTTGATGGCGTCCTTGACAGAACACGCTCTCCCCATTTGTTGAGGGTGTGTGTGCTAAGACTACCCCCAGATATGCTGATCCACCGGGAGCCTCACAGATTCCGGCACAGGGCTGCACGCCAGGCATCGTTTATTAGAGTGCAAGGATACAAAGTGAAATTAGCCACGGGAACAAAAGGTGCAGGTGGCAAAGTCTGGGGAAAACCAGGGGTCCTCTCCCAACAGAATCACAAAGATGCATTTCACTCGCCTCTCGAGAGCGGGGACAACACGAGGGAAGCTCATTCGATACTCAGTGCCCAGGTCTCTATCAGAGGCTGGTGGCACAGGTGCCCTCAAGCCCAGCACGTGCCCACCTCCCAGACCCCTGGGAGGAAAGCAGGTGTGCTCAGACCCTCATCAGCTAGGATGGGTTGGAGCACACCCAAAATTCCAGAAGCCAGCCAGAATAACCAGTCCTTGGCCTGCTGTTGATCATTATTTTTTCATTAATTATTAGTATTTTTTAGTTCAAGTGGCAAAGAGATACAGATAGCTCTCTCACCTGTACTGCCCACAGCTTCCCAGGCCTCTTGTACAGATAATCAATGCTGGAAGACAAGGCAGGGCTGCTCCCCTCACTCTCCACTTAGCAATGCAGGGGACACGGGGTCACAGCCATGAGAGGCACGCACTGTTAGCTCCATGGCACAGAGGAAACTGATGTCACAGATCCTGGTGTTTTTGCCCAATGCTACAGTGCCAGTACGTGATGAAGTTGGGCAGTATTAGCCAGCATCTGTTTCCTTGTCATTTATTTATTTAAGACTCAATGCAGGGATCACAGAGCCACAACAGGGTGGCTGCAACAGGGTGGTGCAACAGGGTGCAGAGCCACAACGAAGACCCCAGCACTTCCAGGAGCTCCTGCCTTCACCCTCAGCCACGGAGCCCCAGGCCAAGGTTTTCTTCCCAGTTACTGTGTGAGAAGCACGAGACAGCACCCAAGGTACTGCGAGCTGCAGGTTCCTGACCACCCATAGAGAAGCAGATCTGCAGCTTGGATATTTTGAGCGCAGGTCAGCCTCAAACTTCTTCCTGTCTTTATTTCTCATCAGCCAGCAGGCGTTGCCATGCAAGGTTGGTGTGTCAACCACTGGCAGTTTCTCCAGAACTGCCTGTCTTCCTTGGTCCTTATACACTGGGTTGCTTTGTCCTGTCCTTGTCTCTCCACTGGCTGCTTCCTTTCCTGTTTCCCTTTTGCTCTCTGCCAAGTTAACTCTGTCCAGGGCAGTCTGCACCTGCTGGGTTCCAACCAGGTTGGCTAGGAGATGGACCAACAGGACTAAATGAGGGCCCATCTCACCAGCTACATTCGCCTCTCTTAGAGCAGCCGCCACCACAACAGGTCATGGAGGCTTCAAGTGCAAATGTTATTTCAATTCCTCACCAACACTTTGTGCTACCCATGCCCGGGGATGCCTTTCTCACGGGGTTTTCTACTGTGGGTAGTAGAAGAAAAGCAAATGCTCTATGGTGCTCCTTGCTGGATGCAGAAGTCCTGGCTCAGGCCTCCTGGCTGCTGCACAGGCCCGAGGATCATCTGAAGACAGAGCCCAGGTCCTCTCTCGGTCCTCTCTCCCTCCTCTGTGGCCACCGCTCAGATCCCACCCAAACTGCCAAACCCCCTGCCCAGACACTGCTCTGCAGAACTGCCATCAATCAGACTGCAGCTTGCCCTTCCCGTCCATCCCACTGGTAAACACAACCGTCAGGAGAACCCCCTCCCCCCAGCCCAAAGCAAGCAGCGGCAGAAAAATAACACAGGCAGCAAAGCCCCAGTTAGGGAACACAAAAGCTGGACCTGCCACTAAAGGAACCGAGATGTCCCCGGAGTCGCTGCAGAAAGCAGTGCCGAGTGCACCGGGAGAGAAAGGAGAGCCCAGGTCCACCACGGCGGCCAGCTCAGCACGCACTCACCTCCTCCCTGCGGGCGAATCCCTGCCACAGCAGGGGAACGCCAAACCACAGGAGGACGGCGTCCTCACTATAGCCCCCAGCTGGCAGCTTCCCCTCCCTTATTCTACATCACACCAAACCCCTCTACCAAATGTGTACCCCTATGTATTAAGGAGCATCAAAGATCTTTCCATGTATTTTTATTTATTTGAAAGGCAGACTGATGGGGGGTGGGGTGGGGGGAGGGAAGGGGAACAGAAGAGAAGAGAACAAGAGCAAGCAAAATGCCTGTGATTGCCAGGGCTGGGTGAGGCCAAGACCCAGAGGTAGGGATTGCCCTGTGGGTGGCAGGAACCCAAGCACACGAACCCTCACATGCTGCCTTCCAGGGTGCACAGAAGCAGGAAACTGGATCAGAAGTGGAGTATCTGGGACTCAAATGAGGCACTCCAATATGGGATGTGGGTGACCCAAGTGGTGGCTTAACCTGCTGCACCTCAAGGTCCTCCCCACCTAAAAATATTGAGTGGGGAAAAAAAAAAAAACAAAAAACTGAAAATACCAGGCTAGTGGCTCTCCCTTGCAACACTGTAGGGCACAGAGAAGCAAGGGACTGCTCAGCAGAGAGACGCAGAGGTCACAGTCACAGCAGCCTGGCACCAGGGCCACTGCCATCCTGAACTACACAACAGTGGCATTCTGGGACAGTCATTGGCTTGGGGAGCTTCAAAGACTTGAGAGAGCTCACACGACACCAGCTGCAGTGTGGTGATTGTATAACTCCTGGCACCCACCGAAATGACCTTAACTGCCAATAGGATTTTGCAGATGAAACAGCATTGAGGATCTTTGTCTCTGATGTGGGGGTGGGGGGGTGGGGGGGCCTAGATCTGATGAGTGGTATTCTAGGAGAGCACAGAGCCGGGAGGCAGAGACACACAGCAAAGAAGAAGGCCGGATGGAGTCAGAGGCAGGGATGGGAGTGACGTGTGTGCCAGCCCGAAACGCCACGGACAGCACAGGCCACTGGAGGCAAGGTGTGAGGTTTGGAGGGAATTATTCCTCCAGCCTGGGGGAGCAAAGCCACCCGGCCAACGCTGTGATTTTGCACTTGAGTCGAGAATGGCAAGAGAATAAATTTCTGTTGTTTTAAGCCACCAAGTGTGTAGTAATTTATGGCAGTTCTAAGAAACCAATATACTATGAGACGCTGAAGCAAGCTTATATGACTACGGCATAGCTTCAGTTACATAAAAAAGGATGAGCGATGGGTGTGTGTTACTTCTATCAAAAGAGAGAAAGTTATTAGGAACACACACACCATCTTATGGTTGATGGGTGAGCTATGAGCAAAACCATGCAGCCAGGCAGCAGATCTTACTGTCAAAATAATCTGGGGAGGTGATGGCTCGGGGGACACTGTTCTGATTTGACAGATGGGCAACTTGAGCTGCAATGTGATCAGGAGGCTGATGGTTGAACCTGAGTGAGAGTTCGTGTCTCCTGGAGCTTCTCACCAGCTCCCTTCTGCTTGGCTACTGGCTTCATCTTTGGGGCTGAACTAAGCTCATATGCTGAAGTCCCAGGCCCCCCGCACTTCAGGAAACTTAAGCATGTTTGGAGGGAAGGTCTTTAAAGAAGTGTTGGAGTTAGCATGAGATTTTTAGGGTAGGCTCTTAATCGAGCTGAATGGTGTCCTTACGAGAAGAGCAAAGGCCACGTGAGGACAGGGTGAGACGGTGGCCACCTGCAAGCCAGAACACCCGCCTCAGGAAAACCCAGACGCGTCTGCACCTGCATCTTTGACTTCCGCTGTCCAGAACTGTGGGAGAGAAATTCCTGTCACTGAAGCCGCCCAGGCTGCAGTTTTGTGACAGCAGCCAGAGCCAAAACACACGGCAGGGCAGCGGTTTCTGCTTTTCCCATGACTTCCTCCCTGGGCACCAGCAGGAAGCAGGGGAATGTGTAATTCCAAGTTGCAAGTCTCTCCTGCCCACGGACCTTATTTCTGCACCTGGCCAAGGCTTTGGGCACCGCCACCTTCTGGAGAAGGTCCACGTGGCCCCCTGGGGACGGAGCATGGTCAGGGCCACGCTCAGCTGCAGGGCCAGCCTTTTCTGGCTTCTCATTTAGAGCCACTGCTGTGGACAAAGAAGGGAGCAGACACTAGGTTGCATTTCTTTCAGGCCAGGGTGTTCTTTGTGACTTAAAAAAATTCCGTATTTGATGGGGGGAAATGAGAATGAGAGAATGAGAATTTTCCCATTTGCTGGCTTACTCCCCCAAATACCCGAAGTAGCTGGACCAGGCCAGTTTGAAGCCAGGAACCTGGTACTCAGTTGGTTTCCCACCTGGGTGGCAGGGCCCTGAGTACCTGCGTCATCATTGCTGCCTCCTAGGATGTCACTTAGGAAGCCGGAATCAGAAGCACAGCTGGGACTCAGACCCAGGTACTCTGGCAGGGGCCCCAGATGCCCCAGCCACCGTCTGGCCCACCTGGTATGATGCCTGCCCTTCTTTGTGGCTTTTAGACGGGGGAAGCAAAGCTGCAGGGGGCAGACTGTGGCCACTGGGGCAGGCTTGGGAGACCCCATGCAAACTGCTTCCCCCAGTTTGGACTCAGTTGCCCCATCTAAAATGAAGCTAATCCCCTCCACCTCGAGGGTGGACAAGTGTTGGCCTGGTGCCTGCCACACAGTGGGTGTGTGACAGGTGTCTATTTTGCATGTTCAAAAAAGAGGGATCCGATTTGGCATTGTCTTCAGTACCTGACTCTCATGGGATAGTCTGGATTCTCACATTCTCACACTCTGGGTTATACTGGCCTGGGAAGTGTTTTTTTTTGTTTTTGTTTGTTTTTTTTTTGTTTGTTTTTGTTTTTAAAGGTTTATTTATTTGAAAGGCAGAGCTACAGAGAGGCAGAGAGAGAGGGAGGGAGAGAGAGAGAGGTGGGGGAGAGCGGTCTTCCATCCTCTGGTTCACTTCCCAAATGGCTGCAATGGCCAGAGCTGAGCCAATCTGAAGCCAGGAGCCAGAAGCTTCTTCCAGGTCTTTCACGTGGATACAGGGGCCCAAGGACTTGGGCCATCTTCTACTGCTTTCCCAGGTCACAGCAGAGGCTGGATCGGAAGTGGAGCAGCCAAGTCTTGAACCAATATCCCTAGGGGATGCTGGCACTGCAGGCAGTGGCTTTACCCGCTATGCTACAGTGCTGGCCCCACGAGCTGGATTTTGTGTGACTCAACAGTGTTTATAAAGATTTTACGTTTGCCCCTTGACATGCAAAAGCCAAGAGCTTCTGCATAAAAATGCCAACCTTTGACCCCTTGTGATAAAGCCAGAGACTGAACAACATACACAGTGCCTCCTCCATGCTGGGGCCTGGATGGCGTGGAGTACCGGAGCTTCCCCTTCCTGGAGCACGTGCCCCTCAATGCACGTGGGTCCCACCTGGCCAGCGATGCCACTCTACCCCACATGGCATTTGGGCATTTGAATAAATGGCTCAAAGTGCAGGGAGGAGGCAAACAAGATGCAGACAGTGGGTTCAGCCTGAGCCATGGATCAAGTAACCAAATCTCACCTGCTCTGATGAGAGGCTAAGACTTCTAGAGACAGGGAGCAGACATTCAGAGGGAAATGACTAGCCTCATTTAAGGTGGACAGGTGGATGGGTTGTACTCTTAGGAACTTGACCTTGAGACTGAACCTGTGGCTATCAAACTGAAAACAATTCCAATCAAAGACAGCCAGCAGGGTCACAGGGCAGGCACAGACACGTGGTTTCTTGCAGCTACCTGGTCAGCTCATTTCTCATACCCAGTGGGAGGTCCAAATGAGGTCTACACTGCAATCCATCCTTAAGTCACAGCAAAACCACCAGAGAGGCCACAAGCCAGGGGGTGAGCCCCAGTACATCACTGCATCCAGATGCCCATGGGGGCTGCTAAGCATGGTCAGTGCCTGTCCAAGGCCCCCCAGCCATGGCTAGATGGTTTCCCCCAGGAAATGTGCAACACAGGTTAATTTTTCATAGAAAATGGAACAAATTAGCTCCTGCACATCTTGCCTGAGATTCAGAGAAGGGTTCCAATCCCATGACTTTATAAAAAAAAAAAAATCACTGATACCGTGATTCCACAGAACAGATCAATACTGCGGCTTAAATGAGAATTTACTGCCTTTAGAAGTGCAGATGAGGCTGTGCTGTGTGCCTCAGCCTTCTGCCCAGCGATTCCGCCCACTTCCCATCCACCCGCCCAGCCGGCCACCTCATCAGGCAGGGGCCCCGCTGTGCACTTAGCACGGCTGTCTCCTCAGGCTGAGGGTACCTGGCTCAGCCCACATGTCATCATAGAAACCACTCTTTGACTCGCCCTTTGTTTATGTTGGTTAGTGGACGTCTGCTCCTCTTCACTCCTGTCTCCCTTTATCGACTGACTCCACCCCTGCCCTCCCCACCACGTTCTCCTATCCCAGGCGCTGTGCACAGCATGGCCAAGCAAGCAGGTACTGAAGTTGATGGGATCTGCTTCTGAGGATGCCACTGTCAGGAAGATCAGACCCCAGGCCTCGGGACAGGGATGGGGCGGGCGCCACGCAGGGTGCCGCGCAGGCTGCCGTCTCTGCTGTCCTGGAGGGCAGCATCCACTCCCACATCCTCCCCAGCCTTCCAAGACACACATAAAAATTCCATCCCCGCTTTCTCTTTACTTTTATCTCCGCTTTATCTCCACCGTGTGCTCTGGGGAGTTTTTGCAAAACAAACGAACATGAACTGCAAGGTATGGAGCGTGTAAATCACTGCAAACCCTCCCAGGCTTCCAAATGCTACAAACGGTACTTAGCCAAGGACCAAAGGAAAGCCTGATGGGTGATTATTCTCCTAAGGTAAACACGGCCCTGCGCCTGGCACTGCGTCCCGGCTGGCACTGCCACCACCGGATCCCAATGCCAGATGACAGCCCACATGGGAGGCATGGCCAGGACCACACCTAGCTCCCCTAAGGGTGCAACTATTTTTTTAAAACAGAGAAAAACACTAAAATAAACTATGCTCGATAGCACCTTGAATTAACACTTGCTAGGATTTTGTCACCTTTCCAATCTTTTCTTCCACTCATACCTTCCAGATAAGGCAAGATGAAGGTCTCCTCTTCCACCTCAACCGCACTGGGTGGTCCACCCCTCCACCCCCAGGGTTGCTAGGAAATCACTGCCTTGAGTTTCCTTTATTACTTTCAAGTTTATTTCCATATCAAGGCTTAGATTTTTATTTACTTGAGAGGCATGGAGGCAGGGAGACACACAGAGGGAAAGAGCTCTCTGCTGCTGGTTCACGCTCCAAAAGCAAGTGCTCACAACAGCCGGGGCTCGGGCCATCCCCTTCTGCCCCAACAGGGTGCACATGAGCAGGAGGCCGGAATCAGGAGCAGAGCTGAGATTCAAACCCAGGCACTCTGTACCCATCTTAAGTGGTATCCTCCACTGCTAGGCCAAGTGCCTGTCCCAAGGCCGCTGTAAAAAAAAATTCATATACGTAATGACACACATCACAGACATACAGTATTGATGTGTGTGCCACACAAATTATATTATCACCATCCTAACAAACCAACATTTTCTCTGTTTAAAAACTCAAGGAGGGGGCTGGTGCTGTGGCACAGTGGGTTAAAGCCCCAGCCTGCAGTGCCATCCCATATGGGCACCAGTTCCAGTACCAGCTGCTCCTCTTCCTATCCAGCTCTCTGCTGTGGCCTGGGAAACCAATAGAAGATGGCCCAAGTGCTTGGGCCCCTATACCCACGTAGGAGACCTGGAAAAAGCTCCTGGCTTTGGATCAGCTCAGCTTTGGCTGTTGGAGTCATTAGGGAGTGAACCAGTGGATAGAAGCCCTTTCTCTCTCTCTGGCTCTACCTCTCTCTCTGTAACTCTCTTTCAAATAAATAAAACAAGTTAAAAAAAAAAAAAAAACTTCAAGGGCTTGTATGGTATTCTGTGGTGATCTGTCTGCTCTCATCCTGATGGACATCTGGGCTGTGTGGAAGTCTTTCATAGCTGCCGGCAGCAGGAGTGGAGAAGCCCGAATCACGTCCTCTCCTGTACGTGGCAAGTTTTCCCCAGTGGGAGAAGGGGCTGGCCAGTTCTCATTCGAGAGCCCTGTAGGCGGAGAATGGCAAGCCTCTCCCCCGAGGCTCCATCGATGTGAACCGCCCAGGTCAGGCTTTGTTGAGGACAAACACCACACTCAGAGGTGACGGCCACAGCCTCTCTGACTGCGGACGGGTCTTTGTACGGCTGCCAGAGGGACCATCTACTCTTCCCCGACAGGAGGATACTTGTTCCAATGAAAGCAATGTCATTTTTCAGAGCACACCCAAGGACGTCAGGTGACCCCACGCTTGACACGGCCAACAGCCAACCAGCATCCCACGCCACAATTCCAGAGCAGTCACTCTCGCTGGCTATCTAGGGGACTGCCACCTGTTATCTTCCAACCTAGCTTCTCCCAACACCCATCCGGAAATGGTACTCCCTTCTCCCGGGTCTCCTGCAGACAACGTGAGCACTGCCCACTGGGGGTCTCCTAACCTCGCCCAGGCCGAGACAGACACATTCTTGCCAGCCTCCCTGAACTGGCCAGGTTGGGTGGCTGAGTAGAAAAGGTAGTTTGCCCTTGGCCACTGTGTGACTAGCCATAAGTTACGCACCCTCTCTGAGGCTCACCTTCTGTTTTCAGACGAGGGTTGTTGTAAGAACGAAGAGGAGAAACGCCTGAGGGGACAGGGGAATACCAAGCACCAAACTCAGAGGAGCTGTGGCACGCCAAGGGGCCGTCGTTACAAATCAATGCAGCAGTGAGCACTTGGCTCTGCGGAGAAACATCCTCTCCCGGCAAGCACTGGCCGGGAGAGACAGAACCAGGACGCACACAGACCAAAGTCAGAGTCATCTCCAACTCACCGCTGCCTCTGTGCACTGCCACTGAGGTCTCCACAGAGAAGGTGGCTTAGCAAACTGGGCCTGGTCCCTGGGGCGGGGACACCTGGAGCCTTGGAGCATTTTTGGTTGTTACCACTTTGGGGACCAGGGTGCTACTGGTATCTAATGGGCTGAGGTCCGAGATGCTACTAAGCACCCTACAATGCAACCAAGAATTTGCCAGTCCAAAAAGCCCACAAGTTTCAAGGCTGGGGTACCCTGTGCTAGGTCATGGGACAGCGACCATTCAGGCAGGGCCAGGGACGATGGGGAGCAGAGCGAGTGGCCTTTACCTGAGACTGGAAGGACGTGTACCTGGCTGAATCAGGGCCACAAGCTGGGGGATACCGGGTGGGAGGGACGCAGGTGGGCAAGAGAGCGGTCATCTGAGGTCGGCGGTGGCAGCCTGGACTCTCTGCTGGGTGACAAAGCCATGCCTTCTAGACCAGCTGCACTCACACAGTCACAGAGGTCACCTGGAAAGGCCCACGCAGGCCGAGGGTCCCCAGACGTCCACCGCCACGGATCCTCGGCATCGTGCGACCGCCGCTCAGCTCCCGCGGGGACCACACATCCTGCCAATGGCACTGTCTGAGCCATGGGCCTCCTCCAGGCGAGATGTGTGAGGGCAGTCGCAAGACATCTGATACCACAGCACAGTGACGAAGCCCGAATTCACCTGATTACGCTTTTTATTCACCACAAGCAAATGTCAGTGCCGGGCAGTCTCTGACCAGCGCAGACACCAGGAGCTTCTCTGAAGCTGGACGAGTCCATCAGGAGCAAAGACATGGCGGACTTCTCATGAAGCCTGAAAACAGCCACCCCCATCCATATGTTTATGGAACCCTAGGGCTCTGAAGACTCCAGTGTGGGAGCCCCTAATCTGGCCTAACCACTTCGCTTTACAAAATGAAACAGACTACCTAGCATCAATCCAGCGTACTGAGCCCTCGATGTACATACTCTGATTTCAGCCTCCCACCCATCCAAGGAAGCAGGTACCATCATCAACCCCCTTTCCTTGTTTCTCAGCAAAGTCAAGGTTACAAAGTCAAGAAGGATTTGAACCCAGACTGATTCCAGAGCCCACGTCCTCACCCACAAGGTGACAGGTGGCCCTTATGCAAGGGGTAGCCAGCTGGAGGAGGGTTGGGTCCCTGCCGGCCGTGGACCCCACGCCTGGATCTGCTATCGCACAGTCAGGCTGATGCGGCGCAAAGGCCAAAGAGTCGAGGGTAAAGGTGCAGTCTCTGAGTTAACCATGGCCCCATCAATTCCATCCTCCAGCGTCCGTCTGACTTCTAAAGGAAATACATGAACACTTCCTGATTACCTAATCTTAAAAAATAATGAGCACAGCAGAGCTGGGGAAGCCTGGGAATGCAGACATAACAGTTACCCATCTCAGAAGCAAATAAATATGTAAATGGTTGCTTGTACCTCTGCTCCCCCTGCCTACATCCCTGCAGCAGGGGAGGCCAGCGCTAATGGCGTTGTTCAAGAAGTGGTTCAGGATTACGTGGTGGAATTATTATTTATCCGTTCAAAATATGAAGCTTGCTAATTAGGTCATAATGGCAGTCATTCATCCTCTGCATTTGCCGTGTATATTGTATTGATCTACGGTGTCATCCATGGAGACGGGGCACGCTTATGAATACCATCTTAAGCTCCGCCAAGTTGTTCTTGTGAACCTGACACCCTCCTGGAAACCAATTAGAGTGATCCAGGCTGACTGCAGGCGTGGAGCGGGCAGCACCTGGACTGGGTCCATCGGGGCTACTGGACCTTCAGAATCCACACACCCTCCCACCTCCGCCCTGCCCCGATTTTCACCACAGTCCCCAACTTGTGGGGGATCTTCAAATTGAGGCAGAGATGTCACAGGCAAAATGAGCTCCTGTGGTGATGTCGTTAGAAGCTGGGATTTAAACAAACCGGAACTTGGAGGAAGCAAACTGAACCCTGTGTTCAGTCTGAAAGGTGATGGGTGGACAAAGGATGCTGGCATTGTAGCTAGTGGCAGGAGGGAGGCCGATTCTCTCTCTCTCTCTCTCTCTCTCTCACACACACACACACACACACACACACCACAGCGACAGAAGGGTCCCATCACAAACCTGCTTCCTGGCCAATCTCTGCTCGGGTCAGTGGCCAGTGAGAACTGAGACGTGGGATGGCGGAGTCACACTCTGGGGTTATGCTCCGGCCATGCTGTTTGCTGCCTGGGGGGCTTTGGGTAGCCGACTATTTTACTCGTCTGGACACTGGCGGTTTCCTCTGTGAACTAAGGATGGGAAGATCTACCTAGTGGGGATGTTCTGAAGATGACCTAAGGCAGTGCGTGCAACATTGTGTGTGTCCGCAACCTTCTGTCTCAATGATCTCCATGGGGAAGTGCTGAGGCCGCATCTTGGGGTGGAGTCCAAAGAAGGTGGCAGCTTGGGTATCCCACACTTCTGCTAAACATCGCATCATTATTTTGCTGTTCCTTTAATGGTGAGGAAGAGAAAACGTGTGTGTGTGAGGAGGAAAGATAGAAAACTCAAGGGAAGAGGGGTGCTGAGAGTGGGGGCCTAGGGATATGAGAGAGAGAGCAGGCAAGGAGAACAGACAGGGGCCCAGAGCTACAGAGAACTGGAGAAAGCCACCTGTGCTTCAGCACTCACGGTCCGGGCGGGGGATGCCTCCTGCGTACTCAGCCCACAGCACCACAACCAGCGAGCCCACCTGGAGTTACTCTTTCTTCTCCAGAGCAAAAGCCAGATTTTTTTCCAGCAAATGGGAGGCTCCCCAGCGTGGCATAAGCAGAACTGTAACTGAATGAGCCCAAGAGGAAATGGCTAATTCCATTTTCCAAGGAGGGCAACAGCAAACACCCTGTGTGGCTGCAGGTGTAGCAATTCCTCCCCTTTGGCTGAAAGGCTGGGCTCCTGTTTGCAAAACTGCACTGCTGCCTCCTCGGAGGTGTGCGAGAGGCCCCCGGGGGGCTCCCTGAACATAAGCATCTCATTTCCACATTTCCACACCACTACTGAGATCACAGCTAGAACTCTCCCTCTCTCACACTCGCTCTGAGCTTTGTATCTTCAGATTAAGAAATCACTTCCTTCAGACATGCAAATGCTACAGATCCCACCGAGTGAGACTCTAGGACCGAGCAGCCTACCACATGATGGAAAAAATAGGATTAGGAGAACTCAGGAACTGCTGAGCGCACTCACTAATATTGTTAGCTCACCCAACGACAGCACACGCTGCATATTAAGGAGACCAACAGTGATGCCGTACACATCTCAAACTGCAATAATGAGGACTGCATAATGCACCATAATTATTATTCCTCGCTTGCAGGAAATGCTCAGGACACCCATCCTCACAGTTTCCACATGATATGAGTATTTTTTTTTTTTTTGGACAGGCAGAGTGGACAGTGAGAGAGACAGAGAAAAAGGTCTTCCTTTGCCGTTGGTTCACCCTCCAATGGCTGCTGCGGCCAGCGCACCGTGCTGATCCAAAGCCAGGAGCCAGGTGCTTCTCCTGGTCTCCCGTGGGGTGCAGGGCCCAAGCACTTGGGCCATCCTCCACTGCACTCCTGGGCCACAGCAGAGAGCTGGCCTGGAAAAGGGGCAACTGGGACAGAATCCGGTGCCCCGACTGGGACTAGAACCTGGGGTGCTGGCGCCGCAGGCGAAGGATTAGCCTAGTGAGCCGTGGCGCCGGCCAATGACATGGGTATTATAATTATGCCGTGTAGGAGGTAACACTTAGAGGAACATACATGTTCAAACCCAGTGATTGGTTATCCATTCCTGCTGGTTTATACCATTTAGCATGGCCGGAGCATAACCCCAGAGTGTGATTGTCCAGGTTGATATGCATGCGTGTGTGTGGGAAGTTCGAAAAGTTCATGGAAAATGGAACAGAATCCCAAGTTTAGGTGCAGGCGCTGGGCACAGCAGTTAGGATGTGGCTTGAGATGCCTGCACCCCATCTTGGATTGTCTGATACAAGTCTCAGTTTCTTTGCTTCTGATCCACTTCTTGCTAATGCACACCCTGAGAGGCAGCAGGTGATGGCTCAAGTAACTGGGTTCCTGCCACCCACATGGGAGACCTGGATGAGTTGTGGGCTCCTGGCTTCTGCTTGGCCCAGCCCCAGTTATTGCAGATAAGTGATGCAGGCATTTGGAGAGCAAACCAGTGGATGGAAGGTCTCTGTCTTTGTCTTTTTCTCTTTCCCCCTTCTGTCTGCCTTTCAAATAAATAGTATTTTTTAACAAAATGCAAGTTTATTTTGTTGCAAAAAACTGAAATCCATGCAAAATTCATGAAAAATGTGTATTATGAAAAAACTATGCATGGATTTCAAAATCAACCCGAATCAGCTTTCCTTTAAATTCCATGTCCCCACAAACTTTTAAAGTACTCATGTGTTTGTACTCACACACACACACACACTCACAATCTATGAAAATGTGCAAGGAGGACAGAGGTGACAAAGTCAAATTACTCTCCCAAAGAGTGACACTGAAGCTGGGGCACTGGGAGATGGACTTCTCTGTCCTCCAGTCCTTCCTGCTGGCAGGGCAGCTGCACTGTCCCCACAGGAGCCACCGGACCACACACAGGACATTAACTCACCAGATAAACACACACAGGTAAAATTTAATGAGTGATATCACATGCCAGATACTGCAAAAGGGCTACCCTCACCATCATCTGATTTATCCTGACCAAATTAAAAATATATACATACACAAAACTCAGACACACAATAAAACTCATTATCACCCCTAAAATGGAGAAGCCATGGCCAGGGAGAGGAATCACTTGTTCACAGTCATGAGGCGGGTGAACCTCTAGGCTGAGGACAGAATATAGCAGCTCTGGGTGGCTTCTTCCCTCCACACACAAGCCCCTCATGACCTAGTCCCCAGGGGGCTCCTTAAAAGAAACAGACCCTGGGCTGACCTGTGACAGGGCAGGTGCACCCACCACCTGTGCACTGGCATCCCATAGGAGGGCCATTTTGACTCGTGACTGCTCCACTGCCAATCCAGATCCCTGATAATAATGCACTTGGGAAAGCAGCAGAGGATGGCCCAAGTGCTTGGGTCCCAAGGCTCCTGCTCCAATCTGGGCTGGGGTATTTATCTGGGGAGTGAGCCGGTGGATGGAAGATCTGTGTGTCTCTCTCTGTAATTACCTTCCAAGTAAATGAATATTTTTCTTTTAAAAGGCCCAAACCCCAAACAGCTGGAATTGTTCCATTCATTGAACAAGCCCCGGCAAAGCCCCTCTCTGCCTGGATCCAGACAGTACCTTGGGTAAGAGGAGCCCAGACTACCCAGGCAGCAAAGGGTGACAAGGAAAACGCACCAGGGCCTGGAACCCAAACTGCCATGCCTTCCCACAGCCCCGGGAACCTCCACATCACAGAACACAGAGGGCGGCTCTGTGACCTTCAACGATGTCCTTAACCTTTCTAGGCCTCGGCATCCTCCTCCAGCCAATGGGGAAATAATAAACCCGCTCCTCTGGGGCTGTTGTGCAGATTCAGGATGTTTACATAAAAAGCTTTCAGAACAGGATCAGCCCTGAAAAAGCTTAGCCACGCGGCATTTTCACCCCTTAGAATAACCACACGGCCTCAGAGCTCACACTCACGCACATGCGCGCGCACACACACACACACGAGCAGGCCACTGAGTCACGTTTTTCTACAGGAGAGAGGGGACTTGGCACGGGATCCTCATTTAATGCAGTCCTCTTTCTTTCCTGTCTCCAGCTCTCCTTTATAAATAGGCTGGCCAAATTGATGCTTAATAGCTTAATACTGGGTTCATATTAATCTCCCCCTGTTGGAGCTTCAAAGGGACAAGGTGTTCTGACTGTTAATGAAACAAATTTCAGTTGCAAGTTTCCATGGGATCAGAGCTGAGGGGGGAAAAAGCAGCAAGCAGCTGATCTAAAGAGACAAGCATCTCCCCGTGCTCTTTTCAAGCCATTTGCGTTTTGCTGCGCCTCGGCTGGCAGCAGGGAAATTCAGCCTCCTTAGCCCTGCTGGCACGAGGCCCCACTAGATGGCGCTAGAATATGCTGGAAACAAGGACCACCCAGTTCTGGGCCCCCTGGGGGCCTTTACCCAGCTGGCCTCAGGCCCCAGGTGAGTCCAGTGAAGCAAGTCCTGTGCTACAGATGTGCATGTGCAAAGTGGAACCAGTGACTCAGACGTTAGCTATAAATTTAGAAATCCATACACAGGTTTTTCACGATACACATTTTTCATGACCACTGGGAAGCTTCTTTGTCTGGATGGATTTCAAAAAAAATTTTTTTTTGAATCAAAAGAAACGTACCCTGCAACTTTTAAAGAATAAATTAACTAATTAATAAATTAAAAGGTAGCATGAGAGAGAGGGGTGGATAGATGGATAGATTGGTTGATTGATCTTCTATCCGCTGCTTTGCTCCCCAAAGGCCCACACTAGCTGGGGCTGGGCCAAGATGAAACCAGGAGCCAGAAGCCACACCCTTTTCTCCCACGTGAGTGGCAGGAACTCCAGCACTTGAACCATCATCTGCTGCTTCTCAGGCACATTAGCAGGGAGCTGGATGGGAAGTGGAGTGGCTGGGACACAAAGAGGCACTCCAATATGGGATGCTGGTGTGCCAAGTGGTGGCCTGACATACTGCACCCCAATACTGGGCCCTGTAATTTCATTTGCTAAACACTTTTTGAAGCACCCTTGTAGCAGCCACATCATCTGCTTGTTTTAACCTCTCTGAATGATGAGCATAGGCTCTCGGGATGCAAAAGCCATTACCACTCCATTCCACGACTATGCGCACCACACCTCCTGAACCGTAGGCACTGTACTGGGGGGTGATGATGCCGTGGAGAGCAGTGAAGGGAATAGACAGGCTCCCTGCTGGGGCTTCTATTTTACGGGGGAGACAAACAAGAAGGAATGGAAGGACCACATGAATCCCACGATGACTAACGCTACAGGGAGCACAAAGGCAGGGAAGGCAGAAGACGCGGCTTGTCGGCAGAGGTCAGGGAAGGCGGTCACTGAGCAGAACCCAGAGCGGCAGGTGGATTTTGGAGGGAAGAACATTCCAGGCAGGTCTGGGAGTGCAGAGAGGCCTTCCTCACTGCTGCTAACCCAGTGAGGGCCATTTTGCGGCTGGGCCCTCTGGGCCCCAGCTGCTCTCTCCATAAAGTTCCCCAACTTCAGCTCCTCCTGCATGCCCACAAGGGGCTCCTTTCAGCAGCCTTCATCATCCCTGTAGCTCCTTAGGAGGGAGCAGGTACAAAGGCAATGCGGCAGTCTGAGCCCAGCATTCCCTGTGGGGTCCCCAGCATGCTCTGATTTGAGGCTGGCTCACCTCCCTGGCACCAGATGATGGCAAAGCAGCCATTCCTGGCTCCTTGATCAGCTTTGCGAGGGGCCTCCAGGGGTACAGAGCAGGTGGGAAATGAGGGCTCAGGTGTGGTCTTCCAGAAGTCCCAGACCACTCACCTACCAGTTCCGGCTCACAGCAGCCTCCCCCAGTGACGCCAGCCACATGGATCCAGGCAAGCCGGCTACTTGGGATGTTATCACGTCCTCATTTTAGAGGAGACAGAGCGGTATGACTGCTCTGCCTGGAGTCAGGCAGAGAGCTAATGCCACGAGCTCCTCTAAACTACCCTCCCCATGGCTGAGCAGGACTCTGATCCGGGAAGGTCCCTTAGGTGTCTCAAGCTAGAGACAGGAGCCAGCTCCCCAGGGCCAGTGCCTCTCTGCCACTTCAGTGTGGCGCCCTCACACCTCTGCAAAGAGCACACTTCCCTCCACCTGACAGGGCCAACCACCACCCCCCTGCACTGGCATCACCAAGCCAGCCTCCCCGCCAGGTGTCTCCCTAGTAACCTTGGAGGCCATGGCTGCTTTAAGGTAGCCGGAGTGCTTTATCTGGGTGGAGAGTTGATCGTACCTCTCCCTTTGGGCTGTTCCTGCTCCAAGGATCAAGTTCAGTTCGACTGGTCCAGGAGCTTCTAGGGCCCTTTGCTAAGGGCCCTCTGATAGCTCTGCCTGCAAGCCCCGGAGGGAGATTTGTGCATAGCAGTGCAGTAATTTTCTTTTGTCAAAGCCCCCAGCACAGAGCTGGGCAGAGGAAGTTGCAGGGGAAAGTGTGAGATGGGCCAACCTTCTCCAGCGGAGCAGCCACGTCACCGGGCCCCACCCCTCAGGATAGGTACTTATACAGATGCTGATTAACTGCCTAGACACTGTACTACAAACAAACATGAAATTAATTCTCCATCCTTCAATCCTCATTAATTGCAAGCCATATAATTGCTCTACATTTCTTCACACACACACACACACACACAACTGCTATCAGCACACAACAGTTGAGTGATGAGCCTGTTGGCTGCCTGAAGATGCAGGTGAGAGGGCGTGCGGCAGCTCCTGCCTCCTTCAACTCTGCACTGTGCCAACAGTTGGAGAAATTCCCAACACATCCCTTTGCAAGAGCCAAAACCACCACCGAGCAGAACTTTGACCCAAGGAAGGCAACTGCATCTCTCTGGACACCTGTAGGAGAACACCAGCTCACTGAGCAGAGGTCCACAGCATGAGCTTTGCAGTCAGGGGCAAATTCTTCCCAGTGCTGTGACCTTGAGTTGGTTCCCTCTGCAAGTTAATCGACAAAGGAAGATCAGGACAGAGTGAATGGTTTTAGGAGGATGAGGAGTAATTATGACGTCGCCTACCAAAGAACTGAGCATGGCGGCTCACAGATGGTAGGAACTCCACCCGAGTTCATTAACTTATATTGTAGCTGTACCGCTACTAGCATTTTTTCAACTGCTGGTTTACTCCCCAAATGGCCACAATGGCCAGGTGGAAGCCAGGAGCCTGGAACTCCATCTGGGTCTCCCATGTGGGTGTCAGGGCTCCAAGCACTTGGGCCATCTTTTGCTGCTTTTCCCAGGCCATTAGCAAGGAGCTGGAAGGAAGTGGAGTGGCCAGAACTGGAACTGGTGCTCTGATATGGGATGCCAGCACTGCAGGCATTGTTAGCTTCTAACTATCATTTCCCCAATCTCCTACTGCAAGATCCCAAGATCAAGTGTTCAGGAGTATGGGTATTACTTATGTTTTTATGTGCATCTTTCTTTTGTAAAACATGAAAGTAATGTGCTCAGTGTAAAAAAACTGGGAAAGGTAAGGAATTAGACATGAAGTCTTCAATGACCCAGCACCAGGGGATGACCATGCTAGCGTTTTGGTGAATTTTCCCACAGGCTGATGCTGTACAATTCTGTTTATGAAGTCGAGCTCCCCGGGCAGCAGGCTGAACCTCAGGATGGCTAGGCAAGGGCAAGTTACTGCCATTCAAGACACCCACTGGTCTTGCAACAGGGCTCCTTTGCAGACTATAGCTTCACATTGCTCTGGCTTCAAAGGAAATTAAAGTCAGAGACATCCCAACTGTCACCAAGTATGGAGTTCCCGGAGACTAAAATTAAAGGGCCACTTAGACCACCCAACATCACGTTACAGGATACGTGAATGAGCTTCCACTGGAAAACCCCAACAAGGTCCACTGCCCTGGTGGGCAGCCCTAGCACCAAACCTCGCTGCTGCAAAGTCACAGCCAAAAGCTGCTCTGGGGCCCCCCCTCTTGCTCCTGAGGCAGCAAGGGGCAGCCCCTCCCCACTCCCAGCAAACCTCGAGCAGCTAAAAGATGGGAGTCAGCAGGAGTCTTTGTAGTTACTTCCTCTCTTCAATGAGAGATCTGACCCTTGTGCTCACCCTGGGGTGATCACTCTGGAGAGCAGCAGCTCTGCTCTTAGCGGGTGTCAGCTTGGCTGTCAGGAACAGGGCACAGGGTTGGAGAAGGCCAGTGGTGCCCCATGAGCAGAGGCACACCCAGGAACCCTTCGAGGCCCACAGAGGCGGATGCAGGGAGCAGGCAGTGGGGTCCGCAGGAGATAGGGGCAGAGTGGAATGGAGGGTAGCGTGGAGGACCAGTGCTCGCTGGGGGCTGCTGGGGGGCTGGCTGCTGGCGACGGGGAAAGCAGAGGGCAGGCTGGGCCCTCTGAACATGAGCGCACGAGAAGGGCAGGAAGAAGCATCGCCAGCACAGATCCCGGCGCGCACGCTGACTCGACTCCAGGGCAGCCCACATCAGCCTTGCTGGGTCCTGCTTGGGCCGCGACACAGTTCAGCGCTGCTCTGTCAGCTGCTTCCCAAGGAGAGCAGCCCCAGAGCGTGGACGGGGTGGGGTGGGGCTGCCAGAGAGGATGCAGCAGGGCTTCGGAGCCCACCAGTCACACTCTCCACAGGGCAGGAAAGCACCATCCTCCACCGGCAAAAGCACTCTGCCCAATAGGGCCTACAGAATCACCATACGTGGTCTCCCAGATCTTGCCTTTACCCAGCAGTCCAGGGTCTGGACGGTTGGGTGCCCAGGAGTGGGGACTGGCCTGGGACCAGAGAAAGCCACGTCACTGCTGGGTGGAACACTTGCACAGGGAGCTGGATTAGGGGAGAGATCGGGGTCCGTGGGGGAGAGGTCTTTGCGGCCTGTTTCCCCAACCACATTTAGGGATTCCTTCTCCATGCACTGCACACACAGCAGTCACAGACCTACAAGCTGCTAATAACAGCCATCTTGCTAATGATGACAGTAAGAGCGGCTGACTCCCACCTAGGGCTCACCATGCATCAGACAGCACCCACAGCATTCTATGCATCAGTTAACGAAGCCCACCTAACAACCCAAGCCAGGGCAGAGGAGGAAGTCACACAGACTACAGTGAGGGGTGGGGCTGGGATTTGAACCCAGGGCCCATGCTCCACAGCTCTCTACTGCCTGTGTGTACCAAGACCCAGGTACACCTGGGTAAACCAAACAAGACCTGTGCAGGCCAGGCTAGAGACTAAAAATAGACAAATAGACAATGGCTAACGGCTGTGGTCAAAAATATGAAGGGCCAGGCAGCGTGTGGCCTGGCAGATGAGACGCCCATGTCCCCTATCAGTGCCTGGGTTCAAGTCCTGGCTCTGCTCCCCATCTTCCATCTGCTGGTTCACATCCCAGATGGTTACAACCGTGTCCTGGCCAGCCTGCCGCCAGGAGCCAGGAGCTTCTTCCAGGTCTCCCGGGTGAGTAGCAGGGGCCCAAATACTTAGGCCACCCTCCATTGCTTTCCTAGGCACATTACCAAGGAGATGGCTGGGAAGCAGAGCAGCCGGCATTCGAATCGGCGCTCCTATACGGGATGCCAGCATTGCAAGCAGTGGCCTCACCCGCTGTGCCACAATGCCAGCCTCCAAACCCCCACGCCTTTGCCTCTGATTCAGCAGGTTCCCTGTTTGAGTGGGGCAAGTGAGAGTGATACAGTCAGAGCCCAGGAACAGGAGGAATAAGGTAAAACACATCGGTGATCAACAGTGAGTATAGCCATCACAGTGACAGGCACCAGATAAACACATACACGGAGTGCAGACCAGCCCCCTCTGCCAGCTGCCACCATCAGCCACTTCCGACAATTACGCAGGCAGACGCGGAGCCGTTATATAATCAAGCATTCTCTGACATTTTATTTGCAGCTCGCTCTCGCTCCCTCCCGCTTGTATTTAGTCTGCTCTCAGCTGTGAAGGTCCAGCTGCCGGCTCCACTCGGATGCGCTGCCTTACGGTAATTTTGAGTTAAGCTTTATTTTACGGTCTATGTAAATAATGAGTCAGAAGCAGACTCAATAAAAGCCAGCACTGGCTTGAGCCAGAGTTCGGCTGGACGGCCGCGGGAGTCTGGGTGGTTGGCACAGGCCCCCTGCCCAGCAGGCAAGACGGACGGCGCTGTCCTGCAGCCTGGCTGGCCGCTTCATCAGCAACACCCTGCCAGGCCAAGGGGCAGGCGTTTGCGGCTGAGGCCTCCTCCTGTGCCAAATGCCACTGGGAGGGATGCACTGACACTACCACAGCCACTGATACCCCCAGCCTTTCGCCTGCCCGTGCCGCCTCCTTGTAGCCTCTCACCACAGGCAGAGCGCATTTCCCCACCACATCGATCTGAGACTTGGCCCCGGGACTTGCTCTGGTCAGGGGGACGGCAGGATGTGATATGAGTGGAAGCCGACAGGAAGCTTCCACAGCTGGCCTTGGGGCTTCTGTCCCTGACACCACCTCAGAAAGCTAGGCCAGGGGTAGCCCATCACTCCCAGGACAAAAGAGAAACAAGGAGAGCAAAGCTGACCCCACCTAGCAGGAGGAGGAAGCCGTTCCTGACCCGTCAGCCGCCACAGACTGGGGTCCACTCCCGTGCTGCACAGACCACACTGCATTCAAGAGCATGCACTGATGCTTAAAGGATGCCACACCATCCCCTGAGTGTTTTCTACCAACCACACTTTTATTGTTAATTTATTTTATTTGAAAGGGGAGGGGGAGATAGAGATATCGGTCTTCCATCTACTGGTTCACTTCTCAAATGCCTGCAACAGCCAGGGCTGAGCCAGGCTGAAGGCATGAGAAGGAACTCAATCCAGGTCTCCCCAAGAGGTGGCAGGGAGCCAAGTAGCTGAGCTCTCCTTGCCTCCTCCCACGGTGCACATTAGCAGGAAGCCAGGGTCAGGAGCAGAGCTGGGCCTTGAACCCAGGCACAGCAACATGGGATGCAGGCATCCCAGGCTGCATCTTAACGCCTGTGCCCAACATCAGCCCCATGTACCATGCTTTCTATCAGGGGACAGGGAGTGAACCGAAAAGGGAGTGAGCTGTTGGACAGCTGCTCCCATGCTCATCTCCCTCCCTAGGCTGCAGGCCATGCTGGCGGCTCGAGCTAGAGCTGATCTCATTCATCTTGCTTTCCTGGCACCACAGTGCCCGCTAGATACTAGTGATACCCACAGTAACCACTGCAACCAGAGGCAATAGTGACCACCATTACACAGTGTTTCCTGCAGACCCTGCACGAAGCTCTTTGCTAACTTTACTTGGCAGTAACAATAAATGAGAAACTAGGTCTTGTTCCCGTTTTTCAGATGAATAAACCAAGGCTTCTGGAGGTCACCTCATCACTCCCTAATTCTCATGTGTACGGTAAGAGCCCTTTCCATTGTCTCCCCGACACTGGGCCTCTATGTCCTGACTACCCGGATTCTGTATAGCTATTGTTGATGCTCATCCCTCACTTCCTCTCTGGGGCATGCAGCACAGCCCTTAGCTGTCGCTTTCTGCTCGCCCACCTGCTCACCTAAACCAAACTGTAATCTGCTAGTGGGCGGGGCTCCTGTCTTTAGAAGACAGTAGTTAAGAGCTTGCATTGGTGCCTGGGACACAGCAGCATCCATGATCTCTCTTTCTCTCTTTCCATGAGTTTGCAGCTGGAAGGCACTGCGTTTGTGAGAAATGGGGCCTCACGGCTTTGTCTGCTCCCTCACCTGGGCACAGCCATGGCCCGGCAAGCTGGAGGTGATCTTCTGGGCTTATCTGCTACAAAGAGGCCAAAAATCCCTGGCATCCATCTCCCCAGAGAGCCCATCAGTTCTCCTTGTTTACAGAATCTGCTCTGCCTGCCTGAGCGCTTCTGCAAACCTGCTCTTCTGAGACCCCGCTTCTGAATCCCATGGCCAGCCAATTGTTTCCAGAACGAGAATCTGATACGTATGCAGCACCCGCTCCCTGGAGCCATCGCCGTCTCACCGGGTCCAAGGAGAGCCCTCACCCCTCGCGGGTCTGCCTGGAACCCTATAGACCACAGGCTCCTCAAAGCCAGACCCTCTAAATGAGGGGGCAGGGCGGGCTGGGTGTATCCGCTTACACGATGGCATTTCCACACTCCCAGCCTGGCCTGTGACGTCAGCTCATGGCTCCTCATTGCTATTCCAGCCTCGGCTATGTGCTCTGCTGCCCGATCCGTCCTCCTCCCTCTGACTACCACGTAAAGCAAGTCCTCTCCCCCAGGCGCCTTCTGGCTTCAGCCATCGCTCTCACTTAAGCAAATCCTATCTATGGATTTCACTCCTCTGATTTTCTCCCATAAATCAACCCCCCTCCCCTTCCCTTGGCCGCTGCTGTCCTGTCTGGATTGTTCCTCTAGTCATTTATTCACTTCATCCACATGTGTATTCAACGAATGGCTTGGGAGTGCCAACTCCATGCTGGGAGTGGGGACAGAGAGCGAGCTAAGAGTCAGTGTCTTAGCTCAGGCTGCCGAAACGAAACATCATACACTGGGCGGCTTAGCAACATGCATTTCCCACGGTTCTGAGGCTGGCGAGCTCAAGATCAAGGTGCTGGTGACAGCCTCTGGTGGGGGCCGCTCTCCAGTTCATGGGGGGAGCCTCTCACTGTGTCCTCCTTGGTGGGAGGGCTCCACCCTCATGACCTGCTCACTGCCCCCCACCCCGAACCCGGAAAGGCCCACCTGCAGTTAGGACTTTAATGTATGAGCTTTAGGGAGACAACAAATGCTCAAAGCAGGCAGCATAGGCTCCCCGCCGGCCACACAGCCTGGCACACAGAGCTGGGCTGCTGGGTTCCGATGTGGCCCCTTCATCTACTTATTTGAGTGACCTAGGGCAAAGCAACTGACATCTCTGCACTTCGTTTCTCCTCCAGCAACACGCAGATAGGAGCTGCTACCTCATGTGGTTCTCCCGAGGTTTGCAGGAACACTGATGTATGAAGTGCTGGGAAAAATGCCTGGAACGTGGTGAACACTCCCGACTGGTTCTGATCACTACAACTCCTGCCCCAACTAGCCCTCTCTATGGGCTGCAAATCTGGATTCTGGCAAAGGACCTGCAGAGGGGTGCATGGCGTTATGAGGCCATGTGACGAGGAAGGGACCTGTCCACTTCCAAAACGTGACGTCATCACGAAGCCTCAGCTCCCTTCCTGTCTGTTCCTCGGCTTGTCCTAACTGAACATAAATCCCCAGAAAGGAGGGACTGTCACACGCTGCTTATGCCTTTGTCCCGAGACTAGAACTACAGCCGGGGGAGTGCATGTACTGTATTTATTAGCAACCAACCTGACAAGGGTGCTGAGACAATCCAATTTCAACAAAAGATGCTGGGACAGCTGGATGCCCAGGTGGAAGACAAGGAATGCCTAACACACACCATGAAAAGGAACCCATGATGGATCACAGACCTAATAGTTTGGGGCCAAAACCACTCAGCTCTTAAAAGAAAAGACAGGTGTAAATCCTCAGCACTTCGGAACAGGCAGTGGTTTATCAGACGTGACACCAAAAGCACAGGCAACAAAAGCAAACATAGATGAATTGGACGGCATGAAAATTAAACTTCTGTGCTGCAAGAGATACTGTAAAGAAGGCGAAAAGACAACTCGTCAAATGGGAGGGAGGAAACGTTTGCAAGTCACAGATCTTTTAGGGGACTGACTTGGCGATGGTATAAAGAATGCTTACACTTCATCAATAAAAAACCCAATTTAAAAATGGGCCAAGGATTTAAATAGATATTTCTCAAAACACAAACTGGCCAGTAAGTACATGAAAAGATGCTCAATGTACTAATAATGAGGAAAACACAAATCAAAGCCACAGTGAGCTACCATTCCACCCCCACCAGGACGGCTGTATTTTCAAAAAAAGACCAGGGGAAGTAGGTGACACAGCAGTCAGGTCACTGCTTGGAACAAACACAACCCACAGCTCAGTCCCTGGTTCAAGTCCTGCTACTCTGCTTTCAGTCTAGCTTCCTGCCAGTGTGCATCCTGGGAGGTAGCAGATGTTGGCTTTAGTTGAGTGACTGACATATGCAAGAGAGAGCCAGATCGAGTTCCAGGTTCTTGCAGCCTGGCCCAGCCCTGGCTAGTGTGAGGATTTGGGAAGTGAATCAGAGAATGGAAGACTTGCTTCTTTGTCCCTTCCTTTGAAATACATTTTAAAAAATTTTAATAAAGTATTGATACAACTGTGGAGAAATCAAAATCCTCATGCACTGTTGGTGGGAATGTAAAATGATACAGCCACTTTGGAAAATGTCTGGCAGTTCCTCAGAATTAGACCCAGTTACCCTCTGACCCAGCAACTCCACTCCTAAGCACACAGCCATGAGAAATGGACACCAGCCCATATAGAACTCGTACACCAATGTTCATAGAAGTGCACTTCATCAAAGCCAAAAAGAAGAAACAATACAAACGTCCACCAACTGATGACAAATAAACTGGAATATTATTCAGCAATAAAAAGACATGAAGGGAGACAGCACTGTGGTGCAGCAGGTTAAGCTACCAGCTGCTACATTGGCATCCCATACGAATGCTGGTTCAAGTCCTGGCCCCTCTGCTTCTGATCCAGCTCCCTGCTAATGTGCCTGGAAAGGCAGTGGAAGGGGGCCCAAACAGGGTCCCTGGCACCCATGCAGGAGATCCAGATGGAGTTCCAGGCTTCCAGCTTCTGCTGGAATTGTGGCTGTTTGGGGAATGAGCCAGGGGATGGAAGCTCTCTGTCTCTCTGTCACTCTGCCTTTCAAATCAATCTGTCTATGAAAACAGACAGGAAGAAGTGATATATATCACACAAAAGGTGAAACTTAACAGGATGCTAAGTATAACAACCACATCTCATACATGGTTCTACTTATAGGAAGCACCTAGAACAGGCGGAAAATGGACTGGCAGTGGGTGACGGAGGGCTGCAGGTTGTTCATGGCTGCTCATGGGTGCAGGGCTTCTTTCTGGAGTGATGAAAATGTCCTAAAATTAGAGAGAGTGATGGCTGTCCAGCCATGCGAACATACTAAAAAGCACTGAATTATACATTTAAATGGGTGAATTATATAATACGTGATTTATAGCTCAATAAAACTGTTGAAAAATCTCAAAGTGAAATACGCGCCAACTGGGATCTTCTAAAGCAGTGCTCAGGACTCTTAAGTTGGGTGCAGAGTTCAGTTTAGGGCCTCCACTTGGCAAAAGGCGAGTCCTCTCCCTCCTCATCCCTCTGTTGTTTGGAGAGCTCTGTGTCACTCGGCACAGCCGGTAGCATGCCAGGACTGCACCCAGAAGACTTGCCCCTTCTACTTTCTACATCTTAGGTTATTCCCCACCCCAATAAAGAGTATTACGGAGGCAGGCCTGAGTGTGAGCGTCTGAAGAATCTGTTCCTGTCCCAGTCTGCCCAGGTCCAAGCTGCACGACCCTGGGCAAATCACATCACCTCTTTGGCCTTCCATTTCCTCCTTTACAAACTCAAAAAGTCGGTTAAATGCCTCTCTGGTACAGCACTGTTCAGACCTGTATGGGGCAATTCTTTGTAAGTCTACCCAAGAGGAGGGATATTAAATTCCCTCATCCCATCCACCAGATGCCAATCACGTCTCCACCGGCCACCCCAACATCATGAAGCTCACCAGCATCACTGCTAAATGTCCCCTCTGTCCCCCACCTTCTCCCACCACTGTCAGTAGACCTCCAGGGGAACTCCTCTAGCTCCCAACATTCCTTGATGCCACCCACACTGTTTTCTCCTTGAATCGCTCTCTGTCTCCATAGAACTCTGATCACACTCTTTTTCCACCCTCCAGATCTTTTTACCAAGGACATAAATATCTTATGGAATCATCTGAATTGCACTACCAGACTGGGAGCAGAAGGGCTGACAGTGCAGAGAATCCACCGTGTGCAGCTTTTCCTCCAGTACTGACACTGCCCTTGCACCAGAGTGGAACCTCGGACCCTGGACACCTCAGCAGCCTGGCCTTTGTTCTGTCTGTCAAATGCCCGGCTGGGTGGGATCCAGGGCCCCGCACCACGCTGGCTCGGTTCCAGCTCAGCCGGAGTGTTCTGATGCTTTGGGTTTGTTCCAGTTGAGTGATCTGAAAACTTAAGGTATGGTTCAGATAGAAAATACATTGATGAAATACAATTAAGTCACAATGATGGTGGCCAAAGCGACAATGGCAAGCACCAAGATTAGTTTGGAATTCGGCAAATTAGTATAGTTCTTTTGAGTTTTTGCTTCATGTTTCACTTTGTATCTTAGCTTTAAATATAGTGTGTATTTAATATGACGTGAAGTCATATTTTAACACCCTCCGACTGTGAGAATTTTGCAATTCTAATGGAAAACACGCCATAAATTAATCTGAGGTGACTCATCTTTCCCAACTCTCTCAAAAAGTGTGGTAGTCCAGAATGGATCACTGATCCAGCAGATTTTTTTTTCCCTCCTTTTCCTTCCAGGTTCTACCTCACAGCGTCTGCTGTAAGACACCCCTTGCAATCTAAAGGCAAGAGTTTATTCTTAATAAAGTTGTTTGCTCAAACAAATCAAGATTTACATGTGGCTTTTGTGGCACAGTGACACCGGCAACCCACATGAGCATTGGTTCAAGTCCTGGCTGCTCCACCTCTGATCCAATTCCCTACTAATGCACCTGGGAATTCAGCAGAAGATGGCCCAACAGCTTAGGTGCCTGGTACCCATGTAGGAGACCCGGATGGAGTCCCAGCCTCCTGGCTTTGGCCTGGCCCCGCCCTGGCTTTTGCAGCCATTTGGAGAATTTGATCAGTGAATGGAAGATCTCCCTCTCTGTAACTGTGCCCTTTCAAAGGACTAAGAATAAATTTTAAAGAAAAAAAAGAAAGATTTGCATGTAACTTTTAAGCTGGTGCCAGCCTTCAGAAAGGGAGAGAACCACATGATGAGGGGGTCCCTCTTGTTCAATGCCTCCTACTACTGTGGTCTGGAAGTTGGCATGCATCCCCCAAAAGTCCATGTGCTGAAAACCTAATCCCTAAATGCGTGTGTTGGTGGTACTTGGAGGTGGTAACTGGCACTGTGGGAGGTGATCAGGATTAGATGAGGTCACAGGGTGGCGTCCCCACAGTGGCATCAACAGAGACCTAAGCCAGAAGAGACCTGAGCTAGCCCAGCTCCGTCCTACTGTGCGATGCCCTCTGCCATGCTGTGGCCCAGCACAGAACTCCCACCAGGTGCCAAACAGATGCTGACGTCACGCTCCTGGACTTCCCGACGCCGGGACCATGAGCCAAGTGGATTTCTCATCTTCATCATTTACGCTATAATGAATACAATTGATATTCGTCAGGAGCTACTGGGCACAGGTGTTTTCTATGTCCACCCCCCAACAGTTTTCACTGCAGGAATGAGATTCACCTCTGTTACTTATCCATAATAACAGTTCTCCAAGGATGTAACTGGAGGAGTTAGCAGGCAACTTAGAGAACAGAGGCCCTCCTGAGCAAGCCCCAGCCCTGCTTTCCTGGACGAGGGCCTGTTCCCGCCTCTGCTATATCTGAACGCTCACACTCTGGAATGTTCCTCTGGCGTTTCCATTTCTGTTAGGCCAGGAAGCGAGATGCCAGATGGCACCAACCCTGAGCCCTGGCTCCTTGCTGGTTGGCAGGAAGAAGCAAATGCTTGTCAGCTGTCAGAGACCCGGGTACTGTGGAGAATTCACCTGGTTCTTCTGCATTTGGTATTTCTCCAGAAAAGCAGCAGCTCAGGCTGGAAGCTGTCTCAGTCGCTGGTTGGATAGGAAATGCAGGGCAATGGAACCCACACCTAGGGGACCTGCTAAGGGGGCTGTGGCTGCTCTCATTCTCCTCCCAGCAATGTGGGCGGCAGGCCTGGACACCTTTGTGCTGGTGAGGCTCAGAGTGCAACGCCACAGAGCTACTGACGGGCAGGGCAGCCATCTGATTACCCCAAAGCCTGGGCTCTCGACGTGTTATGTCATGAATATGCTAACAGACTTGCTGTGGTTACAGAGAGGCCTCAGGAAATCAGCGTGCTCCTAAAATGTGCACCTGAAGCCGGATGGAATTTTAATAGCTTTCTTCACATCTTTCTCCTGTCTCCCTCACGTGCAGCACAGAGCTGGCCCCCGGGAAGGGTGGCTCCCTCGGGTTCCCACCTCAATCTGAGGACCTAGTGGATTAGGGACTCGGGCTCAGCTTGTCAGAATCACTGTACATGGCTTCTGTGGATGACACTTGAGGAGAGGAGGCACTGGGGCATCACTTGGGGAATGTGACTGTAGGGTGACCAGGAACAACTCTGTGCAACTGAGTCACAATACATCAGAGCCCAGCGGTCAGCAGCCTTCCTGGTCTGCACGTGCAACATCAGGAGTGAGGACCTCCGAGAGAGCTCAGGAACACAAGGGCTGCGCGAATGCTCTCCTGGGAAACAAGGGGTCCAGGGAAGGGCCAGAGCTGCCCCCTGGAGCGAGGGCTGATTTTCTAGATTGAGGTTGCAATGAGCTGCATAGCAAGTATAGCAAGTCATTCCCAGGTTGAAGGGCTTAAAGAGATAACATTTTATTCTCTCCTGGCTTCTAAGGGTTAGGGATTCTGGAAGAGAGTGGCAGCTCTGCTTTGTGGCTTCCCAGGCTGCTGCAGTCAGAGGCTGCAGATGGAACAGCAGTGGGACAAAGCTGCCAGGGGCTGCCCAGGCATCCATCCCTCTCTCTCTGCCCGTGGTCTTTCTGAGCAGACTAGCTTGGACTTCCTCCAAATAAGGCAGCCTCCGGGCACCACGTTTTCATGGAGACCAAAGCTTTCAAGAGTGTGTGCTCTAGGCAACAAGGAAGCACTGTGCAGCCCTCATAGCCCAGGTACTGGGGTCACATCACACTATAGGTCAACACAGTTCCAAGCGTTAGCCCCGTTTCCAGGAGAGGAGACCCAGGGGCCACCTCCGGACGGCAGGAGTATGGAGTCTGGAGATGCACTTTAAAACTGCCACGCTGAGGAGGCAAGCAAGATGAAGGCAACAGGACTGGAGACCGGACACGGAGCGCACTCTGTTCTCCCCGCAAATATAAGGCTCATTTCCAGAGGGCACCAGGCAGGCACTGGCAGGCCAAAACGAGAGAGAATCTATAAAAGGCTGTGGCCACGTGGGAGGCTGCCTGACCAACCAGCTAATGAGGATGAAACCTCTGCCGGTGGAGATGCTAACTGGCCCGAATCTGAGGCCCGAGGACCTGTGTGAACAAAGCGGAGCCCACGCCAGGCTCCTGTCACCTGAAGAATGACTGCGACCTTGACCACGCTCCACAGTCGAGATGAAAGCCCGGCTGTCGTGGTCAGGCAGGCTGGCGGCCGACGCGGCTGTGAAGGGAGACGGCAGCAGGTGAAGCGCCGCTGCCACCTGACATCTGCGGTGCGGGCAAGGGACAGCCACTGCTGGACGTGTCCCTGGCACTGACAGGCAGGTTTCTCCCTCCTGGCACCGTACAGCACTCCAGCTCTGGCCCAGGTCACTAAAGGCAACCGCAGGAGGAGAAGTGTGCGTTCGTTCTCAGGTTGTGGGAACAAACGCTAGTCTGACATAACAGCAATGGAAGCAAGAGAAAAAGAAAAAAAAAAAAAAAAAAAAAACTCCTACAGGGCATGCTCTGGGCAGGAACTGAGCTTTGGTCCAGTTCAAGAGTCTGTGGCAGAGACCAAGTCTAATGCATCCCTGTTACTCATCCCTTCCTCTTCGTGCATTTACGTAAGAGAAACTCCCGAGTTTCTGAGAGCCCACTTCTCAGCCTCCCTTGCAGCTAGGTGTGGCTTGTGCGTAAGTCCACGCCACTAGATCATGAGGACAAGCAATGTTTGCCACTTCCGGGGCCACACCCTTAAACACGCAGCTCCAAATCCTGGTCCTCCGCTTCTTCCTTCCGTCCTGATGACTGGGAAAGAATGGCCGAGGAGGGAGGAGCCCCCTGTTGGCCTCCACTGCTCATCTCTGGGGTCTTCCATGGGAGACTTCATCTCATTTAAACAATAACTTCCATCTTACCTTAGCCACTGTGCAATGGGAGCTGTTTGTCAGAACTGCTTCGCCTCTGTCCTAACACACACATGTGCCTGGATCACGTCACATCTTCCGCAGCAGAACCCAGCGTTGGGAAGAATCATAGAAGAAACCCTAGAAACTGGATCCTGAAGCTCTCCCAAGAGATTCACAAGGAGCCGTGTCTTCTGGATTTTCCCTATCTTGCCATTCCCGTCTCAATACCCATCTCCCACAACTCCAGCAATGACTGGATCTGATGATAACTCTGGATAATAACTTGCAACCCACTCACATCAGTTCAAACGAAAGGAAAAGTTTCCGCTTAGAACACAGGCGGTCTCACAGAAAGGCAGAGCCGTTTAGCCTCCCGGGATACAGGGAAGCCGTCAGCACAAAAACAAATACTCTCTCCATCTCTCTGTGGGTTGTCACCTCTGGCCTCGAGTACTCTCTGCTATGAATTCTTCTCAACTGTGGCCTCCCTGTGGCTGTGTCCCATCCCTGCTAAGGATGTGCGTGGCATCCCAAGGCTGACTCGGCTCTGAAATGTCTTTGTGTGGGAGACGCATTCTGATCTGCCATTGGGCAGCCCGTGAACTGACCGGCCTGGGCTCAGGTGCCCACTGATGGTCTGGTCAAGAGTGGTTGGGGTGGTTGAGAAGGGCCTTCGAGCGCAGACAGCTACCCCTGTCTGGAGGCCATGAGCAGAGCCCGTGGCCTGGAGCTTGCTCAGGCCACAGAAACACCACATATCTACTGTACCTCGGCACCCAGGATGCATGGGAACTGATCCATCATTTTAAACACAGGCTTCGTGTGACATTTCTCAAGATAGAAATGGCAAAAGGAGTTACAGTGTATTCCTGTTCTTCCTCTTTGTTCAAAAAATTAGCTTTTGGAGTGGAATGGAGCAGCTCCCTTGGAATTCCTGGGATATCTCAGTACCCGGTCATGTGCTCTGCCAATGGGAGAACCCGAGCAGCACACCCATGATGCAGGGTGCATGGTAAGGACGAGAACTCATGGCTCAAGAGAGTGACAGAGCAGACTGATGAGCTCCACAGAGAAACCAGGAGGGGCAAGAAATGGGTGCTTGGAGCGTTCAGGGGACATGGAGAGACCGGACCTATTTGCACCATAGAGCAGGCACTTTTCCACTTTTCACAGGCCACTAGACTGCCAGGCCATTACACTGAGGTCAAGAAAAGAAAGAGAATCTACTGGATTGCATGACCCAAGGAAGCTCTTCTAGCTACGCACTGGAGGCCAGAGGCAGGAATGTCCAGCCCACGTTTACCTACGCTTCCAAGCTACTGCCATCCAGGGGTTCTCACAGGATGTAGCCTTCCCCGGGGCTCATCCTGAAGGCGGGAGAGGAGACTCACTGATAATCAGAATTCCCACAGTGTGCAATGACACCAAGCCACTCCAATGAATTCCTTGCCTGGGGTGAACATGGCATTTCTCCTGTGTCTCCTCCTCTGGCTCCACCTTCCCATTGGAGCATTGGGGGGAGGGGGCTCAACCAGTCAGCCTCAATGTACCCAGACAGCCATCTCTCGCCCCTACACCCACGCATGCACGCAGTCTGCTGTGGCCTCGCAGAAGCTCTGTCTTTGAATATACCACTGCCTTTGGCTAGAGGCCCAGCCTCTTGTTCATTTCTGGGTCCTCTTTTACTTATCCTGAATGACTGGGCAGAGCTTTCATTTCTCTGAAGCCTCGCCACATCCCCCTAGGAAAAACCGTCATTCTGGCCGGTCTCACGCTCCCACGGCTGGCCGCTCACTGCTCTATTACAGCGTTTATCACACTGTAGAGTAATTAAGTGCAGGGTAATACGTTTTCGCCTTGCAAAAATGTCAGCAACTTTGATCTGATGTGGCTTTGCCCTTCTTCCAGTCCCTGGGTGGGGCTGCGTGATATTAGGCACTCCACAAGTGAGTATAAGGAATGAGTGTCAGGAACGGTCAAGAGTTCAAAGGGCATCGGTGGGGGTCTGAGAGCTGCGGGCCACAGGGTGGTCAGTCCACGGGCAGATACATGTCCCCTGCATAATCAAGTTTGCATGACACAGTGGTCCTGGGGCTCTGACAGCGTTCACAGCAGACTTGTGGACAGCCAGCCAATCCCACGCCTGGAGTCACAAGACTTGGTCCATCTGCCCTAGGAGGAGGAAGCTCTGCAGGTGTCCAGGCTACACTGTACCTTTCCGACGGAGGAGGGAGGGCAGGGACCAGCAGAAGGAAGAGGAGGAGGGAGGGGGCTGGCCAAGACAGCAATGGGGGATTCGGAAGACAGAGCTCGGCCGAAGACCACCAGGGGCCACCAGACCAGGAAGCAATTCTGGTCCTGCATGTAGAAGCCTTCTGATTTGCTTCTAAATGATGGCCACTTCAGACATCCTCACACGCCTGCTGCAGCAGTTAAAAAGGAAGCTTTGGGGATATAAACACTCAATTACTAGCAAGAAAACCCCACGGGGATAGAAAGGCAGCAATCAACCTCTCCCAACCTCCTTCTGTTTCTTCCAACAAAGTCAGCATTTCTGCTTTTCCCAGCCCAGCTGGGCTTTCAAACTCCTAAATTAAAAGTGGAAAAAAGGCTTCCCCGTTCCTCCTGTTAAACGGACCTCCAGCAGTTTTATTCTAAGTAGAGCTAAATGAACTCTTAAAGGCTGATGCTTCTTTCCCAAGGCCTCTGTACAGACGCCCTAACATCATGAGTTACACAGTCTGGGGTAAACACTGACCACCCACCAAATTCTAGGTTGTGGCATTTTCGCTTGGATCCCCGAAACCCAGACTTTTATTTTTTTCTTTCTAACACAGCTCTTTTCCACCCATACTTGAAAAACTAAACCGAAAACGGGCAATTTCTCTGATCACATGCCCTCCCCGAGTGCTTTAGAAACTGTCTTTGGCTGCTTGGTCACTTGGCTGCGGTTGGCGACAGAAAGCAAAGGTCTCTTCCAACACCATAAGCTCCTTTTATCCTCAATTACCCAGGCTCGTGGGAGGGCCTGGAGCAGCCAAGCAAAAAGCAAGCACAATTGGAAAACCACACAGCAGATCCTCCGGCTCCACAGAATTCACATCCCATGGTGACTCGCCCTGGGCTGTCCCCGTCCCTGCCACCCTCATCTGGTTTGTCGCCCAGTCTCTGTGATTCTGGCCTGGAACACTTCCTGCAGCTTCTCCCTATCTGTTCGCACTGTCACAGCCCTCACGTGTCCCACCCACACCTTTCCTCTGCTCATGGGAGCAAGTGCAAAATCCTTCATGTGGGTCCCTGGACCACCAATCACACGGGGCTGACCCTGCCCAGCTTCGGTCCTGGCCCTTCTCTCATTGTCCATGACAAAGGTTCTCTCTTTGACCAAATTCTGCTTGGGCTCCTTTTTTTTTTATTTGAAAGGCAGAGTTACAGAGTGGGGAGGGTGTCTTCCATCCGCTGGTTCACTCTCCAAATGGCTGCAATGGCTGGGGTTTGGCCGATTCAAAGCCAGGAACAACTTCTGGGTCTCCCATGCAGGTACAGGGACCCAAGCACTTGGGCCATCTGCTACTGCTTTCCTAGGCCATCAGCAGAGAGCTGGATTGGAAGTGGAGCAGCTGGGTCTTGAACCAGCACCCATATGGGATGCCAGTACTGCAGGCAGAGGCTTTACCAGCTACGCCACAGCGCTGGCAACTTGGGTTCTTCGGAAGTCTGTCCTCAGCTGGGCTCTGACATTTGGGCTTCTGTGTTCCTCTCTGCTGTATCTGATTCTAGCAAGAAGCCTGCTGGGGTTAGCTAGGATCCCACACCCTCTGCATCTACTTACCCCTTGCATCTGAGTAGGTCCTGCATCCTCTACTATCCATCCCCCAGGTGAGGTGTCTGGTCACCCTGGCCTGATGGATTTACCCAGAGTCCTCCAATCCCCCTCATACTATTCTGTTTTCTGTTTCTGTTGCTACACCTGGTTTGATTTAGCTCACTGTTTTGGAGGCTTACTGCCTGAGGTCGGGTGGCCCCACTGGCTTGGCCTCTGGTTAGGATTCCCTCCCTGAGCCTACCACGGGCTGCATCACACAGTGGGGGATGGTATCTTGGGGGGAGGGATCATAGGGCCAGATGGAGGCCAGAGCAAGAGCACTGAAGGGCCCGTCTTGCTCCTTTTTGCAACAACTTGCTCTAGCAAGAACTCAGGGTCCCATGGGAACTCAATCTCTTCTGAGTGCAGTGGCACTCACAACATGTCCTGCCCCTGGGCCCCACCTCTGCAGGGTTTCACCAACTCTGACATCGCCACACTATAGACTCGGCTTCCAACACAAACTCTGAGGACACATTCAAGCTGTATCCAAACCTCAGCACCCCTGATGTCTCCTCCCAGTCATTCTGCATCCATTGGCCCCCACCTGCTCCCTGGCTATGAACTCCCATTTGCCTCTGTGGCACGTGGAACTGAGTCCTGTTCTACACTAAGATCTCTCTCCTCTATTGCAATCACATTTCTGAATGTAATCTGTTTTTACTGCTTTCACTGCTGTCTGGCACTGGTTTATCTTTGACGTCACCCCCAGGCATCCACATGGCTTTTTAAGTTAATGCACACCTGTTTCTCGTCTCTGGATCTGCCTACCTGCTAGAAGGCTCCTCCTGCCACCACCCTCCCCTCTCCTGCCTTTAGCTCCTCCTGCCCTTCCGGTTTCAACTCCAGCATCACTCTCACCAGAAGCCTTTAGCATCTACACCTTAGGGTATCCCAGAGCATCCCTGTCAATCATGTCCAGAGCACCCTGCAATGCATTCTTCTCCCTGATGACCAGGGGCACCCATCAGAGCAGAGCCCACACTCATCCTGTCCCCATGACAGCCCTTCAGTTCTAAGGGGCACAGCTTGCTCACATTCTAACATTATGGAATTGGGATGCATCTTAAAATCCACGGTGTGTCATGGTTTAACGGTCGGCACTGCTCCTTTTATAGCGAAGCAAAATGATGGTGGATCTCCCACACGATGGCACCTTCAGCCTTAACACTGTCCCTGTGTCTCCTGGGATGGTTGTTAGGAACTATCAGCACTCAGTAAACACTTGTCTTTTTTTTTTTTTTTTTTGACAGGCAGAATGGACAGTGAGAGAGAGAGAGACAGAGAGAAAGTCTTCCTTTTGCCATTGGTTCACCCTCCAATGGCCGCCACGGCTGGCGCACTGCGCTGATCCCAAGGCAGGAGCCAGGTGCTTCTCCTGGTCTCTCATGGGGTGCAGGGCCCAAGCACTTGGGCCATCCTCCACTGCACTCCCGGGCCACAGCAGAGAGCTGGCCTGGAAGAGTGGCAACCGGGACAGAATCCGGCACCCCGACCGGGACTAGAGCCCGGTGTGCCGGCGCCGCAAAGTGGAGGATTAGCCTGTTGAGCCACGGCACCAGCCGTAAACACTTGTTAAATACATACAGGCACACAGACATTTCCTAAGAGTTCAATATCAGTCTGTTTTGGCTGCATAGTAAACATAACTTAAAATCTCAGTAAAAGGTAGGTGGTTTTCTCATGGTTTGCAGGTTGGCCTTGGTGGAGGATTATGGGCTGTGGGCTGGGTTCAGGTCTTTCCCATGAGCCACTACCTCTTCCTTGGATCAGTGGCTACTCAAGGTTATGTTCATCTCATCACACATCTCTGAAATGCAAGTGACACTTACAAGCCTCTGGTCTCACCTCTGCCAATCTTCCACTGATCCAACACAGCCCAGGGATACTTCCTCTGGCCACTCTACAGGTCACAGAGGACAGAGGGAGAGAGCAAAGATAGAAGCCAATATAGTGTGGACTCCATAGGGAAAGGACACTAAACACCAACAAATTGGAGCAGCCCCAGGTCACAAAGTAATGGCTTGAAATGGGAACCCTTCTCCCAGTAGCCATAAGGATCCTCGTCCTTAGCTCCCCAACGGCCAGGTTTTATTTGAGGTGTGTACTGGGGAGAACGGCACAAAAGCAACCCCTGTCCCTACTTCTGTCTTCTGTCAGTTATGTACTTACTCGGAGCCCAGCCTCTAGCAGTTCACCCGGGTTGGTCACTGCCTGGAGTGGCTGGGGTATTAGAACTGGACGGTTAGGGACCCAGGGGCAACCACCTGCCACAAGAGAAAGCAGAGGTGGGGGTGCACTTGGCTATGGTGCTCAGGGAACTTGGAGGGGATCTGACTCCACTGACGCCAGCTCCAAGGCTGTGCTGGGAAGAGAGCCGAGGACGCCTGGGCACTGGGTACAGACAATGAACATCTGGAAACACAGGCTGAGAGGGGCCCGACCAGCCCAGCCTGCCTCCACCAGCACTCACACGGCACGGGCCCAGCACCTCTCACACCAGCAGGATTCTTTCCGGGGTTATGATTCCCAAGGGCATCAAACCCCAACCCCGTCACATCCTCTGCTGGTCCTCATTCCCCTTGGCTCTCCCAGCGCAGTTTCACACCCCCGGGGTTGTTTATTTCCCCTGCCTGGGGGCACTTCTCAGGGACTGCTTTACTCCCCGAGGGCTGCTGGAACAAAGCACCATGACTAGGGCTTATACTGCAGCCATCTACGTCTCATAGTTGTGGAGGCTGCAAGTCCAAGATCAAGGTGCCTGCTGGGTGGTTCCTCCTGTGAGGGGCAGCTGTTCTATGCCTCCCTCCAGGCCCCTGGTGGTCCACCGGTCATCCAGGAAGGTCCTTGGCTCCTACATGCATGATCCTCCTCTACACTCACAGCTGTGAACCTGCGACCTCCCTGTGCCTGTGTCTGTGTGTGAACTCCCCTGTTATAAGGACCCACTCCAGTGTGACCTCATCTGAACTAGTGACATCTGCAACACTCATATTATTTTAAAATTTTTAAAATATTTATTTATTTATTTGAAATGCAGAGTAATAGAGGGAGGGAAAGAAAGAAAGAGAGGGTAAGAGAGGGAGGGAGGGAGAGAAAGAAAGAGAGAGAGATCCTCCATCTGCTGGTCCACTCCCCAAATGGCTGCAATGGTCAGGGCTGGGCATAGTGAAAGCCAGGAGCCAGAAGCTTTGCCCATGTGGTTGCAAGGGTCCAAGGACTTGGGCCACATTCCGCTGCTTTCCCAGGTGCACTAGCAGGGAGCTGGATTGGAAGTGGAGCACCGACACAAATCAGCGCCCGTACGGGATGCTGGCAATCGCAGGTGGCAGCTTTACCTGCTGTGCCCCAATGCCAGCCCTTCAACAACCATATTTCTAAGTAAGGTCCCATTCTGAAGCAGTGAGCTTCAAGATGTCAACACATGAACGGGGGGCTGGGAGAAGAGCCCAGTTCAAAAAGGCAGCACAGAGGGCTGGCCTGGGGAGGCAGCCCACAACCTGCCTACCGCACACTCTCTCCCAAACTAAGTAAGTCTCTCTTTCCAACTGGACAAAGCCACCCCTGCTGGCTCCTGGTGAGGTGCCAAACCTCAGAGCCAGCTTCCCAACCTCTCCTGAAGCCTTATCACCAGGACACAGCAAGCAGGATGAAAAGACTGCGCCCTAGCTGCCAAACACTCAATTCACTCTCCTGGCATCAGTGGCTGCTTCCCAGTGTCCCAGCGTCCCTCAGGAGGTGGGCAGGGGAACAGCATGTCCTTCTTCTTTCCTGAAACGAGCCCTTGAGCACAAAGAGAGGCACACAAGCTGTCTTGGTGCTAAGCCTCCCCCAGCAGCTCCGAGCCCAAAGGGCTGCACTGAACAAACGCTTGCAGCTCCTCAACCTGGCTCCGTGTCACCAGGCGGCAGTGTCACAGGGTGACAAGCATGTCCGTCTGCACATCACATGGCCTACGCTTCCATCCTGGCTCTGCCACTTGCTGGCTGTGTGGATCTGGCCAGGGAACAATGTCTGTGCTCTCAGTTTTGTGCATCCAGACAATGGGGGGTGCTCAGCGTGCCTACTCTTGGGGCAGGGGTTGCTCTGTGAACAGGAAAACACAAGCAGAGCAGTGAATGGCAGCCGGCTCGGGCTGCCCATGTCTGCTCGCTCACAAACCCCCGCAGGGTTTGCTTCCACAGTTCTGACCCAGCACCACAGCCAGCATCATCGGAAACTATCAGAGACCACAGCAACGAGAATTGGGCCCACAGAGAGGTGTTGCTAATGCTGCACAGTGGACTCCCCCTAAACTCTGAGGCCTAGAACACAAACACTATCTTGGGATTTCTGTGGGTCAGAGCTCCAGAAAAAGCTGTTTCTTTCAAGGCTGCAATGGGGGTGGGGCCAGGGCTGAAGGCTGGGCTCCACCAACAGAGCTCAGCTCCTCACTGGCTTTGCTCAGTTCTTTAGCACACGGGTATCTGCAAGAGGGCAGCTCACAACGTGGCAGCTGGCTTCCCCCTCTGCGAGAGCAAGACGGACCGTAAGTGAGAGTGCGCGAGAATCTTTCTGTAAGCCAGTCTCAGAACACACATCACCACTCTCGTTGGAGCGCCTTGCTGAAAAGCAGGGCGTGATTTGTTACCGTGTTCAGAGCAGCATTACTTACAAGAGTGTCCTCTCCTCTGAAATACCACGGATAAGCCAAATGGGGTCCACCCAGACAATGGAATATCATTCCGTCTTCAAAAGGAAGGAAGTTCTGAGACATGCTACAACAAGGAAAAACCTCGAAGGCCTGCGAAGTGAAATCGGCAGTCACAAAAGGACAGACACTGGATGATTCCACTTATATGAGGCACTTAGAGTTATCCAGTTAATAGAGACAGAAAGCCAAGGGCTAGCGAGCGGGCCTAACAGAGTTGTTTAATGGGGACAGAGTTTCAGGTCTGCAGACTGAAAAAGTCCTCGAGACTGGTGGCACAACCCTGCACATATACTTAACACTATTGAATTATACACTTAAATACAGAGAAGATGGTAAATTTTATGTTACTTGTATTTGCCACACAAGTGCAAATCACAAGGTCCAGACCACATTCAGAGGGTACAACGCCCAGATGACTGGAGGCCACATCCGCCCACACCTGCACCTGCTAACCTCTCAGAGATGCCTCTCCCAGGACAGCGCCCGAGCAACATCAAAGCCACCGCAAACCTGTCCCAGAGCTCCTGCTTCTGGAATTCTCTTACAAGCAAGTTATATTTCTAATCAATGAGGTTTCCATTAACATTCAGTTCCACCACAGCATTCCTGGGTTTCTGACACCTCCCATTACGGGATACAAAGATGCAGTACTGACTACCCTGACAGGGTCCCAGCCCCTCTCCCCACTCCTTACAGGGTGGGCTGCTGGTTTTAGAGGCCAAAGACATGGAGGGGACTGAATCCTGGACAGAGGAGTAGGTGGGAAGTGGCTAATATCCTAAAGTAGAGACTCCACTTTTTCACACCCTAATCAAACTAGAAGTGAAGTGCTTTGAGCATCGTATTTCCTGTGTTGGGACTAGCATTCTGCACCCATCGAAATAAAGATTATAAAGTATAATTTTCTTTTCCCACATCATCAGAGGGCAAAGAAGCATCTGTCGTGGGCTGGAGGCCCAGCCTAAGCAGGAAGGACTTATTCTGACTCGATGAGCACCTGGGCAGAGCCCCTGGTGCAGGATGAAGCTTGGTCAACACAGGGTCACCATCCCTAAGAGGACAGTGGCAAACCCTGCGTGGCAACAGGCAACATTCTGCCTGCTCAAGACGCCTCTAGAAGTCTACAGAGGGTCATGCCTGGAGCTCTGTCTCTCAAACCCAGGGCAGGTCTGCTTTCCCCACAGCAGGGTTGCACTGGTGATCCTTTGTACAAACAGAAAAATCAGCAAGCGGCCTGCAGTCAGAGGATACGTGTATGAGGCAAGCATACCCTTCAATACTGCAGGCGCAGCGAGAACAGGGAGATGCCCCCCGCTTTCAAGCAATGCAGAATCTCGGACTGGCACAGATGCTGGCTGCAAGTCCGTAACACCCACCAGGTGCTTCCACCAGCTCGGGCTTCGCCGTGCAGTAGACTCACCTGGGGGTGGGGAGGGTCCACCCTGGGTCCACCCTCAGCAGCTGAGTCCCTTGGTCTGGCATGGGGCCTGAGCGTGTGCATTTCCAAAGAGTTCCCCGATGATGCTGATGGACTGTGGATGCCACTGTGAGGACCCCTGGGCCAGAGAGGGCCCTAGAAGAGGACTGCCTAGGCAAGGACAAGCAGAAGGTCATTCTGCTCCACACTCACCTCACAGGGTGCTCTCTGCACAAACCCCGGCTAAGTGTCTGCTGACACACATTCAGTCTTTTCTATGGGTGCCAGCCATTCCGATCTGGATTGATCACAATCCTTGGTTTGTGGCCTGCTCTCACTATTCATGGAAGCATAACCCAGTGATGGATTCCTCCATTCATTTTTAAAAGCACTATAAACACAAATGAAAATAAAAGCTAGGACCCTGAAAACAACCTACATCTAAATACATCACACTTACCCCGTTTATTTTACCTCTCAACACAGGAGTCCACCTGTTACTCAGTTTACTAACATTTTCTTTCTTCTTGCTTTAAATTCTCTTCCATAAACTGTGCTATAATCCTATTAAATAATACTCAAAACAAACGAACTCCACTGCCAAACAATAATACGGGTGATTCATGGCAATAAGGTATTAAGTGAAAAGAGTAAAGATTACCTATAGATGACATCAGTTCTTTGGGGTGACTTAAAATAGATGCACATTTCACAATCTTTGTACTTTTTTCCTAATCACCAAAGAAACATGCTTACTGAGGACGAGTCAACAGCAAAGACTGGCTCCCAGTTGGTTTCAACAGGGCCCTCCGTCCTCCCAGGTCCCCTCACAGAGCTCACCTTCCTCTAACCCCAGCTGCATCCTTCAGTCTCCATTAAAAAGGCTCCCAAATCAAGAGCCAGAGAGGAGCAGGCAATCCACAATACAACAAACAAACAGGAGGGGGAAATGTTAACTCTGCTCCTAACCACAGAGATGCACATCGAAGCCCTTGAGGAGGCTAAGATTCCACAGCTACCAGATTTGCAGTAACAGAAGGAAGGGCAGTGAGTGTCTGTGACAGGACAGTGAAACTGACAGGTGCAGACAATGACAGCAACCATAGGAACTCAAAAACACCCAGAAGACAAACATTCCAACAGCAGTCTCAGACCTCGCAGGCGCTCTCTGCGGATTTATCCTGAGGCACAGTCAACGGGGACAAATGACCTGACCTCCCAACAATGCGATGGACTTGGCCAGGATATGGTACGGCCAGGGGCAAAGATGGCTTTGAAGAGGAAACATATTCTCCATATGTCATGCACGAATACCACCAAATACAAAATGCTAGGCGTGCTGTCGTTAGACCCAGGCCAAGTGCAAAAATGAACAGAGCTGTTCTGTTCGGAGGAGGACACGGTGTTGCTTTCTCCCTTTCACATTTCCTTCAGTGCTACTGCGTGATTATTTTTTTAGAGCGTCGGAGGCTCCTACCTTGAGAACTTTCACAGCTTTCCTCGTCGCTGTTGTCTTGACAGTTATTCTGCCCATCGCAAATGAAGCTCTTGTCGATGCACAGGCCGTTCTTGCAGTGGTAGCGGGCGGTGGAGCAGAGCAGGGGGTTAGCAGCTGTGAAGGGAAAACAGAGCGGATCACAGGGAGGCCTGGGTGGCACCCTGGGGACCCCAGACCCCCCTCCAACCATGGGCGTGCCCTGTGCAGGAAGCAGTGAACACATCCTCTAAGCTGGCAGACTCCGTGCTCATCCAGGGAGGCTGGACAGCCTGGACAGGACAAGCCTTACTCTGGTGTCCTGTAACCACACCAAGGTACCCAGAGGTCAATGCCATGCTCAAACAGTCAACCCTGAGACTGGCCAGCAGCCACCACGGGGGTCAGGGGCAAACCTGACTCCTATAGACTCTCTCCTGAGAGACCCGAGAGTGGGATGGTTGGTAGCACAGGAGACACACAGAAAAATACAAAGCCACAAGGAGCAGCTGGATCAGAGGCCCATGAACCTGAGCCATCAAGGAAGTGCTGCAAGATCAGATTGGCCCAAGGACTCTGTAGGATCCTTACAGCTCCCTGACTATGGACCAGCCTTTTAATGCCTCACTTATTCTCCACGACTCACCAAGGTAAACTCAGTAGTCTCCATTTCTTGCCTGTAATCAAAATGGACCATGGACCCAGCTGGCTCGGAACTGTTCCCTGAGCCTTCCTGCTCTAGGCATTTGCAGGACCTCACAGGAAATGGCAGACCTGGGCCCTTCAGTCAAGGAGAAGGGAGGCGACTGTCTAGAGAAAGAAGCCAGTGCATAAAGGCTTAGCAACACATAAGCGAATCTGTACAGGAAATCAGTAGCCCTACAGAGCAATATCCCCAGCTTCCCCTTTCTGGCAGTGCCATGCAACAAGGCTCACTCCACTGTTCTGTCTTCAACAAATTAAGCAATCAAGTAGAAATGACTCCAATCTGGGCTCTGCCATGCACTTGCTGTGCAATCTCACACAAACTACCTCTCTGCTCCAAGCCTCAGTTGCTTTATCTGTGGACAGGACCAGCGATGATGGTTTGCCAGGTCCAGGGCAAACGGAGAACGTGGGGCCACTGTTCAAACATTATGAAAACAGTCAAGGAGGCAAAGGCAGAGCCCAAAGCCAAGCGTGGTGCCCCTGGAAGCAGAGCACTGGTCCTGGACCACGGTGGGAATTTACAGAGCCAGGAAGCTGACCCTGCTTCTTACAGCACACGCACCTGAGCGGCAAATGAGCTGGCAGTGCCAAGTCTGACAAGCAGCAGAGGTTCAGGGAAGGTGCCACCCCCACCCCTACTTCTGTGTGTCTCAGATCCATGCGATGGGACCCTCTCACAAAGAAGCAATATTGGCAATGATGAAGAGGGGTCATCCTGGATCTTGAGTAATGAGTTGGGCCTGTACCTGCCCTGATGTGGGGGTACAGCCTGGACGCCAGGCTCAGCACAGCAGATTGCTCTGGGGTTAGGAGCAGGTCAACCCAATTGATCTTCTCAGTAAGCTCCACTGAGCTATTAAGATGCACGGGGAGCCTGGCTACAAGGATTTGTTAAAAACCCACAGGACTATGTGAACCCAAAGGCTTTTCTTCTTTTTCTTATTGAACTCAGAAAGTTTGATTTGAAACTTTCCAAGGAAGGTACACAGTTGCAGAGTCAGAGCTCTGTTCTGAGGACGATGGGCCAGTCTCAAAGTCCAGGCAAAGAAGTCCGGCCTGAAAATGGAAGTTTTAATTATTTAAACCACTGTGGGCCAGAGAGCAGTGCAACTTCATTAAAGTGAAACCAAGGTCTGGCTTCAGCCAAAACCAGAATGGGGAAGCCAGAAACCACAAATCACAAAGGCTCTTCATCTGAGGCAGTCCTCCAAATCCTCCCGTCCATTGGCATCCCACCATGGCGGCCTTCTGCATCCCTGGGGCCTCGTGGGTCACGTTTATGCCTCTAAAGCTTCAGTGACAATCAGCTCACACAAACCCAGCCTCGGAAAGGCATTCGAATTGCTCCAATACGAGGCAGACTCAGGCTTAGGGGAGCACCCTTGTGGGCGAGGCCAAGCTGAATCCCCCTTGCTGGGGCCACTGTCAGCAACTCACCTGTCACCCAGTCGTAGCTTCTTCCAACCTCACAAACTTTCCCAAGGCAAAGTCCTGTGCGTGTGCTCCTCTGTCTGTATCGATGCATACTACACATACTCATGGGTGTGTAGATAAGTGTGCAGGTTTAGAAGCCACACCACAGGACGGTTCTAATGCACAGAATTAAAATGACCGATAGCCAGAATATGCAAAGAACACTTGCAAATCAAAAAGAAAAGAGCAACTCAAAAGAAGCCTTTACAAATGATGTAATCAGGCACGTCATGTAACAGGAATGGTTGTCAACAAAAACATGAAAAACTGTATCGTCACTGGCAATGACGTGACACGTGATATGCATCAGAGCTGCCAAACTTACGGTCCAAATGACCAAGGGGCCGGTGCTGTGGTGTAATGTAATGAGTAAAGCCATGGCCTCAGATGTCAGCATCCCATTTGGGCACTGGTTCATGTCCTGGCTATTTGTTCCACTTCCTATCCAGCACCCTGTTGATGTGCCTGGGAAAGCAGTGACAGATGGCTCAATGCTTTGACCCCAGCATCCACATGGGAGCCCCGGATAAAGTTCCTGGCTTTGGCCTAGCCTAGCTCTTGCTATTGCAGCCATCTGGGGGAAGATTTCTTTCTCTGTCTCTCTCTAATTCTGACTAAATAAATCTTAAAAAAAAAAAAAAAAAAAGGAATAAAACCCCAGGCTGTTGGCAGAGATGTGGAGTGAGAAGAAGTCTTACAGACTCCAAGTGGGAGTGCAAATTGGAAGGCCCGCTTTGGAGCCCAATTTAACGATATCTAGTAAACTTTAAGGTGCACATAACCTACAGTCTGGTAATTTCACTTCCTGTTATATTCTTCAGAAACTCTTTAACAAAAATGTTCAGTGAAGTCACTACTGGGAAAGTAAAAAAATAAAATCAAAAATTAGAGATGAGGCAGGCATTTGGCACACTGGATAAGATTCCATTCGGGAGGCCCACACCCCATTACCAGAGTGCCTGGTTAGAGTCCTGTACCACTTCCAATTCCAGCTTCCTGCTAATGCGCACCCTGGGAGGCAGTGGAGGGTGGCCCAAGTACTTGGGTCCCTGCCTCCCACATGGGAGATCTGGGGTGGGTCCTAGGGCCCTTGCTTTGACCTATCCTAGCCCTAGTTGTTATAGGCATTTGGAGAGTGAACCAGTGGATGGATGATATTTTTTGTCCACCTCTGTATCTCAAATAATAAACAAACATAAAAATGAATAAAAAATATATTTTTTAAAATGTCAGAAATGACCCAAAGGTTAACCTATAAGAAAACATATATACAAGGCTGTATACTATCACAATGGGATACTCTAAGCTTGGTTAACTTCTGTAAGGAACTAGATTTTGCTAGGCATTTGGGTCTTTGTTGTAAGGAATGGTTATTGCAATGCAAAACAGCCATAAACAGCTCATCGATGAAGGGTGTGACTATGTTCTAATAAAACTTTATTTACAAGAACAGGCAGCAGGCAAAATCTAAGTCACAGGCCACCCTGTGTTAACCACTGGTGTCCAGCAGTAAAAAATGACCAAGATGGTGTCAAGATGCACAGGTTTCACAAATATAATAGTGAGAAGTACTGGTCATTTTTTACTGATTTATCTATATTCTATAAGGTCCAAATTTAGTATTCAATTTAAAAATATTTATTTATTTATTTATTTGATCAGCAGAGTGATAGACTAATATGGAGAGAGACAAAGAGATCTCCATGTGCTGGTTCACTCCCAAGATGGCCACAACGTCAGGGTTGGGGCAGGCCAAAGCCAGGAGCATGGAACTCCCTGCAGGTCTCCCACATGGGTGATGGGGAACCAAGCACTTCGGCCATCCTCATCTGCACCCCCAAGCACATCAACTGGGAGATGGATAGGAAATAGAGAAGCTAGGATACAAGTTGGCACTCTGATATGAGATGGCAGCATGGTAAGTGGTGACTTAACCTCCTGTGCCACAATGCTACCCCTCCCCCAAATGTAGCAACCTATCATAAAAACTGACGATAGTAGGTCTGGTCCCACAGCAAACCTACTGAATCTTATACTCAGTTTTCGCAAGGGGCCTCAGTGATTCATGTGCAATTTACAGTGTGTGGCTACCCTTGTCTACAATTTAATACATTCAGGGCTATATTTCTTTTTTCTTTTTCTTTTTTTATTTTTGATAGGCAGAGTGGACAGTGAGAGAGAAAGAGACAGAGAGAAAGGTCTTCCTTTGCCGTTGGTTCACCCTCCAATGGCCGCCGCGGTAGGTGCGCTGCAGCTGGCGCACCGCGCTGATCCAATGGTAGGAGCCAGGTGCTTCTCCTGGTCTCCCATGCGGGTGCAGGGCCCAAGGACTTGGGCCATCCTCCACTGCACTCCCTGGCCACAGCAAAGAGCTGGCCTGGAAGAGGGGCAACCGGGACAGGATCAGTGCCTTGACCGGGTCTAGAATCTGGTGTGCCAGCGCCGCAAGGCAGAGGATTAGCCTGTTGAGCCACAGCGCCGGCCTCAGGGCTATATTTCTATTCTTTCAGAGAAGACAATGAAAGCTGTGCACCCTAGAAAAAGTTCACAAACCATTTCAAGTCCATTTAAGACTCTTATATGGTCTGTGCCCTTGAGGTTATGAACCCAGGGACTTATTGCCAGGCCAAGCAAGGGATGCAAATGTTCTAAAATTAGATTGTAGTGATAGTTAAATATTCTGTGAATGCAGCAAGTGGATTATACACTTCAAAGTGTTGAAGTACATGATATATTTCATTACATCTATTATTTTTTTAACTCAGAATATGGTTCTAAGAGGCATTGTTTTTCCTTATTTTTAAATCTTCCTGTGGTGTTCCAATGGACAGCTCAAGGGAGAGTTGCAAAGACTTCAGGTTTTAGAGTCAGAAAGTCCTTAGTTAAAAATCTAGCATTTGGGCCGGTGCCGTGGCTCAACAGGCTAATCCTCTGCCTTGCGGCGCTGGCACACTGGGTTCTAGTCCCGGTCGGGGCACCAGATTCTGTCCCGGTTGCCCCTCTTCCAGGCCAGCTCTCTGCTGTGGCCCGGGAGTGCAGTAGAGGATGGCCCAAGTCTTTGGGCCCTGCACCCGCATGGGAGACCAGGATAAGCACCTGGCTTCTGCCATCAGATCAGCGCGCTGCGCTGGCCTCAGCGCACTGGCTGCGGCGGCCATTGGAGGGTGAACCAACGGCCAAAGGAAGACCTTTTTCTCTGTCTCTCTCTCTCTCACTGTCCACTCTGCCTGTCAAAAGTTAAAAAAAAAAAAAAAATCTAGCATTGAGGATAGCGACACGGTGTAGCAGGTGAAGCCACTGCTTACAATGTCAATATCCCATATGGGTGCCAGTTCATGTCCTTGGCTGCTCCACTTCCAGTCCAGCTTCCTGTCAATTGCCTGGGAAAAGCCTTAGAGGATGGCCCAAGCTATCTACATTCTTTTATAGGAAGCTACCCATGCAAAAGAATGCCACTTATTACTGAAGGATACAGAAATAAATACCGAAAGAATAGAAATGTGCATGGGAATAAATGGCCCCAAGTTCAGGACAGTGGATACTTCCAGAGAGAATGGAGGAGGGTCGCACCTGGGAGGGGTACAGTAGAGACTTCTAATCACATCTGATGACATTTCGCTATTTTAAAAGATGAAACAAGTAAGGCATTGTGGCCATGTGTTTTTCTAAAAACCAGAGCGTTGGGAGCGTAGGTGCTCACTTCACTCGACTTTTCCTTTGCAGTGTGTCTGAAAATGTTCACTGCCAGACTGCAGTCATGCCTGGCAGAGATGCTTCGGTGAGTACTTGCCTTCCTACTCCTTTCCTCTCCCACCACACACCCACTGGGGCCCACTGACCACCCTGGAAAATCATTTCTTATCTATTCCAAAACAGCTGCAGGAGAGGATTTTGAATTTCAACACAAAGATAATGTCTGAGGTGATGGGGATGCTGCTAATTACCCTGCCTGATTTGATCATTACACAATGTACACAGGCACTAAATACCATGCCGGGACATCTGGCGCGGAGGTTAAGATGCCGCTTGGATCTCCCGCATCCCATATCAGAGTGCCTGGGACGAAGTTCCAGCTCCCCAAAAACCAGCTTCCTGCTGATCTGCACCGCGGCAGGCAGTGGTGATGGCTCAAGTACGTGGGTTCCTGCCACTCACATGAGAGACCCAGATGGAGTTCCAGGCTCTTGGCTTTGACTTGGCCCAGCCCTGGCTGTTGCAGGCATTTAGGGAGTGAACCAATGGATGGGATATCTATCTCTAGCTGTCTGTCCTTCACTGTACCTTTCAACAAAAGAAATTTTCTGAAAAGAAATAGCATGGCTTTCCTCATAGATGTGTCCAATTATTACATGTCAACTAGAAACGAGTTAAAGAAACAACACCTTCACACTCAGGTGCACAACAGCTCAAAGACACACACACACACACACTTACTTGTAAACAGCCACTTCCAGCTTTGCTCCTTTTCAATGACTCCTTAAAAAATGCCAAGCAAGGCAGAGGAACAGATGGAGAAAATGGCAGAAAACGCACCCGAAACCCAGCAGCGGCAAATATACAAAGGCACGGTGTTCCTGCCTGGAAAGAGCCACGAGTTCCCCTGGGACGGGCCCTCACTGCCTGCGGGTCTATGCTTCCATTTACGCACATTCCAATGAACTCTGACCTACAGTGCCCAAGGACAAAGCAAATATGAAGGGAGGGGGTAGACCACTCGCCACCCTGGGAAAAGGCTGGCAGCCAGAAATAAAGGCCAACAACTATGGGATGGGACAGGAGAGCTACAAAAACAACCGCAGGAGTTCCAACAGCATAGGGACCAAACAGGGTCCAAAAAGACTAGAAGGTTCTACAAAGGAAACACAAGCAACCATGTATGGCAGCCCAGTCTAAAGATCAAGTTTCTAAGGCTGCACCTGGGCTGTCCCCAAAAATGGTCAATGCTGCTGTAGCCAAGACACAAAACATCGCGAGACTCCTGGCAGTGACATACACGCTTGGGCATGAGGCCGATTCTTTCACTACCCCTGGAGACCCCCAGCCAGCTCAAGTCTGCTTGCGTGACTTCCAGGGCCTTTGCTGCTAAGTCCTGGGCTCCACCAGGTCTCAGAGCACATATGACAAGGCAGAGGACACTGTGAGTGTGGGGCACACAGGGCTCAGGTCCTAGGGGTTTCCCAGCCCAGAACCCTGAGGACTGCTCAACAAACAGCTCATACTGCACATGCGTCAGGATGCTCTGTCCCAGTGTCTGGTAGTGCTCCACGGTCCCCACACACCTGTGTGTACTTTCTCCCTGCCAGGACTTCCCAGGCCCTGGGAACTGCATTGCTTGGCTCAGTTCCCCAGGAGATGAGCACTGTGTTTTCCTGCATTGATTGTGCCGAGGGTGCAGGAAACCGTCTGCACAGTGAACGGCAGAAGCCCAGCCGCAGGCTGAGAAGCTCTCTGGTTATCACCCCTGGAAGTCCGGGCTCCCAGAGAGCTGCTTCCCAGCCCCCGACACTCAGGAAGGAGAGCTGGGCTCTCCAAGTTCTCCAAGGGAACTGCTCAGTGGGCCATTAAACCGGAGGCGTCCATTTCAGCCACATCTAAAGGAGACGGCCAGGGGAACGCTGCGGTCACCCAGCGGCCAACTGACCGGCTTCCAGACAGGAAATGAGGCAGCCTGTCTGCGCGGGACTTCGGGAATGTTTGCTTTCATTCCTTCAAAGTCTGTGACGCCGCCCCTCTCCCACCTCAAAGGGCCCTTGATGAAACACAAGCACGAGGGACTCCTTGTCGCCAGCCCCCACAATTCCCACCTGCTCCTCTGTCCTGCGGTGGCCCCGCTTTCCGCTTTCCAACCTCATGGCCTCCAGTGGGGGGCTTGGCTTCCCAGCCTGTTTCCCTGGAAACCAGGCAGCTGGGGAGGGGTGGAGCTGCACCAAGCCCTCCTCTTTCCAGAGCGGAGAGTGCCTGGCCCCAAGAAACCTGAGCCCACTGAGTGACCTCAGGGGACCATCCCAGCCACGAACAGCTCCCTCTGGGGCTTGGAAAGGCTGCCACCTGACCTTGGTTTGTCTGTGGCAGCCCCAAGCTCTTCTGTCCCTGTCAAAGTCTGCTCGGCAGGACCTGGCCCAGCATCGGTGCCACCACGGCCTGGCACAGCAGCCCTGCACCCACCAGAACAGAGCAAGGCCTGTGTGCAGCCGTGTTCTGGAGCTCAGATCTCTTTTCGTTGTCTGCAGGAGGCAAAGGCTGCCCCTCCGAGCAAGCCGGTGAGACACAACTGTGCTCCACTCACCTGCCTTTGCCCTACTTCCAAAGACTCAGGTGATTTTAAAATTCAGTCACCACAGGCCTTTTGTAGAAGTCGGAATCACTGCTCCTGACTGCTGCTGCTTCCTGGGCATGGCTATCCCCTGTCCAACACCTAAATCTGTCACTGCCAGGGAACAAGTCCAATTTCAGTGCTTCAATCACCACCCATCTGTGGACGTCTCCCCAAACTTTCCCTCCAACAATAAGCACCTTTCTCCAGACGCTGCCTGGACTCCACTGTCAGAAAGTTCCAGACCTCAAACACTTGCTTGTCCACCTTGCTCCCTAACTACTCCTCTTTGTAGTCCCACTTCTGACAAAGGTGCCTCCACGCCCCAGCACACCAGGCGTCAGCTCTCATGGATGTTCCCCTATCCGCACCTGCACCTGCTCGGTATTAACTGCCCCTCCCTGGGTATTAATACAGCCCCAAGATATTAACTTCTCATGGCGTGCCCCAGTCTTTCAACTGAAGAACATGTTTTGCTGCAATGGTTCCGAGTGAGGGTATGAAGACCACCTGGACTCAATTTCAGCTTTACTGCTCACTAGCTGTATGATTAACTTCTCCAAGCCTTGATTCTCTCATCTGTGAAGTGAGAATAAAAATAGGGGCTACGTCATAAGACAGAGTAAGAATTAAATGAACCAATGCAGGCAAAGCATGGAGGACAGCACCTGGCCCACAGCAGGTGCCCAACCCTGGCAGATTATGACTATAACCCCTGGGGCTGTATATCAGTGTAGTGGCTCAGAGTCTGGACTCTGCACTCATACTGTTGAGGCTAATGGCCCAACTTGGCAACTAAGTTACTTAAGCAAGTTATTTAACTTTCCCATTGCCTTATCTGTGAGAAGGGAGCAATAATACAGCCTCCCCAGAATGAGATCATCCACACAGAAGCACATATACACACAGGGCTCAAGTGACTCCCAGTCAAGGGGTTCGTGTGCCCTGGGCACTTTGCAGGCTTCCCCGCCTCTTCGTGGGCCCCAAGCCTGAAACAGCCCATGGGACTGCACTGCCAACTTTTGTTGCTTTTAAACTTGTAAGTGATCTGTTCATTTTATTTGTTGGAAAGACAAGGAAAGAGATACAGAGAGAACTGCCATCCATTGGTTCACTCCCCAAATCCTGCAATGACCAGGGCTGGGTCAGATCAAAGTCTGAAGCCAGGAAGTTGACCTTGGTCGCCCATGTGGGTGCTGACAGGAATCCAACTATTGGAGCCATCACCTGCTGCCTCCCAGGTGTGTATTATCAGGAAGTGTAATTGGGAGCAGAGCCGGGACTTCCTTCCAGGCATTCCGGTATGGGATGTGGGCAAGCCCACTGGCACCTTAACCACTACAACAAATGCCCACGCGGTAGATGGCCGCTCCTGGGCCCACCTCCTGCAACAACTGATGAGCCTGGGAAATAATTACTGATCCCCACAGCACTAACGTCAACTCCACACTGTAATTCTCGGCGTACAAGGAACACTGTCTCCCTTGCTTGAGAACAAGCTCAAGAACTCCAGGTTCTGACCCATCTCTGTATCCCCTGCAGCACGTTGCATGGTATCTGGCATGGAGACAGTGGGAGGAGGCACAGAAAGAAGGTAGGAGCCGGGATTAATGAACAATATAACGCTTAAAAATACTTATACATTGGAAGACATAGACGAGGGTCCAGATATCCATATGCTAGGAACATATCCTGACTGCTGGGAGGGACTGGGGCAGGGCCACTGGCCCAAATCTGTCTGCCCTCCTCATTTAACCCTTCTTTCAAGCAGTTACGTGGTTCACACGTTCAACAGACTTTTACTGAGTATTGCTTTTTTTTTTTTTTTTTCGGACAGGCAGAGTGGACAGTGAGAGAGAGAGACAGAGAGAAAGGTCTTCCTTTTCCGTTGGTTCACCTCCCAATGGCCGCTGCGGCCGGCGCACCGCGCTGATCCGAAGCCAGGAGCCAGGTATTTCTCCTGGTCTCCCATGTGGGTGCAGGGCCCAAGGACTTGGGCCATCCTCCACTGCACTCCCTGGCCACAGCAGAGAGCTGGACTGGAAGAGGAACAACCGGGACAGAATCTAGTGCCCCGACTGGGACTAGAACCCGGGGTGCCGGCACCATGAGTATTGCCTTTAAATAAAGCACTTGAATAAGCAATGAAGATAAAACAAAGCCCAGTCCCTAAAGAGCTTACATTCTCATGGGGAGGATCACAGGTCAACAGACCATTAAGATCAAGTATAGGCAGTGCTACCTATTCAATGTTTACTTACTGAATGCTAAGGCTAAGCACTGGGAGTACAGCTGTGAGCCCCTATGATACCACCTTGTGGCTGTCAATGTCACAGCAAAGACAAAAACTCAAGGAAGAGTGAGTGAGGCAAGAGGTGGAGAGAGTAGGAGATCGGGGAGGCAGGCCCAGGGGAGTGTGGGGACCTACAGGGGGACAACTCAGCCCAGCCTTAACCAACCAGGGATGCTTCCTAAGGAAACCTAAGCAGGTCATCCAAGAGTCCTTGAGGAGAACTTGATGTCATGCCTTTGGAGTGCTGGGAGGAAGATGGCCCTGCAACTCCTAGTTCACCCAGTCCACCAAACAGAAGGCACACTTCCCAGCACCTACAACGATGGGGCAGCTAAGGAGTGAACAGAAGAGGGAGATGGGAATCTGGATTGGTATGAATAGAGCCATAGACAGGACAGTCTCGTGAGGTGAGCAAAACACACACGAGTAGGACAATTCTGTTGTGCTCATGGGGACAGGCAAGAAAGAGACGTAGTCCAGGGCATGGTGGATTTTCTGAGCACAGCTACTCTGAAAGCATCAGTACGAGATCCTCAGCTTGAGTCCATTTCCTATGGCAGTCACCCAGACCCTCTGCCATCTCAAGTCTTGCCTAGAGTCCCTATCTTAGGGTTTCACCACCAGCTGGGGATGTCGGAGCACAAGGGACAAGGAAGCAAGGGCAAATCCGGCCAGAGGGAGAAAGGAAGAAAACGAAGAGCTAAATCTCAACATTGTGATACTAAAAGGAAATACCAGTGCTTGCTTATCCTTACTCCTTAGTGTAAAATAAATGCAATGCTGAGAAAGTACACATCTGTAGACCGAAGTGCTTTAAAAATATGGCTCTCTAGCTATCTGTTAAAGTCAAGATATCACCCTCGGGGCAGGCATTTGGTGAAGCAGTTAAGCCCGCACTTGGGATGACCACTTCTCAGATCAAACAGCCTGGGTTTGAGTCCTGCCTCTGCTTCCGACCCAGCTTTCCGCTCATGTGCACCTTGGGAGGTGGCAGATGACCCAAGCCTCAAGTGCTTGGGTCTCTGCCACCCATGGAGGTTGCCCAGACTGAGTTCTGCACTCCTGGTTTCAACCTGGCCCAGGCCCTGCTGTTGTAGGCACTTGGGGAGTGAAACAGCAGATGGAAGATGTCTGTCTCTCTCTCTGTGTCTCTACACTTTGTAAACAAAAAAAGAAAATAAGGACATAAAACAATTTTTAAAATATGTCACCCAGTAAAACCACTCTTTTATTTCTTATCATCCTATTATGGAAAATTTCAAACTCAGGCCAAATCAAAGACCTTTTTAATAACCCCCATGTACTGATCACCTGGCTTTAACAATGAACAAGTCACTGATGCTCTTTCAATCCTGATACCACCCACTACCTCCTCTCCTGATGGAACCGGCTTGAAGCACATCCCAGATATCACGTGATTTTATCTTTATATACTCTGGTATATGCTTTAGAAATAAAACATGAATACATTTCAGAAAGTAAATTTTTAAAAAATAAAGAATAGTATCATTCTCATAGTTAAAAATCAACAATACCTTAATGTCATCAAATATCCAACCACAATTTAAATGTCCCCAATTATGTCATTTTTTTATTTTTTAAAGATTTATTTTATGTATTTGAAAGGCAGAGTTACAGAGAGAGCCACTGGTTCAGTCGCCAAATGGTGACAACAGTCAGGGCTGGGCAAGGCTGAAGCCAGGAACCTGGAACTCCAGCTGGGTCTCCCACATAGATGCAGGGCCCAAGGATTTGGGCCATCTTCCACTGCTTTCTTCAGCATTAGCAAGGAGCTGGATCAGACACGGGACAGACAGAACGTGAACCAGTGCCCATACAGGATGCCAGCGTTGCAGGTGGCTTAACCTGCTGTGCCAGGACATTGGCCCCCATCTCAATGTTTTTAAACAACTGGTTCACTTGTGTCAGATTCAAACAAGGTCCCCAGATGGTATTTGGCTGATCTGTCTCATCTCTCTCAATCTACAATCTCAATCCACTAACATTTCTGTTCTTAGAATTTCTTTATGGGTAAACCTGGGCCTGAGCAGTCCCCACACTGTGGCCCTGGCAGCTTGCCTCCCTGTGGGGGTCATTAACATGTTCCACAGTCCCGAGCTTCCTGTGCTCTGGCTCTAGAGGATCCGTGGGATTCAGGCGGGATGTCTGTGACCTCACAGTGTGATGCATAGCCCCTCTGCAAGACATGGGGGGAGGGAAAGGGCAAATGGGGCCTGGCTGCCTCTCTGTGTGTGTGGCTGAACCTGGCTCACGGGAGGTGCTGGTTTCAGATCAGATGCAGGTGACGGTGCCCCCAGCTCACCCACTGAATGCTGCTTTAAAAACCTACATGGAATGCAGGCAGCAGCTGTTTTTAGCTTTGGAAAAGCAAATTGGCGCAGGCCAACTCGGGAAGAAGATCAAAGTTTGAACTATTGCGGAAATGGTGAACTCACCATTTTTCCCCTCTAGGAGCCCCAGGATGTCGGGGGGAAAAAAAAAACAGATATCACAGAGAGGGAAGCGCTCAGGACAGCAATGCCGTGAAGTCCTTATGAACTCCTAGGCTGATCCTCGGGCTGCATACACACACGGCTCGGTGCATGGAAGGCACTGAGAATGGAACTCCGGCATGAGGGCTGGGGATGCACGCACAGGGCAGATCCAAACAGCCCTGCAAGAACAGTATGGCAAGGCTGCAAGCGCAGCCCACACAGGGCAGAAACTTGTGGCCTGGCCCATCGGGGTCATGTGCCCACTAAGACAAAAATATAAGCATTCTCTATAGGATTTAAATAAGACACAGGGAAAACCATCCAGGACATTCTCCAAACTTACTTGTCCCAGGGAGAACCAGGAAAATTTTAATTCCCCTGGGGAAAGAGAATCAAGAGACACCATGGGCAGGATGACACATGCCAGAATTCTGTGGCAAAGATGTGCAAGCAGCTGCTACACAAAGACTCCAAGAAGCAACCGCCAACACTATCAAAATAAGTGGAAAAACGCAGCTCAGAGAAAAAGAAACAGAAAATTGAAAGGAGAACTTAAGGGAAGCTTTAACACTAAGCCATACAGTAGCTGATACTGAAACACATCACATCACCAGATGGGTCCAAAAGTGGACTGCACCCAGCAACGGGAACAGGAAGTGAACTTGATGAGAGGTGAGTAGAAATGATCCAACCTGAATAAAAAGAAAAGACATGACTCAGGGCTGGCGCTGAATCCTCTGCCCGCAGTGCCGGCATCCTGTATGGGCTCTGGTTCTAGTCCCAGCTGCTCTTCTTCCAATCCAGCTTTCTGCTATGGCCTGGGAAAGCAGAAGATGGCCCAAGTCCTTGGGCCCCTGCACCCATGTGGGAGACCCGGAAGAAGTTCCTGGCTCCTGGCTTCAGATCAGCACAGCTCCAGCTGTTGCGGCCATTTGGGGAGTGAACCAGTGGATGGAAAACCTTTCTCTCTGTCTCTAACTCTACCTCTCAAAAAAATAAAATCTTAAGACATGATTTAAAAATGAACACAGGTGCCCCACTGGGGAATAGCATGTTAAGCTGCCTGTGATGTCAGTACCCAGTTTGAGCACCAGTTCAAGTCCTGGCTGTTCTACTTCTGATCCAGCTCCCTAGTAATGCACCTGGGAAAGCAGCATAAGATGGCCCAAGTGCTTGGGTCCCTGCCACCCACATGGGAGACCCAGATGGAGTTCTAGGCTCCCAACTATGGCCTGGCCTGGTCTAAGCCGTGCAGCCATTTGGTAAGTGAACCAGCAGACAGAAGATCAATCTCTTCTCATCTCTTCTCTAACTCTGCCTTTCAAATAAATAAAACAAATCCTTTTTTAGAAAATGAACAAAGCCGCAGGGACCCATGGGTCAACAACAAAAGATCTAACGTTGTTATTAGAATCCTGTAAGGAAAGAAGAGTACAGGACTTAAAAAAATACCTTAAAAATAATAGCTGAAACACACCAAGCACAGTGAAAGAAGAAAACCCATAGTTTCAAATAGCTCGGAGAATCTTGAACAGGATAAACTCAAAGAAACCCACACCCAGCCACATGGTGATCTCAGCATGGAAATCTAAAGACAGGAAAAAAGAAACCTCTTCAAAGCGGCTAAAGAAAAATGATATAGAAACTATGGGGGACAATTTGAATGACTATACATTTCTCTTGGGCAGCCCAAGAAGCCAGTAGGAAATGGCACCTTTAAAGTGTTTAGAGAAAAGAACTGTCAACCCTGAATTCTAGACGCCGTAAAAACATCCTTCAGCAGTGAAGGTGGAATAAAGACGTTCTCAGATGAAGGAAAACCAGGAGAATTTGCTGCTCGCAGAGCGGCTGTGTACGAAGTGCTGCAGGAAGTTCTCCCGACAGCAGGCAAATGATACTAGAAGGAAACCCGAGCATCGGGAAGAACGGAAGAGCAACTAGAATGGTGAAAGTCTGGGTAAACATGATGTTCTCCTCTGGAGTTCTTACACAATGTATTCAAAAGTATAAAGCAAAAACGGAAATATCATCTTGGGGGTTTTCCCGATCTGCAGAACACACAAATAAAAATTGAGAAGTAAATACAAATAGTGACTTTTAACTTAGTATTTTAAAAACCGGTGAATAGCAGGAGAGAATCAACCACTTATCCTCCCTTTGCTGTGTGAACTGTACTTTGATCAGGGAGCCGAGTTAACAAAATTCTGTCTCACTGAAGAACAGCCGCTAAGAGAAGAGAAAAGGAGGGAGAGGCAGGATGTCCTCCATCTGCTGCTGCTTCATTCCCCAAATGCCTGCAACAGCCAGTGCTGAAGATGGGAGGACAGAACTCAACCCGGGTCTCCCACGTCGGTTAGGCACTTGAGCCATCATCGCTGCCCCGCAGAGTGTGCGTCAGCAAGAAGCTGGACAGGAAAGTGGAGCTGGGCGGCGAACCAGGCATTCCAGCAGGGCATGTGAGTGTTCCCAGTGGCAACTTAACTGCTGTCCCATGCTTACCCCTGAATCAGTTTCTAAATCACAACTATGCACGTGGAGAATGCTGGCTTAACCCCCACTGACATAACCTGCAATGGATATAATGTACTCATGTTGGCAAAGACCAATATCCGAACATTTAAATCACTCAAGGTTTCCAATTCTGAAAGGGGGTACAAAGGATGATACAATCATTTTGAACGTACACCCTACAATGTGTCACACCTGGCTTTTATTACCATGAGGATGTATGAATATACATAAATATGCATATTTGTGTAAAATTTCTCACTTAGACTCTCAGGAGGACTAAGTGGAACACAAAAGAACATCCTCTAGACCCAGAGGCAAAGGCAAAGTTCTAGTAGAAAAGGTCTTTCCTTTACTCACTCATAGTTTCATTTTAAAACACTATTGATTCTTCATTCAATTACTCTGGGCCGGCTAGGATACCAAACACATGTTGGGTATCACACATCCGATCCTCACAGGAACTGGAGGACACCGGCTCTTGGCACACCCCACTGAGGGACAAGGACGCCATGCAGGGGGCCCAACTCCGGCGTCGTTAGAGCAGAACACAGCCCCACACCCAGGCTCTTGCCCTGTCAGCAGCACGCATGCTCCCCGCGACCCTGGGTTTTGGTCACTCTCCTAACCACACAACAACCTGGTGGCTGTGCCAGGCTTCTCCACTTGCACCAGGAGGACCCAGTGAGGCCCAGGAGAAGTCACATGGGAGCTGTAAATGTCCTATGTCCCCACTGCGAGGCAGCTGTGGGTTATGGGCTCTCCCAGCAAGGACACAGTAACAGCGCCGAGTTGCCTGCCTCCTCTGGGACCTGAACTAGAACCACCAGACTAGGGAGAATCAAGCGAGCAAAACCACCATCAAAGTCACTGAAACGTATGTATGGGGGGGGGGGGGGGAATCACGTGAGAAAACAGTCACAGTAGGGGCTGGCACTGTGACACAGCAAGTAAAAGCTACCACCTACAGTGCCGGCATCCCATATGGGCGCCAGTTCAAATTCCGGCTGCTCCATTTCTGATCCACTTCTGATCTCTGCTAATGCACCCAGGAAAGCAGTGGAAGATGCTCCAAGTCCTTGAGCCCTTGCACTCATGTGGGAGACCTGGAGAAAGCTCCCGGCTTCGGACCAGTCCAGCTCCAGCCGTTGTGGTCCACGGCCACCTGGGGAGTGAACCAGCACATGGAAGATCTCTCCCTCCCCTCCCTTCGCTTTGCCTCCCCTCTCCTCCCCCCCCCCCCCCCCCCCCCCGTCTTTCATAGCAGAGAACTGGATCAGAAGCAGAGCCACTGGGACAGAACTAGCACCCATTCAGAAAGGTGCCGCACGTGGAGGCTTAGCCTACTACACCACAGCGCCCACCCCATTAAAAAATCCAATAAACTTTGGGAAGTGTGTGTGTATATATGTCTGTCTGTCTGTCTGTGTGGAGAGAGGGAGAGAGAGAAAGGGAGAGAGGGAGAGGGAGAGAGAGAGAGATGAAGGGAAAAAAAGAAAACTGGCACCAAATAACCTAAGCATTAACAGTGTTTCATTTTAATTTACATGGTTTTTGGCAATTTTGTCTTCATCTTTATACTTCATCATTTTTTTATATTTTGCAAGTTCTTTACGATAACCAGATGACAAAAACTGTTCTTAATCTGTGCAACGAGGGTAGGCGAGGAGGAACAGGCAGCACACGGAGGATCAGGGCCAAGAAACCTTTCTGAGCAACGCTACAGCGGTGGACGTGCGTCGTGATGCTATCGTCCAAGTTATAGGATGCGCGACATGGAGAGTGAACCCTAATGTCAAGGACAGACATCGGGTGACCACGTGCTGCAGTGCAGACTGACCGACTGTGACAAGTGCGGCAGGGGATGCTGACCAGGGGGAGGCCGTGTGTGGGTAGGGGCAGGGGATGTGGGAAGTTTGTGTCTTCCTCTCAATTTTGCTGTCAACCTAAAACTTCCCTTAAAAAAATAGGAAATTATGAAGGCTCAAGTGGTCTAATATCTGGGGAGAGAGGAAAGAGGAGGCATCCCTGACCAGAGGGACCAAAGGCAGCTACAAAGCAACTTGCTGGCAGAGCTGGAAGGGCACTGAAGGTGGGAGAGATGCCTGTGGAGGTCCCTGAGCTGCCGTGTGTGGAGCCACTGTGGACAGGGGGATGCTGGGAAGGATGGACAGCAGGGACCCAGGGGAAGGGAAGCCCTGAGACTGCTAACAGGCCAGGTACAGTAGAGTGAGCGTGATGGAGGCGGGGTGTGTCTGCACGTGTGTGTCTAGGTATACGCTAATACCATGGGACATTGTACAGCAGGTAAACAAATCAAGGTGGTCAGTCAAGGGGCTGTTTAGCTTCATCTCCATGACTTGGACCTTCTTTTCAAGAAGGTCTTCTTATAGTGTATGCATTCCTCAGTTTTCATTACATCACGAAATATCTGAGGCAGCCTAACCTGACAGAGCAAAGAGGCTGATTTTGGCTCTCAGTTCTGGGAGTTCAATCCAAGATCCGGCAGCTCCCACAGGTTTGGCAGCTGGGGCTGGTGGCAGAATCCCAGGGTGGCACCAAGCACCACACAGCAAAAGACACGGAGCACCTATCTCTCACAAAGCCACCAGGATCCAAGCACCATTCTAACTGACCTAATCCAATCCAGTCCGTTCCCAAAGGCCCCTGCCTCCAAACCGCAGAGCAGGATGAACTCTGCACCCTCTTAGCATGACTCCCTTACAGCTGTGGGGACCAACCTCCTGCATTTAGGTGGGGGGCAGACTTTCAAACCACAGCACGGGCTATATCATTAATAAATACTTTTTTGAAAGACTTCAAAGAAGAAGTCTGGCACCGCGGCTCAATAGGCTAATCCTCTGCCTTGTGGTGCCGGCATACCGGGTTCTAGTCCCAGTTGGGGCGCCGGATTCTGTCCTGGTTGCCCCTCTTCCAGGCCAGCTCTCTGCTGTGGCCCAGGAGTGCAGTGGAGGATGGTCCAAGTTCTTGGGCCCTGCACCCCATGGGAGACCAGGAGAAGCACCTGGCTCCTGGCTTTGGATCAGCGCGGTGCGCCGGCCGCGGCGGCCATTGGAGGGTGAACCAATGGCAAAAGGAAGACCTTTCTCTCTGTCTCTCTCTCTCTCACTATCCACTCTGCCTGTCAAAAAAATAAATAAATAAAAATAAAAACAAAGTAAGAAGAAGAGCAAGGAAGCACCTAAATGTGAGTGCAGCATCAGAGGGGACCAGACGCGGGTCCGAGATGGCTCTGCTACTTACAACCCGTGTGGCCCCGGGTGCCTTCGTCTTCCTCTCTACAATTGGGAGTCCCGATCGCTTCCCTGGGGAGAGTACTTTGCACATGCACAGCTATCGTCAGAACTGAAAATAGAGTATGTTTCAGACTCAGTGCTCATAATGGAATTCCCAATAAATGGCAGGTGAGCATCTACAGATTTACACGAGCGAGAAGAGGCCAGGAGCCGAACGTGAGCCACAGCAGAGCGCGCCTGAGCCACTGGGTGTCGGAATCGCACAGAGCGGCTGGCATGGACACGTCCAGCCGGCGGGACAGGATGAGGGATCGCAGCACCCGTGTCCGCGGCACTTACTGCAGTTCTCTTCGTCGCTGCCGTCGGGGCAGTCCTCAAACCCGTTACACCGGAAGCGGCCAATGATGCAGTGGATGCCGCTGGCGCAGGGGAAGAATGTGGGGCCGCACTTCGACTTGGCCTTGGCTGCAGGGGGGAAAAGGGGACAAACAGCAAGATATCAGGAGGCCAAGTTCTCAGATCGCTGCGCGCTCACCCCACTCTGAATGTACAATGTTTCAGATCCACCCTGAGGTCCACCTCCCAGTGCCCACCTCAAATACTCCACCTGATCAGACACCCATGGGGGCAACCTCGAGGAGGGAAAGGCTAGTCCTGCTGCTTCATTAGGGCCCCAGAGGCCAAAGCACAGCAGGTGCTCAGTCAAAATGTCCCAAACAAAGGAATCGACGGAATAGTGCATGACTACCTGGATGATGGATGGAGCTTGTTTCTTAAGGTGTCCAAGAACTCACCACAATTCACCCCCTGACTGCTGAAGCCATTGAGGCAGCGAGTGCTCACAACACCAGGCCCTGTGCCAGGTGCTCCACATGGATCATCTCATTTAACCCACGCAGCAGCCACCCAGCGGCACGGCACGCGAAAACCAGGGAGCCTAACAAGTCGGTCAGTGTCCTTACACAGGGCTGCTTGCAAGGCTGGCTCCTGCTTGGCTGGAGTCGGGGAACACAGGCTCAGGGAGCGCCCCCCCACCCCCGCAACTGCTAAGAGTGGCCCACTGGGCCTGCACTGTGCACAAAGTACCATCATGCCCGATCCCTGCAGTCCTTCCTGGGGTCTGGAACTTAGGTAGAAGCTAGGCAGAGTGTGCCCAGATGATCAAACCCCGGGGGAAAACCCCTGGGGGCACAGTCTCTGGTGAGACCCCTGGTAGACAACAGCCCCCACGCCGCATTATGACTTATTACTTCACTCCACTCCCCTTCACCCCTGTGTCCCTTTGCTGTAACAAATCACACGCTGAGTGCTGTGTGTGCTCCCGGTCACTGAACCTGACGGTGGTCTTGGGAGCCCCCACAGAGCTATGTTTTGAGAGGTGGAATGGCCTGCCCAAGGTCTCATCCCTAGACTGTGCAGTGCCAAGGGAGGCCCTGGGCATAGCAAGGCCGGACGCCCTGACCACCCACTCAGTGGCACTGCCGCTCTTTGAAGGCTGTCACAGTTCACGACAAAAGCCAGACTCCTGCTCCCATGGTACTAAAAATTCCTACAGAAACTGCCGCAACTTGGCCTTGACCGAGTGTCCTGCTAAACCAAACAGCCCTGTGGGGTAAGGCACTCTGCTGTCAACGTGCTGGCGGCTCTGGCCCACAGTCAGGAGGCATGAGACCAGACATAGCACCACATCCAGGCGGCACGTCCAACTTAGCATCCTTCTCCCCTCCTTTTTTTTTTTGACAGGCAGAGTGGACAGTGAGAGAGAGAGAGAGAGAGAGAAAGGTCTTCCTTTTCCATTGGTTCACCCACCAATGGCTGCTGCAGCTGGCACACTGCACTGATATGAAGCCAGGAGCCAGGTGCTTCTCCTGGTCTCCCATACGGGTGCAGGGCCCAAGCACTTGGGCCATCCTCCACTGCACTCCCGGGCCACAGCAGAGAGCTGGCCTGGAAGAGGGGCAACCGGGACAGAACCCAGCGCCCTGACTGGGACTAGAACCTGGTGTGCCGGTGCCGCAAGGTGGAGGATTAGCCTATTGAGCCGCAGCACCGGTCTCCCCTCCTGTCTTGGAAGAGGACGCGTGGTGCTGCAAGATGGAGGGGCCGTTTCCTGGGAACAAAGATGCCGCCAGTTAGCCCCATGCTCCGGCCACCTGTGATACGCCAACTTCAGTAGCGGCTGATTCACAACCAACAGGGCTTTGAGGCCTGGGGCATGCCTTAAAAATCCCCCCATGGCTTTGTTTCAACCTGGAACTTCTGTGATGGTGCTGGTGTGCTCTTCTCAAAGCACAGACTCAGGAGAGTCCTGGATTCAAATTCTGACTCAATTTTTTCTGACCTTGGGCAAGTTTCTAAATATTGCTGAGCTTCAGTCTCTGCTTTAGGAAACATCCACTTCGCAGGGCTCTGGTGAGGATTCAGTGAGCTCATCCACATAACCTAACATAGTTAGTAGGAGCAAGGCACAGAGATGCTCAAATAACGCTAATACCTGTGCTATTTGTCATCATCATCATCATCACTAGGTTTGTAGAATTTTAAAACTGATCCTTGGGGCTGCTAATTTTTTTTTTCCAATGGCCAAAGCTAGAAAAGCTCATTATGGAAGATCTCTAAGAATCGATATAAAGTGATTTATGAGACAGTGTTAAGAGAAAACAACAAAATGCAAAATAGCATCTACAGTGCTTTGCCTTTTATACAGGAAAATGAGATGTAAGAAAGTATATGTGCTTCTGTGCCAAAGAAATACTCACGCAGAAAGGATAAACCCGGAACAAGAGATTAGTGATCTACAGGGGTGGGCTGGGGAAGGAAGAGAAGGAACCTTAGAAAACATTATTCAGACTGGAGTCTATAAGGCTAAGGAAAAAAGAACTGTCCACAAATTCTACACTCAAGTTAAACTGACACCTTACGAGGATTTCATCAGCAATTCTCAAACTACCTTCTGTGTGTACTGGAGTTAAATAAATAAGTAAGTAAATAATATGGGCAGAATTTCTTGATGTCAGAAAAAAAATGTTATCAATAAGGAAAGGGGGAAGGATCAATAAACTCTGAGGTGCTGAGCTGGAATTGACGGTATCATTATCAACTCAGAGCTTTAAAGAACTAGACAGACAGACAACAGACATAGAGATAGAGATGTAGACAGGTAGATCCGGATGAAGAGATAATATGTAGGTACAGCCGGCGCCGCGGCTCAATAGGCTAATCCTCCGCCTTGTGGCGCCGGCACACCGGGTTCTAGTCCCGGTCGGGGCACCGATCCTATCCCGGTTGCCCCTCTTCCAGGCCAGCTCTCTGCTGTGGCCAGGGAGTGCAGTGGAGGATGGCCCAAGTGCTTGGGCCCTGCACCCCATGGGAGACCAGGAGAAGCACCTGGCTCCTGCCATCGGAACAGCGCGGTGCGCCGGCCGCAGCGCGCCTACCGCGGTGGCCATTGGAGGGTGAACCAACGGCAAAGGAAGACCTTTCTCTCTCTCTCTCTCTCTCTCTCACTGTCCACTCTGCCTGTCCAAAAAAAAAAAAAAAAATGTAGGTACATGCACGTGGATAGATTGATGAATGTTAAAATATTGCTGTGACATAAACACATGTATGTGTATATATAAATATATATTTGTTAAATATTAATTTGTTAAGAAATTCAGTGAACAGGGGAGAAGGAAAAGTCCTCTAGAGAAGAATTCCCATTTATTAACGTAGAAGGGAGTATGCAACAGAAAAGTTGTCATTCAGCAAATACCAGGCTAATAACTGCTATTGGTAAGATCCATCAGCAGATGCTACAATCAGAGGATAAAAGCTTGAGAAAAAACAGCGTATATGCACAATCTTGAAGTATCTCCCCCAAAACATTTATTAATTGCAAAACAATAGTTGACAGTGGAGGAGCTTGGTGGACAGCCCCCTACCCAAGTGATCACTAGCAGCAAGCGTCACTAGCAGTAGGACATATCAACACTACAGCCCCTGAGACGGGTACATAAAAACAGAAAATGGGATTTCTTCTGTAGCATTCTTGCCCACGTGCAAGGATCAGGGTAACCACAAGGAAACACCGGGATCCAAGTGGAGGCGACAGTCTGCAGTGTAACCAGATCAGTGACCTCCAAGGTCAGGAAGGACAAAGACAGGCTGAGGAACCACCAGAGACTGGCAGAGACCAAGAAGACATGAGGATTAAATGCAATGTGCGATCCCGGAACGAGAGCAGTTATTAGTGGAAAACTGGCTAAACACCACCGAAGTTGCAGAACATAGTTAGTAGTACTGCACCAACATTAATTTTTTAGCCTTGGTAACTGTGCTATGGCTAATGAGTATGGCAATTCCCAGTACCATTTTTGCAGCTTTTCTATAGATCTAAAATCACTTCAAAATAAAAAGTTAAAAAAAAAATTGTTCTTTGTGAAACACATAAAGTATAGAGAAGATAAAACTTGCCTATAATCCCACCACTCCAAAATAACCACAATTCACACCTTTCTATGCATCATATTTATGCTGACAACAGAACACATATAATTAATGTCTTAGGGGGTTTGTTCAATTCCACTGTATTTTGGCGTAAGTCACGTGCAGTTGGAAGAAATAAGAGGGACCCCCAAGATCCTCTTCCTACTCCTCCCCACCCCACCCTGCCTAGTAACATCTTGTAAACGATGGGACATTACCAGCAGGACAGCGACCCTGTTCCCACCAAGATCACCATGAGGATTCCTTTTGTTGCCCTGCTACAGCCACACTCGCTGCGCATCTCCTCCTTAGCCTCTGGTGGCCACTAATGCGTTTTACATGTCTACACTTTCGTCAGTGCAAGAACGTTACAGAAATGGAATCAGACAGTTTACAACCTTTGGGGAATGGTTTGTTTTCATTGAACCTAAGTCTGCAGAGAGAAAGCATGCACTTTTGTGCACTAATTCTTCCACTTGTCACGACAACATAAATATTTCCCAAACTTTGTAATGGCTACAAAATATTTCATCTTAGTGGGATGGCAAGGTATTTTACCACTTCCCCACCGGGGCACTTCACTAAGTGTGGATGTCACCTGTTCCCCAAAGGCTCAAGCATTAGAAGTTTCAGCCACTGCCTGCGATGCCGGCATCTAGCCTGGCTGCTCCACTTTTGACCCAGCTCCCTGTTAATGCACCTGGGAAAGCAGAAGATGGCCCAAATGCTTGGGCTCCTGCTACCCATGTGGGAGACCCAGATGGAGTTCCAGGCTCCTGGCTTTGGCCTGGCCCAGCCCTGGTTATTGCAGTCATTTGGAGAATGAGGTAGCCAACGGAAGATCTCCATCTGGATCTCTCCATCCCTCCCTCTCCTTCTCTCTGTGTAACTCTGTCTTTCCAATGAGTAAGTAAGTAGAAGAGGAGAAGGAAGAAGAAGAAGTTGAAGTTTAACCCTCTAGGCACTGGCAGTGTAGCCTTTAAGGCCTGGGCCCTAGTGCGGAGTAACAGGTCACTAGGGTACGTTCCTCAGAAGGGGATGAACGCTGGAGTGAAACAGTTCCTGCAAGCTTGAGTTGTTACAGAAGGAGCAAAGCCTGACCCCTGACCTACACTCTGGCTTCCCGTCCTGCCGTGTGATCTCTCACTGTCACACATGCGCCTGCCACAGAGCTGAGCAAAACACAGCACCACGTTCTTGAACCTCCACAACTGTGAGCTAAATAAGCCTCTTTTCTTTACAGATTACATGGCCTCCAGCACTTAGTTATAACATTTAGTTACAACAGAATTTTCAGCACTGGGGCCAGCACTGTGGTACAATGGATTAAGCCACTGCCTAGGATGCTGGCATCCCATATGGGCGTGGGTTCACCACTCTGCTGCTCCACGTTCCCCCAGCCAGCTCCCTGCTAATGAATGGCCTGGGGAAAGCAGTGGAAGACGGTTCAAGTACTTGGGCCCCTGCACCTACAGGGGAGACCTAGTTGAAGTTCTGGGCTCCTGGTTCCTGGCTTCAGCCTGGACCAGTCCTGGCTATTGCGGCCATTTGGGAGTGAACCAGAAGATGGAAGATAGATCAATCAATCTCTCTCCTCCCCACAACACTCTGTCTTTCAAATAAAGAGAAAATTCTTTCAAAAATAATGTTTCAGCCTCCTAAGTTACCCTGTAAAGAACATTTTGCAGTACAGCTTTGCCTGAATTTCAAACAACATTCTTAGGTCAGACTCCTAGAGAGGGGAGTACTCAGTGGAAGGCCTGTAATTTTTCACCAAAAAGTACAGGGGAGGTGGTTCATCAAATATTTACCAGGCATCAGGCTGCAAAAGGAAAAAAAAAGCCGTTTCCACCTAGAACATTCTGGAATCACAGGCTCCCACTGAAGAGACGTGGTGTCGGTGGTCCCAAGTGGTCCCAAGCCCACCCTCGGTTCAGTGATTCATTAAGAGGACTCACAGAGCTCTACACAGAGTTGTCTGTGCAGCTAAGACTTCCTGGAGCAAAGGGACACAAAACAAAATCAGCCCACACAAATGGCCCAGGCAGCAGAGAGTGTAGCAAACCAGGGACAAGCTCCCAGAAGTCCTCGCGCAACAGGGTCTCTTGGGACCTGCCCAAGTCCCCCAGCAAGAAGCTGTGACAACACCCAGCAGGGAAGGTACTAAGCGACTAGGTGCCTGGGGTTTGTGCCAGGGGCACTGGTCATGCGGCCATCGTGGGTGCACCCGAGTTTCCAGACTCCTGGCTGGAAAGCGGTCCAGACTACGCTGTCTGCGAGGCCAGCTCAGGCACAGGGAGCCTCTCTCCTCAGTGAGGGAGAGGTCCGCGTGCAGCCAACGCCTGCCTTCCGAGCAGACCTTCAAAGGCCAGCATAGACACCTGCTACGTCGCCTGCGTGCAGATGAGCATTCTGGCTCCATAGGGGCAAAGTATGCAATGCCAGAAGAGTGGAGGCGTTCTACTTGCCCAGGGTCAAGTCTGCTCCTCTGCCTGCTCTCCAGCCATCATGCCCCCCACCCCCACCCCGCCAGATTCCGACACACTGGCCTGGATCAGCCAGCTTTGCTATTCTTGAGGAATCAAGAACAGTTGCCTAGTGGCTCGGACTTCCTAGCTGAGCCTGTTCCTGCATAGAGTTCGATACGTCATTCCTCCACTAAGAATGTTGCCGCCTTCCCGTCACCTTTGCATGAAACCTAAAGGCTGCATCTTAGACCCTCAGGCGCGTTCCTACCTCAGGGCCTTTGCACGATCCATTCCTTCTCTCAGGGTTCGGCAAGGGCCACTTTATTTAGGGCTCTAACCACTGTACTGTCTGCAGCAGCACCCTCCACTCCCACCTTCAACCACTCGGACCGTGACGCCCCCTGCCTTGCTCCCCGCACCAAGAACCTGTCACAGCCTGGTGTCACTGGCTTCATGTCACGCTGTCTCCTAATGTCCCTGCCTCTCCACGTCCGAACACTCTCTCTTTAGAACACTCTCACTAGGGGCTGGTGCTGTGGAGTGCATCCCATATGGGCGCAGGTTCGAGTTCCAGCTGCTCCACTTCCGATCCAGCTCTCTGTTCTGGCCTGGGAAAGCAGAAGATGGCCCAAGTCCTTGGGCCCCTGCACCCATGTAGGAGACCCGGGAAAGCTCCTGGCTCCTGGCTTTGGATTGGCGCAGCTCTTGCCATTGCGGCCAATTGGGGAGTAAACCAGAGGATGGAAGACCTCCCTCTCCCTCTTCCTCCTCCCCCCCCTTCTTCTCTCTCTCTCTCTCTGCCTCTCCTTCTCTCTCTGTGTAACTCTTTCAAATAAATAAATAAATCTTAAAAAAAAAAAAACACTCTCACTCACCACTTTGGAAGGAGCTGTACCACGTGCAATGCTTCAAACCGGTACCTAATCAACATTTTGCCAACTTATTTATTCACATTGCTGAGTACACAAATAAACCTATAAAAGTGAACACTGAGATCAGACAATGATGCTGGCAATTATGCAGACATTGAATGCTACAAATGGGCTAAGCATTGTGTGCTGTGTGACAGATGTCATTTCATTTACTCCCCCACAAAAACCCATTTTGTAGATGAGAAGGCTGAGGGCCAGACATAAAGCGGCTTCATAATGCTAACAGGGTTAAGACTCACACCGTTCCCTTGCCTCCTTCACTCCGCTGCCTCCTTGGCTATCTCTTAAGGCCCAGTCCAGCTCCAAAAGGACTAGACTCATGAGACAAAGAATAAGAGTAGGAATATGAATGACTGGGAATGAATTAGCTACCATTCAGTTAACCAGCTCTGCCGCTCTGCACCTGTGCCCTCTTCAGGATTTCTGGTGAGACTCCCCGCCTTGGCAGGCGCTGATGCTAGGGTAGACAGCGCAGTCCTGATTTGCATTTGCGCCACCACACGCCTGCTAAGGCAACCCTTTCCCAATGTCGCCAGCTGTTGAGGGTCAGCCTGGTCTAGATCTTCTCCAAGTCCAGACTCTTTGAAATCACTGTGTTGGATGGAGGCAGGGTGCCGGAGGGCTGGATGTGGTTGTGCTGTTTGTCGTGCTGTTTGTCATGCTGTTTGTTGGGGATCAGATTCAAGAACTGAGCTCGTGAGACTGAAAGCTCCTTTCCCACGGCAGGCAGCACGCTCCGGGCCTGGACAGAAGGCTCTTCACCAGACAGCAGGTTTCTGGCTGCCAATCTGCCCAGGAGGGGCTCCAGGCTGCCAGCAGTCCTGCATGGGCCTGCTCTCTGGGGCTGCTGCCCAGGGAGCAATCATAGACGAACTGGACAAAACGGCAATGTTACAGCCCCTCTGTTCAGCTAGGCTGGCCGTGTACCCAGTTCAGTACACCTGCTGTGTCTCCAAGGTGGCGGCCACAGCTCCAACCGTAGCTGTGGGCATGCAGGGGTCTCTCTTCCAGACCTTGGTGGGCAGCCAAATGAGAACAGCGACTCACCTCCGTCTCCTGTCCCACCATCCTGTCAGCATGTGGCCGAGCCAACCCAGAGACCCAGAGGCACAATTACCACCCTGGCTTTTATAAATTCAAATAAGTCGTAGCTCACTGTGAAAAATTCAAACAGCAGAGAACTGCACAGAGGCGAATGTACAAACCGCCAGTACCCGGGGAAGGACACCACGGACACGTGGGCAAACATGCTCCTGACGCATGGCTTTCAACATGGGTCACCCCAGGACCTTGTTAAAATCAGATCTGGGGCGGGGCCTGGGAGCCTGCATTCTTCACAAGCTCCCAGTGACGCTGCTGGCTGCAAGCACTCCACTTCCAAGGAGCAAAGGGCCACCGTCCAGTTAGCTGCTCCGCCTCCAGTGCCCAGCACATAGGTGACCGACTCAACAATGACTGGGGGAGTTAATAGAAGAAATCAGCCTGCAAGTGTGACTTCAACGCACCCATAACATGCATGCTAGTCTGAAGCCTGCGGCACCTTTTCGTGTCAATACGCACTGGTCCACGTCCTCATCTGGAACGAGTAGGGGTATGGGGACTTTCGCTGCCTCTAGGTTCCCGTGAGTCATCAAGCCCGTTACCGAGGGACACTTGGGGAGTTTTCAACAAACAGTGCATATCCAGATGCACACAGTGCTTTTCCCACTTGTGCAAAAACCTCCTTGAGGTCCAAGTGCTAGGTCAACGGCTATGCATACTTCACATTTGGAATCCTGATCACTGACCACCTCCGTTCCTGAGGAGCTGGTGCTACCTTTGAGCCGTGGGGGCTGGGAGCAAAGCCTGCAGAGCAGGGTGGGCTACCACGGGCTGACTCTCCCCCGCCGGCAAGAAGACACGTGCAGAGGCGGGCAGCAGCCCACAGGCCCGCAGCATCTTTAAGTCGGTCCTTCAATGCCGCCGCACCCTCTTGTTCTCCATCTCGGGCTCTCCTCATCTTATCGTCTGTGCATTTCTGCCTTGCAGGGTACGGGACACTCCTGTCTGGCCCCAGGAATCGTGACTGTCCCTGTCATCTTTCTAAACTCGCCCTGGACAAGTCCTTGTCATCATTCTAAACTCCACCTGTGCAAGCACGAGGGGAGTGCAGTGAGGGCCCTTCCTTCCAGGAGGCGCGCCTGGAGTTGTCTTTCCCACACCGCACTCTCCCCTGCGTCCTTGGGCCCTGATAAAGGCCAAGTTCTTGATCCTACACCCGTCCAACCTGCCGGAGTTTCTGCAGAATTCCCCACTCTGAGGCAGTTTCACAAAACAGCGAGTCAGTGATGCACCTGCAGCAGAGTCTGCGGGGGTGCCTGGGAAATGCTGAGCCCTGGGCCCGGCTACTACAGCAATCTGCATCGTTATTAAGCACACTGAGGATTCCAGTGGACACTACACCCTGTCTGCGGTTTGGATGTGGTTTCAGCATGTGCCCCGAGAGTTCAGGCGCTGAATTGCAAATTCCACTGCGAGGTATTAAGAGGACAGAAACTTAGTCTGGCTACCGTGTCTGGCAGTGGGGTCTTTGGAACAAGGTTAGAATTAGGTGAGGTCATCAAGAGGGGCCCCATGATGCAATCCTGGTGGCTTTATATAAAGAAGAGAGAGGGACCAGAAGACACACACATACTCACGCCCTGTCTTTTGCCATGTGCTGCCCCGAGTCGCCTCTGGACTCAGTAAGAAGACCAGAACCAGACAAGGTTCTTTGGTCTTGGACCTCCAGAACTGTGAGGCAAAATGAGCCTCTTTTCTTTACAAAATTACCTAGCCTCGGGTGTTTCTTTATAGTAACACTAATACAACGCTATTTAGATTCTAGCCACGTCTTACATCCACAGAGCACATGACCTCCCTTCTTCCTACCGTTGCCACTGCACAAACCAGCAGCCACCCCAAGAACCATGGCTACAGGGCTAGTGTGGGTCCTGCTCTGACACTGTGCCCTTGAGTCACCACTCACATCCCAGAGAGACAGCAGTTATCATGAGAACAGTGTCCAGCAGGGACTATGGGCCTCTGAACCATCCCTGCCCACTTCAACAAGTTCTCTCTTCTTCTATGTTCATGTGCAAGACACAAAATGTTTGTTTCACACACAAAAATCCATGGGCTCCTATACAAACACTGTGGTCCTAACCAAAAGGTCCTTTTAGAGTTTGAAAACTGATAATCAGCCCATCCATTTTGTAAGGACTGACACTTTACCGGCACTTAAGACAAAACAGGATTAAAGGGGACCAAAAAAAACACAACACCACAAAACCCTACCTACCCCTTCTTGGCCAGTAACAAGCTATTCCCGAGCATCATATACAGTGTCAGGTGCTGGGGGTGTGGCAGAAGTGCAGAAGATGGATCCTCTGATACCAGAAGACACCGACAGCGAAACAGCCTCTGCATGCAATGCAATGTGCGTCCTGGCGGGAACCTGCAGGGGGCCTGATCTCAAGCTGGAGTGGAGACTGAGGTCAGACAGGGCCCACCCCACAGCAGCCAAGGAGGAAACCGCTAACACTGAGGCAGCCTGAAGCCCAACTCATTCAGTCATTCACCCCAGGATACTAATCCACAAATCCTGTTTGAGTTCTGCCTGCAGGGAACAAGACACACAGGCAATGGGGCCAGGTAGCACTTGAAACTGCAGTGCTTGTGGGATTGTGGAAAGAGGGAACCACACATGCAAAGGCCCAGAGGCAGGAACAATGTGATAACAGGGAAATCTAGAGGGGTGTAAGTGTGAATGCGCTTCTCATATCTGTAAAAATACCCCATCTTTCCTAGAATTAAAACTAACACCCTTTTTTTCTTGTAAGAAATGTGCAACGAATCAGTTGCAATATAGAACACTCTAAATGCAAGAGAATGGAAAGCGTTACACCAAAGTAGAAATTAGCAAAAAAAAAAAAAAAGTCCAAATTGTAAAATTCACAGCCTTAGAATCAATATGCACATCCTGCAATGAGAATCCCACAAGGAGCCATTACTGGCTAAAAACTTTGCAAAATGTAGTGGATCTAAAAATGCTACTATATTCAGTCCCCTAGCTCATTCTGCAACAATTTTGTAAAAAGGATTGTGGGAAGTCCTTGAAAAGGTCAAAACTGACTTCCTGGCTGGGGAAAAAGAAAGCCCTATAAAAATAGCAGACGTTAAAAAACAAGCAGTCTGGACTCTCTAAGAAGTCTGGGGGAGGGGCAGCAGGGTTCCTTCAGTACGACCTCAAAGCAGATAGCAAACAGCTCAGCCAGTCAAATGCCACGATGGAACTCAAACTTGTGCACATTCATTATCGCTTGCACAAAATGCCCTTTGCTTGTTGAGCAGTTCAACTCAGTATGAGTATTGGCATAGATGGCAGGTTTTCATTGATCAGATACAGCAATGTATTATTTCTCCCAAACCCTCCCTGCTGGCTGTTTTAGACACACACACACACACACACACACACTGGGAATGCAGAGCACCAGACCACAAGCCAACTGGAATAGAGAGAGAGAAAGAAGGCACCCAGCTGAAACACCTTTGCCAGAAGATTCATGAACAGAAAACTCTCCACGCTCTCCTCTTCTTTTCTGTTTAGGGCAGGGGGTCAACAGCCTGGGGTTAAGAGATCAGACGATTCAGGGTTCAGAAACATCTGCATTTCCCTCCCAGGTCTCCCTGAGACCTGGGGTAAGTCACTGCACCACCCTTAGCCTCTGTGCTCACATCTGGAAAGGGGGCAAAAAGAGGGCAGCACACAGCTTCTCAGTTGCCAAAGTATAAATTAGCAAAAAAAAAAAATTTTTTTTTTAAAAAGAGTAAAAGAGTCCAAATTTTAATAATTTTATTTATTTGAATGGCAGAGTTACAGACAGAAAGAGCAAGAGCCAGACAGATCTTCCATTTGCTGGTTCACTCCTGAAATGGCCACAACAGGTCAGCCTGAAGCCAGGGGCCAGGAACTCTGTCCGGGTCTCCCACATGGATAGCAGGGGTCCAAGCACCCAGGCCATCTTCCACCAGGAACACCAACTGGCACTCAAACTGGATGCTGGTATTGCAGGCAGCGGCTTAACCAGCTATGCCACAACATCTGCCCCTATTAATTTCAATTTTTGCCCAGCAGTAGATGTTCAGTCAGTACAATATATGGGGAATGGCCAGAGTGTGAAGGGAACCTCCCAAGAAGAGAGCTTTACTCGGACTGAGGGAGCCCAGGAGTGCGTCACAAAGCAGTGCTATTTCAGTTGGGTATGAAAGAGGATTCGGGGGCATGTTGGTGAAACAGGACAGGGAAGGGCATTCCAGGAGAAAGGAATGGAATGAACAAAAGCTCAGGGTTGAGCCCTCTTATAGCTTGAACAGAAACCTGGGAGAAGGGGAGGGTACCTGGAACACAGCACAGGGGGCAGGAGAGGGGAGACAGGTAGACAAGAGCCCAGACTTACTCCAGGAGCCAACAGCCATATTGATAAAAGCACATAATGTATCCGATTTGTTTTTTACAAGGAAAATTTTTATGGACTTACAGGATATTATGAGCCCATGGAAGTCAAGGAAATGTCCTCCTTACCCCAGAGAAAGCTGTGAGAGAACTGAAGAGAGATGAGCCCATAATATTCTCTGGGCTTTTAGAAAGGAAGGCACGATAAACTGCCAGAGAATTCACAGTGGCTGTCATCACCCTCTAAAATAGTTTTACTACTAAGAACAGGGGAGGAAAGGCACAACAGCCCAGCAAGATTGGGATTAGGAAATTAGGAAATTATTTATTATTCAAACAGCTTTTTCAGATTATTTATGTCGGCCATTTCTAAGGCACACACACACATGCATGAGGCTATGTTTATGTGCACATAAACTGGGATGAGAAGTCCAGAGACTCCATAAGCAGGAGACTAAGACATTCCCGACTGATGCTTCTGCAGACACATCTTGCAGAAGGAAAAGTTCTAAAAAGATAATAAATAAAGGCGAGCCAGATAACTCAGCCTCTGGAGACTTCTCACTACTTGATGGGAAAACTTCCTGACAGCGGCTGGGAATGCCTGGGATTAAGAACAGATGTGAGAACAGAGACACATACAGGACAGGGAGCTGCTACCTAACAAGAAGTGATGAACAGCATCAGTGTGGGCGTCTAGCAGCTCTGCAGGCTCCAAGAGAGGCCACATCCAAGTGGCAGCAGGGGCCAGGGTGAGAATCAAAGACCGCTTTCACATTCAAATAGCCTTGGACAAAGGAGATTCCACTCCACTCCAGATCCTTTTCCAACTCAACTGGACTTCGCCAAGAGAGGGTTTTACCTTTCAGAGCTGCCTGCCCCTCTGGCCTCTGGCAAACACTGAGGTTCTTCTTAAAACACCTGCATTTCTGTGCAGTCTTTGCCTTCAGACAAAGGAGGAGGAAGCTCATTTCCGATGAGCTCTCTAGAGCTGTCTCTGAGAGGTTTACCTGGCTCTACCCACATGACTCACATAAACTGTGGTGTCCTGGGAGCTCAGATTTCATCTCCTTCTCTGCTACTACGAGATCTGCAACCAATGAGAGAAGGGCCTATGATGTGTGCACTAAGCCACTGCAATACCCACAGGAAGAGGGACTTCCATCCACAGACACGAGGGGTCTCAACGAGGCACCCGGCTGACGTACAGGCTCTGCAGGAGAACATCCTCTGTCTGCTGTAATGTCCGTCCCTTGAAAACCAATTCAGGAAAACAGCACTTTAGCCCACCACAAATCTTGCTCCAGGAAAGGTTTTTACCAGACGTCCAGAAGTATCTACGTTGCCTTCAACGCCAGTCACGGGAATCAGATAATCCCATGGCTGTCATCTCTCGGTAGCTGTAGCTACCTATAGCTAAAACACTGACTCCCTGCCAGTAACTTCTCCTGTAAGAACAGTGACCCTCAGTCCTGGCTCTGTCCTAGAACACACGAGCAGGCTTTAAAACATAATAAAACAATTCAACATCAAGGGGCTATCCACATGTGAGACAAAATAGAATTCAAGACAAAAAAAAAGTTTGGAGAAAAAAATGGTAGTTTTAGTACCAAATGGTTAACCCAACAGGGAAATTTAATTAACTACACCTAAAAATGGAGCCCCCAAAATACAGGAAGCAAAAACTGACAGAATTAAAGGGAGAAATAGATAACTAAGTAATAGTAAGAGACTTTAATACCCCACTTTCAGTAATGTATGGAGTGACTACGCTGAAAATCAACAAGGAAACAGAGGCATGAAAGACACCATAAACAAACTAGACTTAACAGATGTTTCTAGAACACTCCACCCAACAAGAGTGTGTGTTCTTCTCAAGTATACACGAACCACTCTCCAGAACAGACCAGGAATGAAATCATATAATGTATGTCCAAGGGCATAAAATTAGAAGTCAACAACAGAAGGAAATGTATGCAATTCACAAATCTGTGAAGATTAAATCACTCCTAAATAACCAATGGGTCAGGGAGAGATCACAAACAAAATTCAAAAATAATTTGAGATGAATGAAAACAAATATCAAACACCCACTTACGGATTACAGCTAAAGCAGGGTTGAGAGGGAAATCTGTAGCTGTACCTATATTATGAAAGAATAAAGATCTTAAACTCATCAAAAAAATTACTAGAACAAATTCAGCAAGGCTGCAGAACACAAGATGAATATATTAAAATCAAATGCATTTCTATATAACAGCAATCTATGATCTAAAAATGAAATTAAACAACTTCATTTACTTGTAAGTGTCAAAAAGAATAGAAAACTAAAAAACATCATTGAAAGAAATTAAAGAAAGTTTAAATAAATGGAAAGACATCCCATGTTCATGGACTGGAAGACCTACCATTGGTAAGATGGCAAAATTCCAAAATTAAGATCCCAGTTGATTTCTTTGCAGGTCTTAAATTCATATAGAAGTGCAAAGAATTTGGAACAGCCAAACCCACAGTGGAAAAGAAGAACACTTCTAGACATGAAAATATCTAAAAAGCTACAGCAATCTAGACCTTGTGGCATTGGTACACGTAGATCAACAGAATAAAATGGAGAGCCTAGAGATAAACTTTCACTCTTACAAGCCTGACAAGAAGACTCATCGGGGGAAGGGACAGTCAACAAATGACTAGGATAGTTGTAAATTCACCTGCCATAGCACTGCATCCAGACAATGGACTACTGGTAAGAGAAAGGAATGAAGTCCCATTATATAGTCCAACACGGATGAACTTTGGGAACATTATACCAAACAAAAGAAGCTAGACACCAAAGGCCACAAGTTTAGATTCCATTTGTATGAAATGTCCAGTATAGGCCAATCTGCAGAGATAAAAGTGGATAAGTGGGTTCCACAGACCGGGAGAGGGAGGAATGGGGAGTGGCTGCTAATGGGTATAAGGTTTCTTCTGGGGTGATGAAAATGTTCTAAAATTGGATCATGGCAACAACTGTGCTCTCTCTTAATATAACCAAATAAAGAAGCAAACTTCCTGGGAACTCTTGAGTTCTAAGAGGACTGGTGATATGAGAAATGAACGAACCACTCTTTCCCAGGATGGCATGAAATTAGTCGAATTCCTCCCTAGTTCTGCTGGTTTGCTCCCCAGGCAACATCGGGCTATTTGGGGGCAAAGCTGAGCAGATGTCCTATTTGTATCTAAAAGGGAAACCAGGGATGCCACCAAACATCTTATAGCACACAGGACATGCCTCTAAAACTAGGATTTATCTGGTCACCAAATGCCAGGCTAGATAACTTTTCTCTAAAGGAAGATCGATATTATTTAATTTCCTGCCTTTTTAACTTAAATAAGTAACTTACATTAATGGTTAAGAATAAGATATGAGGAATCAGTCAGACCTGGATTCAAATCCTGGATCCACTCCTTGCCAAAACCATGACCTTGGGTAGGCTAGCAAACTGCCATGGACTTTACTTCCTCATCTGTAAAATGGGATGATGAAACTGACCTCACAAAGTGTTATGAAGATTAAATGAGAAGATGCCCGGAACCAGTAAGGGCTAAGAGCTTTTTCTTTATTTTCTTAATCTCTTGAAGTGGGTTAGTACCAGGAAATGGTGATTAGGTCATCACAAAATAGGACTATGTTATCCAATAACAATTATTTATGTAAACTGAGACAAGCTATGAGCTGATAGAGAAATCGAGACATAACAGTTGACATTCCTCATTACTGTGTTATAATCAACTTAAGGAAGGCCAGCTCCTTACTCCGTCGTCATAGTAATACAAAGGTCCCATGGCCCGGCTTGTTTTCTTTCTGGCAAACATTTTCTGTGGATCAGACTGGGTTTTGTATGCAAACCCCTTGCACAGTGTCAGAATCTCTGCTACCGACTAGACCCACTGTCTTTCTGTTACTCAAAAACCAATTCATCGTAGTGGAAATTACCATCAAAAACAAGGCAAGATGACAGCCTGTCATTTGCTGTGGGCCTTTGTAATGGAGCCTGCCAGTTAGAATTGCAAAGAAGCGGTATAAACCATGTTTAAAACCACCTTCCACGTGGGCGTTTAGCCTAGCATTTAAGACTCCTGTTAAAGCGTCCACACCTCCTATCGCAGAGCATGGGTTCTGTACTCAGTGTGGACTCCTGACTTTAGCTTCCTGTTAGTGCAAACCCTGGGGAGCAGCAGTGATAGCTCACGTAGTTGGGTTCCTGCCTGCCCACGTGTGAGACCCAGCTCCCAGGTTCACTGGATCTCCCACTCTCTCTCTCTACCTCTCACATAAGGAAATTAAAAAAAAATTTTTTTAACACAGTAACACGTTTAAATGCTTATTGTGCAGCATGGGTTTCTGTGGACTTTTTTTTACCTCTTTTCACATCATCAAAACACAGGGGTGGGACGGATCACCAGCACTGTGCAAGGGACACTGATAGCTGGAGAGATCAGGTAATCCGCCCAGGGAAACTCTTCACGTCGACAATTTTTTTGTTATCAATTCATAATTTATGTATAAAGTATTTGCATTGGTTTAGTAAAAGACATCAGTTAAAAATCAGGAAAATGGGGTGCTATGGGGAAAAGCAGAAGACAAGAAGGTAATAGGCATTCCATGAAGTAAGATATGGCATCAGGGCCAAAACAACACAGGAAGCCATCAGCGGGCAGGGCAGGGCGACGTGCGGGGTCATCAGAAACACATCTGATGAGATAGAAGACTTTTTGGTACCACTGCCCTGTAACACCACGACACAAGCAAGTAAATCAGAAATGTGAGTGCTGCCCTTCCACACATGCTCTCAGAGAGGACACTGTGAACCCGTCATTCACATTCCCCATCACTTCCTCAGCAGCATGGTAGAGTGAGAACACAAACTCTGGAGTCAGATGGCTGAAGTTCAAACCTCAGCCCCGCCACTTTCTGGCGACATCATCTTCAACAAGTTACACAACTTCTGATACCTCAGCTTTCTCATCTGTAAAATGGAGATGGTGGTGGTGGTGGTGGTGGTGGTGGTGGTGGTGGTGGTGGTACCACCCTGCTGACAAAGCTATTGTGGAAGTTGCAAGTAAATAAAGCCCTGGGAGCAGATCTTAGACACCACTATGCACATGTAAGCTGTTACCACTCTTACACCTACCACTGTTTACTGAAAACTGACTATGTGCTAGGCATTGTGCAATGTACGGATAGAGCCTTATGCAAAGGTTTGAGAAGAGTAAGAAGAGAGAGTAAGAAAAACCAATGAGACAAAGTCAAGCTAAGTGCTATGCTGTGATTTAAGGAAACGTGACTGTCACTGGCAATGTGGCTAGCCTGCAAAATGAGGAGAGCTGGAGAGGCAGAGGCAGTTAGAGCGAGATCTAAAAGATAAGAAGCAACAGGCCAAGCAAGGGTGAGAGAGGACAGCAGCCTAGGCAGAACGAACAGGAACACACCAGGAGCCTGAAAAGAACTTGGATGGGAAGAAGGCAGGAGGACAGCCACGGCAGGATGGTGTCAGGACTAGTCAGGGAGATGCGCAGGAGCCAACTTAGGCATCTGGCCGAGGAGTTCGGGCCTGGGATCCCAACCCTGGCACTACCAACAGATAGGGCCAGATGGTTCTTTGTGGAGGGCACTGTCCCATGCATGGGAAGAGTTTCACACCATCTCCAGCCACCAAAAATGTCTCCAGATACCCTGGGGGTTACTCAACACTGGTTGAGACTGCTACATTAGAAGCAGAGGTGAGTGGGCTTGCTAATGGGTCAGAGTAGGGAGAGGAGCCAGTTAGTAAAACAGAGGACTCGGGATGATCCTTAAGTGCTCATAAGTGACAAGGTAAGATCATCTCACACATTCAGGGAGCCTGCACTCTATGCCAGTGGGCCAGCTTTTGAATCTCAGTGTCATTTAATCCCTCATTCAAAGAGTCAGCCACACCTAATGCGAGGGATTCAAGCTCAACTTCACAAGAGCACAGTCTGACAAGGACATTGACATACAGGCAAGTCAGAACAGGACGCACACTTCAGAGTGAGTAGAAGCATAAAGAAGGGCTCCACAAGGCACCAAAGCAGAGCCAGAGACACAGATTGAAACAGCACGTGCAAAGGCCCTGTGGTGTATAGGACATGGCGGGAGGGTGGAGACCAGAATGAAAAGAGCTGTAGCTGATGAGACAGGTGGGACCAACCAGGAGGACTCTGTATGATGTGATTTCATGGGTGATCTGGAAGCTACCATTAGCATTCCTATTCCTTTTTATTAACAATTGGAGAAAAAAAATCAAAGCTGACATCTGCTGTGTGCTCAGAGTATGTCAACACTGGCGCTGGATTCCCTGCAGATGAAGTACCTCCCCCTCCTCCAAATGGGAAAACCGCAGCCTGAAGGAGTTCAGTGACTTGCAGGGGCAGGGCCAGGATGGGACCCAGGCCGGCTGACTCTCCAGACCACGAGGGTTCCACAGCCGCTGTGCGAAGCAAGGCAACGGGACACCAGAGATGCGTGGCTTAGGAAGCTCATTCAGGAAATACGAACACCTGGGCTTCGCTCGTTCCAGGGAGTGGAAGAGAAGGAATTAGATGGAAAGGCAGGGGTCATAATCCAGGGAAGATCAAGAAGGTAGAAGGGAGCCAGGAGCTGGGGATGGGGTGGGGGTAGGGAGTCCTGGGGGTCAAGGCAAGAAGAGGAGGGTATGGTCAGCAGTGCCCAGGCTGCCCAATATAAGAACAGATCTGAACACCTGCTGGCTCTGACAATTAAGGAGTTTCCGGGTGATCTTCCCCAAGGGGCCAGGACTCACATCTCAGCTATGAACAGAAAGGACAAGACTCAGAAGGCCTCTGGTTTGAGGGAAAGCATGGGGCCAGGGAGAGACTATGGATAAGGAGGTGAGCAATGACAGGAAGAATTCTGCAAACCTGAGTGGGGTCAGTTAGACCTGGGGGAACAGAGCACTGTGGGCTCCTGGTCCCCTTCCCAGCCCCACACCCACAGCCCAACCTTTCCACCGGGGACTCTGACAGTCACAGGCACCATGGAGCAGAGCAGTGTTTCTCACACAGTGGCCTGGACCACCGGCAGTAGCCGCCTGGGTCCCGTCCCAGGCACGTTCTGGGAAGCTGCTGACTGCAGACCAGCCAGCTCAGACCCCAGGAAACCACACACTCAGGACCCTCCCGGCTCAAAGTGCAGTGTCCAGAGCAGCATCAGGGGCAATCACCTGGGGCCGCGCTAGCAATGCAGCCATCAGCCTCGCCTGCACCTGCTGCATCACATCACAGCCTTCATTTTACTGGGACGCCCATGTCTTGGAAATGCACACAATATTGAGAAGCGGTGGTCTGCAACGTGGGGAGGGTCTCGGGTGCAGAGAGAGGCACTGGGCACCCAGTAGCGCCCAAGATCTCCCTGCTGCTTTCCGCAGGACATAGCCAACAACAGGGTCTTGAAACTCCCACTATGACTCTGAGGTCCCATGCTCCTGCTGCCCGCTCTGCGACTAACGAGCAAGGTCAGCCACGTCTACAGACAATTAAAGTGCAATCTCTTTTTGTAGAGGTGGGAGGGGGTTGTCCCTGAAGTGAGTGAACCCTGAAAACCTCTGCATGAACCTGTGCACAGAGCTGCCATGGCACGCATGTGCCTGCAGGGGGCAGCAAAGCAGAGTGGTTCAGCACTCAGCCTGAGCCTGAAGGTGGGGTTTGGAAACCTTGGTTGTACAGTCCAAGAGCCTCAGCTGTTTACTGAAATTCTCTGAGCCTCAACTCTGCAGCTGTGTAAGGGGGGTACGAGTAGGGCTTACTCTGTAGGGTGGTGTGAGGACGCAACACAATTGTCCAAAGAGCATGAGGCACGGCACCTAGCAGAGAGTCTCTCCATGTCTCCAGGCAGGCGGCCTGGCCCAGAACCCCTCATACACGTGCACAGAGGGTCTCTGCCCTTCTGCATAGCCCTACCCTGCCCTGAGCCCACCTCTCCAAGTGCAGCTTGTGTGGCAGGACACCATCCTGTATTTTCACAGGGAAGAGGACACTGTATCCACTCAAAATGACAGATGTCTGTAGCTGTCTGGATGCCTGGCAGTGGCCGAGCCAGTGTGCAGGTGATAAAACCAAGACCTAGAAGAGTGAATTCTCTGCACCAAACCAGGACAAGCACCAGCAAATGTCTGTGTTCGTTCTGGTTTCTGAAATGCGCCACGGCTGCCCAGGGAACGGCTGGGCTGAGTGCGGAGGGCTGGCTCTCCCGGGGCCTGTTGTGCTACCTGCCACGCCCCCCAGGCCCTGCTAAGCACAGTGAATCCCCTACAAGCTGGGAATTAAAAGGAGAAAGCACTGAAGTTGCCAGGTGTGCCCCCCCCCACCCCTGAACACGAAAGACCCTACCCCTCATAAGTCTCTCTCTCTCTGGCCCTTAAATCCAAGCACAATATCGGGACACAGTGAACAGTGCTGAGGATGGCAGAGGAGGAGACAGGCTGTCCCAGCCATCACGCCTGCGAGGACTCACAGGAAAAGGAGAGAAGCTTCACCTTCTGAAGAAAGATTCATCAGCAAGGTGGCAGTGGGGTCAGGGAGGCTATGAGGAAAGGCAGGTAAAGCCCATCAATCAGGTGGCCCCTTTAAGTCCAGAGAGAAAGTGGGGGGGGGGGAGAGAGAGATGGAGTCAAGGGGGCCAGCACCGTGGCTCACTAGGTTAATCTTCCACCTGTGGTGCCAGCATCCCATATGGGCACCGAGTTCTAGTCCCGGCTGTTCCTCTTCCAGTCCAGTTCTCTGCTGTAGCCCGGGAAGGCAGTGGAGGATGGCCCAAGTGCTTGGGCCCTGCACCCGCATGGGAGAGCAGGAGGAAGCACCTGGCTCCTGGCTTCAGATCAGCACAGCTCCAGCCATGGCTTTAGATCGGCACAGCGCCGGCTGTAGCAGCCATTTGGGGGGTGAACCAAAGGAAGGAAGACTTTTCTCTCTGTCTCTCTCTGTCTATAACTCTACCTGTCAAATAGAGATGGAGTGAGGAGCGTGTGTTTCAGGTGGGACGAACCCTGTTCCTGTTCAGCAGTTCCCCTGGCTCCTTGGTAAGAGCAAAGCAGCTGAGAGCAAGCAGCAGTGAAGAGAGGGCACAAGAACGGATACAAGCACCAGTGCGCCCCCTCGTCCTGGGCCACGGCCGTGGTTCACGTGTGGATTCATTCAGCCAGTGCCTGCTGAGCATCTATCTGCCTTGTGCCAGGAGCCGCCCTGGCTTGGCGTGGGAAGTCGGTGAATAGGATGCGCGCAGTTCCTTCCCTAGACGCCTGGAGCGTCCAGTGTCCCTTGAGAGATGGCACCTGGAGCCCTCCACTGCACAAGGCAGGTGAAAAAGGTCCATGGAAAAAGTAATGAAAAGACGATGTGAGTTTCCCATGATCTTCTTGAAGTCCCCTCTCATACGCCTGTTTACGAGTCAAAGATAGACAAGGACAGTGCTATGGGAGCAGGGACAAGGGACATCCACCTAGCCTGGGAGGAAGGGAGAGAAGGCTTGCAGTAGGGGAGGTGGTTGCAGAATGGGAGGCCCCTGTCTTTATCCTTTGATCCACAGATCTAACCACTGAGTCATCCATTCAATCACCCACCCACCCGTCCCTCCTTCCATCCACCTACTCACCTTGCCCATCCAACCATCCACCCACTCTCCCATCCACTCATCCCCATCCATCCACCCACCCACTCACACACCCACACATCCATCCACCCACTCTCCCATCCTTCCATTCATCCACCCACGCACCCACTCATGCACACCCCCACCTTCCCATCCATTCATCCCCATCACCCCCTCTATGCACCTGCCCGCCCACCCATCCATTGTCCACTCATCCATCCACCTTCCTTCTTTGCTGAAGCCCTGGCTTTCACAGGTGTGTTACGGTTCTGTACTTCCTCAGCAGAGACGTCAAAGCCCGAGGTGATGTCAATCCTGTAAATAACCAGTGACCTTTGGGAAGCTGCCAGCGGGCTCATTTCTGCTTAGAAGGAGAGGAAAGCTCAGAAGAGCTGGGAGCTCCGTGAAGGGTCAGGACAGGAAAGCGCCTGCTCCGCAGCCTGTGAGAGCTGACTCAGGGAGCCGCGGTACTGTTTCCTAACTGCTTGTTGTGTTTGGATTTCTCGCCCGTGCTCTGCAGCCACACACAGGCTCCGTAGCAGGCTGCTCCCATGTAATTTTCCTCAAGGCCAGCCTGACATCAAAGGCTGCCAGAATGAAAGACCGGCAGGAGAAAACGCCTGGCAGAATTAACAAGTTACGTGACGACACAAATCTGCCTTTGTCCTCCCCACCAGCTGCAAGGGAAAACAAAAATATTTTTGAGATGCAGAAAGCAGGTAGAGAGAAGGGGAGGCCCCGGCATGAGACCTGGAGCATTTGTTAAACAGAGCACCCAGGCAAAGCGTGTTTGGTGTCTGTATCACTTGCATTGTTGTCCACGCTCGCCAAGGTTTGCTGTGTAGCAGGGCATGCTTATGCGGCCCTTGGCTCGTGTTCTCTTGGGAAATCCGCCCCACGGGGCCATGGGAAGTGTGTGAATGGAGCAGCTCCACAGGAACCCTGTCCCTGTCACCCTGTTTGCGGGCGCCATGGACTCTGGCATCGGGCTGATTCCTGACAAAGAGGGAGCCGCGGTTTTCCAGAGGTGCTCACATCATGTTGCCAGGTACGATCTGGTTTCCTAATGGTGCATGGGCCATCAGCAAGGTCAACGGCACTGAAGCGAGAGTTCAATGGCATGGCTCAGACACCGTCGCCATCAAGAACAGGTCTATCTGAGCAGCCCGAGGCTCACGGAGGAGAATGCCAGGGAGAGGGCCACCAGCCCCTGATGAGCAGGGCAGTGGTGCTGCGGCCCTGCACGGAGCCAGCATCCTTGTTCTTATTCCTCAGGCAAGTGGAGAGAGTGCCAGGTCACCCAGCCAGCCATCACTGAAGCCGGGACTTCAATTAGCCCGAGCCCAGGCGTGTCTAATAATGAACTCGCCAGCACCTAAGGCGCCCCATCGTTCCCTTTAAAGAGCTGCGTGAAGTAGATCTGGGCTCATTACAAGAAACACATTTCTCAGTACGCTCACGCTGAGATAGTGGGAAGTCAGCTCTGTTCTGGAAAAGCACGATTGTGGTGATCTCTCTGGCCTCTCAGATACCAAGAAGGCATTGGGGGGCGGGGCACTAAGCCACCATTGCAAACGCCAACATTCCACATAGGAGGGCCTGGATTAGAGTCCCAGCAATGCTTCCAACCCACCTTCCTGCTAATGTGCCCTGCAGGCCGTGGAGGATGGCCCAAGGACTTGGGTCCCTGCCATTCACATACAGACCCAGACTGAGTTCCTAGTTCCTGCCTTCAGCCTGCTGTAGCCCTGGCTCCTACAGCTGCTTGGAGCGTGAACCAGCAGATGGAAGATTGATTGATCTCTCTCTCTCTCTCGTGAACCAGCAGATGGAAGATCGATTGATCTCTCTCTCTCTCTCTCTCTCTCTCATCCCCATCCTCCAATCTTGTCACTCTGCCTTTCAAATAAATTGCTTAAAGAAGAAATTAAATAAAGAAAAGGGGGGAGTGCCTAAGAAACCAATGAAAACCAACCTTTCTGTCTGAACACCATAGAACAGTCTGTGAAAATAAAATTGCATGCAAAGCCCAGCAGATTTAAAAAAAAAAAAAAAAAGGACTGGTAGCTGCTTTGCTTTCAGCAGGAAACGAGGCGACACCAACCACCACCACCACCACCACCACCAAGCTCCCCCTTCTCCCTCCGAGCAGGGCCCTTGGCATCCAACCGGCACAACATGAAAAACACTGCTAGGAGCTCTGGCCCTCACTGTGCAGATGAAAAGCCAGGCCACACGGCAGAGCACTGGATCCTCGGAGCCCCAGCTGGTTCCCACCACAGACATCCTAGGCCCTGCACACAGTAGTGCTGTGCTCCAGGCAGTCTTTCTCTTTACACTTTGTTTTTTAATTGCCCAAGGACTGGCAATTGCATGTTCTTAAAAATGATATTATCACAATGGCCAGTTCTTCTCCAGAGCGAAGCAAAGGTCTAGCATTGTCCTCAATACTGAACAGGCATTAATACATTTAACCTCTGTGAGGTTGACCCTGGTTTTCATTATTTCCCCATTTCACAGATGAAGAAACTGAGGCACACAGGGCCTAAATAACAGAGGCAGAATGCACCGGGACCAGAACAAACCCAGGCCAGCCTGTGTCAGGACTGCATACACTCAGGCACCCCACACACCACCTCCTGTGCAAAATAATAAGTTAGGAAGAAAAACTACCCATTATCCCACCTCCTAGGGAGACCCACTGTTAACAGGGATATAATCTTGTCTGCAATACTTGTTGAGATTTCCAAAGGCTAGACACCTCTTGCTGAGAGCTTCATTTCTGGCTCGGATGAAGCCATTTTCTCTCATGGGCACTGCAATGAGTACACATAGGATCCGTGCGATTTCTCTGGGAGATAGCGCACACAGCTAGCCGGGAAAGCACAGCACAGCACTGGCCCGAATCTCAGGGCCGCCAGGCTACTTATAAGGCGTGCTCTGTTCAGAACGGTGTGCCCCCGAGGCCAGCACAACAGCTGGGATGCCTCGCGGCAGTCCCAGAGGCAGAGGGATGCAGAGCGAGCCAGACGCCGTGCGAGCAGCAAGCGTCACCTCCGTGGTTCAACGTGATGCGTCCTGTTGGTGTATGGGGCGACGGTCGGGCAGCAGCAGGTGTGCACTGAAGCCTGTCCTGCGAATCTGAAGCTTGCACCCGCCGTGAGGACAAGAACCGCGACTGCCACTCGCGGAACATTTGCGGTGTGACAGGCACTGCTCTAGGAGCGTGATGTTACAGAGTGTCCTTAGATCTTCACAAGCCCATGACACCTGAACTGCTGCTATGCACCCCCGAAAAGCTCTCCTCCTCCTCCTTGTGCAGGCACCACGAGTTCCTCTGGGCGGGGCTTAAGTACACAGGCACACGCCACACTCTGCTTCACCCTCCGTGCTGCAAGGAGGCCTTTGCTCTCCATGCAAGTTCTGAACCCTGCCTGGGACTGAAGACATCTGTCCCCCGGAAAGTCATTTGCTGAAACCCAACGGCAAGACACAAGGTGCTGGAGCCTCTGGACAGCGATTAGCTCTGCAGCGTGGAGCCCTCCTGAAGGGTTGATTAGTGCCCAAGAAGGGGACAGATAGTCCCCTGCCCTCTTTCTGAGGATTTGACAAGGAGTCGGCAATCGGCAGGCTGCAAGAGGGTTTGAACCTGCCCCAACGGTACTAGCCACCTGAACTCAGACTTCCGGGCCTCCAGGACCAGGACAAATACACATCTGGAGTGGGCACAATAGTGCAGCGGGTTAGGGTGCCCCCTGCGATTTCTGTGTCCCTTGTGGGAGTGCCAGGCTCAAGTCCCGACTCCTCCGCTTGGATCCACCATCCTCCTAATGTGCACCCTGGGAGGCACTGGGTGATGGCTCAAGTGCTTTGGCCCCTGCCACCCATATGGAAGACCCGGATGGAGTTCAGAACTCCTGGCTTGGGCCTGGCCCAGCCATTGCTGTTGTGGGCAAGTGGGGAGTGAACCGACAGATGGAAGATATCTCAGTCTCTGTCTTCAAGTATATGAAAATTAATTTTTAAAATAAATTTTTAAAGAAAGACAATGCTCTTGGCTAGACCCCTCAGTCGTCTGTGGCATGCTGTTCCAGCAGCCCAACTGGACACAGGCACGCCCCTCGCCGGGTCAGATGGCCTGGCCTTCCGGTTTTGGCTTGCACGCCCTTGGCTACCCTGGACACCATCCAGCGTCCTTCCTGACCCCAGGACCCCAGAGTACCCAGCGGGACCCCTTGGCAGCACGGGGCAGCCCTGCCAGTGACGGGCTTGTCTTCTTAGCTGCCCTGGGCCTCCTCTAAGGCAGGGATGTCCTGGCTCACCGCTGTCCTCCAGGGGTCATCCAGGGTCCAGCATACAGGCCGTGCTCTGAAAGTACGAGTTAAGTGAATTAATGAACGCGTGGACATGGCTCACGGTGGCTATGGTGACCGAGAAAACAGCTCACCCAGGTTTTCTCAGGCAGGGACCGCTCCAGCTACTGTCCCTCTCCACCCACTGCCTCTTTGGGCCAAAGTCACTTCTCCCGTGGGCTCAGCCAATGACAGACCCACACCTGCAAGACCCTGGCCTCCTCCGAAGGGCACCTGTGGCTCCAGGACTCCCATGGGCTCAGCCTCACCATTCTCAGACCTGCAGTGCAGTCCAAGGCCTTCCTGGCCTCCTCCTCCTTTCTTCTCTCCCCTTCCATCAACACCACTGTCGGAGACTCTCCCTGCCTTCCCCTTCTCCCACCCCAGGTCGACTCAACATCCGGTGGGGTCTTGGCAGAGCCTCTGTCCTGCCTGCTGCTCACACGCCACCCTCAAAGTCAGGGCAGCCCAACAGGTTCGTCTCCATGTCCAGCAACCCGGACGCTATGGGCTGACTGTCTAAATCTCCAAAATTCACAGAGTAAAATCCCAAGACGCAAGGGGTGGTATTAGGAGGTGGGGCCTTTCTGAGTTTATTCAGCCGTGGGGTGGAGCCGTCAGGACAGAATGCGCGAGCGAGCTCACCCCTTCCCTCAACCAGGAGGTGCAGCTGTCCAAGAACCAGGAATAGGGTCTCAGCAGCCAACTGAACCCATCAGCCCCTTGACCCTGGACGTTCCAGGCTCCAGGACTGTGAGAAATCCACGTTTCTCTGACACCCAGAGACGGATTCTTCTCATAGCAGCCTGGCTGGGCTAAGGAGAGTGAAAGAAGAGACAAAGGGAGGTGCTTCACCTCTACGTTCCTCTCCTGAGAAACTACAGGCAGGCCCTGAGTGACAGCAGGGACGGAGATGGGGAAGGGGATGGAGGCAGCAGCCGCGCATCCCTGCCTGGCACGTCTTAGCCAGGGGCCTCCACTGCAGGGAACCAGGAGCAAGCTTGGTTCGGACTCTAACGTCAGAGACCCAGCACAGTCCACATCAGGACCACTGGGCTGCCCAGCCGGCTGCTGTCCTGCTATCCGGGCACTGACACTGGTGTCCCTGTGCCAGCCCCTGTGCAGGGGGCTCCCTAGGACAAGATCGAAGGATATGCAGCAGGGTAACGGTGACAGCCTCATACAGGCTTTGGACTCAGGCAGAGCTGTGGGCAGGATCCTGCGACAGGGGCGCCTCTCCCTGGCCAAGGGCACAAACCTGGAACCCTCCTCACCAGGGTCACCCATTCTGCCAATAGGCCCAGTCCATCCCTGGAGCTCCCACACTCAAGACAATTCCAGACAATTCTACCCCTCCTTCCTGGACAGAAACAAAACTCTCAGCTCGGTTCTCCGCCCTTGCTGGGCAGGGGGTCAGCACGCGTCTCAGGCTGTATTGGCAGAATCCAACAGAACAGGGGAAGCGGACAAACCTTCCACCTGCCAAGACACAGTGGGAGCCAAGGTGCACCTTGACCCTCCACAGTCAAACCCATGGAGGACCCGAGACACTGCTGGCTGCCTCCCCATCCTTGGCCTCCACCAAAGGGTATGGATGCTGGAAACAACCAACCAAGGCTCGTGCAAAGGATGCCCTTTGGAGGGAGCAGAGACTCTATGTCAATTTGGTGCTCACTGAAGCAATTGCTTTTGCAATCACAACGGCCTAACGCTTTATGGGACTCGCCTGCAGGGATCCTAACAAAGGACCTGGTATTAACCAGGCCAAAAGCCAGCAGTTCCTGAAATATTTTCTAAGGAGGAGTCTGTAGTTACCTTGTGACCCCAAAGATTCTTTACCTTGTCCTCCCCGCTCTGAACCCTCAGCTAACTAGGCGTGTGACTCGCTGACGACTCTCCCTGCTCACGTGCTGGAACTAGAGGAAAGCACCACAACTTCTCTTTAAAACTATTTTCCCTTCTATCTCTGAAGTTTTTTTTAGAAAGCCATCAGACAACTGCAACCTAGCTGTGTCGCGGATGAAAATGCAAGTCTGCATTTTTTTTTAAAAAAAGAAAAAAACCCTGAAAATTAAAAGATTGCATAGTCACAGCCTAAGTTGGATCAGCAAAATCTGTCTGGATATGCCAAGAAAACAAAATCTTTTTAATGCCCTATGATTTTGCAGCCATTTAAATTTTATTAGCAATTACCAAGCCCGTTACCACTGACTGTACCTTGCAGTCACAGCCAAGTCCTGGCAGTGAGAACATGCTGGAACAACAGGGGCCCTGGCGACCAGGCCGTGCTCACCCCAGAAACGCAGAACCACCAACCTCCCTCTGTCCAGCTCAGGAGTCTCCCTCGCAGGGAGGGAAAAGGCAGTGCAGAGCGCTGATGGTAACGGGGCTCTCTGCACGTGGCAAGGACAGGAGGAACAGCACGAGGCTGGTATTTGTGCAAAGACTTGTATTCAAATGACGGCTCTAAAACGACTCCAAGTCACTAGGCTCTTGGCTGGTGACAGTGTTGGTGTTTAGACTGGTGGTTTCCAAGAAGGCAGTGGCAGGTCCCAAGAAGCAGCTGCTAACACCTGCGAGGGACAGGAGGAGCTCAAGTGGGCTTGAGGGGACTCCGGCAGTGGCCATCCAAGTCTCCCTGTCATCGCCGGAACAGGACTAGAAGGGCCACAGCCGGGACATGGGCCGAGCAGCCCTCACTGAACAACGGAACCAAACCTTCTGAGAATAGGAGGCGTGGTGCCTTCAGAAAGGAGACAGCTGCCCGTCTGCAGGAAGACGCGGCTCCTTCCGGTCCCTCTGCAGGCCCCAGGAAGAAGCCTCACCAGGGAGGCCATGCCTCAACCCCTTCCCCAACCCGAGTCTGCGTCCTCGGTCTCAGGTCCAGGAGAGGTAGCACCAGGCCGCCCTTCTCACTTCCGGGGCGAGAGGGGGGCGGGGGCATGGCGGTCAGCAGGGGCTTCCCAGTCCGAGGCTGCCCCGATCCTAGCCCCCAGAATGAGGTCCCTGGGGTTCACCTCCTGAAATGGCTCAAAGAAAGAGAAGCACTGACTTTGAAGGCACTGCCCAACTGGCACCTCCTGGGATTTCTGACACCCAACAGTCCTCCCTCAGCTCACACCACCTGTCAGCAAGGTCTGAGACCTTGTGGGAGCATCATGTGGGCCATCTATTAAAAACAAACAAGCATTTTTTTAGACAGCATTTACAAAAATTTATATTCATGTACATTAAATTCACATTTAGCGGAGCTTACTGGCTCCACTAAATAAAGAATTCAACAAATAAAAAGTGAAAAGTCCAGGGCCGCCAGCATCCCATGTGGGCACCACTTTGTGACCTGGCTGCTCCACTGCTGATCCGGCTCCCTGTTGATGCGCCTGGGAATGCATCAGAAGATGGCCCCAGTGCAACGTGGAAGAAGCTCCTGGCTCCTGGCCATTGCAGCCATTTGGGGAGTGAACCAGCAAATGGAAGACTCTCTGTCTGTCTCTCCCTCCCTCTCTGCAACTCTTTCAAATAAATAAATCTTTTTTAAAAAGTGACAAGACCATCATCCAGCAGGAAAATAGCTGTGAGCACAACAATCGAAGGAAAACACGTTCAACCTCACTCATATAAAGAAGAGGCTTAAATGGTCACAAAAATCACTAAACTATAATAGCATGCAATTCCCATCAACTTGTCAAATGATTTAAAACAAAATTTGATGCGAGGTATTCGTCTGCATCTAGCTTACTTCATTCCATAGGACGTCCTCCGGTTCACCCATTTTGCTGCAGATGATAGGATTTCAGTCTCTTTAGGGCTGAATAACATCACTTTGTGTGTGTGTGTGTGTATCCCTTTTCTTTATCTGTTCATCTGATGATGGACATCTTGGATGATTCCTTATCTTGGCTATTATGAACGTATCTTGGTGGAGCAGGTATCTCTTTGATACCTTTGAGTATATGCCCAGCAGTGAGATCCATCTTTAATGTCTGAAGGAGCCTGAGCAACCTGGAGACCCCTCCCCACACACATCCAGAACGTGATGCATCCCCCCACACACACACAGAGCGTGATGCATCTCCAGGGCAAGGAGAAGGGGGAAAGGGTATTTTAGGAAGTGCCTGCTGGTGCAAGATACCAGTACTTCCCCGTCTGTTCTCATAGCTGCTCCCATTTCCCAGATGAAGAAACCGAGACTCCAAGAAGGGACCCGCCAAGCAGACGCAGAGCTGGGAACTCAATAAAGCAGAACGGTGACTCCACACTGCCGATGCGAGTACAGCTAATATTTACCCAGTGCTTACTACGTGCCAGCTGCTCCTTGCTGAAGTCACACAGCTCCAATGGGCTTCAATGTAGACACTGGGGCTCCAGAGCCAGGCCCTTCCCACCCGCATCCTGCCTCTTAGCCCCCCAAGCAAAGCACCCCCGGGGAAAACATACACACATGGTGTAGCTAAGTGTTTGGAAACGTTCACCACCCTCGGCTGAAGTATCAGATGCTAACAATCGGAGAAAACCATCAGGCAGCGTTGAATCCAAGATGTCGCTACTCGCCATGCGCGCTCCTATTTTATGTACAGCTAAGAACTCAAACACACTACCACTCAAATGAGGATACCAAGTTCTCTTCTCCTACCAGAAAATGTCAAGAAGGGAAAAAAATGCTGTATTAGAATTAAAGAAATCCTGGAGGTCTTAGAATGAACAAGATGGTGAAACGCACGACAGATGCATCAGGGTCCCTGTGTGTGCACACATGTTCTAATGTCAAATCTGCTTTTTCCAGAAAACCTGACAAGCCCATTTTTTAGGTGCAAGTTCCCAGTTTATAAACATGGGCAACAGGTTCAAGCTTCCAGCGCCCTTGTACAGGGAAAACACACCCCAACAGCCCAAAAAGGCCAGGACCCCCAGCAGGACCCTCCCAGCTCCGAGGCCCATGAGACAGGTGTTTCATCTACTGCATCTGCCCCGCCCCCACCACTCCTAGACTCTGAGGCTTTTAGAGGCACAGGAGTTTCCCAGGCTGCCAATACAACCGGCATCCAGAGCTTTCCTCATGTGAGTGGCCAGACTGCGGCACCAGTGGAAGGACTTTTTTTTAAATTTATTTTCTCATTGAAACCACTCTTCCCAGGCTTCCAACCACTCCCCTTCCAAGGACGAGCTTGGTCCTGATCCATCAGCACTGTGCTATCAAAGAAGGGGTACACTGGGCCACCATGAAATGCCCCCGAGTAGATACAGCAAGGCAGGGCCGGGGCAGAGTGTGAGGGCCTTGTGCTGCGGGAGCTGCCGTCCACCTGGCACCTTCCCTTCTCCGTATCTGCCCAGGGCAGTGGGCAGATCAACTGCACTGCCACCTGTGGACCCCGTCTCATTAGCTACAGGGCCTTTGCAGATCTCAATTAGGGCAGGCCCTGAGCCAGGGTTCCCATCCTTGTAAGAGGAGGGAGAGCTGGATGTGGAAGTGTAGAGACCGAGAGAGACACACGGGGGCGCCATGCAGGTGGGGGTGACAGAGTTGAGAGCCGAAGGGCAAGGCCATGCTGGCTGGCGGCCACCAGACTCTGAGGAACTGTGCCTCACGGCCTGCAGAGGGGGCAAGGCCAGCACCGGAAACTGTGAGCAAACACTTCTGTGGCTTGATGTCGCCCCATTATGGCATTTTGTTGTAGCGGCCCCAGGAAACTCGGACACTCAGAGCAGTTTGGAGCACCTTGAAATTCTCTACTTAGGTTAAAGTTATCACCATCTTCTGGGCCTGGCGTGGTGGCACAGCGGGCTAAGCTGCCACTGGCAACACCGATTTGAGTCCCGGCTGTTTCACTTCTGATCCAGCTTCCTGCTGATCAGCCTGGGAAAGCAGCAGTAGATGGCCCAAGTGCTTGGGCCCCTGCCACCCATGTGGGAGACCCGCATGAGTTCCAGGCTTCTGGCTTTGACCTGGTCCAGCTGCAGCCATGGGGCCACCTGAGGAGTAAACCAGTGAGTGGAAGAGCCTCCCACCCCCATGACTTCGCTTTCAAACACAAAATCTTAAAAAAACAAACAAACAAACAAACAATCAAAAACATCATCTTCAAAAACCTAGCAGAGGCCTTTTAGAAAAGTCGGCATGAGGTTAAATTCACGTAGAATCAACCTGCGAGCAAGGAGTACATGTGACAGCAGAGGCAGAGACTGTGGCGAGCGGCTGGGGGCCAAGGAACCCCAAGGACAACTGGCCGCCCCAGAGCCAGCTTCTTGGAGGCCACCATTTGGATGGGATCTGGGGCTTGTCCCACTGCCCTCTGCCTAGTTCCTTACCCTGCCAATGTAAGCTCACAGCCTTGGGATGCGCAGTTAGGGCCTGAACAAGTTTGAGAGAGACAATTCGATCCCAAGAGTCAGAGTCGTACTTGCAGACTGTTGAAGGGAAGCAGCCGGATGCCTGTGAACACCCCCGCAGGACAGCTGTCACTCACTGTGTCACAACTTCAAAGAGCACAGCGGGGGCAGGAGGATGCCTGCGGCCCATATTGGGATACTTGGGTTTCAGTCCTGCCTCTGTTCCCGGTTCCAGCTTCCTAGTCACAGAGACTCGACGAGGCAACAGTGATAGTTTAAGTAATTGGGTTCCTGCCACCCACATGGGAGACCTGGACGGAATCACCACAAATGCCCAGGCTCCTGGCGCTGGAGGTCAGAGGTCAGAAGTCAAGGTGCTGAGGGTTTAGGGAGTAACGCCCCCAACCCCAGCCTCTCTCCTTGGCCTGCAGATGGCAGTCATCCCTCTAGATCTCTGTACACCAAGTACCCTATGCCTGAGGACATCCATCCCTCGGGATTAGAACCTCCCTCAGGACCCCATGGAACTCAATTACCCCTAGAAACCCGACCGCCAAACAGTCACAGCGGGAGGCACCGGGGGTTAGGACGTCAACACCGGAATTTGGGGTGGGGAAACATAAGTCGACCCAAAACCAGGCACTGAAGGAGAGGCTCCCTGTCTGGTAGCCGCAGCCCACAAGCCATGGACAGGTGGCCTTCCCAGGCCACAGCACGCCAGCTGTCCCCAGCCCCTTCTCTGAGAGCGGACATGAGCTGTATCCATGCCCCGGAAGCTTCCTGATGTCCAGGAGTGTGCCAGGTGGAGCCAAGCACGAGACGCCTTGGTGAAACAGCTGACATCCTTCGAAGCCCAGCCAGGATAACAACTCAGAAACCAGGTTTTACCCTCATCTCTACCTGCTGGGCCACACGAGGTTGAAAAGAAAACATCATGTGTGGCACCACCTAGAGGCAGAAGGCGAGGCCGGCGCTAGCAAGGCAAGAGGATTTCTTTCCCCTGTGGCGCTCCTTACTCCAAAGGTGCCCTTTCAAAGGCCCCGCCCGGTGGGTCACTGGCCTCACGCCACAGCAAGGAGAGGCCTTGCGTGGGCAATGGCTGCGGGTGGTAGACACGCACAACTCTCAAATGCTAGGTGCGGTTATTAAAATGTCATCATTTGGCAAGGTCTCCCAAGTTAGTCCCCTTGCACTGCCCACCCTCCCCATACCACACACATGGCACAAAGGGCCAGAGAGTCCAACAGGATCCCAGAAGCAAATTGGCACAGATCAAACAAGTGGGCAGCCTGCGGGAAGTGCCGGCAAAGGCTCCTGCCCCGAGAATCGGCGGCCTCATGGTGGAGAACACAGAATCCGGCAAAGACAACGTCCGCACAAGGGAAGGTGGTGCCTGCCCTCAACTCCTAAGCAGTGGGCGCGACTTCCCGACAGTGGAAGACAGGAAACAAGGTGAGGGCCCGGTAATCCGTAATGAAGTGATATCCCACCAAGCCGATGTGCTGTTGTGTAGGCACCAAGATGACAAAGAGGAACATGAAAAATGAAACCTAAACACTGTTCAAATGCTGCCATGGAAAACAGATTGCAATCTAAAACTGATGGCCACTGGGGAAAAGCCTGAATGAAAGCTCGCACAGTGCTATTAGCAGATAAGCTGGGACACGAGCAGTGTGGGAGTCCTTCTCCCCCGTTTCTACATCATCTGATTCGCTAAGCCCCTGGACAAAACATTCCTTCCTGTCTGGTGAGAACGCTCCCTCGGCCTTGGGCACCGGAGAGCCGCTCGCCGGCTCACAGCCCAGCATGAGACCCTCTGCGGGCAGGACGCAAGTTCCATCGCTCTCCTTGTTAAGCGCGGTTGTCTGCTCAGTGCCAAAGCACTCAGAGCACTTGAGGTGATGGCCTCTCTGACGTGAGAACCGGGAACACCTTCGCTCTCCTCCAGGCACACACCCGGGCATTCCAGAGAATCCAAGAAGGGCTCTGTGACTCATGGCGGGAGACATGGAGCCACTCCCCTCCCTTGAAGCAGGTGCCACGGATTCTACACAGGCCACTCACGGGGCAAAGACGGTCAAGTTGCCCGCCCTGGAGACCTCAGTCCTGCCTTCCTGGCTCAGCCTGAAACCATGGTGTGTTTCTGCCACTTAAGTATCGATGAATACCTCAGGCAATCCTAACCATTTTGACTTTGGCAAGAGTAAGACCCAACACCCAACACATTACAGCACGCATGTCTCACTAGGCAACTGTGAACACTCAGGATCACAAGGTAGCCAAGGGGTTTGAATGTTCAGCAGAAACTGAGCAGCAGTTCAATCAGACATCTCCATGACAACAACCGTGTACCACAGCATGTGCAGACTGACCAGTAGTAACAGCTACAAGCCCCCTACTGTATACAGGCATGGCACCCTGCTGCATGCTTTCCACACGCTAACACTTCAACAAGGCCAAGTATCATAAACCTAATTTTGTCTATTTCAGAGAGGAGAAATTGAGGAACCAGGAGATTAAACAGATCTCTTGACTCCTCCCCATGGCTGAGGCTTAGAACATTCTAGAAACTTTCAAAATCAAATTGCTCGCTAAGAGTGGAGGGCATGTTCAGATCTGGACAGAGACAGTTCTTCTCCAGGGCTCACACGGGGAGGGAACATGTAAGAAATTTAAAATGAAAGGGGGCTAGCACTGTGGAGTAGTGGGTAGAGCTACCACCTGTAGTGCCAACATCCCTTATGGGCGCCAGTTTGAGACCCGGCTGCTCCACTTCTGATCCAGCTCTCTGCAATGGCCTGGGAAAGCAGTGGAAGTTGGCCCAAATCCTTGGGCCCCAGCACCCACATGGGAGATCTGGAGGAAGCTCCTGGCTCCTGGCTTCAGATCGGCACAGCTCCGACAGTTGCAGCCAATTGGGGAGTGAACCAGCTGATGGAAGACCTCTCTCTCTACCTCTCTCCCTCTCTCTGCTTTTCCTTCTCTCTCTGTGTAACTCTGACTTTCAAATAAACAAACAAATCTTTAAAGAAAAATAACTGCTGGGCAAGCCTCCATCACGCTTAGGGGTTAAGGGTAGGAAATGAGAAAAAAACGATGGCTGGCAGCCAAGAACCAAAGCAAGCAGCCCCCAGCACTATTTCCAGTACTATTCTCTCTCTGCCACATCTTCCAGTTTGGTCACGGATTCTAAAGCCACAGGGCTAGACTGACAAAGGACACAGAATGTTCCAGAAGACGCCCTGTCACACAGCTGCTAGTGACAAAGCTGGGACCAAAGGAAGGACCTGACCTAATCCTGCATTTGTTCCTTGAACTCCTCATGAGCTGACCATGCCAGCTCCGTTAATAGCAACCCTCACTCACAGGCGTGCTGCACCCCGAGAATGGCCATGGCACACACTTGTCCAGTGTTTAGTAATCCTCAGAACTGGACAGAAGGCGGAGCTCTCACTGCTCTCTCACTGCCAACTCAACTGCACATGGCACACATCTAGGCATTTAGGAGCCACGCAAGAAATAGGGCAAAGCTGCAAGTCACAATACGTTTTGAAACCAAGTCTGCAGAAGCAAAAATACATTACATAGAGTGGCCTATTCTAGAAAATTACAAGCAACAAGCCTGACAAGCCCTTCCCCAAGAATCCCTCCAATGTTCCCCTCTCCAAAATTTCTGAAGAGAGCATGAGCAGGCATCGGGAACTTGGGACCCCTTTGCTGGGTGACAGGCTAGGATCAGAGTGGGTGGCTGGCCCAAAGGAAGCCAACCGAAGGGAGGGCGTGGCTGGCCCCAGAGGGTGGGCTCCAAACCCAGGGCTCCTTCCTGTGCATCACTCGGCAACAGCTGTGTGCAGAATCAAATGATTCTCACTCAGCCATTTCTTCAGCTGGCCTTCAGGGGGCCGGCAGGTTTGGGACCAGAACACACATCCTGACAAAGAGGCTTCGTGGTCGGGTGCCCAAAGCGCATTCAAGAGCCAAGAACTGCTGTCCAGCCACGCGGCCCCAAGGAGTTGCCTTTCGCACACACCTGTGCCCCAACTTGCTTCCCAACTGCCAGGCCGCCCAGGAGGATGACCTCGAAGTACAGTGGCCGAGCTCACCCTGCAGAGATAGACTTTGGGAGGACGAGCATTCCACCCCCACGAGGCAGGGGTCACTGGGATCTGACCCCCCGTGCTCTCTCGACTCACATTCTAGTGTCTGTTCCCAGGTCTGGTCTATCGCCAATACAAATCCCACATGTTTCAGGGGCACAGAACAGGTAAGAGGCTGAGTAAGGAGGTGAGCAGGGGAGGATCACAAAGACCCCCAGAACCTGGTGGTACCATCTGAAGAGGACACCCCCAGCAAAGGGCCAGGCCACGTCCCTGTGACAGCAAAAGAGGTTGGGGGATGCGAATTACGATGGATTCAGAACCCATGGGGTGCAGGACACTTGGCATGATGCTGTGCCCTGCTGTCTGTCAAGAAAACACCACGATGTACTGTGGGATGGGTACAGGCATAGGCATGCTGCCTGGGGTCAGCATTCCTGGGTTCCCATGCTAGGTGTGCTTCTGGCTGGCTCCAAGATCCCACAGTGACATAACCTCGGGGAGTCTCAGACTGCAACGGCAACACCCCAGGCTGGGGCTGGGGGGATCCCCTGGATTCCCCAGGCTGTGGCTCCAGCGCCCCAAGGCCATGTCCCCAAGGCCGCACTACTCACGGCACTCCTTCTCGTCGCTCTTGTCGAAGCAGTCGGGGAGCCCGTCACACTGCCAGGCACCCGGGATGCACCGCCCGTTGCTGCACATGAAGTTGCCCGGGATGTTGCATTCGTTGGTGAAGTTGTTCCCGGGGAGCAGCTGGCTCTCTGCAGAGAGGGGGGACAGGGAGGTCAGACACACAGCCAGGGCCCGAGCCCCCATCCCACTGAGAGGGCCACACTCAGCACAGGGGAGACGGCAGGTAAGTGACTTCAGCTCACTGGGCCTCGCTTCCCTCAGTGAAATGCACGGATAATCTGCCGTACCCCACCTGCAGGTCTAATGGAGAAACAGGAGAAAGCACCTCGGTGTCTGTCTGGCACCAAAGAAGTGCTTGTGTTTTGTCCAATCTCCATCAAAAAGACTGGTTGTAAAATCAAACGTTTGGGGCTGGCACTGTGGCGTAGCAGGCAAAGCCACTGCCTGTGGTGCTGGCATCCCATATGGGCACCAGTTCCAGTCCCAGCTGCTCCAGTTCCAATCCAGCTCCCTGCTAACATGCCTGGGAAAGCAATGGAAGATGGCCCATGTGCTTGGGACCCTGCACCCACGTGGGAGACCTGAATAAAGCTCCTGGCTTAGGCCTGGCCCAGCTCCAGCTGTTGTGGCCATTTCGGGAGTGAACCAGTGGATGGAAGATCTCTCTGTCTCTCCTTCCCTTTCTTTTCATAACTCTGCCTTTCAAATCAGTCAATCAAACAAAAAAATCATGTTGTTCTCTGACCATCTGTGTCTACAGACTTAAGTTCCAGACAAGAGTGAGCACTAGACTCCCAACACCTCCAACACAGGAGCTGGCAGGGTCCTTCTGGGCTGCACTCTCTAGTCCCAACCATCACAGAATTCTTGAACTGGGGCCAAGTCGGCAGGAATTCCAGGAGATCACCTCACTCTAGGAAGCAGGAGCTTAGTCCTGCAAAACCGACCAAGGCCCCCACTCAAAACCACCGACCCAGAGGCTGCAAAGTCAACAGAGGGCCGGGGTTATGGCAGTGGGGACAGGGGTCCTACAGGCAGATCTTTCCAGATAGCCAGGATCTGCTTTACCGGATCTGTCCACACCAGAGTGATCAACCGCTGGGAGAAGAGGAGTCATAGTAAAATAGTCTCAGGGGAAGGGAGGAAAAAAGACAAGTCTCTTGGCACAGCACAGTTCCAGGGTTCCCTCCCGAGTCGTTCCGTAAGCGTTTATGGGACATTTACGACCAGACACTTGGGCTCTGTCCTACAGATGCAAAGCTAGGCTTCTTCCGCCAGGCTGGAAACACACACACACACACACAGGCATACTAACAATTTTACTGCTGTGTGCTGTAGTTGCACATCTGCCTGGGAGTAACAGCAGCAGAGAAGGGCCCATCTTTCACAGCTTTGCCCAAGAGCAGCGTCTCAGTCTCAGGATTTCCGATCCCCGACCTCGCATCATCCTGCCAGCGTGCTCTGAATGCGCCACCAGCGACAACCTTCGACCTGCTGGATTTCCTACAAACCCCTACACAGCCTTCAGCAAACGCCTTCTAGGCTGCCTTCCCTCGGAAGCATTCACTGGCTTCTCCAAGCACAAATGAGCACTTACTCTGGTGGCTGGCGATGGGACGACTGGGGTGATGCTAAAAGTGTTTTTCAACTGGAACAAGTGGACAACAGCCAACTGGAATGGGCACAGCCATAGACAAGTGCAACACGGCAGCCATCACACGCCGTGGATATTCCCTTGGAGAGCATCAGCCGCGCCGTACCGTATTAATAACATACACATGTTTCCCTACTGAAACGGGCTTCCATGGTTCACTGGAGAATTCTAGAAGAGCACAGTGAGGAACTCCACCCTGCCTGCTACTCACATCAGAATCTACAAATGTCCCATTTTCGCTCCTTACTCCATCACCCCTACAGATGGCCAAGACCCAAGACTCCATCGCCACAGCTACAGCACCAGCCCAAGTGGCCACCATCTCATACCAGGATTCCTGCCTTGCCACGACCTCCCCGCCTCCCATCTTATCCACTAAATCATGACATTTTCTCACTGCAAAGAGCCAATGTTAAGATAAAGTCAAAATTCCAGGGAATCAAGGCAGATTTCAGGAAAGAGGGAGCATTTTCAGTGGATGGATACACCGAGATGGGCTTGAGGCTGAGGGAGGGAATTGTTTAGCAAAGACTTCTTGTAGGAAGTCACAGCCCAGAGTATGGAATAAAAACATGCAGCCCTCTTAGGAATTGCAAATGTGTTGTGTTACTCTTTCTTCTATTCTATGGCCCAATCAGACATCACTAATCAATCACAGCATCCTGTTCCCATGAGCCCAGATTCAATATCAGACTCCTAAGGCTAGTCTCCAGAAAACCACCACCACCTCCAAAAGAACATGAAACCCATTCACCACCTGTAGGTGCAGACTCATCCACAGAAGGAGTCGTAGGAGGGGAACCAGGAGGGCTGGCCAGGGGCTGGGTCCCAGCTGCACACCAAATGCTCAGCCCAGAAAGCACACTCTCTCCAGCTGACTCTGAACAACCGCTTCAGGCTTCACCCGCAAGCAGTAGGCTCTGCAGGGCTCCCGATTGTAACCGTCATTCGCTTTGGTTTGGAAGTCACTTAGGCTTGCTTTTGTAGAGCTGTCTCCCCAAAGGCAAGCCCCCTAGAGAGAAGTCACTGCAACCGTGGCATCTTGTGCTACACAGATTTCTGGAGCCAGAAAATCGGCCAGATTAGATTGCAAAGTGCTTGCTCTGAGAGCCAACAACCCGTTACACACAGGTGGTCCCTGGCATGGCGGATAACAGAAGGCCACATTCTTTGTGCTCTTCTGAGCAACTCCACTAGGGGGCACACAGAGTTATGTGCTAACAGGGGTGGGGCACCTTGGCTCTGCCAAGACCTCTTTGGATATTTATAACATCACTCGTGCGCATGTACAATTATCAACTTATAAATTACCCTGCTATAGATTTATGGAACTTCGAGTCCCGCCTGCAGCTGCCTTGGGCAGGACCAGACCACATGGTTTCATGGGCCTTCTATGGCCTGCGGGCTGGCTGTTCCCCACCCTCTACGAGAGAGAACCACACCATTGGCCTCAAAAGCAGAAGCAGAAATCTAGGCCACAAGAGAAAACCTTGTTGATTTTGCCTCCAAACCCTTCCGCAAACCCAATGAGCCTGACAGCACCCCCTTTCAACCTGTAGTTCCTGACAGCGGGTGGTTTGGGAACCTAGGGCAGAGTCTGGGGCCATGCTAGGTTGCCATAACTGGGGATAGGAAGCGTTCTACTGACAGGCAGTAAATAGAGGCCAGGAACGGAGTCACACACCCCCCACAACGCACAGGCCAGTTCCGCACAATAACGAAGCAGGTGCCGACGCTGGGACACCCCGGTTTCAACCCCCTTCCAGCCACTGCTTCTCACTCCCTCCAGTTCCTTCTCGTCACACACAGTGAGGTTTTTCAAAGCAACCGACGGTTTCTCTGTGCCCTTAGAATAAACCTCAGACTCCTGCCATGGGCTGCAAAGCCCAGCAAGACCCGGCTTGGCCTAATCTGCAACCTCGATTCGAACCATTTCCTCCAAGCCAGTAACGTCCACCCTGGGGCCAGGCCTCCCTGCATGCTGTCCGCGGGTTCTAGAAGTTTCTGCTGCCAGTCTTTCACTTGGTGTCATGAGCTGAACTCGCCCCAGCCCTGAAACTTACATGTTGCTGTCCTAACCCCTAGCACCTCGCTATGTGACTCGATTTGCAGATAGGGTCTTAAAAGAGACCATGAAGGCTACCAAGTAGGATGCCCCCAGCCCATATCAGAGTGCCTGGGGTCAAGCCTCACCTCTACTTCAGACATAGCTTCTTGCCAGTGTGCACCTGGGAGGCAGCAGGTGATGGCTCAGGTGCTTAGGTTCCTGCCACCCATGTAGGAGACCCACATGGAGTTCCTGGATCCTGGCTTCAGCCTGGCCCAGCCCTGGCTGTTGCAGGCATGTGGGAGTGAACCAGCAGAGAGATAATCAATCAACCTCTCTCTCTGCCTTTCAAATAAATAAAAGTTTTAAAAAATGGGATCACTATGCTGAGGCCTAATCCAATTATCCTGGGGTCCTTAAAGAAGACAACAGAACAGACACAGAGGGGAGACATGAGCAGACGCTGCAGGAGAGCGCCCCCTACAGGCCAAGGAGAGTGGCCTCAGCAGAAACCAACCCCGCGGACACTTTGAAGGTAGACTCCCAGCCTCCTCAAGTGTGAGCAGATCCGCTGTGTTGCTTAAGCAGCCCAGTCTGTCATCCTTTGTTATGGCAGCCCAGTGCACACACACCCTTCCTCGCCCCTCATCCATCCATCAGCTTCCAGCGTAAATCACTCGCTCTGCGATCCCTGTGCTGACACCCAATCTGAAGCTGGGCCCGTATTTCATTCAGGCCACGGTCCGGCTTCTCCTTTCTCCCAGCTCGTGCTCACCCGATCACTGCACCTGACCGAGTGCTCCTTGAAGGCAGAGCGCCTCCCTCTGATTCAGTTTCACAAGCTTGGCCTCAGGCCCTCCATCAGTCTCCAATAAATCCCCGTGGCCTTCTAACAAGAGGATCAAAGGTTTGCTCCTCACTTACTCTCCACCTCCCTGTCTTGCTTGGAAAGTTCCCTGTGTCCCATTGTCGCAGGAGGTGAGTGACAGCCGCACATACGTTGGTAAGATAAGGGACATGGTGGTGTCTGGCTTTGCACAAGCAAAGGACCACCGGGTCTGCTTTAAGAGAGGTTAGGAATCTCATCAGCCTGGCAGCAACAGTTTCTAGGGGCTGAAATATCCATCCCATCTCCTGGGACATATTTGGAATCCCCAAAGGACAAGCACTAGCATGAAGTTGGCTAGCTGGACTTTCTCCTCCTCCCTTTTTTTTTCATTAAGCTGAAAAATGAAAAAGCCCGTTTCCACTGCAGCACATCACTCGCTTAAAATAACTACACCATCTGCACCGAGAATAGGGGGGAAAAAAAAATCCCAAGACCTCCACCACGGACAAAGGCAAACAGTCTGCATGGCAGCTTCTTCCAAGCTTTCCACAAATCAATTGGTGTCAAAGGGGTCCAAAAGCAGGGCACCGACAAGAACGCAGACAGCTGGTGCGCTCCTGCCTGGGTCACTCCAGAAGACACAGTGAGTGGTGCCGACGTCCCCAGCGGGGACAGTGGGACCTCCACCCTCACTGGAACGTCTCCTCTCCCTCTGCTGGTCTCTCTCCAGAGGGCGCCCCTTACCATGTGCCACGTAGAACTGACAGCACAACCCATCCGCAGGCCCTGCTTTCAGACTTTCTCCAGGTGGCCTTCAAGTTTATCCATTGCTTCCTGACAATCCGGGTCTGCAGGCTCCAGGAGCAGCAAGCAAGACACACACTCACACACTCACACACACACACACTTACACAGGACCAGACGCACCTGCGCCTCAGCGCTCACTTCTGCAGATCTCACACAGATCCTCCTGAGCCTCCCCAGAGAAGGAACCAACTCTTCCTGCTGCCTGGTGCCAACACACACAGTGTTACACGGCCACTGGGAGAAATCGTCTGTTCCTCATCTGGCTCACTTCTTTAAACACACACACACACACACATGCACACACACACATGTAAATACACACAAGCACAGACAAGGCCACCAAGGGAGTTTGGTCTTCAATGATATGCTTGTAAACATCCCTAGAAACCCCTACAGGCCGCTTCCACCCTAGACTACTTAGTCCTCCTCACAGCACCAAGGATCAGACAGAACAGAGGCGTCTGTCCCACGTACTTCCCAGTGCCATTCGGATGTCATCAAGCTCACTGAGTCCTGTAGGAGCTGTCAACCGAAGGGAGCAGTCACGAAAAAATGTATGTCTGGGGCATGGATGTGCGTCTGGCTCCAAGCCCTAGAGCCAGCCTGGGCTCCAGCTCCATCTAAACTCTGCACACGGTCCCGACCGCTCATCTCATTTCAGTGGCCCCTCCTCAGTTTATCTATTCCAGGAAAATATAACCTGGACAAGTAGCTGAGAAGGTCTGAAGGGACCTCAGCTTTCTTGGGGTCCTTGGCACTCACAGGTTTCATAATTACAGTGACCGTTACCCTGAAGGAAGATTGTATGTAATTTTGCAACAGGAACAACGTGTGGGTGGAACGAGGACCCGGCTAATGCGTGCCCTGGGCTGTGCACCTTGCACAGCCTCGGGGTGCGCGTCTCCACAGGCTGCGAAGCAGCCACCCTACACAGTGATAAATGCTTTGTTTTCTTCTTAGAAAGCGAATTAGCAAAGAAAGCCAATGGCTGGCATTAATGAGGCGAGCGGAGAGAGTGGAGGGGTCCAGGAAAAGGACAGTTTTTCACCAGGAAATGGCTTTATAAATTATTTTCCCCTGTATTTATAGCCTCATTAAGAGCCTGAAGCTGTTACTTACATTTTTTAGTTATGCTTCATTGCGTTTCATAAAGAAAATTATGTCAGAGCGGCATGAATGCAGCAGGGATTCACACAGCCGCTGGCACGTAGGCTGGCATGGTCTGAGGGCCACGGCTCCGGGGGCCCCACGGTAGCACAGGAGGATACTGTCATCATGGTGCCAACCTGCCGGGGAGCACTGAGCCCCAGCCTCCACCCTGGAGCTCACCCCGTCTTAGGCTCCCTTTCACAACCCACAAGAAACTGATCGTTGCCGACTTTTCACTAGAAGACTACTTAACCATGGCTTAAGCATCAGCTCATTTTTGTCCAGTATAACAACACCCCTTCGAGGGAGGAACTATGGCCATTCTCCAGATGAGGAAACTTGGTTGGAAAGTTCCCTGTGTCCCATTGTCGCAGGAGGTGAGTGACAGCCGCACTGCCCATTGCCACTCTGAACAGGTCAGCAAACGGCCAGCCCGGAGTGCTCCAGGTGGTGCAGGTGCAGACCCAGAAGCCAAAGGGATGTTATGTGGGTACTTACATAAAGGACAGAAAAAAACGATACCCCACCAAGTTTCTATTGAGGAAATGCAAAATATTTGCATAATCACTGAGAACAACTTTCTGAAACAGATGCCTACTACTTTGGGGAAAGGGTCATTACCATTTTATTTAATTGAGGTCCAAAGTTACTGTTCCCTATTATTAAAATCTATTGCAAATATCTGGATTTTTCCTCCTAACCATTTAAACATAAAAACCTCTCCCTATTTGGGAAGCATCTAAAATAGGTAGCGGCTGAGTCCAGCATGGCTTGCCCACTGACCCCTGCACTCAAAGACGATGGGTCTGTGCAGAGTAGGGACAAAGGTACCCAATCCCCAGGCACGCCCCCCCTCTGTCCCTGCACCCATCACACTGAAACCAGCCTGCTGCTGTCTGTGAGCTGCTCCCATGCCCGAAGGCAGAAGCCTAAGCCATGCTGTTGCCCCGGCAGCCTCTCCCCTAGCCAGTGTGGGCACCCAGCAGACCCACCTGCACACCTGCGGGCCAAACAAGCAGAGAACAGAAGCTGCTCACACCTAAGAATCCTGCAGTTCCCACCCTCCTACATTCCTCCGCCTTATCTAAACTAGATGGAAACTCCTACTTCCTCATGCAAAATCCAATGAGACAGGGCCTGGGGGTCACTCTGAGCTCCTGGGGGCAGCAGCACTGGAGGAAGGAGCTTGAGGCAGAGCTGTCAGAAGCACCTCTGTGTCCCATACCCACATCCTCACCGCCAGCCTGCCGCACCCAAGGCCAGGGCCAGAAGCTGGAGCAGCAGCTGTCCTGGGGCGCCCTGCCTCTTCAGCTCCCAGCCCTGGCAGCAACAGGTGGGCTGTGGGGTTTAACTGAAGGAGGAAGGCAGAGACTTCATGAGCAATTTTTCAGGCTTGTGATAAGCCAGGTTCAGGCGAGGGCCAGTGAACTCCACATTTCAGCATTTCTGAGCCATGGGATCAAGAAGGGATACTTGGCTTCGGCTGCAGGTTCAGTCCAGTTGCTGTGTGCAGGGAGGAGGGTGACAGTTTCCACAGTCCCTGGGAAGCCTGCTGTGGCCGGGCCACTGCTCTGCACTGATACCGCCGGGTAGGGCAACTGTGGAAAACACCAACACCGAACAAGGGGTGAGGCCAGAGAAGCCCAAGGAGCTCCACTTAGGCTCCAAAGCTGGTCTTTCGGAGCTCCAGGTATGGGAGGACTTCTGAAATGAGACTGAATAAAAACACAGGCCATAAAGGAAAAGACTCAGAAATGTAATTGCACTGAAATGCAAAACTCTGGTCATTAATACCCTAAGCAAAGTCACAGATAAACTATGAACTGGAAAAAAAGATCTGCCCCATGAGGACCCAAAAAGTATCCCCCCGTAGAATTTTCTAGCAAAACTGGGAAAGAAAACACAAGGAAGCCAACAGAAAAATGGACAATGCAAATGAATAGGTACTTTTCCTGATGAGGAAGCACCAATAGCCACTTCAAATATCCTCAACCTCACTTCTAATCAAAGTACAGATAATGAAACTATGAAGCTCTCTTTCCCAACCATTACCCTTGCAAAAATTTGAAGTCTGACATTCTCAAGTGGCGAGCAGATGAGAAGCAACGGGAACTCCCGCGTCGCACTTACGGGAGGATTCTGTAGAGCAATCTGGTAGCTCCTAATGAAGAGGAAAAGGCTCACACGCTTGGATGTAGCCAGTCCACACTCCAGGGACACACCCGAGGCCTGGGGACAAACACGCCCAGGTGCACAGAAGACAGCAAGAACATACTTGCTTAGCAATGCTGTCATACAAAGCTGCAAGACAAACTCCACTTCCATCAAAGAACGGACAAAAGAAAAGGGACATTGAAACAGTGGACTAATACCTAGAGCCTCAGCTCAATAAATGAGGATGGCATCCATCAATCAACATGGACGATTCTGAGACACTCGCTGTTACGTGCAAAAGCAAGAAGCAGAGCCTCCTCGGCATGGACACGTTCTGTTTTAATGGCACCTACGGATGTCAAAGTACACTTTCAATGAACTGGAAAGATAAACACCAAACTCAGGGCAGCGGTTCCTTCTGGCCAGTGAGGTCACAAAGCACACACAATGAACTTCAACAACAAGATCTCTTTAAACACATTTCATTTATTTGAAAGGCAGAGTAATGAAGACAGGGAGATCTGACATCCACTGGTCCACCCCATCAAATGCACACAACAGCCAGGGCTAGGCCAGGCTGAGGCCACGAGGCAGGAACTCCACCCAGGTCTCATCCCATCATCTGCTGCCTCCCAGGAGGCCCATTAGCAGGAAGCTGGATCAGCAGCAGAGGCATGACGCAATCCCAGGCAGCCCAACCCACTGCACCACAACCTCTGCCCCCAAACATCTTTCTTTAAAACAACCTGAAGCAGGGTTGGTGTTGTCATGCAGTGGGTAAAGCTGCCACTTACGATACCAGCATCCCTATGGGTACCAGTTCAAGTCCTGGCTGCTCCACTTCTGATCCAGCTCCCTGCTAACACGCCTGGGAAAGCAGTGGAAGGTGGCCCAAGTGCTTGGGGCCCTATATCTACGTGGGAGACCCAGAAGAAGCTCCTGGCTCCTGGCTTCGGTCTGACCCAGCCCTGGTCTTTGCAGCTATTTGGGGAGTGAACCGGAAGATGGAAGATTGTGTGTGTGTGTGTGTGTCTAAATCTGCCTTTCAACTAAATAAATCTTTAAAAATAATAAAATAACCTAAAGCAAATTTGGCAGAAGACTGAAGTTCAGGGGAGCCTGGTGGTAGGCTCAAAGTCCTGCTTTGTGCTATCCTTAGTAGCTTTACTCTTCTAAAATGTTTCATTAACACAACACATTATAAGGAACAAAAGCCCATGAATATTTGAGAAAGACATATGGAACCATTTCCCACTAATGTTCTAGCTTCAAAACCCCAGCCACTACAAAGTAGAGAGATTAAAGGGGATACGGGTCCACACTGGGAAAGAAAGTGGAGGCAGGGGTATGCACCTGGGAAATTCCGCCTGTTTCCAACTCTTCATTTTCTGAGAGGTAGCAACCACTGTGTGGCAGAATCCGATCGTAGAGAGAAAAATAAATATATTGCATGAAACAGATTTACCCACCCACCTCATTAAGCCATGCCATTCCAAAAATAAAAACAGTAGGGCTTCAGCAGCAGGTCAGGTATTTGTTGACTACGGATGCCCTGAGAAGGCAGGCTTTGCAAGCCACAGTAAAGCTGTCTTCCTTATGCAAGTCCACCCCTGCTACCTCCCGGCCCCTCAAGTCAGGGCTGCAGGAGGCTGAGCCAAGATGGGCGCAGCTGGGGCAGCTGAGGCTGCGATTTAGTGACCAGGGCCCCCTGGCTTTTGCCACTAAGGAGGCCCAAACCGTGCGGAGCTGAGGGTGGCTAGCAGGGGAGGGGCGGTGTGAGGGTGGAGGGTAGGGACAGGCAAGGCAACCATGCGGCAAAGCCCAATCCCTGCTTCTATCCTTCCTCAGGAGTCAGCCAGCCCTGGGTCCAAGCACCTGACTCTTACAGCTCTAACGAGCTGTGTGACTCCAGACAAGTGAGTCACCCTCTTTGAGCTTCAAGTCTCCATTTGTGAAACTGAGGCAATTCTACCTCTCTGGCAGCGTTATTGAAGGATAGAAGGGTATAAGATAGGGGGATGGATGGGTGGGTGGATGGCAGGAGGGAAGAAGGTTTAGAGGGAGGGAGGGAGGGACAAAAGGATGGACAGGTGAAGGGATGGATGGACAGAGGACCACGTGTATATAACAGAGCAGGCAGTATACGCCGGGGGTTGAACACACACTTCCAGTGCTTATTCCTCCTTCCTTCCCTCCATACATTCTCACTGACTCTCCTCACCGAGCTGGTACTATGAGTGGTCCCCAGAGAAGGCTGAGTCCCTCCCCTACCATAGACAGGATGCAAGCTGGGCAGGTGGGCAGCCTGTTGGTGTTGAGGCTACTTGTCTGGGCCCTGATGGTCACTCAAGTCCAGAAAAGCAGACCATGGGGACAAGCACTAGGTTTGAAGAACAGTCACAGAGCCCTCAGTGCTGAGTATCTTCTTCTTTTTTTTTTTTTTTTTTTTTTTTTTTTGACAGGCAGAGTGGATAGTGAGAGAGAGAGAGAGAGAGAGAGACAGAAAGAAAGGTCTTCCTTTTTGCTGTTGGTTCACCCTCCAATGGCCACTGCGGCCAGCGTATCTCGCTGATCCGAAGCCAGGAGCCAGGTGTTTCTCCTGGTCTCCCATGCGGGTGCAGGGCCCAGGGACTTGGGCCATCCTCCACTGCCTTCCCGGGCCATAGCAGAGAGCTGGCCTGGAAGAGGGGCAACTGGGACAGAATCCGGTGCCCCAACCAGGATTAGAACCCGGTGTGCCGGCGCCGCAAGGCGGAGGATTAGCCTGTTGAGCCACGGCGCCAGCCACTGAGTATCTTCTAACCCAAGGTCACCCCAGCTCCAGTCTTCTTTAGAAATAGCTAGCCCTCCTCAGATGGTTCCAACAGCTCTTTAACAGCGGCCCAACTACCTTCCCAGCAACCTGGCTATGCAGCAGGTCAAGCGAGAAAGACACACTGGGCTGCACGGGGCTCACCACTGGCACTTGGAGGAACCGCTTCAGCCACGCCGAGCCTCGGTTTCCCTGAGTGCAGATTAGGCTGTGAGAGATGACATCCACCTTCAACTCTCAACGTGCTCCTTGCCTGTCTCTGTGCGCACACCCCCAGTCCCCAAAGCAAGCACACACACACACCATCTGCCTGTCTGAGATACATCCCCGCAGCATTTAAAAATAACATCTGCGATTTACAGACAGGTCTTCCTGCAAACAACCACACACATCCCTGGAAGCAGGTACTGAAGGGAGCCCCTCTGCCCCAGCCTGTCAAAGGCAGGGGTGGCGCTGGCCACAGAACCCACATTCTGTCCCCCACTGAGACTCAGTTCTGGCCTGTGCTGTTCAGGCCTGGGACCTCCTCTGCTGCCCTTCCTCTTGGAGCTGGCTGGTCCCACGCTCCCACCCCCACCCCCACCCCCCGCAACAGGAGAAAATAACCTCCAAGCGGCTGGGGCTCAGACCTGCCTTCCACTTCCTGCGGATTAAAGGCCTCTCCGGTTTGCTTCAATTATCCACAATCTCCCATCATGTCACAGCAAATGAACGATTGTTTGGCTTATCACTTCCGATTAGCGGAGGGACTCTGCCAGGGAAATCAAAAGCCGCCAGCCTGTTAGAGCCAAGCAGGGGGGGAATGCATATTAACTGGTGCGTCTTTTTAAATTTTCTTAAGTAGCATAATCCATTAAACCGGTCCCTCCCGTTTCTCCGCTTCTTCAATCGGCTCAGGCGGGCACCCTCCCTGTGCGCTGAGCCCGCCGGCAGGCTCTCCATCATGAGGAATTAGCTGACTTCAGGAGCAAATGATGTTTGTACATCTAGCAAGTGCCAGAGCTAAGCAGTATTTACTGCCGGAGCCCTCACTTGAGTATGCACGTCTGCGGGCTCTCGGAGCTCGGGAGCGAGCATTCTCACCTCTACAAGCAACTCTTCGGATTTGGCACACTGAAGGGCTAGCAAGCGTGCAGACAAACCTGCCTGGGTTTTCCAGACGGGGCACAGAAAACAAAGCATTGTTTAAAAATTCAAGAGGGATTATACTCTTCTCATGCAAATCACTGCTGGAGCCATGAACTCCTAATTCCACTCCTTCCAAGCTCAGGGATGACTTACCCCTCTGTGCCTCAGTTTCCCCACCTGTAAAAGAAAGACCAAACACAACCTTGGCGAGCTCCCTAGGCAACCAAAGGGCTGTGTGGTCCATCTGGGGATGGGAGTCACACAGTCACAAACGTGACACTTTCACTGGGCATCACTCACCAGAAAACCTCCTAGGGAAAAAAAAAAAATCCTACAGATTGGGAACTTGTAGGTTCATCACACATTGGTACAGCAGGCAGAGAGGCCACGAGGCTCACCAGAGAGCACTCTTACAGGTATTCTTATTCCTTCTCCAACAGTTCCTATTGCACTCAGACTAGACATGATGTGGGAACACAGTGTGTCACTCCCCAAGCCCTACCGTTAGAATGCAGTGCTAACCAGAAGAAGGGTGATCTGAACTGTGCGAGGATCCACCCCAAACTCAAGGCGCAGGCATTGCCCCAGGTGAGAGCAGGAGGCGGAACCACTGTCCCACTACCTTGAAAGCTGCGCCCCCCCACCCCCCACCCCCAGGGGTGGCTCCAATTCTGGGGCTCCAGCTCCCGCGGGACTCTCTGCTGAGGGGGGGGGCAGCTGGTGAGAGGTCAAACGCTTGGTCAATGCTGAGTCCATGACTGACCTACACAGGGGTTTGCGTCCCACTCCCCTTGCCACCCTGCACCTGTCCTCAGCAGGTCACTAGTGGCCTCCCCAGCCTCCCCATGGCTGAACCCCAAGGCTGCTTTGCACCCTTGGCCGTACACAGCTATGCTGCGTCAGACAGCCAGGGAACTTCCTCCTGACCCTCCACTCCCTCGGCTCCCACACCCGGCTCCCATGTTCCCCTGCCTTCCCTTCCTACCCGGCTCCCTACCTTGCCTTCTCGGTGACCTAGGGGCTCCTCTTCCTGCACCCACGCCTCACAGCAGCCCCAGGTCTGCTCCCATGGACTCAAGCAACAGATACACCTTCGTGGATCAACCATCTTGCCCCTACTCGCTGCAACCTGCACAGGGCTGACCCCGACCCTGACAGCACCCCCTGAGCCCTCTCTCCCCCTCCCCCTCATCCTCCATGCAGGGTTCCACACTTCCATGACCAGCAGACACTCAACATGTTCGAAAAAGAACCTTTTCATTACCTAAACCTGTTCTTCCTCCATCATTTGGCAGACGCAAGTGACCATCCCTCCCCCTGCCCCCATGCCAGTCAACAGGTTCCCACATCTGTCTCTCCAGCCCTGCCATGCACAACCCCAGTGCCAGTCTTCCTCTCTTACCTGTCTTGCACAAATGACTTCCTCCATAGCTTCCCCAGTGCCAGTCTTGGCCCCTTAAAGACGTCCTTCATACAACTGTGTGGTCCTGTGTGGCCCGCCCAGCCCACCTCTCCAGGGGTCTCCCCAGCAGCTCCCCAGGACAGTTCCCATGTCCCCCTCCTCAGCAGCCTCTATCTCTTCACTTACACATGTTGCACCTGCACACTTGTATCTGTGAGCCTGCCTTCCCTCCATAACCGCACAAGCAACTTCTGACACCAGCAGAGGGAATGTGTCCTAACGTAGCCCAGGGCTCGGGCAGAATGTCTGTCAAAGCTGAGAGAGAGGGAGAAGAAGAGACACAAGAAAGGAGGCAGGGATACACGGATGGTTGCTTCTTAGTCCTGTAATATCATGGAAAGCACTTGACCAAACATGTTGTGAATTATTCCTGCAAGCTGAGATTATTCCTCAACCCTGTGCATAGGCTAAATTTGTGCACAGTTCAAGATTTATAAAACTAAAACACGTTTCCTCTTGCCCGGATAATGACTTTGACCTGAACTCATGTGTTTCAAGAAAAATGGAGTTGGGGGTGGGGGAGTAAGAATCAAAAATATTTTTATTTATAGACGGTCCTTGATTTACAGTGTTTTGACTTGGCATTTTTCGACTTTATAATGGTATGAAAGCATACCCACACAAGCATTCTGTTTCTCACATTCAGTATAGTACTCCATAAATTACACGAGATACTCAACACTTCATTCTACAACTTTGTGTTAGGCAATCTTACCCAAATGTAGGCTAATGGAAGTGTCACGTAACACCACTGGTGAAGACGTCCACTTCCCTTCTTACAGTGCCCGGGTTCGAGTCCTGGCTCTGTTCCCAATTCCAGCTTCCTGCTAATGCAGACCGTGGGAGGCAGCAGTGAGGGCTCAAGTGGTCAGGTCTCTGAGAGACCTCGATTGCATTTCCAGCTTCCAGCTTTGGCCCCAACCCAGCCCTGGCGTCTGTGGGCAGCTGGGGAGTGAGTCAGCGGATGAGAGCTCTGTCCATCCGACTGTCCATCTGATTCTCAATAAAAAATGTAGAATGAAGTAGAAGTGCATTTTAGACTTAATGCTACTGTGAACATACTACGGGTTTATTGGGATGTAAGTCAGGGAACATCTGTATCTCTTTCCTGAGAAGGTGAGCTTGAGTGTCAACCAATACTTCTGCATGGCTCAAAGCAAAATGCAAATGCAGGGACTGGTGTTGTGGCATAGCAGGTTAGGCCTCTGCCTCTGATGCCCGCATCCACCATGCATGCCATCTCAAGTGCCGGCTACTCTGCTACCAATCTGCCTTCCTGCTAACGCACCTGGGAAGAGCACTGGAAGATGGCTCAAGTACTTGGGTCCCTGCACCCATGTGGGAGACCTGGATGAGGCTCCTGGCTTCAGCATGGCTCAGCTTAGGGAGTGAACCAGCGGATGAAAGATTTTCTATCCTTCCTTCCTCCCTCCCTCCGCTCCCCTCCTTCTGAAATAGAAAGGGGGGAGGGGGCAGAGAGAGTGAGAGAGAGAGAAAGAAAGAGATCTTCCATCTGCTGGTTTACTCTCCAAATGGTCTGGGGTTGGGCCAGGCCAAAGCCAGGAGCTTCATCCAGATCTCCCACATGGGTACAGAGCCCAAGCTCTTCGGCCATCCTCTGCTGCTCTCCCAGGCACATTAGCAGGGAGTTGGCTCAGAAATGGAGCAGCTGGGATTTAAACCAGCACATATATGGGATGCCAGCAGTGCAGGTGGGAGGCTTAACCTTCTATGCCACAGCACTGGCCCCAACTCTACCTTTCAAATTAAAAAGAAAAAGGCAAACGTAGCCCAACTATAGACGGCAGCCTCTGAAGGTAGGAGCTAATCCCAAGCTCTCAAGCACAAGTGCTTGGATATAGTGACATGGGCTGTCAGCATCATGTGACGAGACAAACCCAGTGTTCTGAGATGACCCCTTCTCACGGCGCCGGCTCTCAAGATGCCTTACTGGGGGAGCAGAGGCAGGCCCAGGTGCACCAGTTGCTGATGATACCCCTAAGAACCAGCCCTCTTTCTGCTCTGTGTTGGGTTGAGACAGCCTCTGCACCAAGCTTGAAGGCCCCCACCCACAGAGGAGCTGGTGTGCCCGCACCCTGAGTGAATCCCAAGCCATCAGCACCCTACCCTTGGCCTTTATTTGTTTCTTTCTGTATCCAGGGAGTAGTGACAGCTGCACACGGTGACATTTGGGGCTGGGACTCTCCTCCAGAGCCGGCAGAGACACAAGCCCTTTGCGATGGAGATAGTGGGGGTGTAGCCTTAAGGGGTTCAGCACAGGGCCTGCCTGGTCACCATGGGTCATGGGGAGGGCACAAGCAGGCCTCCAGCTGCCTCAGTTCCCGGCAGCCCTGGAGTCCTCTGAGCAAACAGCCCCGGTGTTTGCGATAGGGAAGGTGGCAGCTCTCCACGCACTCTGGATGTAAGGGCAGAGCACTGGCTCCACGTGCACCTGCCAAGAGTCTTTAGGGAGCGAGACTGATGTGGGCCGTGCCCACAGAACACAGAAACATAAGGAACCACAACTACCCCCACAATGCCACAATGCTCCGCCTCTCCTGCTGCTGCTCCCAGGCCTTTCTGCTAGCAACAGGGGCACCGCGGGACTGTCGGCTCACTTCCTGCCACGTACCCCAAGCCTCCACGTGCTGCACCGAGGGCACCACGCTTACAGAGAGCAGGCCCTCTCCAGCCAGCAGGGAAAATGTCACCTAATGAAATAACAAAGCAGTGGCCTTTACTCACAGCCAAAAAGACAGAGGACGACTTGATCTTTTTAAATTAGCTTTTTAGCCAGGAATGCCAACCAATCAAGGCCATTTTTTTCTTCTTGCTAACTGCATCTTTTCAAACAATCCTCTGTGTTTCTAATGAGAGCTCCTTAAAAATCAATAAGAAAATTGCAAGCAAACCAAGAGAAAAATGAACACAGGAAATGAACACACACGGTACAAAAAATAAACAAACAAGGAGATAATAAACAAACCATCTCGCTAGGAGTTAAATAAATCAGAGTGAAAATGACAACGTGAAGAACTGGATTGGCAGAAGTTAAGAGGCCAGGTAATAGCAAGAGGCTGGCAGGAAGGGGAGGAAGGCGGCCTCCCAGACCCTGCGGAGGGCACGGCGTCTCGGGGGCTGTCTGGCAGTACCCAACACAATTTATTAGGATCTTACCTTTGAGTCCTCTGATTCTATTTCCAGGAATCTATTCTTAGGAGCAGATAAATGCATTGAGAAACACCTCCTCTGAGGACTGTCTGTTTGCAGCATTATTTGTAAGAGACCAAAAGGGAGAAGCTCTTACAAACCCACCCAGAGAGGAATGTGTACATGATATAGCCCCATCCACAGCAGCCCCTTGCAGCCTTAGAAAGAAAAGGACCCGGGCGCCAGGAGGCACTGACACAGAGAATGTGCAGAACGCGTGGAATACAGTCCCCAGGGAAGGCAAGTCACAAAGCAGCAGACAGCCGCATCTCAGGCTCGCTTATCTCCAGAGGTGTACACGTCTGGTACGTCTGGACCTGCATCTACATTGTTATCTGCAAAGTCGCAGAACCTCTACCCCGAGGAGGAGCCAAGATGTCTTTTCTTTAAAACCAATTCCTTGAAACATCACAATACTGAATATGCAGGGAGAAGTTTCGGGGAGGAACCTTACAGTGCTGCTCATTCTCAGAATACACACACACATACACACACACACACAGAGAGAGAGAGAGAGAAAGAACACGCACGCACGCGAGAGCGCTCGTTTCATCTTGAGAAACAAAACCAAAAGGAAAAGGTCATCCTAGTCACCAAATTGCAAAATATTTTAAAAACCACGGTATTCCTTGAAACTTGAGAGGCCCGTTTGGAACAGCACTTTTTTTTTTTCTCAACAGGCAGAGTGGACAGTGAGAGAGAGAGAGACAGAGAGAAAGGTCTTCCTTTTCTGTTGGTTCACCCTCCAATGGCTGCTGCAGCTGGCGCACTGTGCTGATCCGAAGCCAGGAGCCAGGTGCTTCTCCTGGTCTCCCATGGGGTGCAGGGTCCATCCTCCACTGCCCTCCCAGGCCACAGCAGAGACCTGGACTGGAAGAGGAGCAACTGGGACAGAATCCGGCACCGCAACTGGGACTAGAACCCAGGGTGCTGGCGCCGCAGGCGGAGGATTAGCCTAGTGAGCTGTGATGCAGGCCTAGAACAAGACTCTTTGACATCTATGAAGCTAAGTCCCGAGTGTCGGCTCCAACGACGTGGAGAAGCTGAGTAGGAATCACCAGGAGAAGCCTGTGGCTGGCTGCGGCTTCCTGAGCGCTGATGGAAGACGACCACATGCTGCATGCTGCAGAGCCGACCTGTGAGCCTGCGAGGGCCCCGCATCCTAGCCACCCCCAGCCAGTCCCCCCCCACCCCCCCACCAAGGCCCGCACCCCGTTGGCCTATGTGGGGCTCTGAATGGGACTGGGGATACGAAGCTGACTCGTCGTCCTCCATGTGGAACGCAGCCTTCCTCTCCAAGCCCAGCTCGTACCCTCTGGGGGCCCACAACTCCAGCCTGCTCTGGATTCTTGTTTCCACGCTACCGGGTCTTCCAGGTGGCACCGGGCCACGGTTTCTGCTGGAAGACAGAGGAGCTCATTCAAGGGCGCCTGCGGCAAGAGCGCCAGAGTCTGGGGCCCAGGGCTGGTGGCAGGGCCAAGGTTGGGAGATTGTCCATGCATCGCGAGTGGTGGAGGTCATCCCACGACCCAGCAAAGCGGGAGGAAATGAGACATTTCAATGCGGAGCAAACGGAGCCAGACACTCCTAACAGCTCGAGAACCAAGAAAAGGAGTCGGTACCCCTGGAAGTCAGGACAGTGGGGGTAGGTGAGGGCCACCTGGGGACTCTGGGATGCTGCCCCCCGACAATGGGTTTCCTTCATGAAAAGTCACGGAGCTGCCCACTTAACACCTGTGCACTTCCCAAAAGGTGTGTGACAGCGTGACAAAAAGTTTCCTTGAAGAAAAAACAAGAGTGTATTTTTGACCGGCATCGCTGGCTCGCAGCACCACCTTGGTCTGCTCCTGGCTGAATCTTTCCTTTTCTGTGTCCACAGCCTGAGCCACCGTCAAGCTCACTGGTCAAAGTCGCAGCACGTCCCACAGTTCACGAGGCGGCGGGGCGGTGGGGGGCAGAAGGGGAACAGCATGTGCAGGATTTATTTTTAATCGATTCGCTCATTTTCCCCTAATACTCGAAGCAGCCCTCCTCCGATGCCCAAAACGGCATCAGCCGCGCCCTGATAAACCCCAAGCATGCAGACGTCTCAGGCCTGGCACGCGGCTCCATGGTCACGTCTATGGCAGGCTGGCTGGAGAGCCAGACACCAGGATGCGTTTGGAAAAGTCTACCCTACTGCCCTGGCGTTCCTTTCCAAAAGGAGGCTGCCCCAGGGGTGGGGCTGGCCCTCCCCGAAACCCAGTTTCAGCTCCAGTTACAATCAGAGCGTTCAAGAACTCTTCTGGGGTCCTTGCTGGCCATCAGGGATAGATCTCAGGGGTCTTCATGAACTTTCCATGTAGTGAGTTTGGGGGCTCCTCCTCTCTTTTGTTCAAGAAAAGGCTTCTTTTGCACAAAGAAAAACAAGGTTCGTGCAATCTACACAGAATGATTGACACTCAATGAATGCCCGCATTAGGGACTCGGATGCGGACTCCTGCCTGCAGCTGAGAGAAGTCTGAGGCAGGTGTGTGCTTGCTTGGCCGTAAGAACTCTTTCAAAAAGGCACTGCCAAGGCACCACCACTGCCCACAAATTCCGGGAAAGGAAGGCTGATTTCCGCTCACCAGCAGGGGCGTCCCTAACCAAAGGCAGCCGGTGATGCTGGGAGTACTCTGGGCATCGTCACGGGGACCACTCCCCCCACCATGCCAGTCTCACCCCATGGCCACAACAGGAACCATCATCTCCCACAACAGTGCAACAGCATTTTCATCGTAGGCCAGACTGGCTGGTATTCGGTACAGGGGTTAAGACACGGCTTGAGAGGCCTGCAACTCCTATCAGCGTGTCTGGGGTAGAATCCTCCTTCTGATCCCAGATTTCTGCTAATGCGTGCCCTGGGAGGCAGCACATGATGGCTCAAGTAGTTGGGTCCCTGCTACTCACACTGGAGACCTGGAATGAGTTCTGGGCTCCTGGCTTTGGCCTGGCCCAGCCCAGGCTGCTATGGGACATCTGGGGAATACAGCAGCTGGGAGATCTCCGTCTCTCTGACTGCCAAATAAAATGAAAATAAATACACGTTGGAAATGCCATCCATTTGTATTTGGCACAGTAGACCTCCTGATTTGCAGGGGACAGTTTCCAAGACCCCCATGGATGTCTGAAACCACAGATAGTACCAAGTTCTATGAGGTGGCTTCACAAAGTTCATGGAAAATTCACATCATCTTTTAATTCGACTTTCCATGAACTTTTTGACGCTTCCTGTAGAAGCACTGTGATACCACCAGCATACGAGACGGCTACTAAGTAGCTAGCAGGCAGGTAGTAAATACAGCATGGATACGCGGAACAAAGGGCTGGTCCACATCCCAGGTGGGATGGAGTGAGATGGCAGGGGTTTTATCACACTCAGAATGGCATGCAATTAAAAACACAAATTAGGGTCAGTCCTGTGGCGCAGTAAGCCAAGCTGCCATCTGTGACGCCAGCACCCCACATCGGAGCACTGGTTTGAATCCCGACAGTTCTGCTTCCCATCCGCTCCCTGCTAATGCTCCTGGGAAGGCAGCAGAGGATGGTCCAAGTATCTGTTCCCTTGCCACCCATGTGGGAGACCCAGATGGAGATCCAGGCTCCTGACTTTGGCTTGGCCCTGCCTCAGCCATTGAAGCCATTTGGGGAATGAACCAACGGATGGAAGATCCTCCCTCTAACCCCCTTGGAATGCTGACTTTCAAATAAATAAGTCTTTTTAAAAAATACAAACTGTTTATTTCTGGAATTTTCTACTGAATAATTTTGGCCCTCAGCTGACCGCAGGTAACTGCAAAGTACAGAAAGCAAAACTGAAGACACAGATGGGTCACAGCCAAGGACCGGTGCTTACCGTCCGCCTGCCTCTCTCTCAGACGAGCTTCTTGAGTACCCACAGAACAAACAGCGTCTGCTCCAACTTCCACGCAGGGCAACTCGGTCTCCAGACAGCTCCCCAGTCTCAGTCCAAAAACCCCAACCTGTGCAACCACAGAAAGGGCTGCTCCAAGCGCAGGTTCTGAGAACAGGGAGGTGGCGAGGTGCAGGAGGAGCCCCTTGGACCACATTCTCCGCGCCCAGGGGTCACAGCTCACAGTTCAGCAGCCAAGCTGCAGCTCCAAGCACCACACTGCAGAGGCTTTACCAGAGGATCCAACCGAGGACTTTATAACGATGTTGCTTCATTAAGGGGGAGCTCAGGATGCCAGCAAAGCCGGCCTGGCCCCCCGCTGTCCTCCAGTGCCTTCCCAACCTCACACGCCACACACACCAATGGGAGTTCTCAGCAAAACACTCAGTAACAGGCAGCATCAGTCACCCAGCCCCTAAAACAGGCTCCCTGGGGGCTACGAACTCCCGACGAGCAAAGGGAACAGATCTGCGTAAAACATCGTCCAAGGAAACTGGTATCTGTCCTTGGTGTCCCATCGCACTCCCACGCTGCCCCCAGGCCCAGCGGCCCTGCTAACTAGCACACACTTTCCGCAAAACCTGTTCGTACCAAACTCTCCCTGTGAGCGGGCACCGACCCCAGCACTGCTTCAGGGACGAGAGACAAGAAGGCTCAGGAATGTTTAGAACAAAGGTATTTCTCCAGAGGTTTGCCCAAATAAGCAAGAGCAGACTTTATCCCTCTAGACACACTGGAACCGCCATCTCTGGGCAAGCCAAGTTACACATCACGGGCCTTTTTCAAATTTCAAAATTAATGAGTAACTTCAGCACCATAAAGAAGAAGTAAGAATTTAAACATCATATGCATGTCCATGCCCTGTGTCCGGGCACCAGGGGATTTCCTCTCTCCATGTTTCCGACCCATTGTTTTCTAGTCTCCAAATTCCAAAGGTTCCCATCTTAAAATAGAGACATTTTACTTGGAATTCCTAACTCTTCATGAATGTGGAATACAGACGTAAGGCAATCTAAGCTGACTTAATAATTAAAAACAAGAGTCAGGGCCAGAGCTGTAGTGTAGCGGGTAAAGCTTCCGCTTGCAGTGCCAGCATCCCACATGGGCGCCAGTTCTAGTCCTGGCTGCTCCACTCCTGATCCAGTTTTCTGCTGTGGCCTGGGAAAGCAGTGGAAGATGGCCCAAGTCCTTGGGCCCCTGCACCTACATGGGAGATCTGGAAGAAGCTCCTGGCTTCAGATGGCTGTGGTGGCCATCTGGAGAGTGAACCAGCACATGGAAGATCAATCTCTCTCTCTCTCTCTCTCTCTCTCTCTCTCTCTCTACCTCTCTGTAACTCTGCCTTTCAAATCAATACATAAATCTTTAATAAGAAAAAAGAAACAATAGTTCGAAACCACTTTCAATAACAAAATAAAGAAGCACTAAAAATTTCAAATTTGAAAGAGCCATGGCTCTACCTACCTCCTACCACGGCTGCACAGTCAGACCAGGACATCACACACGAGTGAGGCTGGTGACAGGCCACCCCTAAAATTCCCCTTAGAACTCATGCCTGCGTCTATGCCCATTCTACAGGTAAGACTCGGAGGTTCAGGATGACAAACTACTACATGAGAACAAGGATGCAAAGCAAGATCTATCTGCTTCTCCAACACAGGGGTCCTAAAATAGCAAACACAGACCCCGCCCTGGGACATTGCTTATGGTTCTGTCTCCTTTAAAAGGCAAGATCTGAGTAGGGCTGAGATAAAAGGAGTCTTCATACACAAATTTTAACTCAAACGTCGGGGCAGAGGCCACCAAATGTGCACGTGGCCCACACTGGTGATCACTGTGTCCTCCACACTGACGGGCTGCACTGCCTCAGGGCCACAGAACAAGGTGTGCGTATTTTGTGTGTGCCCACTGCCTATCGTGTGTTCTCATCCCGCTCACTGATGTATCACTCATCCAGAAAGAACGTAGTGAACTCCTAATATCCCCCAGGCTGTAGGGAACACAAGGGTTGAGAACCTGGAGTTGACTAGGAGACAGCATGCACAGAAACAGCTGCAATAATAAGAGTTGTGCGTGTGGTGAAACAGGAAACGGCATGCAGCACTTACCAAAGAGGGAGAAATGTATTCCAGGGAGGCTTCCTGGAATAATTTCCAACCAGGTTGGTTTTGCAGGTTGAGTAGAATGCCAACCTGCATTCAAGCTAAACGGAGGGGACAGCAAGCACTGAGGCAGAGGAGTGAGGCTGAGAATCTGGGAAAAGCTCGAAGACCAGGCTCTGGAGCCCGGATCTGACTTTATACACCATAAGAGGTCAACATCAGACTTTGAGCAGGGGTGTGACACTACATGAGTCATGCTTCAGGTAGGTTAACTGGCAGCCCTGGGTAGAAAGAGACTGGGAGGGGGAAACAGTAAGGACATCCAATGTGAAGCCTGCTGGAAATTTTCAGGCATCTATTTGGGAATCAAAGAGTCATGCCTTACTTTGCTAACGGCAACTTGTATCCCCCTTCCAATGAGAAATATTATGAAGGGCTAGTCAAACAAAATAAATAAATACATTTAGTCTCTTTGACTATTTGCTGAAGGCAGAGACAACTCAAGTCATCAATCTTTGGCTTTGGAAAACAACAGATGGTATTTTTGGCAGCAGATCCACTGTCCCAGTTATATATTTTGCTCAGGCTAATGCTGTGTTTTATTTGCATTTCTTCAGCCTACACTCTCTGAACAAAGGGCAGGCAATCCCAAAATGCAGCAAGTGGAAAGGAGGGAGACGCTGGGCTTCGAATTTTAGTATTCAGAAACTCCAGACACGAATACAAGAGAATAGATGACATTATTTACTCTCTTGGGCTGATAACATTTTTCAAGACCTGGGCACTCCATCAAAAATTCTAACCACTTTCCTTCAAAGGACAAAAAATGGAGAGAAAGGTAAGAAACAGATGCAGACCCCAATAAGTGGCTATGCAGAGAAAGCTGGAAAGTTCCAGATACTGGTTACAAATTTCCGGAAATGAAATGGCACTCAAGACAAATAAAACAATCTGAAAACAGTGTTTTTCTAGATCCCTTTCCACAATAGTAACAGTAATAATAAAGCTCTCGCAGGAGATGCAGTGACTCACACAAAGCACTCTCTTCAAGGATTAAATCTGCACAACTCTCGGTGAGCAAATCAACATGGAAAGCAGGGCATGTGCACACTGGCAGCACCCAGCCCAGGTAGGAGGGGGTGCGGCAGGGACTGCAGTGGGGACGAGAGACCCACTCTTAGCTAAGGAGTGTCACTGCATCTTCCCAGTTCCCTTCACATCTTTCAGCCGAAACCTTTGGCACAGAGAAAATCCGCCTCAATTCTGATGGAAACTAATTTTTCAGGTATTAAGTGAAAAACAATCCTGCACTATCTTCTGTATGTTTCTCCTTTCAGCCAAGTGCCCAGCACAGCCAACCAAGTCCCCGGGCAGGGAGCTGGCCTAGCAGCCGAGTCACAGGTCAGGACACCTGTGTCCCCTGTCTTGTGCCTGTGTTCAGAGTCCGGGCTCTGCTCCCAGCTGCAGCTTCCTGCTGATGAGCACTCCGAAAAGTGACTGAATTCCTGGTTCCTGGCTGCATCCCTGCCCAGCCCTGACCACTGCATCTATTTGGGGAGATCTCTGTATCGCAAATAAACAAACAAACAAAAATTAGTAAGTTTCAAAGAAAAAAAAAAAAAGCCTTGCCTGAGATGGCTGCTTCCAAACCTGTGAGCTAAACAGTATTTTAAAAGCCTTTGATCAATGAAACAAAAAAGAAAAGGGAGTTTCTTCCTGAGAAGCACTGCCAAGATAAGGACCTGAACCCTTCAGGGAAGTTCTAGGGAGAAAGGAACAGAAACAGCCAGACGGGAGCTGGACAACACTGGACGTGTGGACTCGGCTCCCTGGACACCAGGAAGCCGGGCGAGCAGGACAGGTGTGCACCTGGAGTACACCTGTGGGGACAGTCCTGGCCCGTCCCCACGTGGAGGAGGGAGAAGCTAAGCAAATGGCCAATCAGAAGGAATCAGCACAGCACACACTACTTTCACAACGGAACGTGCAAGCGACCGCTATAATCTCCACGGTGGTAATGCTGCGGTAAAAACACGTTTTTAAAAATAAGGCCTCCGTGGAAATTGAAGTCCAAGCTGGAAAGCCGACAAAGAAAACAAAGGCATTCGGATTCGGTTCTGAAAAAAACAAAGGCCTCAGCTCTCCTCAACATGCTTATTAACATTTAGCCAGTTAAAGGCAGGCCTTGCCCAGTTGCAGTCTGCCTACCCATAAATATTTAGTAGGAAGAAACACAGGCATGTGTATACACACACACACACACACAAATACTCAGCCCTTCTCAGCCCACCAGCACAGACACCCATGGAACTTTCTCCTTATCTGCAGGCCCAGCCTTGCCACAGGACAGCATTTTAAAGGAATAGTTCTTGATTCCAACAGGCTCCCGGGACAAAGGCTCTGCCCCCCACATTCTAACTTTCTCCTTCCATTTCTCAGGCTTTGAAAGGGTCCAGTATAGGAGGCATAAGAGGTCTGTTATGCTACCCCACAGAAAGCTGCACTGACTGTGACAAAGGAGACAGCAGGAAGGTACACTTCCCTAAAGAAACAGTCGCCCTGGGCAGACAGCGGTTGTGGTGCGGTGAGTTAAGCTGACTCTTGGGATGTTCACATCCCCTCTCAGGATGCTGATTTGAGGGGCCTGCACTGTGGAGTACTGGGTAAAGCCGCCGCCTGCAGTGCCGGCATCAATATGAGTGCCGGTTCAAGACCCAGCTGCTCCACTTCCAATCCAGCTCTCTGCTATGGCCTGGGAAAGCAGTAGGAGATGGCCTAAGTCCTTGGGCCCCTGCACCAGCGTGGAGACCCAGAAGCTCCTGGCTTCGGACTGACACAGCTCAGGCCATTGTGGCCAATTGGGGAGTGAATCAGGGGATGGAAGACCTCTCACTCTCTCTGTAACTCTTTCAAATAAATAAATAAATCTTTAAAAAAAAAAAAAAAGAAAGAAAAGAATACTGCTTTGAGCCCAGCTGCTTCACTTTCCATCCAGTTCCCTGCCAATGCAGGAGGCCTCAGGGAATGGCTCAAACGCTTGGGTCCCCGACACCCATGCACAAGACCTAGTTGGGACGTCCAGGATCCTGGGTTCTATGTGGCCCAGCTCTAGTGGGTATGGCCATTTAGAGAGCGAGCCAGAGGATGGACGATTTCTCTTTCTCTTCTTTCTCTCTCTGCCTTTCAAGTAAATGAAAAAATAAACATGGAAGGAAGGAAGGAAGGAAGATTGATTTCCCCGAGAATCATCTTGCCAGGACTTTTAAAACAACGTTTAGGAGAGCGTCCAGGATGTGGCAAAGGGGGAGCCAGAGGGTGCTTCCTGCTTGCACTACACATCTTGTATGTCCTACCTTCAAAAATCAGCCTCAAATTAACTGCTTCTTTCAGCTTTGACCTCTCCCCATCTGTGGGGGTCTCGGAGTACCAGGCTGCAAGACAAGCATTTCTGGAACCTACTCTGTACAACAAGCTCAAGTAAGTGATCTGTTTCAGATTCTCTGCCTGCGCTCCCCTCACCTCCTTTTGCTGAAGCCCTGCACCCTTGGTTACAACCCCAAGGCCAAGTGAGAATGTCAGGTACCTCTTCTGCGAACCCTGCACACCTGATGGCTGAGGTTTATTAGCCATAAGCCCACCGCCAGCAACAGCACTGTCTGCTCCTCATCCACACTGGCAGACCTCAGGGCGCACCTGCAAAGGGTCTTTTGAAAGAACGTAAGGCCTCTCCCCAGCGTCTTGACCCACTCTGCCTGGGCTGTGTAGCCCAGCGTTCCTTACAGATGATAATCAGTAGCTCATCCCTCCCACCATGTACATGGCATGATGATAATTACCACTTACTGGTGCTCCCCATGTGCCTGCCGCCTTCACAAACATCTAATACCTGCAGCCACTTTAATCAAAGGAATCATTAGCTTCATCTCACAGATGAGGAAAGGCCATGTGGGGACGTCGAGGCACAGTGAACAGAGGGTTCACGCAGCGCTGGGTCTGTCCAAAGGGCATTTCATCTTCCTCTGACCACAGACACGCACCCATGGGAAAACCCAGCCATCTCCCACCTGCTTCCTAGCCCCCAGCTAGAAGTCTTTAAGATTGTCCTACAGGTTTCTCAAAAAAAGGAAAGAAAATGCATGAGGATTTTACAAAGATCACTGGTCTACAAAGGCAAAGTGACTTCCAGTTTTGAAAACTAACAAGAGTCTCCCCAGAGCCAATTATTAGGGCTGATGTGGCTCATAAAACAGCACAGACAGCCACTTCTGTTACATCCGGTCTGTGCTGTCCTCTTCCAGAGGGCTCTCCAAGGGGAGACTGCTGTTGTCCACACCCAGGAAAGCCTCAGGACCCGGGGCTTGGCCTCTTCCCTTCCTTGCCCTTATCAGCTCTCAAGTTTGCACAAAGGAAACATGATGAAGCAGCCTCCCCTACCAGAGGGTGAGCTCAGATGGGTCCCCAGAGCCGGTTCTAATTTACTTAAGTGATTGAGATCTCCCGTCTGCTCAGTTACTCAATCCCGCCATCCCGGCCGGCCGAAGTAATTGCAAAGCAGGTAGGCTAGACTCACCAATCTGTCGATTTGGTGCCAGCAAACGTTGCAAATTACGGGGTATAAATTTAGCGGGGTGGGTCCTGACACACATTCCTGCAAATTACATGTTCCCTCGCCGGTAGAAAGTGCATTAATTACTTCGGGTGCATATGCAACTTCCACTTACTCTGGGCTTGTTAGAGAGCTCCCAGCAACTCTGAGTACTCTACAGAGATGAAAGCATACATTAATAATGCCTGCTGGGTAGGTGGGGTTTTTCCAAAGCTCTCGGAATTAAAACTGGTAACTTTCTCCCTGTAGATGGAGAAAGTCGCAGTGTATGAAGGGTTGAGCACAGACAGACCTGAATCAAGGCACACATAAGGATGCAGGAGGCTGAAAACCTCACCCAGGTATGGCGGCCCCAGCAGCCACTTCCTCCCTCTTAGGCTGCACGTGCCGATGCCCCTGCGAGAAGAGGAACGGCTCCCAGCTGGAGTGACGCAGGTCTGGATCCATGGGCTCAAGCTCACAGGCAGATTCCCCATAAAGTTACAACCATTGAGTCCTGTCCACATGCCGGGCACTGAGGCAGCAAGGAACTGGTGCTACAACCACGAGGGAGGACACGAGGCTAGGAGGAGTAGATCATCACCTGCTATGCTCATAGGCTCTGACAGCAGTGGAGCCCAGCTTTGCCTGACTCTACCACCTGTACTCTGAACACCAGGAGCCACGGCAGGTGCTGAGCCATGGCCATTCTGTATGCCCAGCAGGGCTGTGTGGAGGCAGAAGACGCCACTGCAGGTGCATTCAACATCTACCCCTTACGTCCCCGGCACACATAGCCCAGTGCTCTCACTGAGGCTACCTCATGTAATTCTAACCACCACCCTGGGAGGTGTCTGATCCCCTTGACTGCACCCCGAGGAGCCCAAGGCTGAGAAAAGTCATCCAGCTGGTAGGTTGCAGAGCCAAAACATTAACCCATCTATAAGCCCCCTAAGTTCATGGCTTGAATTAACTGCAACTCCAGAGCCTACATGATTTCAGGAGAAAAAATGGATCAGAAGGAGCTGACTGGCTGAGGCCAGAAGGAAAATCCCAATCCTGGACCCTCGGGGTCCCCCTATTTCCGGTGAGACGGGAAGTGAGTGCTGTTTTCAGGTGTTATCTGGCTTGGTCACTGTATTGAGGCTACTCAGCATCTGGTTCTCCTTCTACCTCACTGCAATCCCCTCCCTCTCAGTGGACGTAAGGGCTCAGGGGCATCAGTAGGGGCCCTACCCTGTCTTAGCCAAGGGGAGGCCGTATGCTCTAAGCAGAAAGTCCCCCTCCTGCAGCAGAGGCACCAACAACGTTCCGCCGCCTTCCAAAAGCAGGATGTGGCAGGATTCTTCACTGGAAGACGCAATCAAGGTTCCCTCTTTTTTTTTTTTTTTCCCCAACTCCACTCAGCTTGCAAAGCACATGGGCCCCCTGACGACAGGGATGTCAGATTTAGCAGAAATCAAGGCTGAGAAAATACAGGGAACAAGGAGGCAAAGCAACACATTGTGTTGACAATGGCAACATCTGTGTGTTGTCTGCACTTACAGAGAAAGGGGGTATTAGGAGAGAGCATGGCGGCTCCCAGAAGAAACACACACTCACCAGCCACGCCAGCTAAGACCAGGCCTGGCCATCGGCAGAGGGTCTGTCACAGCCAGGCCAGGTCATGCTCTCATCACCTCTGTCGCTGTCAGGCCCTTTCCTGCTAGGAATCACGACTGAATGGGTTAATTCAACTTGGATTCTTGACCACTCAAGACTGCGGCCTCAATCCTGACTTCAGGAAATTGCACTCTCTTTGTCTTAACTGGCAATGTGTACAGTTGTACCTAACCAAATGTGATGGCAACCTAAAAACAAATGTACCGCTACCGATGCCAGAAAGCTAATGAATAGAGCTGGCACCACCATACAGGAATTTGTAGGAAGTCTGTGAGCTCCTGTGGCGTAAATACCAACTTGCTACTCGGCTGGTTCTCTTTTCTACTGGGAAGTGGGAAGCGCTGGGGTGAGGGCACTATAATAGGGACCCTTGCCCCACCTGAGCAAGCCAAGGTACAAATCGTGTAAGAGCTTCTGGGACATTGGCATGCTCATCCCCCTGAAACCACAGGGGACCGTCCTCAGGATGTGAGGCGCTCGGTGAAGAACTGGTGTGACCCTAGGTGACCGCTAAGACAAGCCAGAACTTGAGACAGCACCAGAAGAGATGATGTTGACGGAGGGAATCGATGTCTTTGAAATGATCCCACATGCCTCTCCAACTGGGGCTGTAACAGCTTTAGAACAACGCAACACTAGCTAAGGCTCTTGTCAGAGGGATGAAAGGGAGGACTGAGGAAGCAGTGACAACACACACACAATCCAGTGACCTCTCGAATTCCTGCCTCATAGGAGCCAGCGCCTGGCAGCTGTCTCTGCACCAAGCCATGCGATTCCGGGATCAGGAACGGACGTGGAACTCTCGGGAACTCTTATAATCTACAGAAATGACTACACACTAGCAATAGCTACAGGTCTGTCATTCTCAGTGATGCTCATGGGAACAAAAACTTGAAAGCAATATAAAAGCCCAAAATTAGGGAATAGTTAAATTCTGGAACATCCACTAGACAAAATTCAATATGTGACATTACGGCTGCTTTGGAGGAAACGCTGAAGCAATCTCAAAGAGCAGCCCCGTCAAAAGAGGTACCCTGTGGCCAGGAAAAGCTACTGATACCACACTAGAGCTCCCAGCTAGCAGACAACTTAGAATCAACTGTTTTTACAATCTACACTGCAAGGGTGACACTGACCAGAGTGCTGGGATAAAGGGGACGGAGACAAAAACAAAAACAGAAGTGCTCTTCTTAACAGAAGTCTGTTCACTGTGTATATGATGAAAAAAGGGTTCACATACATACAGGGTATCGCAACATATTTGTGGAAGACGGAATTAAAAGGTAAGTTTGTCTTGGTGTTAAAAATATATTGAATCCAGGCATATGAGAAACCTTCAAAAAAAAGTTCATGGCTAATGAGTATCTTAATTGCATTTTCCATGAACTTTAACAAAATGTAGGTAGGTACGTAGGTATTTCTGAAACAGAAAGACAGAAAATTTCCACCTACTGATTTGCTTCCCAAATGCCAGAGCCAAAGCCAGAAGCCAGGAACTTAATCCAAGTCTTCCAGGCAGGTGGCAAGGACCCAACCACTGAAGCCATCGCTACTACACTGCAGAGAGCTGGAGTCCGGAGCCACAGGCAGGAATCAAACCCAAGTACTCCACTGTGGGAAGCAGGCTCTCAGCCACTAGGCTTAAGCTCACTCCTGCATGCTTCTGAATTATCCTTGTGCTCATATAGCAGGACCGAAAAGACAATATGCCAAAATCGTTCTGAGTGGTAAGAACACTGGTGACGTTTATTCTTCTTTCCTATTAACTGCATTTCCCATAACAAAAAACAAACAAACAAAGAACAGCAACAAGTTATTTTCTAGAATGGCAGGGAGGTGAAGACCATCACAGAACCAAACTGTCTAATAGTGTATCAAAGTGGGTAGAGATCTTTAAAGACCACTTGTCCAGGCCGGCACCATGGCATGGCAGGAAAAAGCCGCCGCCCACAATGCTGGCATCCCACATGGGCACTGGTTCGAGTCCTGGCTGCTCCACTTCTGATCCAGGTCTCTGCTATGGCCTGGGAAAACAGTAGACGATGGCCCAAGTCCTTGGGCCCCTGCACCTGTGTAAATAAATCTATTTTTTTTTTAAAAAGGGCATTTTTCTCCCTAATTTTTAAAATAAAAGATGTTTTTAATAAACAAACTACCCAGTAATGCATACATGAAGCTCATTACTTAAAAGAATTCCTCCAAAGGACCCTTCTGTATTAAGTGCCATCCTAATCTGTGATTTGGGAACACAATGGGTATTTTAAACACTGTGGCCGGCACATTCTGGGAAATGCTCATCTTCTCCCCCCTCCCAGCCTCTCCACACTGAGCACAGAACTTGTCCCCCTCTCCAATGCCTGTCTCCCAGCACCTTCAACTAAGACCCTACTAGCTGAAAGATTCACGGTCTGCGTGCCGAGGGTCCTACCTCCCTTCCTGCTCCCATCACCCAGGACACGGCCTCCCCATCCACCAAGTTCGACACCCCACATCCAGGCTCACTCTTTGAACATCCTTTTTAAAAACATGGAATACTTCAAGCATGTAAGGAAGCAAATATAAGACACTCTCATGTAACCCGACCAATAAATTCTTAACTATGAGTATCCATCATATTTACTTTTTTAAAGAATAAAGTATATTATGAAGATAGATGGTTAAGAACACCTTCCCACGCCTCTTCTCATTTCCGTTGTTCCTTCCCCAGAGGCAACCACAAGCCCAGTGCCTATCTTTTCTACTTGTTCAGTAGTACACATGTGTGTGAATGCACATGTATGGACACATACTATAAAAACTATGTAGGGGTGCATATGCATTAAAAGTGTATATAATGTTATGAATACATATATACAAATTTATACTGTTTGGTTTGGCTTTCAAGTGGCCTAATACTATACAGATCCATCCTTTTTCTCACTCGAACTTCCTACAGAGGCTTAGCCACATGGATGCTAAGACACTGCCCATTCATGTTAGCTGCTGGAGAGCATTCCACTTCACAGCAGTGTCCTCATTTATTTCACCAGTCCCCTCAGATGGGCAATGAGGCCATTTCGAATGTTTCACTATTGTAGAGTCACCTGCAGTCAACGCCCTTGGACTCAGCTCCAGTGCATACAGAGACCTCCGAGCCAGCATGCTGGATCCACAGGATGTATGGCATATCCCCCCTAGATACTGCTGTGCCTGAATCCCTAATAAATGGGCTGCACCATTGCCTGTGCCCAACTATGGCACTGCTAACTACACCAGAGGCAGGTTCTGATCCAAGATGGAATTGCCAGGGGCCAATGACATATATGGAGCCAGAGAAAATGAACAAGGCACACACAAAACGAGTGACACACCCAGGGCACAGGCTAGCCGATTAGCTGGAGGAAGTGAGCAGGAAGGGCATGAGAGGGATTTGGGACTGGTGTGGCCACGGATATGAAACTTTGAAGTGGGTGTGGATGAGAACACAGCAGCCATGCAAAGAGAAGCTGAGAACACCAAGAGAATGACAGTGCAGGTGGCAAGAAAGACAGATGAGAGACCACCTCGGCTTTGCTAATGCCTGCAGGAGCCCTACACTAGCCCTCTTTTCCTCCAGATACTCTGACTGACTCTCGCCAGAGAAGACATCCTTTAAGAGATCAGCAGATGCCACCTGCACCACAGAGCTCTCCAGCCTCCACACCTGCATGTCCTGCACCTCTCTTGCAATGCACATTTGGTTCTAGACTCACCCACGTAACTGGCTGTAGGTCTGCCTGCACATAAGATTGCAAGGGCCCCATGGGCACACAAACACACTGCCACCCGGTGCTCAGTCCATGTTTTATGAGTGAATAAAAAATGTGAGCTCCCTATAAGCAGGGCCCTGCCATCATTTTCCTGACGTAGGAGGAGCTTCACATAGCGCCAGGGACAGAGTCAGTCCCCATTAAATGCATGCTGAAGGAATGAGTGCAGTGTGGGCTTCCATGAACAAATGCATCTGCCTGAACTGCTCTCTCAGGGCTCATACCGATGATCAAATTTCAAAGTGGAGGTGACCAGGCCAAAGGATAATTTATTTCCCTAAAGATGCTAAGTGTCAGCTAAATTGCTGCATTTAATAGGGCCTGACTTAGATGGGCCATTCTGGACAAAAGCAATAACTGCTCCAGTAATGAGCCTGCTTTAAATTGCCATTACTATTACTAGCTCGAGTCCAAAGACTCCAGGAGCCAGCAGAGCAAGGCCCCAATTAGATAGCTGAAGTCTATACAAACCACGGAGCCCCAGACCCACATCTCTGACCTCCCTGGAACCACGCAATACATTTTCCAAGGGAATTCAGGATAATCCTCTCCACAGGCTCATTCTGGGTTGTTTTTTGTTTCTTTATGCAGCCAGCCTAACAGGCTGTGAGTCATTTCACATAGTTGAGCACACAAGCCCGATAAAAGAGTGAATATGCTATGGCTGAAAGAACACTGGCAGGGCAGGCCCCGGAGAATCAATCTAGCATTAAATGTGTATTCTAGTTCTGGGTGCATCCAATGCACCCTAGGAGTGTTTGCAAGCATCAAAGAGGAGGTGGAGGGCTTTGATCTGCAGCAACAGATTGTGATCTCTAACAGGCAATGGGAACAAAAAAGCAAACACATATTTAACTGGATGACAAGGGAATTTGCACAACCAAAAACCAGCTGAGAGTTCCTCCCTCAGAAAGGAGGCAAAGCACAGCCTCCTCAGCTATGGCAACTGCAGGCTTAGCTGGGAAGAGGGAGGGGCAGGACAATGGCCACAATAACAGGCTGGGTCACCTCCCTCCTCCAAACCACACCCTCACCTTGCTCCTTGAGGCCACCTGGGTGAGTCAACTCCCTCTAGAACAGATCATCTCATGGGAAAAGGCAACAGGTCCAGGGCGGCCTGATGAGTGGTCTCCATCATCGCCTGTGCCCTTAGCACAGTCCCTTCTCTGCAGGTGACATTATCAGCCACTTATCACGTGACAAGTGGGAAAGGGGCAGTGATAAAAACATGAGGTCCAGAGTTGATGGACCAGAACTCAACGACTTGCCCCACTACTTCATGGCTGTGAACCTTCAGCAAGTCACATAATCCGTTTGAGCCTCAGTTTCTTGACATGTAAAATGGGAGTAAGCACTTTCCAACTACACATAAAAAAACTTTCTTTTGAAATGAGAGGGACAGACAGAGAGCTCCTGTTCACTGGTTCACTCCCCAAATGCCTGCAAATGGCCCCACCCAGGCCAGAAGCCAGGAGCTGGGGACTCCATCCAGGTCTCCCGAGAGGGTGGCAGGGACCCAGCCGCCTGACACATCACAGCTGCCTCCCAGGGTCTGCATTAGCAGAAAGTTGGGTTGAAAGCCAGAGCCAGGCACGCACCTCAGGCACTCCTGATGTGGGATGCAGGTGTCCCGACCAGCATCTTAACTGCCAGGCTACACACCTGCCCCCAGCCACCACTTATCAAGGACATACTAAGGGTCACTCTGCATGCCAAGGGCTGTGTGTGTACCACCTTAGTTTCAGCCTCCTACCATCCCTTGAGGCAAAGGATCTAATCTTCATCTGACAGACAAGACCCTGGGGCTTGGAAAGGAAGGTCCAAGACGCACAGGAAGAAGCCAGGACTTGAGCTAGATCGGCCTCTTACCCGCTGTCTGCAGAGTTTGAATGGGACAACGCACACTTTGCATGGGGGCCTCCACTTTCAACCTAAACAGGCGTTGCTGTGTTACTATCGTCTGCATTTGCTGCTTCAATTCCCTTCAGCTTGTTCTTGGCCCCTCGCCTGTTAATCAGGGAGGGAAAGACACCAAGTCCTGATCCAAGGGCATCGCAACAGTGGCCTCTCCACTGCTGTCCTGAAAACTGGCCAATGGCGGACCTCCCTCCGGCTATCAAGGGGACCTTCAGGACCCTGAAGAAACCCAGGTTGTGCTTCCTCTCTCGCCCACACCTCCCACCCTCCCAGACCCCTCGTGACACAGAGGTTTTCTGTGCCTGAGATGGCGCCTCTTACCAGCACTAAATTCATAATGGGAGGGAGAAAAGAAAACCTTGAAATTCATGCGAGTCCTTTTTTAACACAGGAAATGGTCTTGCTGGATAGAAGCAAATATTTATGCACAAATTAATAAGGAGGTAGTGTTCTTTCCAAACGCTAAGCAAACTCGGCGGAAAAAAAAAAATAGCCCTGGCCATGAAACAGCCTCTCACAGACCCTGGAAGGGGCAGCGAGTCTGATTCAGCTCCTAATTTGTGAATCCTCTCCCTACTAAGAACCCCACCACACTCCTAGGCTAACTGGAGACCTTGTGGGCGCCTCACTTCCCCCACCACCCCCACCCATACCTCTACCCCATCTTTTACTCCAGTTACAATCCTCTGCTCTTTGCATCTCTGCCCAGGGCTGCGTCGTCAGGGACTGTGGTTCAATGTCCCCTTTTAAACTCAAGTTTAAGTTCAACTGCCACCACGACAGCCCTGGGAACTGGGGCCTCTGAGAGGTGACTGGGGCACAGATAGACTGAGGCTCTTAATTCAGCAGTGGGTTCTTAATCATGGTTAATTATCATAGAAGTGGGTTAGTTATCGTGGGAATGGGTTATAGTGGACATGGGTCAGTTATCATGGCAGTGGGTTAGTTATTGTGGGAGTGGGTTAGTTATTGTGGGAATGGGTTATAGTGGACATGGGTCAGTTATCATGGCAGTGGGTTAATTATCACAGGAGTGGGTTAGTTATGGGAGCAGGCAGTTGTGGGAATGGGTTAGTTGTCATGGGAGTGGGTAGTTATGGGGATGGGTTCTCGTGGGAGTGGGTTAGTTATGGGGATGGGTTGGTTATTGTAGGTGCGGCTTTGATACAAGCACATTCATGTTCATCAGCCTTTCCTTGATCCTGCCCTCTTCCCTACCCTTGTGTTTCACCACCATAAGAAGCCCTCGCCACATTACCACGCAGCAGGAAGGCCCTCACCAGCTGTCGGCTCCTGGACACCAGACATCCCAGCCTCCAGAACTGGGAGAACTTGAGAAATAATTCTGTCTCTTTATAAATCACTCAGTCTGTGGTATTCTGTTATAGTGGCATAAAATGGACTACACCAGGGCACAGTCAACCAGTGCCACCTGGGGGGTACAAGAGCCATGGGCGAACACACGCCCCTCTTTTCTCCCTCACTTCCTGCATGAACGTTCCTCCTTTTCTGCCACTCGCTGTCTCACATTTTGCTTTTGGCAGAAGGGCTGGAAGCCAAATCGTCTAAATGGCAGGCAGCTAGGAATTGTGAACATTTTTACTCTGCAATGTTGAGAAAATAGCACCTTTGCCTGAAAAATAAACAAACAGGACGTCCTCTATAAGCTGGGGCAGCTCAGGCTGTCAGGCACAGATCGTGCTCAATGTAGAAACGCACATCCAGTACCTCCTGAGCCCCTCCACCCACTCCAGTCCCCATGTGAAGGTGTTTACAAGGAGGCAACTGCCACTACCTTGTTTTAACCCTGACATTTGCTCCATCTTATAAAAAGAACATCCAACCTCTTGGCTTGTAGACGGAAAGGGAGTGAGAGGGCTCAGTCCGTAGCCTTGCTTCGGTCGGTAATAAAGTGTAACCTTACACCCACCTCTCAAGCTCTGGGACTCAGTGTTTCCATCTGGCAAATGGAGAAAAATCCATAAAAGTGTGGGTTATGGCTTCAATCACAGAGGTCACATCCAGGAACTTTTTAAAGAAATGGAATGCAAACAACAGAGCAGACGTGGAAAGAGTAGGCTTTGCAAAGTTCAAATTTATAAAAATGTTCTAGTTTGCAATGTAAATAGGATTTTTTATAGCGTTATTGAGATAAAATCCACACACCATACAACTCAGTCATTTAAAGTCTACAACCAATGACTTTTAGGATATACACAGAAATATGCAACTACAACCACAATCAATTTTAGAACATTTCATTGCCCCACAAGGAAACCCCACACTCATTAGCAGTCACTCCCCATCTCCTTCCAAACCACACCCAGCCATAGACAACCACCAAGCTATTTCCTGTCTCCATGCATTTCCTGTGCTAGAAATTCCCATAAACAATATTGCACAGTGTGTCACCTTTTGTGAAAGACTGGCTTTCTTACTTAGCACAATGTTCTCAAGGTTCATCCATGCTGTAGTACCAGTACTTTACTCCTTTGTATGACCAAGTAATACTCCACTGCATGGAATTTTATTTACCTATTCATCTGCTTATGGTAGCAACACCTGGGCTGCTACCATTGGCAGGCTATCATGAATAATGCCGCTATGAACCATTCATATACACATTTTTACAAGAGCATTCAATATGTTTCCAGCAGTCACTGTCAACAAAGTTGGAGGCCTGGGGGTACTGGGACTTTTGCTTTGGAAAAGGAAATAAAGACCACCAAACCAGGGTTGCAATCCTGTTCACACGGCCACATAGGAGTCTTCATGGCCAAAACTGGCTCACCATCATCTTAAGCAACTGTCATGTCAGAGAATTTCAACATCTGAAATACACATCTTCATCATTCAAGTAGATTGAGATGGGGCACTTCATGCTGATAGGCAAAGTCAGGAGAATTTGGTAACGGGTAAATGTTCCTGTTTAAGCCAGCTCTCATTCCAAGATGTCAATTTCTTCATCATAAGGTTTCAGACAAAGGACATTCACAAACATACAGGCACACAGAGGCCAGACCCACAAGCCTCTCCTGCTACACACACACACACACACATACCTGCTCAATTTATGAACCACTCCCTATGGAACATGATTCCTACAATTGCAGGTACTAAAAAGCTGGTGTAAGAGGAGAGGCGGGGGTCAAAATCAGCTCTCTCCACCCGCAAACCTGCATTAATAATTCAGCTGTTAACAGACACGCAACTGAAGGAGCGGGGGGGAGGCAACTCTGCACCATCATCTCCTTGACTACAACAAAGACCTGGTGTCTAGAAGAACCTGCCACCATCAGAAAAAGGGAGCGTGACAAATTTGTGAAATCTAAGGAATAAACACAATTCCTATATGCCTTAAATTTATGGCCCTCACCAAGCCTACAAAGTATGATAAACCATTATAGGTTTTTCCTGTCTTCCCTGCCTTGGCCACAATTAATTTCACCATGTTCGACTGTAACGCTGAATGTAATATATGGAGGTGGGAGATTTAAGAGCCCTCATTGCCTGGTGGTGAAAAAGCTTCTGCAGTTTGGGATCCCAGAGGTAAAGGAAGCAATCAGGACAGGCTTCATTTTGGGTAACCATTTGTGTGCATTTTCTGTTTTGCATTGTTAAGCAAGACGAAAGTGCCCGAAGGAAACTACAGCAGCACTGGGTTGAAGTCACTCAAAATCCAAATGCCAAAGCTATTCTGTAATTGAGATGCATGGCAGCTCCCGTGCACACCCTAGAAGAACATCATTCTGCAAGTAAAAGCTGTGCATTACCAAAGCACAACAGCAAATGCTCTGGCTTTATTGATGCTATAACCTCATAGGTCTGAACGCAACAGCAAAATTCAGTTACAAAGTTCCACGGCTGCTTTCCCAAATATTCTACACAGAAGAGTATTGGGAACGATATTTAACAGAAGCCTATTATGTGTGGGTACGGTGTTAGTACTTTACCATGTGATTAAGGTAGGTAGACTTGAGCTTCCCCAGAAAGATTATGTTCAAGACCTAACCTCCAAACCTGTGACTGTGATCTGATTTGGGAAGAGAAACTTTGCAGATACACACAAGTTAAGAAGTCATCACGCTGGAGCAGGGTGGGGCCTATTCCAATGACTGGTATCCTTAAAAGAGGAGGGAACCTGGACACAGGCACAGGAACAAACGCCAGGGATGGAGTCTTAGCTGCAAGCCAAGAAGACCAAGGGTAGCAAGAAACCACCAGAAGCTAAGAGAGGCAGATTCTCCCTCAGAGCCTCCAGAGGGGACTAACCCTGCAAACACCTTGACCTTAGCTTCTGCAGTCCAGAACTGTGACAGCATTGATCTTGTGTTGTTTTAAGCTGTCCACTTTGTAGGAATCTGTGACCAACAGTCCTAGGAAAGTAATAAATCTATGAATAAAATTTTTACAGCGACTCTAGAGTTGGGCAATCCTCCTGTCCCTTCAGAGCCCAGGAAGACGAACGAACTGGTTCTAAATCACATCACCCAGGACTGGTGCTGTGACACAGTGGGGTAAGCCCTCACCTGTGACAAGGGCAGCTGCTCTGCTTCCGATCCAGCTCCCTGCTAACATGCCTGAGAAAGCAGCTGAAAACGGCCCAAGTACTGGGACCCCCCACACCCACATGGGAGACCTGGATGGAGTTCCAGGCTCCTAGATTCGGCCTAGCCTAGCCTTGGCCACGGAAGTGAACCACTGGGTGGAAGATCTCTTTCTCTCCGCCTTCCCTTCTCTGTCACTCTGTCTTTCAAATAAATCACACAGGAGGGCGGAAGTTCGGTCTAACGGTTAGGATGCCCACGTCTCCTGTCAGAGTGTCTGGGTTCTGGTACCAGCTCTCTCCTCACTCCAGCTTCCTAATAGTGCAGACGCAGGGAGACATCGGTGATGGCTGCCACCCATGTGGGAACCTGGATTGAGTTCCAGCTCCCAGCTTTAGACCAGTCCAGCCCCAGGAGTGACCAAGGGAAGAGGGCTGACTCTGTATCTCTCTCTGTCTCTCCCAAATAAATTATTTAAAAAGACAAAAATCAAACAGCAAGCCAGTGAAGAAACCAGGACTGGGGCCAAGGTTGTCTACCTCTCAACAAAGCCCATAGCCTAACTACCAGCTAAAAGGCACCATGTTTTTTCCGTGTCTTTACGATGGTTTTCCTTTGAGAAGGTTATAAAGAGATGATTTCCCCCAAAGCACACAGACCCCAGCAGCTTCCTGCTAACAAAACAGGAATCTGTCACAGCTTGTATCTTTCCCACCTCCAGAGTGGTGGGAACTTCCTCTAGGCAGGACAACTACGTGAGCGAGATTGCTGTAAGAGCAGCAGCCCTGTGAATCGAATCCCAAGCCAGAACAGATTTTAAATGCCTCATTCCTTCCACTCCACCGACACATGCTGAGCGCTGAGAAAGCGCGAGGCAGGCGGCCTGGGGTGAGAGACAGACAGACGCGGTCCTTGACTTCCGCAGAGCTCAAGTCCTCATTCCCCCCCTCCTTTTTTTCATGTCAAATATTTTAATTTAGCAATTAATGAGAAAAAAAACAGATGTTACAACAGGCTCAAAATTAAATTCTAAGAACTACATACAGATAAAAAATTAAGAAATACTGAAACAAACTTAGATATGGACGTAAAATCAGTTTATCCACAGGGGAAACCCATTGTATCTCATGGGATATTGATGAATATTAATGAATTAATATTAATGTAATATTAATTCTATGAATAAGAATTATTGGCATTATTATCAATTTTCTATATTTCACTCAGGCCTTAATTTTTCCCATCAAATGAAACAGGCCCAGGGGCAATGTCTGGCACAATGGTTGATCATCAGTTGAGATGCTCACATTCCATATCCACGTGCCTGGTTCAAGTCTCAGCTCCTCCACTTCCAATCTAGCTTCCTGCTACTGCACACCCTGGGAGGCTGCAGAGTAGATAGTGGCTCCAGTAGTTGGGTCGCTGTCACCCACGTGGGAGACCTCAGACTGAGTTCTGGGCTCCTGGTTTTGGTGCAGCCAAGCCCCAGCTCTTGTGGGCACTTAGGAAATGAACCAGCAATTAGATCTGAGTCTACCTTCCAAAAGTTTATCTTAACAGACCGAACACTGCTCATACATGAGCTTCTATTCTGATGCAATGGACTAATCTCCCACAGGCATGCTCCGTGTTGGCTGTGGTAGTGGCACCTGCAGATGGTTCACCCATGCCACCCACTTTCCAGGCTGGGTGGGGCCCCGTTTTGGTCAATGAGCTGTGGGGGAGCAGGGGTGTATCACTCTGGGGAGGAGGAGCCTCTTCCCTACTGTGGCTACATTCCAGGCATGCAGATAGGTTCAGCCAGGGCAAAGTAACTCAGAACCTCACACACATCTGCCGTCCAGCCTGCAGGGTCTCTAAACTTCAATGCGTTGTACCAATTAACATTCGGGGACATTTGTTACTGCAGCAAAGATCTGTGCTCCCCCAAACTACAACACTAACGCACATCCTCACATGAGCAAATCACAAGGAATGACAGGTTAAATTCCAAGGTAAAGATAGTTAATTCTAGAGCCTCAGCGTCACGAATATCCTGACGGAAGTTTACGATGCTTTATACAAGTATTGTACAAATGATGTATTTCCTTCTATGCCACAAAGGATACAAGAAACAAAACAAACCTTAGCTCTGCAGTAACCGACCCAATGCCAAGTGCTTCGTGGAGACAGTTACCAGCTGACCTCAGAGCACCTCCTTGGGGAGCAGAGATTCTTGTTTATCTTTGCCTGTATAGGGATCCACATCTTCCAGGATCTAACACACACTTGCTATCTGAACGTCTCTCTTGAAAGGGGCAACTTTACCCAAACCCAGCCATGTGACTCCACTATCAGATGCCCGCTCCTGCAGACACTGGCATTGGGGTGCTGTCCCCCTGTTCCTCTCCTCAGACACACCCCAGGCGGGATTCTGCTCCTTCCTCATGTCACATGAACTCCAGCAAAGAACCTCCCACCTCCGGCTCGCTCGGGGACCCAGAAACTGAAGGCAGAATTTCCCCGTGGCAGAATTTCAGCAGGCCCATCCCAATCTCCACTAAGTCCCACCACCCCACCCAGGCCGGAAACACCCTCTCCCAGGGAGCCCATGACACTTCCCAACTAGAAGACCTCAACCTCAAAGGGCTGTAGGGTTATTAAGTGACACACGCAAAAAGAAGCCACACATCAGGGAGAGGGAGCGTGTGGGAGGCACCAAGGCAAGACTGTTGAAACCTGCCCTACAAGGACGCCTCCCAGCCTGCTTGGAGTGCAGTTTGCCGGGAGGCGCATGGGGCTCAGCCCCAAGCTTCACCTCACCACACCCGATTCCCACCTAGCCAAAGCAGCCTAGATGACCGGTTTTACACATTTAGCTTGGATGTCCAGATTTCTTTGGAGGAAGTCCTCTTGATGGCTGACTGGGTTCTCCCTCGGCTCTCCCACTTAATGTGCACCTCTGAACAAGACCGCTGGCTTCTCAGAAGCCAGATTCCTTATCTACAAACCGGAGCTGTAACACTTCACAGGCCTGGCATGAGGCTCAACTACACGATTATGCAGAAAATGCCTGATGGACGGCAGACAGTCAACAACTGTTCTTTCTCTTCGTTGTAAACATAAGTACTGGCCAAATACGTCTGCTGCACATGGGACTGAAGATGTTTATTTTGCAATTAGCTGTGTGAGGCCCCTTTCTAAAAGTTTTGGTGGGAGCCCAAAATCTCTAGGTAAACCAGCCTTTCACGCTGTTTTACCAAACATGGAGCGATTCGATTCTGTGAGTCCTTAATGAGTACCAGGAACACAACAGATACTTCATCAGGCAGGAAAAAACCCGCATAATTAGTAAACTGCTCCTCTCCTTTGCTCAGCCAACTATTCAAATACAGAAAATAACCAAAACACCCAATCATTTCACAACACCCAGACACCAGATACCACGAGACTACTGCAAGCACGGGCATGGAGGCATGCTCCCCTAATTCACCTTCAAGGTTAAGATCAGCAGCCTAGCACCTGTCAACGTCACAAGAAGTTCCCTCATTGTGGAAACTGTGCCAGGCCCTTTGAATACATCACCACTTGCAGTTTTAGGACCCTCTAAGGCAGGCGGTGGTCTGTGATCTGTGGTCTGTGACAGCCCAGCCCCTTTGCACTGATGGCTTCTGGTTCTTGGAGAGGAGAACTATCTCCCCCAGCCCCCACTGGCTCTGCCATCTCCCATCTCCCATCTCCCCACGTGTTGCTTTACTGGGGCTGCCGTAAGCAACGATCACAAACCAGCTGACTTAAAACCATAGAAGTCTACTCTCTCACAGTTCTGGACGACAGAGGCCCAAGACCAAGGGCTGGTCAGGGTGGGTTCCTTCTGGACCTTGAGGGAGGACCCCTCTAGGCCTTTCTCCTAGCTTCTGGTGGTGGCTAGCTATCCTTGGTGTTCCCTGGCTGTGGTCACATCACACCAACCTCTGCTACCTTCTCCTCTGTCGCCGTCTTCTCCTCGGCATGCAAGCATCTTTATCCTAGGCTTTAGGGCCCACCTTGAGGACCCAGGACAATCTCATCTCAAGATTCTTTTTTAAGATTTATTTTTCATTCATTTGAAAGGCAGAGTTATAGAGAGAAAAAGAGAGATGGGAGGGGGTATATCAGTCTTCCATCTGCTGGTTCCATCTCCAAATGGCTGTACCAGCCAGGGTTGGGTCAGGTGAAATCCAGGAGCTTGGAACTCCATTCTAGTCTCCCATGTAGGTGGCAGGAACCCAAGCACTTGGGCATCTTCTGCTGCTTTTCCCAGGCCATTAGCAGAAGGTTGGATCAGAAGTGGAGCAGCTGGGACACCAACCGGCACGCATATGGGATGCCAGTGTCGCAGACAGCAGCTTAACCCACTACACACAACGTCGGCCCCTCAATATCCTTAGTTAAGCTTTTCTCAAACAAGGTCACATTCATAGCACCTGGGAGGCCACATCTTTTGTGGGGGCCACCACTCAATACACTACAGGGGACTAAGCCTCACCATCTGAAAAGCAAGCTGGCTCACTCCTTCCCCAACCCTCAGCCCAGCCTCACAGCCTGGGCAGCTCCATGCAATTTGCTATATTAATAAAGGGAGAGAACAATGACCAGTGCTGTCCAACAGAAACATAATGCCAACCACAAAAGTCCCTTAAACATTTCTAGAAGTCACATCACAAATTACAAAAAGGAACAGGTGTAATTCATTTTAATCATATATATTATTTAACCCACTGTACCCAACACAGTATATATAGGGTCCCTATCTGCCAAGTGTTTTCAAAGGAGGGGAGGAAATAAGATTTGAATATATGAAGCATTCAACCAAGGTCCCAGGACTAGCTGAAAAGCAGCACCAGGTCTAAACACAGACACAAGAACTGTCACCAGGCTATGCTGGAGCCACGGCCTTGAGAGAAAAAAAATAGACGGGGGTGCCAGGAATTCAGAGGACAAGGCCAACGTGCAGAGAGCTGCACTGCCTTCCAGCTTCCTGGACAGGAAGAGGGCTTGAAGGAGGACGACCGAACCTCGGGGCAGGTGGCAACTGCCTCTACGTGCCCTCGGGTCAGCTGCTCAAAGGTGACCCTTCTGGGCACAGCCAGCAAGTCCATGGCTTGGTGAGCACACGGTTGCTTTACTCAAAGCAGCAAAAGGGGACTCATGCATGGAACTGTGAGGGGCCCTCCAAACCCACATGCACAGTCCTACCCTCGGAACTCGACCACAGTTGGAATCGAGGTCTTTTCCAAAGTCATGGGATTAAAATGAGGTCATTAGGGTAGGTCCACCTCCCCTAATCCCCTTGACCGACATCTCACCCAAAGGGGGCTTTTCAGACACAGAGAGTGGCTCGTGCATGGGAAGAGGATGTGAAGGCACCAGGAGGGTACCGTGAAGGTGAAGGCTGAAATCCAGGTGATGCTTCCATCCAGGAGAGGCCAGAGACAGCCAGGGATCCACCTGCCGCCAGCAAAGGCCGCACCAGCTCCTCCTGCAATTGCAACCCACAGAGGAAGCCAGGTTTCCTCCCAGACTCCAGGCCTTTACACTCTAAGACGCCTGACTTCCAGCGTAAGCTGCCTGGTCTGTGGTCCTCCAGTACAGCAGCTCCAAGAACCTCATACAGTGCCTGTTCCTGACTGCACGCTCACAACTTGACCCTGAATGTGGGACAAACTACTGCAGCCCACCACAGCCAAGAGAACGAAAGCGGTGCTGAGGGGACCAAGTCCAGCTCCCAGGCCGTGAGACCAAATCAAGACGTAAACCATCTTTAAGCATTCGGTGGAAGAATCAGGAGCAGCAAACAGTTTTTCTGACATGCAATGAAAGTGCATCTCAAATACCTGCCACACGCCATGTTCACGGCCTGGGCCAAGCAGGACTCCAACTGGCTCCCACCACAGGCAAAAATCTCCAAGGCAATGCCAACTGGGTGGGCGGTGCCAAGCATCCTTGGATTCCCAAGGCCATCCTGCCAGGAAATTGTACCAACAGCAGCCTTGGCAAACTGCAAAGGCAAGAGAGGGCCCATTGCAATTGAATTTCCTCCCTCAAAGAAAGGGGTGATGTTCCCAGCATCAGGACCATCGAATGAACAGATGCGCCCGGGAAGGCAGTGGAAGATGGCCCAAGTGCTGGGGTGCCTGCCACCCACATGGGAGACCTGGATGGAGTTCCTGCCCAGCCCTGGCTATTGTAGCCATTTGGGGAGTGAACCAGCAGATGGAAGAGAGCTCCCTTTTTCTCTCTCTCCCCTCCTGTATACCTCTGCCTTTCAAATGAATAAATAAGTCTTTAAAACAAAAAAATACTCTGAGGAACGAAAACAAGATCTCAGATCTCCATGAGTTATATTCTGTTAATGTTCTCTCACAAGCCTGGGCCGTTCTCTCCACCCTTTTGTTTTAAACAAACATTATCCCATGTAACCCTCACAACCACCCACTGAGGTAGTCATGGTCTCCATTTTATAGATGAAGAAACAGTAGAGAGGATAAGGAACGTGGCCAGGGTCACGGAGCTGAGAAACAGCCCAGTCCTTGCCCAGGCTGCTGTGCTAACAGAGCCCTCCCCTGCACACTAACCCCCGCCCTCCCTTCTGCTCTGTATGTCCTCCAAGGGTGAGCTAGTGGCCGTAAGCAGCAGAGAAAACAATTGCAAGTGCCAAGTGGCAACCCGAAGCAGACCACAGCCTTGGAGGCAGGGTTTCTACATTCTCCTTCCTGATCTGGTCCATAGTCCTCCCCTCACCCTGGGTTTTGCTTCCTGATGTTCCAGTCACCCACACTCAACCGTGGCTGGACAATATGAAATGCAAAATTCCGGGTCCGGTGCTGTGGCATAGCGGGTAAAGCCGCGACCTGCAGTGCCGGCATCCCATGTGGGTGCCGGTTCGAGTACCGGCTGCTCCACTTCTGATCCAGCTCTCTGCTATGGCCTGGGAAAGCAGTGGAAGATGGCCCAAGTCCTTGGGCCCTGCACCAGCGTGGGTGACCTGGAAGAAGCTCCTGGCTCCTGGCTTCGGATCGGTGCAACTCTGGCCATCTGGAGAGTGAACCAGATGAAGACCTCTCTCTCTTTCTCTCTCTCTCTCTCTCTCTCTCTCTCTCTCTCCTTCTCTCTCTGTGTAACTCGACTTTCAAGTAAAATAAGTAAATCTTAAAAAAAAAAATAAATTCTAAATTCCAGAAATGAACAACCCATATATTCTAAATTGGGCACTACTCAGTAATATGATGAAATCTCCTTCTATCCCCAGCCAGGAGGCAAATTATCCTTTTGTCCATTTATGTCCATTCTATATATTCTCCTTCCTGTTAGCCATTTAGTAGCCATCACAGTTATATATAGGGTTTGGTACCCTGCACAATTTCAGGCATCAACCAAGAGTCTTGGAACACAGTCCCCCTAGATAAGGGATTTGAGGAACTATAGATTTCCCCTAACCAATATGATTATGGTGTGACTCCTTAAAGGGTCAGCAGTGACCCAAGGGTCTCCAACAACAGAATTCAAACTGGGGTCTCCAGACTGCTAGGGATGCCAAAGTTTCCTAAGACTGGTACAAAAGCAGCAAGCAAAACTGTGCACTTATCTAAATGCTGGGCAACAGGCCCAGCAAGTATCTTTGTTCTTGGCTGAACTAAAAATCGCTCTCACAATTATAAGCACCTTTCATTAATATTTTAACAATGCAACAAACAATTATTTAAACATTGAGATTTAGTATAAAGATAGTTCAACACATATGGTCTATGGCAGGAATCAAGCAGTAGTAAGTGGACAAGGACTCAAAAGCAACTGTGTCATTCACATGTGGAAAACCAGTGAACACCTTCAAGGGGCCCAATGGCAGACCTCAAGTTTATCATTAACAAAATAACACTTCTCATAATGTCATTCTCCCAAACTGCTTAGCAAAGTTCACATACATTCATTAACCTTCACAGCAGGGAGCTACATGAACCAGAATTTTCAATGCCTACAGAAATCCCACAAGCAAAAGGAATAAGTCAACCCACCCAACTGGCACGTGGACTAGCTCCCCAAAAACACCCTGCCCATGCAGAGAAAGTCAGTGACGAAAGGCGTGAGGAGATGCCAGGATGTCCCGAACTCTGAGCAGTTAATTTCTTCCCGGGGACTTCTATGGATCATTTATTTCTTTCCAAGAAGCCTCGGTTTCCCCCAAAGATTAAATGGGCTAATATCCACCGCATGATAATGAGGGCAGAGCTATAAATTACTTTGGATTGCCTGAATAATCAGCATTATGCAAATTGGCAGCATCATTACAGAGTTACTAAACCACAGTTGTAAATCTTATAAAGCTACTTCAATGGAAATTAAGGTTCAACTAAGAGGCTCCGTTTTTTAAAAATTTCTATCACCTTGTTATTTTAAAGACAAGAACACTTAAAGCCTGTTTAGAGGTTTCTAATGAAGGATCACAGGGCCTTTCTCTGAAACAGTTGGCCATTAAGAAAGGGAAAGGAGGGGCAGGCATTTGGCATGGCTGTTTAGACAGCTCCACGTGCAGGCACCCCAGCTCAGAGTCCCTAGGTTTGAATCCCACCTCCCTGGCTTCCTGCCAAGGTGCACCCTGGAAGGCAGCAGCAGATCACCCAAGTGCTTGGGTCCCTGACACCCACAAGGGAGATCCGGATTGAGTTCCTGCCTCCCAGTCTCCCGGGTTTGGCCTGGCCCAGCCCTGGCTGTTGCAGGCATTTGGAGAATGAACATGCAGGTGGGAGATAGCACCCTCCCCGATTTGCTTCCTCACTCAGTCACACTCTCTCTGCCTTGCAAATAAATAAAATGTTTAAAAAAAGAAAAAGAAGGGGAAAGGATATATCTGGCAACAGAGCTCAAGCAAGGCTGAACCCAAAAGACCAGAAGATCCCCCCCGAGGAGAATGCAGCACTGGCTCAACAACCCTGTCCCAGGTCCAACAACAACCACCAGTTCTCAGCACACAGCTGTAAGGCCCACTGTAGCTTACACATTTTCTCAGAGTAACTAACTTGACCTTCTCCCAGTGCCTCCAGAAGAGGCCAATGAACTCCTGCACCCTGGCACAAAAGGAGCAGAGGCTCTGAGACCCACGGTTTCGACACTCACCTAACCCCACCCTGCGTGGGAGAACAAGCCCATGACCTCTCTCTGCAAGAGAGCTCCAGGATTCAAGGCACCTTCTCAGACACCCACCTCCCTTTAACCATCAACATCGCTGAGAATGTCTCTTCCCAAGGTCAAAGAGGTCACAGGTGGGTGATGCCCAAGAGGAGCTGCTGTGATCTGTTTTGTGTTGCTAAAACTGGGTTCTTAATTAGGTGCAGAGGTTTACTTGGCTCATGATTCCGGCGGCTGTAAAATCCAAACAGCATGGCCACCAGTGTCTGGCACGGGGCCCCCTGGCTTCATCAAACACAGAGGAGGGCATCACAGCCGCACGCACCTGTAAGAACCATGTGGGTCGCTTAAAGAGCTCACAAGGGGAAGAGAGGATGCAAGAAACCGGAGAGGGGTTGGGTTCGCTCCTCCTTAAGAATTCTCACTGATACACTCTTCTGAGAGCAGCATTCATCCCAGGGTGCAGGGGGTCATGACCCCATCACCAACCACCGGGACTCGCTTCTTAAAGAACCCATCACCTTTTTTTTTTTTTTTTTTTTTTTTGACAGGCAGAGTGGACAGTGAGAGACAGAGAGAAAGGTCTTCCTTTGCCATTGGTTCACCCTCCAATGGCCGCCACAGCCAGCGCGCTTTGGCCGGTGTACTGCGCTGATCCGAAGCCAGGAGCCAGGTGCTTCCTCCTGGTCTCCCATGGGGTGCAGAGCCCAAGCACTTGGGCCATCTTCCACTGCAATCCCGGGCCATAGCAGAGAGCTGGCCTGGAAGAGGGGCAACCGGGACAGAATCTGGCGCCCCAACCGGGACTAGAACCCGGTGTGCCGGCGCCACAGGCAGAGGATTAGCTTATTGAGCTGCGGTGCCGGCCTCCACCACCTTTCAGTACCATTACACTGGGGACCAAGCTTCCAGCACACCAACTTTGGGGGACAAAACACAGCAGGACCATAGCACAAGCCAAGACAACCAAGGAGCCAATTAAGGGACTGCAGCTGGGCGTGGTCTTACAAACATCACTCAGAAAGTCCTTCTGCCCGGCCTGGCCAGGCACCACTCTCTAACACGGCGCTGTCCCACCTGGGAGCCCCGCTGGAGTGCTCAGACCAAAAACCACATCACCGCACTTCCTGGTGCCACCACCAGCATTCGCAACCAGGCCAGTGTCTACACTGGGTCTGCTGCTCCCTTTCTTTCCTCATCCTGGTCATGAAACCCACACCCTCGACAGACACCCCACATGTGGAGTACAACATCCTTCAGTAGAGGGAAAGAATCAAGTATGAGGGGAAATGCAAGCACGTGGCCGAACACAGCCAGCCTTGCCACGAGGGTGCTTTACAAAGAAATGTGCGCAACCACTGGACAAAGCCCTCAAGGAGCCCACGTTCAGGGAAGCAGTACCCCACGTTCAGGGAAGCAGTACCCCAGCGGCGGTGCCCCTCCAGGCACCAGCATAAGCAAAGTGGAAAGAACTCCTTTTCCCTCTCCCTGCCTTCAGTACTCGCACTGTGAGACGGCCAGTCCTGAACGTGGGTGTTTAAATGTCAGTGTTTCCACAGTGCCTCTGCTGGACTTAGCTGGTGATCCATTTACTTTTTAACCGCCTTTTCCAGCTCCGTAGTCGGCTCAAAGTAAACCAACACCCCCTGCTTAGGTGAGACATGAAGCCAAGGAACAGAGAAAGCCTTGCAGGACTGACGCTGGGAGAGGCCCTCACACCCGGGGCCCAGACCCAAAGGCGTGGCAGAAACAGCCGCACCTTGAACCAAGGAGCTGGGGCACCAACCAGAGTGGTGCGTACGCCCATGCCAATGACGGGTGAGGCTGCCATGCGCCGGCCCGCCCAGCACCACAGGGGGCTGCAGCAGCCCAGTGCTGCAGGCACGCATGCCTGGAGGGGGGACCAGGCTGCACAAGGGCAAGAGTTCAGTTCCAAAGTGCTACCGTTGGGATGTTGTCCCTGATGCTCCAGAGGACATGTCCCTTCTCCTGCAAGGTGGGGAGAGCTCCTCAAGGCTTTAAAGCAGCCAGCTTCCCTGGCGGCACTCTACAGAATCCTAAGCCACTTTGAGATCAGTGCAATGACTGTCCAGAGCTTCCCTGCACAGGAGAAGTCGCTGCCCTGCAAACCCCGGGGTCTGCATGGTGACCCTCTTCCGCCCAGAGCTTCAGGCTGGAAACCAGCTCCTTTTCCCAAAAGCCCCTGTGTCCCTCCCCACTCACGCACTGGTGAAATGCAGTCCCCAGTGCAAGGGCTGTAAGAGGCGGGACCTTTGGGAGTTGGTTCCGCCCTTGTAAAAGAGGCTCCAGGAGCCCTCCTACTCCGGCTCCGTGCCCTGGAAGGACGCAGAGGAGGGCTGCGTCTTCTGCATGCTCTCTGCAGAATTCTAATCACACAGTGAATCCACTGCCGCCCCGATCCCGGGCTCCCCACCTCCAGAGCTGTGGGCGCTCCACTTCCACAGATCTTGAACAGCCCGGGCTGCAGTACTTTGTGACACAGCCTGAACAGACTAAGACATGCGGCACACTGGGTCTCTCCTGACCTGGACTCTCCTAGCAACATCCCTGGAGCAGCTCAGGGGGCGAGACGGCCCTGCTCCTGCTAAGCAAGTTTTCCTAAGACAAGTTCTCCAAAGTGAACTTCAGGAATTAGGCCCCTCCCACTCATGATGAGCTCCTGCACTATGTGTTTCCCTTCTAGTTACTCAGGGGCCCCACACTGCCTTTGCAACAGAAGGTGGACAGGCAGCTAAGTTCTGGCCAGTGAGATGGAAGCAGAGCTTCTATGTGAGACGCCCAGGAAGAATCCTTAGTAAGAGAAAGTTCATCCTCCTCAGTGCCATCCTCCCTCCTCCAGCTGGAATCCAGATGGCTTGGCTGGTTCTCAAGCAGTCACCTTGGCTCACGAGGTAGTGAGCTAAGGAACATGTACGAGAGGAGCTGGTACCCCTGATGGCATAGGGCCATCCTGATGACCCACCTCCAGCAGGCTCTGAAAGCCACTCAACAGGCCTAACACGTGCCTGCCCAACAAATGCAGTTTTCATGCTTTTAAAAAAAAAAATGGAGCTATTGGATATGAGCATGGGTCTCAATAAAAACAAAAGTTCGTAAGTATTTTCTAAACATGCATATTTCCAAGACTCCAAGAAAAACAAAAAGCCAAAAACACAGTTCTACACACACACATCTTACACACATACACATTACAGACACCATTTAAATTACTGTCCACCTTGGCACACAGCACAATTCAACTAAAACAGATTTTTCTGGGAAAGAAAGTCTCATTTATTGTGATGCCATCTCAGATACTTGGAAGTATCCTTCCCCAGCCCAACAAAAACGAACCCCTAGAGAGCAGAGACTCAGCTCAGTAACCCCAAGGGCCTAGTAATGCCTGGAACACGGTATGCCTGGTGATGAATGAAATCAATTTCATCTACTGGCCCAGGACAGGGAGAAAGGAGTAACTATACACAGGAAATCCCAGCATCCCCATTCCTGACTCTCCCCGTTTCCAGGAAACACACTCACCCATTCTCCCGGGGCTCCCTTCCTGGTTCTGCTACGCCATCATCATCAGAAGCCCCCCCGGGGCTCTCCCATCCCCTGCAGCGGGGAAGCACCTCCCAGCCTGAGCATCTCTAAGTCCCAAGCCAGCTGCGACCCTCCTTTTCACACCCAGAAGAACTGGACACACACAGAACTAATTCCTACAACTATGCCTTGTTGGATCGAGAGAGGGACAAATGGATCTCCCGTGACCACTGCTAAGTTCAAATTCTCCTGTGATGCAATTCGCTCAAGACAAGTTCACAGGACTGCTCGTCAGGTTTATTGCCAATATCACCTCACCCTGTACAGACGGCCCTCAGCTCCAGAGCCACCTCACTTCTACTTGAAGGCCCAAGTCCAGTTCCCTCCTAAAGGTATGAGTCACCCTACACACACACACACACACACACAGTTCAACCCCTTGCACCTGATCTCACTAGGCATGCCTTGTTTTCATTGACTGAGTCTCATCCTTGCCCAAGCCATCTTCTCTACGGCCATTCCCCTGAGCTCGGGCACTCAGATCTTTACTAACTTGCTCTGAAAAGTCTCTGCCACCATCACCAACAGCCAAAAACCAATGGAATCCTCTTAGTTGGCCTCCCTCCCTTCCACATCTTCAGAAATCCCCTAGCACGCCCTCTCCTCTTTCCAGGCCAGTTCTCTGGCTCAGCCCACCTACAGGTTCCCTTCTCCACAGCCCCATGGAGAAGCACCACACCATCCTGCACCTCCCCACCCCGTAAGGCTCAGTGCCAGACCTGCGCCGTGAGCATGCCAGTTCCTCTCCCGCTAGGCACTACTGTTTGTCAACTTCCCTTACCCATTGCCTTTTAATTAGGCTTTAAATCCTCTATTCCCAAAGGCCAATCAATCCAGGAGGACTTTGGGGAAAGGGACTGGGGATTTTTTTTTTTTTTTTTTTTTTTGGACACCAGCTATGGGTAACCTAATTGACTTAAGGAAATGTGGGGGCAAACAATGGAGAGTAGCTGCCAGGTTTCCATTCTTCTTCCAGATGCCTGTTCTGCACGCTCTTATTCTTCAGAGATAAAGACTGGCACGAATCCACCAGCATCTCAACCACCCACAGCTCCTCCTGCGACTGCATTCTACTGGGCTAACTTGTTCAGGCTGCAAAACACACTCGATTTCACCAAGAGGCAGTGGGACAGCCAAAAGTGACACTTATCAATATGAGCAGAATCTCTAATAAAACACGGGATTTCAGGGCCAATTGTACAGGAGCAGGGCTGCAAGCTTCCACTAAGCCTAATGAATTCCTAGGTCATCTTAGCCAGGAGACATGGAGTGTGGACGTGAAGTCAGCAGGCAGCCTGCGGATTGAATTCGGCCAAGGAGTGAAGCCAGCTGCCCAGGGTCTCAGTGAAATGAGGTCCGCAGAGGGCCAGCGTGAGGCTCCAAGGCCAGGGCATCGGGAGAGATGACCACAGCTCCAGGGTGCCTACTTCCTATCTTTTTGCAGGCTTTTCTTCCTTACGCACTCCTGCAAGGTGGGTGGGGTTACAGAAATAGGTTCAAACACACACAACACTTCAGTATAATAAAGGTATGGTAGGGGCTGGTGTTGTAGTGCAGTGGGTTAAGCCGCCTGCTTGAGATGCCAGCATTACATATCGGAGTGCCTCAGTCTGAGTCCCGGCTGCTCAGCTTCCGATCCAACTTCCTGCTAACAAGCCTGGGAAGGTAGTAGATAATGGCCCAAGACTTGGGACCCTGCCACTCACATGGAGTTTCTGACGCCTGACTTTGGCCTGGCCCAACCTAGGCTGTTGCAACTATTTGTGTAGTGAACTCGCAGATTTCTGCCACTCTTTCAAGTAAATAAAATTTTTTTAAAAATTAAAATATAGTAGCAAGCAGATACTGAAAGTCCCTCCATGGCCTGCACCTCCAGGTGTCATGCTCCCATGTGATCCTCTTCCCTTCAGTGTGGGCAGGACTTAGGATGTCTTTCTAACTGACAGAATGAGACAAAAATGACCACACTGTAGCACACTGTAGCTCTCATCATGCTGGAGTCTCTTTCCTGCTGACTTGATGAAAGACACGGCCATACTGGGGACCTCCAAGACAAGAAACTCCAGCCAGCAGGAAAACGAGGCCCTTAACCCGGATACCTGCAAGGACGAGAGTCCTGCCAACAACCACAGGAGTTTGGAAATGAACCCGTCCCCAGCCAAGCCTCAGCTGAGACCGCAACTTGAGCCGGCACCTGGACCACAGCCTTGCTGAGAGCCCAGGCACCTGGCCCAACAGAAACAAGGAGAATAATAAACACGGGTTGTTTAAGGCACAAAGTTTGTGATAAGACTGTCATGCAGCAACAGAAAATGAATGCAGGTCAAGTCAATGAGCAGGAGTGCATTATTATTATTATTGAAATAATAAATGCTCAGAACAAACGCACAGCCACCTGGGGGCGGGGAGGAGTGAATCTCTCACACATGCCAAAATACACCTCAGATGAAAGATTTAAATATGAAATATAAGTCAAAGTGAAAAAAACAAGTTTCCTAATTTGCAAAGTAGAAGAGAGGAGCCCTTCCATAGAGTAACTTCAAAGTCCAGAAGCCATGAAAGACCTAACAAATTTGACTAAAGGGGGAAGGCACTTCCCCCTTGGGAAGCAGCTTGGATCACAAAGGGCCAATTTCCTTATATATAAGAAGCTTCAATAAATCAGTAAGAATCAACTACTCAATGGAAAAAAAAAGCACAAAGATTATAGAAAAGGAACTGCAGTGGTTCTGCTACTTATGAAAAGATGTTCGCTCATGTTATGAGTGAGAAACTCAATAAGACACCAACTAGGATCAAAACGTGCGATAATACAGTGAGCCAGAAAGCTGTACAAAAGCTGGCACCTTCGTTCACTGTAGGGAGAAAACTGGGACAGCCTCTCAAAGGACAATTAGACAGTGACTATCAAAATTACAAATGCACCTGTCTCGGGGCCGGCGCTGCAGCAAAGCAGGTTAACGCCCTGGCCTGAATCACCGGCATCCCATATGGGCACCGGTTCAAGACCCGGCTGATCCACTTCCTATCCAGCTCTCTGTTATGGCCTGGGAAAGCAGTAGGAGATGGCCCAAGTCCTTAGGCCCCTGCACCCACGTGGGAGACCTGGAAGAAGCTCCTGGCTCCTGGCTTCAGATTGGCGCAGTTCCAGCCATTGCGGCCAACTGGGGAGTGAACCATCAGATGGAAGACTCTCTCTCTCTGCCTCTTCTCTGTGTAACTCTGACTTTCAAATAAGTAAATGAATCTTTAAAAAAAAAAATACAAATGTACCTGTCTCTTCAACTCAACCATCCCATGTCTACGGATTCTTAGAATGACTTTTAGACCAAGCCTGTTCAATAAACTCTGTTGTCATAGCAAAGATGCGAATTTACTTACCTACTGGTAAGAGTTTGGTGAAACAATTTATAGTGCATCTGCATAACAAAATACCAAGAACCATACAAACAGATTCTGTGTTGACAGACAGACCTCTGAGATACATTTAGTAAATCAACAACAATAGCCAAAACAACACTGAAGTTTTTCCAGGGGAACTGGGCTCAGAGTGAAAGGCAGGCTTTGCACGTGGGCTCTAAATCCTGAACCATATGGTTCCATTTCTTTGTCAAAACAATAAAATATCCCATATGGGTGCCAGTTCATGTCCTGGCTGCTCCACTTCCAATCCAGCTCCCTGCTAATGGCCTGGAAAAAGCAGCAGAGGATGGCCTAAATGCTTCGGCAACCCTACACCTACACAGGAGACCTGGGAGAAGCTCCCGGCTTTGGCCTGGCCTAAAACTGGCTGTTGCGATCATTTGGGGAGCAAACCAATGGATGGAAAATCCCTCTCTCTCCCTTTCCCTCTCTTTCTCTGTAACTCTGATCTTCAAATAAATAAATCCTTAAAAATGAAATTCCAATTTTAAATATATATTACCTATGGAGCAGCATGCATGGGTATGCTTCAACTTCAGTAAAGAAATCCAAGTCAGACTATCTATCAATAATACAAGGGTGCTTCCAAAAGTTTGTGGAAAAAAGAATGAAAAATTTGTTTTGTGCCAACATCTATGTATAGTTTTTTTTATAATGCCAACATTTGTTTTGTGCCAACATCTATGTATATCAACATCTATGTATAGTTTTTTTTTTTATAATGGACACTCTCCGTGAGCTTTGTGAAGGTCCCTCACACACGCACGGACACACGAGAATCCCAGGGGCACTTTCCTCTGGGCTGGAGAACTGGTGGATGCTAACCCAGGCACTGAGGCAGCAGGGTGAGCAAGGGGACTACTTTTCCATTGCATTCTCCTTCCAATTCTGTACTATCTGTTTATTTACTTATTTATCTATTTGAAAGGCAGAAGAGGAAGAGACAGGTAAGACGGGGGAGAGAGCTCTCATCTGCTGGCACACTCTCCAAATGTCCACAACAGCGAGGGCTGGGCCAGGAACTCCAACTGGGTCTCCTGCATGGGTTGCAGGGACCCAGGCACTTGGGCCATCATCTGCTGCCTCTGGCAAGGACGTGCATTCACAGGAAGCTACAACTACAACTGGGAGCAGAGATGGAACTTAAACCCAGGCACACGAGATCAAACCATTAAAAATATGTTGAAGTCACTGTGGACCCTCAATCCTGTGCTCCCCGCCCCCATTGTTTCCTAAAGGCAACGCTAAAGGCTGGAGAGATGGCACCACGTCTCCATCCCACCCTTCGAAGCCCCAGGCAGAAAACACCAGGCCGGTGTCCTCTCGGCAAAGGCAGGTGCTCCCCAGAGTTCCTCAGGACAACCTGCAGCCGAACACAGGACCTGAAGCACACTGACACCACAGTGAGACGATTCCACCCAAGCCAACACTGCCCCGGCGGTGTGCTAGATAACCTACACCAGAAAGCCACCTGCTGGCCCGCTCATGCCACAAACAAGAGCATGGACTTGGCAGCACCATTCTGATACCCGATGTGTCTGTTTCCACAGAGACGACATGTGCTCTAGGGCAAGACCTACCTGCCCTGAGCCTTGACTTGCTCATCTACGAAATGGGGTTAATATCCCCCAAGGTAGTGTTCACTGTAGTATTCCCAAGGGTTGGCATAACAAATTACCAGCAACCGGGCGGCTTAACCCAGTGGGAAGCCATCCTCTCCCAGTCCTGGAGGCTGGAGGTTTAGAGTCAAGGTGCTGACACAGTGATGCTCCCCAAGCCCTCAGTGACAGTCCTTCCTTGCCTCTCTCGCTCCGTGGCTTTCGGCAGCTTGTAGATGGCATCACTCCCCATCCTGCCTGTCTTCACCCGGCCATCTTCTCTTGGGTATCCTGCTGTCTTTTTTTGGTTTAAGATTATTTATTTGAAAGAGTTACTGAGGGAGAGGGACAGGGACAGGGAGATCTTCCATCTGCTGGTTCACTCCCCAGATGGCCACAATGGCCAGGGCTGGGCCAAGCCAAAGCCAGGAGCCAGGAGCCAGGAGCTTCTTCCTGGTCTCCTATGTGAGTGGCAGGGGCCCAAGCACTGGGCCATCTTCCATTAATTTTTCTAGGATTATCAGCAGGGAACTGGATCAGAAGTGGAGTAGTCAGGACTAGAACCAGCACCCATATGGGATGCTGGCATTGTAGGCAGCAGCTTTACCTACTATGCCACGATGCAGGCTGCTTCTACTGTCTTATAAAGACACTAGTGTCTGGAATCGGGATCCCCCCCACCACCCCAGTTCAGTAACTTCATCTTAACTATTTGCATCACAACAAATGGCATCTGCAAAGAGCTCATTTCCAAATAAGGCACTGGGGGCTTGGGACTTGGGCATCTCTTCTGGGGTCGGGAAGCACAACTGAACCCACTATGCTTACCGAGAAGGGGGTCTGAGGAATAAAGAGATCTTGGCCCCGAAGCCCTGGGGACGGAGCCGGGCACACAGAGCACGTGCTCCGTTGGCCACGGATGCCCCCCAACACACACACAGTAGATTCTCCAGCACAGCCGGCTTCAATCCCAGCGGAGCAGGCCCGACTACTTTGCTCCTCATAAAAACAAAAACCGCAAGCGAGAAACCAAACGCTAACAAGCCGGCAACCTCTTGGCTGCTGTGTTGTTAAGACTTTTAAAAACCAACAAGCCAGGACCCAGTACCAAGTGAATGACATCCGTATTTTATCAGTGGGTCTCCCGGCAGAGGCTCCGCACAGACACGTGGGCCCCACGTGCCTCCTGCCTGGAGGAGCCGGCTCTGCCAACAAGGAACCCCGCGGGCTGCTCTGAATGCCGTGGGGGGGTGGGGGTTTAATCAAGGTGTGCACTTCTGGTTCCAACACCTGGCTGCCTTCCAGCTGTGCGGAAACTTCCAGAAGCCCAGCCCAGGAAGCCCCACCGGCTGTACTGGAGCATGAAGCCCATACTGAGGCTCAATCCTGTGTAGCCTCCACTCTGGGGTTTCCGGGGAGAGAGCCAGGCGAGCCGGCTGGGCCAAGGAAGTGATTAATAAATCATGGGCAAGCCTTTTCCCCCCTCCCCCTCCCCCTGCAGTGGAAACCAAAACCCCCATCACAACGATCAAAGCGGCTGCCCACAACTTGAGAATGACTTTGACTGAGCTCATTAAGTCGTAAGCTTCTGCAGAGTGGATTTTCTCCATGGATAATGCTTGAAAATTAGGAAGTTAAGTGGCCCGGGAGAACCTGGGACCCATTAACCAACTAGTCAGTCAGAGCTTCCATTAAAAGAGAAAAATGGCTGAAAATCTGAAAACCATCCTTGGGCAGCTGTTCAAAGATTCCATTACGAGTTTCCCCGGAAAGCCCCCCTGGGGTTCACGCCAACGTTGAGCGGGGAATCGTCCATGGACATGAGGCAGAAAGAGCCTTGACCAAGAAAGCAGAGGCTGGGGATCGAATCTTGGCTGCATCTGGAATATTGAGGGGGGCTCTCCACCCCACCCCATCCCCACCCCTGGCTCCTTGGGCTTTGGGCTCCTGAGGAGGGGAACCTGAATGCCAATTACCTGTAACCTCCCACCTGCCCAGGGCCTCCTCCCTCCAGACACAGTAGTCCCTACCTACAGCTCCCCATTGTGTGCTAGGAGAACACCCTGGCCCAGAAGAAGCACTCACTGGACAGTGACGATGGCAGAGAAGGAAGACACAGGTGCAGTGAGCTCATCCTAGAACAGGAAACGGAGCTTCTGACCGAAGGGAAAGGATCAGCCCTCTTTCCCAGGGTGAGCCACTGCTGCACAGCGATTTCTTGCATAAAACCATGGTGGTATGAGATGGGATGATTGTTTTATTGCTCTTGTTTGATCCAATAAAACTGGGTTACCCAACACCAGGAACGCCACTTTTTTCATTATTTTACTGGCCCATAAACTCCAAGTGTGGTAACTGCCGGACCTGGCTCATCCGTTGGGTTTGGCTGCCTCTACTTCCTCCTCAGTTACACTTTTTTTTAAATCTTTATTTTCTTCTACTTAAAAGGCAAAGCAAGAAAAGAAGAGACAGAGACAGAGACAGAAACAGAGTGAGTTCATCCATGTGATGGCTCACTCCCCACAGACCTCAAGCAGTCCAAGCCGGGCCATCAGCCCACCTTGCCAGCCCCAACATACACACATGCAGCTTCTGCTCTCCCATTCCAGGGAAACTGCTCCCGCTAAGGTCCCCAAACCCAGGCCTCTTCTCTCCAGCCGCCATCTGACAGCCCAGGCCAGGCCAGGCCCCTGCTATTGCTCACCACACACGCCAGAGCCTTCCAAAGGGAGGTCAAGTCCGGTGTTTCTAAACAGAGCCCCGACCAAGGCGGGGCTTCGCAGTGCCTTGGACACAGAACCCACCCCCCAGCCTGGCCTCAGTTGTCCTAGGCACCACCCCAGCCCCCCAGAGCATAGGCTGGGAACTGCAAAGGCAGGGGCGTACAGCCCACCTCTTGCCCAAGTCCCAGCAAGTTGCCCGATTTCTCTGAGCCTCGGCCTCCCACTGGGTCAAGCTGTGATTCTGACCATCTGCTTCACAGCGTTCTTGGGTGGATCAAACAAAACCCAGCATGGGAAGCTCCTGCCCGGGGCCTGGCACATGGCTGAGTGCCGACCAACTGGAAACCCTGCGAGGAGGAGTCATGGCAGAGGCTGCCCTCCTTCCAACTTTGTCTCCCACTGCTCCCTGGGACTCCCGCGCAACTGCAGTATTTGCGGCTCCCCAAATGCGCTGCACACTTCCCACCTAGGGGACCCAGTGCACGCCACCCTGGACTTGCATCGTGTCCTCCACGACCCCCGTTTGCGCATCACAGCCAGAGAAACACAGTCCTTCGCTAAAGTCCCCCAGCATCCAGTCTGGGCCACGCCGGGCTCTCCACCACATTGCCAAACAGGGTCTTCCTCTGGGCACACGTGCCCACCTGCCCTCTACTGAGAGGCTTATGTTTGCTTATGTTCTGGGAGACGGCTGGATACTGAACCGCAGCTACTACACTGCTTTACAAGTAAGTAGATGACCAACAGTCGTTCTAAAAAAGCCAGGGACATAATCCCAAACATGTCATTTAAAATAGATGGTAAGCAGATGCAGGAGGAAGATCTCTGGTTTCCAAGGTTGGAGGGCTTTCTAGTGCCAAAGCCAACAAGGCCTGTATGTGGGTGTGCACACATGGGTGCGTGCACACACACAGGCAGACATGTGTGCATGCGCGTGCACACACACACGTGTGTTCATCTCCAAATCTCAGGCCACGCAGGTGGGCGGTCCTAAAAACTGAATCCACTAATATTCAAACCCGGGTCTTCCTCCCCCACAGTTCTGGCCGCCTGGCAGGGTATAAGTCTACTCTGTTCTCCCACTAACAATTACATCTTTGTCCTTCTTATCTCTGTGTGTTGACTTTGTCTTCTTCTAAGCCTGGTGTTCACCACATGATTTCCACATCTTCAGAGAGCCCCATTCCCTGGGGGCAGCGTTATTACTTTACAAAGCCAGGCTTCTACTCTCTGCTTTGCTCCCCACCCACGGTGGCTGCTGAATCCACGCGATGCCCTTTTGGAGGGTGACCGCTGTACACAAATAACTCAAGTTTGTCGAGATTGCTCATTTCTCTCCATTAGCCCCACCCCCCTCCTTCCTTCCCTCCCCCTCCCCCACTCTAAATAAATCAAAGAAAGGGAACAGTCAGTGTCTCTTCCTTGAGACACACTTACCGAAAGGGCATTTCTACTTCCAGTCTTTGAGGCTCTTCCGTCTACTGCATAAACACCTTTAAACAGGTGCTTCACAGGCCCTGGGGAACGGCAACGAACCACCCAGAAGCAAGCCGCTCAGCCCCTTGAGGCCAGCACACAGTCAGACGGACAATCAGCAGTAGCCACCCAGACCTCAGCAGGGCTCCACCGGCTGGCTTCTGCTCGCTTCAATCCAAAATTGAGGACAGGAAAAGATTACTTTGTGCGAGACGTGCAGCAAAACTTCAGTATGAGGGTACTGTAGGTATGTCCACATGTTTATACAAAGTGGAACTTCAAGATAATTTTTGTGCAGCAAAATTTTGAAATCCATGCATAGTTTTCCATAATGCCCATTATTCACGAATGTTCTGACGATTCCTCATATGCATGGATTTCAAAATTTCTTGCAAAAAAACTAAGCGTCATCTGATTCCGTTTTCTATGAACACTCTGAGTACCCACGCACAGGCAGAATCCTCAAGACGGTCTCTGGCATCTTAAGGAGCACTCACTGGCACTGCAGTACGTCCTAGAGCCTCAGAGAGACCTGGGGGTTCTAGAGCCCACAAAGGGAAAAAAAGCCATTGCTATTTCAAAAAGACAAAAGGCAGATGGAAGGAGGGAGAAAATGGGAAAAAAGTCTTCTTAAAAGGCAATGTGAAAACGAGGAGTCACAAAACCCTGATTGCAGCTTCACGGCTGGGGGTCAGCAATTTCAGGATTGACACGCAGCTGTCATCTGTGCTTTAAGATCACAAACAGGGAGCCCGCGCTGCGGCACAGCAGGTTAGGCGACAGCTCACAAGACACGAACCCGTGCCAGAGTGAAAGTTCAAGTCCAACCCTGACTCAGGTGCCCACTGGTGAACCTGGGAAAGCAGCAGAGGACGGCTCAGATGTGCGGACCTCTGCTACTCGCATAGGACATATGGCTCTGGCTTCAGTCTGGCCTAGTCCTAACTGTTGTGGTCATTTGAGGAGTGAGCCAATGGATGGAAGATCTCTGTGTGTGTGTGTGTGTGTGTGTGTTTCCTCTTCCGTGTCTCTTCCTGTCACTCTGCCTTTGAATAAATAAATAAATCTTAAACACACACACACACACACACACGGAATCACACTAGTCCCTGGTTAAAAGTATACTCATTTCTCTTAGAATAAAATTCAAACACAGCCTGCTATACAAACAGAAGCACAACTAAGAAATCACTAGGAAGAAACTCATACATTCATTCAACAAACATTTACTGAGTCTCCACTCAACACCAGCACCAGGTAAGGCCCCAGGGATTCTGAGACAAATGACAACCCCGACCCTCAAATCCAGCCCCAGTGCACCAACTGGTAAGCATGTGAATATTCACCTAGCACCAGGTTTTAGCTAGGTACCCTGCATCGCCTACTCTCCCCAGGACAACTATGCGCAATTTCCATCAAACACTCACTGAGCCGGAAGTGCAGATCAAGCCACCCAGCCACCCAGCTTGATCTGCACCCAGACTGCTGGGATCAAGATCTAACCCTGCTCAGGATCAGACAGGGGTCTCAGCAGCTCTCAGAGGGAGGACACCCACCTGATGGAGGAGCACAGGAGCCAGCCTTGCAGCTTCCTCCTCTGAGCTGAGCCACACAGGCACTCAGAATCCTGTCAATGGGAAATGTTCTGTCTGGCAGATTCAGATCTTACCACGCAGCCCTTGGGTCTGGAGTTCGGGCCTGCAAACTCCTGCCCCGACAACACTGCAACAATCTGCCTGCGCTGGATGCTTCTCCATCTACTTCTTGACCACTGCCTTCCACCCTCTCCTTACTAGAAATCAGGGGAAGAAGGCAAACTAAAACCACAGCACAAGACATCCTTCTGCACCTTGAGGAAACCAAACAAGAGCTCTATATTCCCAGGGTTGGGAGAGATGTGGGCAAACAGGTGCTCTCAGAAACCACTAATGGCAGTATAAACATGTAGAACCATTTCCCAGAGATCCTGACAATATCAAAAGGTGGTGCAAACCTTTCAATCAGCAGTTCATCTTCTAGAACATTACCATAGAGCAAGCCTGCTCTTGTATGCAAGGATTTTCATGACAGTGTGGCTACTCATGGTAATAACCTAAATGTCTTTGTTAATAGATTAATGAACTGTAGAATATTTATACAACAGAATATTCTTTAGTTAGAATATACTATCTACGTAGCTATACTATTTATGTAGCAACATGGATGGACCTCAAAATTGTAAGAGTCAATGAAAAAGGCCAGTTGCAAAGGTTTAGGCAGCAAAATGACACGTATACTTTAAAATACTACGTATTTGGGGCCAGCATTGTGGCTTCCCATGCCAGCATCTCATAACAGAGTGCCAGTTCCAAGTCCCTGGTGTCCTGCTTCTGATCCTGCATCCTGCCAATGCATTTGGGAAGGCAGTGGAGGACAGCCCAAGTGCTTGGGCCCCTGCTATCCATGTGGGAGACCAGAATGAAGCGCCTGGCTTCAGCCTGGCTCAGATCCGGCTGTTGTGCTCATTTGAGCAGATGGAAGATCCCTCTCTTTCAAATAAATGGAAATCCTTTTGAAAAAATGCTAAGTGGCAGGTATTGTAACACAGCAGGTAAAGCCACCACCTGCAAAGCCAGCATCCCACATTGGTACAGGTTCGAGTTCCAGCTGTTCCACTTCTAATCCAGCTCCCTGAATGGCTTGTGAAAGCAGAAGATGGTCTAAGTCCTTGGGCCCCTGCACTCATGTGGGAGTCCTGGAAGAAGATCATGGCTCCAGGCTTCGGCCTGGCCCAGCCCTGGCTGTTATGGCCATTTGGGGAGTGAGCCAGCAGATAGAAGATCTCTCTCTTACAGTTTCTCCCTCTATCTCTGTAACTCCGACTTTTAAATAAATAAAGCTTTTTAAAAATGCTAAAATATGATGCATTGGGAAGAGATGCATAAAGAGGTGGTAAAAGATTAAATCACAGATGGAAAGGATGTATGCTAACTTGAGAAGAACAGTGAATTTGAGAAGTGAAAGCTCTAGGCTGAGAGAAGGTTTTTAATACCAGTGCTTCTTCCTGGTCTCCCATGCAGATGCAGGCGCCCAAGCACCTGGGCCATCCTCCATTGCCTTCCCAGGCCATGGCAGAGAGCTGGACTGGAAGAGGAGCAACCGGCACTAGAACCCGGCACCCATATGGGATGCTGGTACCGCAGACAGAGGATTAACCAACTGACCACGGCGCCGGCCCCAGAAAGTATATATTTCAAGGCACCCAGGTTACTCTTATCACCAGCTAGGTTCTATTACTATTCCAGTATAGAAAACACTAAAGGCCGGCGCCGTGGCTCAATAAGCTAATCCTCCACCTTGCGGCGCCGGCACACCAGGTTCTAGTCCTGGTCGGGGCGCCGGATTCTGTCCCGGTTGCCCCTCTTCCAGGCCAGCTCTCTGCTGTGGCTCGGGAGTACAGTGGAGGATGGCCCAAGTGCTTGGGCCCTGCACCCCATGGGAGACCAGGAAAAGTACCTGGCTCCTGGCTTTGGATCAGCGTGATGCGCCAGCCGCGGCAGCCACTGGAAGGTGAACCAATGGCAAAGGAAGACCTTTCTCTCTCTCTCTCACTGTCCACTCTGCCTGTCAAAAAAAAAAAAAAAGAAAACACTAAAGAGACAGCAAGGCCATGGGCTAGTTCCAATGCGAACAAAGACAAGGTAGGATCTGCTTGGTGAGAAGCCACGGATGCCCGGTGTGGCTGGGAGTTCAACATGGAGGACCGTTTTCCAGAAAGGGAGATTTACCAGGCAGGTTTGGAAGGGTGAGCAGGAAGCTTCCTCTGAGAAAGGGTCTACAGGCACAGTCACAGCATTAATTAACAGGGAGACCAGAGGGCAACCGAGGGCACACACTGCGTAAGGCTGAATCTAGCCGTGGGAAAAGCAACAGGCTAGGAGTCAGCATTCTGCTCCATCAAGCTGGCCACAATTGTGCACTAAAGACTTGGCAGGAACCAAAGGGTCATCAGGACAGTCCATGGGCAAGGCCTGGTGCCTGGAGGCCTGGAGCTGCTGGCAGGGAATGGGGGATTTGGTCCCTGCACCCTTGCAGGTGTGCAAACTAGAGAAGCAAAGCATATACCTGCAAACGAATCCAGAGGAGTCCGGGTGTTGTTACTGTTCACTCGTGGAATATGGTTTCCAGGTGTCTGCCAGTCCCCACACCCCATGGCTAACACTTTCTCACCAATGTGAACGAAGGAGGAGGCACGGAGTGGTTGTCTCTGCCTCCAACCCTTGAAAAATCACTGCTGCAGAATCTGGGAGTGGTTAATTGGTGGAAAGGGAGGGGCCGAGGAGCTGGAAGACTGCAGGGGCCCAAGTCAGGCAATGGGTTTTACAGCAAAAAGCGATCCAGGCCAAGCATCTCCCATTCTCAGGTTTGTGAGGTTTGTGTTTTGTCTTTGGAACATTTGCATACACATAATGAGAATCTTAGGGAAGAGGCCCAAGTCTAAACATGAAATTCATTTATGTTTCATACACATTGCATACACACAGCCTGAAGGTTAGCTTTATACAATATGTTTAGTGCTTGTGTGTTTTGACAGCAACCCACTGCATGAGATCCGGTGTGGAGTTTCCCACTTGAAGTGTCCTGTCAGCACCCCAAAGGTTTGGAATTTTGGAGCTTTTCAGATCACTGATGGTCAACACACATGTAGATTTCCAATAGAACCTGCAGGAAGAGGGGACTCACCCACTAAGACCAAAACTCTCAATTTGGTGAGTGAAGACAACTAGGGCCAAGTTTGACTGGATTTAGAACTAAGAAACGCCAGGCTGTGACCCAAGCACCAGGGGGAAGTTACACCTGCACACACACAATACCAACATGAACCATTCCGTTTTGTCAGAATTCTGTGTTCCCCTAAGATTTAGTATTCTAGAGCAGTGCTGTCCACTTTGGGCCATGACGGACATGGTCCATGTCTCTCCTATCCAGTTAAGCAGCCACTGGGCACCTGCAACAGGCTGGGTGCGCCTCAGAAACTGGATTTTCCACTTAATCTTAATGCATTTACGTAGCTCCATGTGGCTATGGGGTTATCTTCTGGGACAGCGCAGGCCTGTGGCATCTTCCCCGGTGTCTGCAAGGTATGCGTGGATACTGATGAGCTCACTCACTCCTACCAGGGAGCATTCCATTAGCTTCCAGTGTTTCCTCCCCATAAACAGCGCTGCCACAAATACCCTCATAGTCACATGTTCTGCATATCCCAGAATAGAGGCCTACAGGTACAACTGTGGGGTCACTGGGTAACGATATGCTTAGGTTTTCCCTATCTAGTGAGACCACTTACAATACCATAGCTGTTTCCAGCATTTCACCTTTTCCCAGCTGTTTCACAAACCTGATTCCCCCTGGATCCTCACACCTAGCAAGTGAAACCAGATGTGCCAGGCAAGATCCTCTCCTACATACAGACCAGAAAGCAAGCGGTGAGCGCATGTCACTGGCTTCGTTGGGTTAGAGGATTCTTATGGCCAGTTTCAAAGATGCACAGCCATTCTATAGTGTTAGGCTATTTGTCCTCCTGGACTCTTTTAACATGGAAAAAATGCTTATGCTGTATTCACAAGCGGAAAAAAAAAACACATGAAATTCTATTCCATGTACGATCAAACTGTAAAACTGGGGGCAGGTGTCTGGCCTAGCAGTTCAGGCACTGGTTAAGACACTCACATCCTGAATTAGAGTACCTGGGCTGGAGTCCTGACTTCAGCTTCTTGTTAACGTGGACCTTGGGAGACAGCAGTGATGGCTCCAATGGTTGTGTCCCTGTCACCCACACGGGAGACCTGGACTGAGCTCCCAGCTCCCAGATGCAGCCTAGCCCAGCGCCAGCTGTTGGGGGGCACCGAGGAGTGAACCAGAGGACGGGAGCATGCTTGCTCTCCCTTTGCCTCTCAAATTTAAAATAAGTAAATAAAAAGTGTTTTAACTACATAAAATTTAAAGGAAAATAAACCAATGTGTTTACAATGTTCAAGTTGTGGTACTATAAGTTACGTATGTCTACTTTTTGTCCAAATTTTTATAAGAAATCTGAATATTGCCGATAAGATATTTAGTGGGTAATTATAATGGTCATGTGCTTTAATGCATTAGCTCATTTCTGCATGGGAAGGTGCATTTCTCTCCCTATTTAGGGAGGAAGACATGGTGATTGAAAAAGTCCGAGAAATGCAGCCGAGATCAAGGCAGGGAGCTGGAACCTGAACCCAGAGAGACCCACTCTCAAGTCTATTTTCTCAGCCACCACATCAGCGCTTCTCACACCGTCATGTGCCCGGGCATCACGTGGGGATTCTGTTAAAAATGCAGACTCCGACTCAGGTGATGGTGACACTATGGCTCCGCAGACTACACTTCGAGGAGTACAGCTCTACACGCAAATCCACGTTCTTAAAGACAGAAAATACACTGTATTCCACCGGGGCATGCTTCCCCAGCATTTAAATAATGGCAGTGCCTGTGAATCCAGAAAAGCAAAACTGTCTTTTCCTTCTCAGGAGTCTTCAGGCTCTCGTTCCCCATCCACACGACAGGCCTAACACCCCTGACACCCATTCGCCCCCCTCCAGAGCAGCCGCTCGTGTGAGACTCACTAAGCCCCACGCCAAGCTTAATCAGCCTTCTGATCTCATTAGCAGGGAAGATTTCCTCCCCAAAGCGTCCATTAGCAAACACTTCCACAGATCCGGAGCAGGTGCACAGAGGACCCGGCGAGCCCACCTACTTCTGTCAGCTGCAGACGCTCAAGTCCCCAGCACGCTTCAGACCCCTGTTCCCGTAGGCTTCTTTACAACGTTAAACCTAAGCACTCTCTAAATATTGTACTCTTCCCAAATTTGGCAACCACTAGCTAATTTTATACTTGAAGAAGCTTCGATACCCTTTCATGACGTTCCTAATTCGTCATGTCTTTTTACGCGGGGTGATCAGATATTTGTTGTTTAATGAACCTTTTGCCATTTGTAATAACCCTATTTATCTATCTTAATGTTAGGAAATTACTTCTCTGATACCATTAAAGTTATCCTGGCATAATAGACTTTATTTCCTGAACTTTTCATTCGCTTTATATCCCTTGGTTTTTACTCCATCTCCTATAATGAACAGATGAGTGGTTTTGTAAAAATAAGAGTTAGTGACATTTTGTTTTACATTTAGTCTTGTAATTGATGTGTTTCTATCACCCTCCATTTACTTTTAAGATTATACCTACTGATGCATTTCCTTTCTAGGACATTTGTGTGGTTTCACCAGCAAGCTTTTTATTTCTCTTTAAACCAGACCAGAAAAATAACCTGAAATTTCTTACTATTTAACATTTTTAACCCTAATACTTGATAGAAGAGTCTTTAGCTTCTCTTATTCATTCAGTAAACTACATAAACTCCCATTAAAAGGAATTAAGATGCATAGTTTTCATTAAGCTGTCAGAAACCATTCCGATATGCCACATGCTAGTCTCATCAGATGTTTGTCTAATTTATCACCTGATACCGAACTGCTGTAATCCATCTCCTTCTTCAACAGCTCAAGCCAAGAGCATCTCTTGTAGATAAGAGCTTTGCAGGTCTGTGAGGATCAATGAGGCCAAAATCAAGAGGAGGAGACAGATGTGTCGTCAGAGGGCAGCGAGGCTGGCGAGGCAGATTTCACTCAGCCTGGCCTCACCTGACTCCATCAATTCCTTCCCTTCTTCAAAATCTTCACCACATCTCTGGTGGCTGCCTCTGTTCCTTCTAAGAACTCACAGGTAACCTTGGTGTATGCCCGACATGGAGCCAAGCACTGAATCGGGGTTAACAGCAAATAAGGCAGACACCAAACAACACTACAGACACCATCGTCCTCCACATTTTAGTCCCATGATGATAGAGCTGTTTTTTCTGCTCAGGATTATTGCCGAGTCACATTTTAGGGGTACTTTCAAAAGATGCTAACATTGCCCCCCCCATCTCAACGTTCCTTTCTCTTGATACATATTCCAATTGTTATCACCTCCAAGTCCTCTGGAATGTTTACTATGCAAGCAATGAACAGCTGGCCCAAATGTTCCACATCCGTTAGCTTTTCTTGCAAAGTCATTTGCCATTTACTTGGGTAACATAAATGAAATGGGGGGAATGCTAAATCTTTGTCCTACTATATCACTGCTTCCCTTCAAGGTTCCACCACAGCTTATCGTTTCTGTATAACGATCACAAGATTAGTTTCATCGTTCATTCATACAGAACACTCCCAGCTTTATCTCTTAGACAGTTGCTAACGACAGCTCTTTCTGGTGCTGCTTCCCCAGGACCCAACACTATCAGCTGGGCTCACTGGCTAATATTACCCTTGCTGCCGGGATTTACATTGCTCTTTCCATAAACCTGTTTTTGAAACGCCTCATTCAGTTCCATTCTGCTTTCTGTTAGTGCCAACCCTTTTGGATGACTTTAGCCTGATGAAAGACCTGATGCTGTTAATCACTTATCCACCATCCCCATACTCTCCCATCGTGTTATTACAATAATAATAATAAAGCAAGTTAAATTTAGAACTTTCTAGACTAACCAAGAGGCTTTTTTTCAATTGAATATGGAACAAGTGTGACGAGGGCTCATTTATCAGCCACTTCCAATTAGTTTCACGACTCCTGGAGAACACTGCTCTGATTCAAGGCTAAAATGCTGAAGGAAAATGTTCCAGTAAACGCCATCAAAGATGACACACTCCTGACAGTCCCACAGCTACCCTCCCTGGGCCTTATAATAATGAGAAGGCATTTTTAATGCTATAAAATTAAACGCCCTTTATGCTTTCATTTCTCTCTGCCAACAAACACACAAGTGTCCCACTGCCACCTGGAACACTGGCACCTTGGGTTTGCAAGTCTTCTAAATCAAGTTATTCATAAAGCCTGCATCGCCCAGCAGCCAAGTGCCAAGGGCCTCTTCCAGAGTAAGCGAAACGGCCGCCCCCTCCCTGTGGCGGCTCTCCAGGACAGAGACGGCCTCGCCTGCACACTGCTCCATTTGTCTGTCCGAGATCACACTTAGACCTGGGCATCAGCGAATTCACTCCACTTATCACCAGTCTCTCACTAGCACAGTGACTCATTTACAGGCAGCCCAGTTCCTGGTTCTCTGAAGAGCCCTTGCAAGCAAGAGTTCAAAATCCTGAGGTTCATTCTGATCAGCCTGGAACTTCACTGTTTTGTTTTTAATTATTACTATTTGAAAGGCAGAATGAGAGAGAGAGAAAAGGAGAGACAGAATGATAGAGATCTTTTCATCTGCTAGTTCACTCCCCAGATAGCCAGGGCTGGGCCAGGCTGAAGCCAGGAGCAAGGTGGCAGGGACCCAAGTATTTGAGCCATCATCTGTTGCTTTCCCAGATGTTAACAGCAGCGAGTTGGATCAGAAGTGGGGCAGCGGGACTCAAACCAGCACTCAGATATGGGCTGCTGGTGTCACAGGACACAGCTTAATCCCCTGCACCACGACACGGGCCTCAGCCTATAGTTCTAATGCTTTCCAGGGCGCTGCTTCCTCACTAGGCACCAGTGCCCACCAGAGCTCCTTTGTCTGAGGCAACAAAATACACTCCATCGTGTCTAGCTCCTTTCTGGAGCAATACCTTAAAAATTCTGCCTTCCACAGTAAGTAACATCAATCAGAAGTTCAGAGAAGTTCTCCTATATATGAACCTTTTAAGCTTAAAGCTCAATGTCAAAAAGTAATAAACCTAAATCTCTTTTTATAGGCAGCATTATCATCAGTGCTGTATTTCTGTCTAGAAAATCTATTTCTAGACTCCCATAGTGGGCCCTTCCACTGGGTGCCTTGCACTACATAAGGGAAGTGCTGACTGAAAAGAAATTGCTCTTGGTTGGGATTCCAACAAAATGCTTCCGTCAGAGAGGAAGGAGAATGTCTCCACCACTAATAACATCCAAAGCCAAATCTCACAGCACTGACATAATTTGCTTATGGTTGAGACTGCTTTGTTTAATAAGTCGAGCCTCTGCCAAGGCCAGTTTAAGTGCCCACAACGAAGAGTTCGCTACACAGAGGAATGGCAGTTGGATCGTCAGTTTCCTTCTGCCAAAGACACCATCTGAGGAAAACCAAGGCAGAACACTCCCCATCCCAACGGCTCCCCAGCACATGGTTCCAGCCAACATGACAGGCGTGGAGTGAACGCTAACATCACAATCCAGTGACAGGATCCTCCACCCCAGGCTGGACTGTGCTTTCCCATCCTCCAACCAGTCTGAGTGGCCCCACTGGGCAGATCCACGTGCCAATTCTGAACCCACCACCTACTGGCCTAGGGCTTGGAAAATGACTTAACCTCTCAGTTGCCACATCTATAAAATGAGGCAGAGTATACCAGCTACCTGAATCAAATGCTGTGAAAATGCAGTAAGCTCCACCAGCAATAGAAGTATTAAATAAATTACAGTACATGTCAGAAAGATGGTTGTAAATCTGTTCTTAAATGAACTGACAAAGATGGCCAAGAAGACATACATCTATGATATTGTAACATCTCCAACACCAGGCCATGTCTAAGACCCTTACACTCTTCTGACCGCAAAGGATGGGCAAAAGCTGTGATTCATTGGTCATTGGTGATGCCTGGGTGAACCTGGTCACAGTCCTTAGTGTCATCATTTCTGTAGAGTTCTGTGCACAACTGGTAATTAATACTCAGGCCAAAAGCTATTTAGAATGTAAAAGATGGCACTATAATCTGGGCACTGCAATTGTGTATACAAAATGGCAGGGAAAACAGTGTAAATTTGAAAATAGCAAAGCAAAAATCTATTATGTGAGAAATGACTACAATTCCATATTTTGTTGTAAACCGAAAGCCAAGTGCATTAAGAGACTTAAAAAAGAAAAGTATAAATAGCAGAAGCTATACATTGTGCAAGATAGAGAGAAAAAGGAGTACCATTCACAAGACAAGCTACGCAAATGAAGGTGAGAAAAATTGCCAAACACTTTAGAATAACCAAAATGTCTCAACAAGAAGCAGGCGTGGTCCATCTGTGTGCCTCAAAGTAGAAATGATGAAATACAGTAGTTAAGTAAAAAAAAAAAATCAAGTGAAGAAACTACAAATATAGACAATTATAAGTTCCCTAAGTTGTGTTGTGTGAGGGTATATGTATATACACATATACATACATATATATCTATGTAAAATTGACATATCAGCCAGTAGTAGTTTCTTAAAGGAGGGAAGAGAAATGTAAAAGAAAAATAAAGGAAGATTTTAATGTTTTATTATCATTACTTCTATTTTGTTTGAGTTTTTGCCAGTACAGTGCTTGGCACTCTGCCCGACAGTAAACCTTCAATGAATGTGATGTCAGCACAGAAGGAGTAAGAAATGTGACATAAGCATTTAATATAGAATTCTAGCCCTCAAGGACTTTATAGTCTAGAAGGATTAGGGGCTATGAGAGTATAGACACACACTCAGGATACATGAGTATATGAGTATTTTATATGCAGGAAGTTCAAAGAAGTTTAAGGAAAAGAGGGGAGAGGTGGGCATTTGGCTTAAGTTGTGAACCGGGACACCCACACCCCGTATCCGAGTGCCTGGCTGCAAATCCCAGCTCCACTTCTGATTCTACCTTCCTGCTGCTGTGCACCTTGGTAGGCAGCAGGTGATGGCTCAAATGATTGCATCCCTCCACTCACATGGGAACTGTGGATTGAGCTTCAGGCTCCCACTTTCAGCTTGGCCCAGCCAAAGCCACTGTGGGCAGATGAAAGCTCTCTCTTCTCTCTCTGTCTCTGTCTCTCTCTCTCTCTTCCAGCCTTTCATGTCCAAAAAAAAAAAAAAGTAAAAATAAAATTAACAGTTAAGTTTATTCTGGTGCAAAATCTTGAAATCCATGCACACAAAAGAGTCTTCAAAATGTTCATGGGAAATGTGTATTATGAAAATAACACATGGGGCCGGTGCCGTGGCGCACTAGGTTAATGCTCCACCTGTGGCGCTGGCATCCCATATGGGCACCAGTTTAGTCCCGGCTGCTCCTCTTCCAGTCCAGCTCTCTGCTACGGCCTGGGAAGGCAGTGGAGGATGATCCAGGTGCTTGGGCCCCTGAACCTGCATGGGAGACCAGGAAGAAGCACCTGGCTCCTGGCTTCAGATCAGCACAGCTCCGGCCATTGTGGCCATTTGGAGAGTGAACCAAAGAAGACTTTTCTGCCTCTCTCTTACTGTCTGTAATTCCACCTGTCAAATAAATAAATAAAAATCTTTTTAAAAAAGAAAAAAAAAAAAAAAGCTCTTTTAAAAAAAAAAAGAAAATAAGCCGGTGCCGCGGCTCACCAGGCTAATCCTCCGCCTTGCGATGCCGGCACACCGGGTTCTAGTCCCGGTCGGGGCACCGGATTCTGTCCCGGTTGCCCCTCTTCCAGGCCAGCTCTCTGCTGTGGCCAGGGAGTGCAGTGGAGGATGGCCCAAGTCCTTGGGCCCTGCACCCCATGGGAGACCAGGAGAAGCACCTGACTCCTGCCATCGGATCAGCACGGTGCGCCGGCCGCAGCGCGCCAACCGCGGCGGCCATTGGAGGGTGAACCAACGGCAAAGGAAGACCTTTCTCTCTGTCTCTCCCTCTCACTGTCCACTCTGCCTGTCAAGAAAAAAAAAAAGAAAAAAGAAAATAACACATGGATTTCAAATTTTTTTTCATACCAAAATAAACTTATCCGTTAATTCTATGTTCCCCAAGCTTTTTGAAGTACCCTCAGAGGGTCTGGTTCCATCCACAGTTTCAGGTATCCGCTGGGGGTCTTGGGGCCTATCTCCTGCGGATAAAGAGAGAATACCCTGTATACACACACTGTGTGTGACTGTAACATAAAGAACACTGTTGTCCAAAAGCCCCAGCCGAAATGTCTTGCTCCAGTATCAGAAGCCTAGAGCTAGAAGAGTCTCAGAGCACCAACCCATCTCCAAGTTTTACCCAGAACACCAAAGTAACAGCCAGGACAGGTGTCACCCTCTCAGAAGCCTGCTCAAGAGCAATGACCAAGTAAATATCCCCAAAGCCCAGGTGTCCAGGTCTCCTTGGGACATCCATGCAGCTCTGTTCCCACCACGATCCAAGACCCATTAGAACACTTCACTGTTAGAAACGCCTGCAGTGTTGGTGCCTACAGGCCTTGCCGATACCAGCAAAAGATAAACAGTCTCACCTCCACAGGATCTCCAAGGGCAAAGGACAGGTTTTACACATCATTGCACTCCTGGGGCTGGTGCGACAGTGTCTGCACCACACTAACAAACAGACAAATAAAACGTTAAGACGTTTCTAGTTACCCAAAGACAAACAGTGATAACCGTCCACTTGGGAAGCCAGAGCCCTTGGAGAAGGCTCTGCAGAGAGGGAGCCATTTGAGACAAGTGTGCCTGAAGGCCCCGAAGGCTAGCTTCCTCCTCCAAGAGCCACCTTTCACCTTGTAAATTCACACCCTATGGAGGACAGCAGCAGACGCACAGGGGGCTGGCCTGAGCAGGCAGAGGAGGAAGGCAAAGCCTGGAGCACGAGGACGGCTGGGAACAGAACAAAGACGACAGCTGGAAGGCAGAGTGTCCCACGGGAGCTCAGTGTTAGAGGATGACACAGAGCCTAACTTTATTTAGGAAGACTTCAAAAAGCCTAAAACGAACACTTGATGGGCGGGCACTATGGCGTACCAGGTTAAGCCTCCGCCTACACCACTGGTATCCTGTTTGGGCGTTCCAGTTCCGATCCATCTCCCTGCTAATGCCCCTGGGAAAGCAACAGAGGATGGGCCCTACGCCCACGTGTGAGACCCGGATGAAGCTCCTGGCTTTGGATGGGCCCAGCTCTGGCCATTGCAGTCATTTGAGGAATAAAGCCAGCAGGTGGAAGATTTCTCTGTCTCTCCTTCACTCTCTCTCCATGACTTTGCTTCTCAACTAAATAAATATTTAAAAAGAAAAAAAAAATGAACACCTGGATAAAGCAGCTGCTCGCTGGTACAGACGTTTCTCCCCAGCACCTGCAAGGCCCACTCAGGTTGGGAAGCCTTTTGAGGGCTTGGGAGAAGGAGGTCCCAGAGTGCAAACAATGCCAGCTCTGTAGAGAGGAGGAAGAGGCACCTCCAGGGTGCAGATTTCAACACACACAGCTGACTTGCAGGCAACTTGTTCTTCTTCAGCCCCAGGGCCTGCTGAAGCGCCGCACATTCAGGGAACCAGGTGGCTTCTGGCGTCAGCTGCCACCTGCCTGTGACCTGCTCTCTCAGCATATGTCCCTCCCAGGGTAACCAAATCTACCCTGGAAAATTCCAGGACTTCTCGCTCTGGCCCCTCAGGTACGCGAGAGGGAAAGGGTCAGCGCTTAAGGCATTTCTCCTTCAGAAAGGGGCTTCCACGTTGACTTTGCAAAGCTGCAGAAGCATAGAGCAGAAGCCTGCTGCTCCCATGGGGCGGGATGCCATCTTGACCCGGTACATCTGAGGGTATTTGAAGGACAGGCAGTAGCAACGCTGGAGGTGCATGGCAAGAGGGCACGTGGGCACTGCCTGGAGACTGTCACAGTGGGGGTGTGGAGAGGAAGCTAAGGCTGGCACGTAGAAGCAGCGAGGCTGCCAAACACCCTGCGGGACTCAGGACAGTCCTTACAACATGGAACTTCCCAGCCCCAAACAGCAACAGCACCAGGCTGAGATATCCCACACCAGACTAACTCTGTCCCTGCAGCCAGCTTGGGAAACCCTAACAATCTACCTAAAACAAACACCTGCTCTCCCTCGGACCTGGCAGGTACCCGATGGCAAAAGTCCACTTAACACGGTAAGCAGTCAGCAAGCAAGTGACAGGACAGCAAATGCTGCAGCTTCCAAATCCCTGGCTGGGGCTCTCCCAGCAAACACTTCCAAGGACATGCCTTAGCACCCAGGTAAGTGGATTCACTGACAACAGTTACAGAAACATATGAAGGCCATCTGAAGAACCTCCCTCATTGGCAGGTGGGTGCTCTAGCCTGGCAAAAAAAAAAAAAAAAGTAAAGAAACAAAAAAACACAACTGCTCAGGGATAGAGGTGGTGGTGCAGGGGGTTAAGCTGCCGCCTGCAACACTGACATTCCAGGTAGGAGCACCGATTCGAGTCCTGGCTGCTCTGTTTCTGATCCAGCTCCCTGTTAATGTGCTCAGGAAAGCAGCAGAGGATGGCCCAAGTCGTTGGGCCTCTGCACTCACACGAGAGATGGGAGAGAAGGTACTGGCTTTGGATCAGCCCAGCTCGGGCCATTGTAGCCATTTGTGGAGGGAACCAACGGATGGAAGACCTGTCTCTCCCTGTGTCTGTAACTCTCTCTCAAATAAATAATTAAAAAAAAAAAAAACTGCACAGATAGGCTATCCCAGGCATTCCAAAGCATCCCAAAGAGAGAAGAGAACAAACAAGAAAATTCAACAACCAAAAATAAGTTTGTCCCAGGGGCTATCCCACAGCTAAAAACAGTCCCATCTCTCCAAACCCCCTCCATGGTACACAGTATCTTTTACTTTTCAGTTATAAAATATAAGAAACATTTAAGAAAGGGGGAAAATACAGAGCTCCCTAAAGAAAAAGGAAAGCTTGTGCAATTCAGCTCTGGTCATGAAATCAAATCTTGGCCTGCACGTGGTGTTTTCCACTCCACCACACAGCAAAAAGAACCGGGTGATTTTTTTTCCTCTCATGTTATTTGAAAGGTAGAGAAAGAGAGATGGAGATAGACAGAAAGAGATCTTCCATCCATGAATTCACTCACTAAAGACCCAAAGCAGCCAGGGGTGAGCCCGGCAGAAGCCAGGAGCCTACAACTCAAGCCAGGTATCCCACAAGAGTCACAGGGACCCAAGCACTGGAGCCATCACCTGCTACCTCCCAGAATGCACATTATCAGGACACTGGGTTGGAAGTGGAAGAGCACTCGGATATGGGATGCAGATGTCCCACAAACGCCTGCCTCAGAAGCGGATTATTTTGAAAGAGTTCCATCTTGACTCAAAACCATGGGATTTATTTTTACTTATGGACCGTGAACAGTGGTGACATGTCCTCCGGGGAAAACCGCCACTCCTGCTGAATCGACCAACCGAGAGCAGCGACCACACAACAAACAGGTGTGAGCATGGGGTGGTGGATGGAAACCGCCTTGTTGTTAATTCACAAAAGCATTTGGGAAGACACAGAAGCCTGCAAGGCACAGGAGCCCTGAAAGCAATGGAAGCAGCCCGGGTGAGGACTGAGAGAAACCTGAATTAGAGCCTGGGTTTCAGCTCCTGCTCTGGGATCCTGGGTATTACTGGTCTCTCCTGAACCCTACAGTGACTTCCCATCCATGAGATCAGGTGTCTGAAGTATGGAACAAAGCCCCTACACACAGAGGAGACACTGCGCAAACATGGGGGCCCCCTCCCCCTCAGCCCAGGCTAACAGGCCAAGCAGCCAAGATTGCATCTTTCATGAGATGATTTGCTTGCCAGTGTTCCTAAGTTCCCTAAACTCTTACAAATGCAAAGCCACTTTCCACCTATCCTGGTGACTTTAGCCAAAGGTTTCTAAGCAGTTCTCAATGCCCAGAAACCTCCCATGGCCTCTCCTGCTCCTTCCCTCGCTGATCCCAGGGTCAAGGGCTTCTGTGGGCTATCAGGAAAAAACACCTGGCACCCCAGGAGGGAGCCGGAGTCCCAAGTCTTTGAAGATGAAAAGCAACAAGGTATGTTTATTTGTACTTGGGTGCACTCAGCCTCACCCAGGGGGTCAGGCGGTGCTGGGCCTTGCAAAGCCACTCAGCTCCTTTCAAAGACATAAAACCCACCCCTCACCCCAGCAAGCAGGAAAGGCCAGCACCTGCCCTCCTAGGGGTGAGCGTGGTCAGTGCAGCCTTTCTATGACCACAGGAGAATGTCAGGGATTCTAAGCCAAGGTCAGCCCCAGGAGGCGGCGAGAAGATGGACACCCCACCCCTCGCCTGGTTCCCATCAGAAGTGCCTCTAGGCCCACGTGCCTACAGTCACCAATCACCCACATGCAGGAAAGCTGGACATCACGTGGTGTGGCCTGGGCTGGGTCTGTCTCGCAGGCTACATTAAAAAAAAAAAAAAAAAAAAAACCAGCAGCTCCAATCAATGCTTCACTTCCCTGCCACAAACAACACAGCATACATGAAGGGGTCGAGAAGGTTCCCGAGCGGCGAGGCCTCCAAAGTGCTGTGGAACTTCATTCACGGCCTTCCAAGCCCCCAGAGTCCAGGAACTGAGACCAGGGTTCGGCTCTGACCCCAGGTTCTGCACAGACTTCCAACCAGAGGCAGAAACCCAAAGTGCTGGCTTTTATGACCGCTCTTGTTTGATCAACTTCTGACAAGAGGACTGAGGTGTAGCTTACAGAACAGAAAGGTGGGGCGTCAGGGCCAGCGGTACAGCCAGCATTGGGAGAACCCAGCGCCCGATTTCCCTCGACAGTCAGGTCAAAATGGACTCCACGCTACAAAGAGCATGCTTAGACATGCATGCCCCACCCCATCTTGAAGTTTCTAGAACAGCAACAACAGAGGGAACTCAGAGCTCACAAGGCACAGACAACCTTCCTTTGGCCATTCCTGTACCCCCGGCTCCCCCCTCCCGGTGATGATCACTTCATTTGTTTCAGCCCTGTGTTGTATGTGCCGCACACATATTAAACAACCGTGCCAACCACAGAGGCACAGAATTAACTTTACAACTATTTTTACAGAGTTGGAGGCTCAACCAAAGCAACCCAGTAGCAACTGGGAACCACAATACACAACAGTGTCCACCCAGCCACAAGTAGCTGTCCAAGGACAGTCAGGAAGCCGCCTTCCAGACTGGCCTTGGGGGCTGGCAGGGTGTGCAGGGTGGCCACGCACGCTGAGGGAGGCAGGTCTTCACATCAGAACTGCCCTGGAAACCCGCACGATGCAGTCTTCTCCAAACAATTCCCACCTGTTCGCGGCTGTCCAAGGCGCCCTAGGGTGGGCCCAACCATAGTTCAGGAGGAGCAGGGTACGCTGGCCAGACCTGGCGGAAAATCTACAGCAGCCACCAGGAGACCGATTACCCTCACTGGAAACCAAGCAAACCCACAGACAACTAAACCGAGTCTCAGAGTCTCAGAGCCGCAGGAGAGGCCGCCCAGGGCATTCTGATGGTTCCCAGGGCTTCAGGAAAAGACTCACACCTGCAAAGAGCAGCTCAGAATGAAGTGAGCTTCCACTTCCCCAACCAACACCCCTCCAAAGCCATCTCACCAGGCAAGGCTGCCAGAAACCATTGGGAAAATCGAGCAGAAATGAGACCTGTGCGTGTCACAAACGCCAAGCAAGCTTGAAAGTCCACTAGGCCCTGTCACCCACTTTCTGGGCATCAGCTGCCCAGAAATAAACATCAGGGGGCCAAGGGCCGGCCGCGGCGGGGAGGGGAGGGGCAGCTGACAGCTGTGGCCCGCGGGTAGGGGCCGTGCAGTGGCATGGGCTGCAGGCTGGAATTCGGAGCGTGCACACATCAGCAGAAAAGTTCCTGGGAACAGCACGCTGTCTGGGAAGGACAGAGGCTTGCCGCTCTCACGGCCCCCAGGATGCAAAGTCTGCAGGGACACTGAGCCTCAGGGTGCGGGAGGAAGCCCCTACCCAGTCCTAACGCCCCACGCCGGCCAGGGTGCCCATCGCAGACGACTTCAAGGTTCTGCTGTCAAGATCGGTGTAGGGAAACTAATCACTCGCACCTAGGTCGGGCCCGACCTCCGCGCACTTGGCCCAAATCAGACACAGTGCCGGGGACGAGTGGAAGGAAGCGCCGGTGCGCCGCATCTCCGCAGTGCAGGTAGGGAAACTGAGGTACGAGACGCGCGCGCGAGGCCCGGGAAGAGGCCCTGGGGAGGCTAGCGCAGCCCTGAGCGCCCCGGCGTCTGGGAGGAGCTCTTTCCCCGGTTCCCCAAGACGCACAACACACACAGACACACTCGAGCTACGCCCAATCGGGGCGGCCCGCACGGCTCCCCGCCGCCGGGCTGCACACAAAGCCCCGCCCGCGCACACACAGAACCGCCGGCCCCGCGCGCACGCCCACACAATAGGACGGCGCGCACCCCGCGGCGGCCCCTCGGCGGGGTCCCGGCCAGCCCGGCGCCGGGGTCCGCCCTCGCCGCACACCCACGGGCCGGGACGCGGCCCGTGCGCGGACACGGCGCGTGGCCGCAGCCCTCCCGCCGCGCCCCGCGCCAAGTTCGCCCCGGCAGCCCCCCGACTCACCCGCGGCGCTGCTCAGCAGCAGGCACAGCGGCCCCAGCAGCCACATGGCGCGGCCGCCGCTCCCGCTGCCCGGCGCCGTTGCTGCCCCCACGGCCTCGGCGCTGACCCCGCCCCTCGCCGCGCTGGTCCCGCCCCCCCTGGCCGTCCCTCCTCCTCCTCCTCCTCCTCCTCTTCCCTCTGGCCCGCCCAGAGCCCGGGCGGCCGGGGCCCGGCTCCCCGAAGTTTTGCAGGCGCCGGGGCTGCCGCCCACGTCGCGCCGCGCGTGTCCCGCACCCGGGCGCCGCCGAGGCGGGCTCGGAGGGTCGGCCGGCGGCCTCTCGCCGGCTCGCCAGTCTGCGTGCGCGGCTTTCACAACAGCCGCCGCCTGGAGACGGGCAGTCTGCAGCCTCTTTCCGCCCCTCTCCCACCTCCTTCGCCCCTGCAGCCCCTGAAGGTGCGGAGCGCACCCCTTCCACAGCCCCAAACTTGTCGTGTGGACTCCCCAACAACATGAGCTTACCCCGCGGAGGCACAGAGAAAGTTGTAACAAAGAGCAAATCACAGGAGCAAACGTGCGGTTTGCTCTTCGCAGCGGCCGTGGAGGACTTCCCGTGCTCTTCACACTTTGCATCTGCCGCCCCACCCTCGGGGCCTTGAAGATGCTGTCTCCATCAGCGGGCGCAGGTGATTCACAGGCGCGTGATCCGCGAGCCACAGGTGGAGCAGAGAGGCTGCTACCTTCCCTGCCCCAGCGTGGCCGCGAGGGTTATTTCGTCTACACGCGTCCACCTGGACCAGTGGGACGCCTGAGCGCCAATTCTCGGGAAAGCTAAGGAAAGACAGGCACTCTAGTGCAAAACCAACAAAAACACCACAGCTGTCCCCAGTGCAGCAAGTAGGGGCTTCCAGAGAGCACTGGTGAGAGCCCCAAAGAATTTACCCAGTGGGAGGGCGAAGTTCACTGTAAGTTGTGCCCCTCAGGAGCAGGAGGGAGGGTGTGGGTGGTACTGGAGGAGCGGCAGGCGGAGTCTGGGTCTCCTCATAGGGACGTGTGGCACAGTTTTCCACTGGCTATTCACCCTGCAGGACTTCTTACCCTGAGCGGCTTCTCAAGACTTCCTGGCCCAGGCTTTTATGTGTGTCCAAAGCAGGTAGTTCTCCCTGATTGGTCAAGATGTATGCTAATGAGGTATTCTATAGGAACCAATCGTAAAACTGACATTGGAGTAGCCTGTTATGCGCAGAAGTTGGAACAAGTGCCCAGTCGGTTCCGTTAGGCAGATGCAATAATACCTGAAGGTTACCTGTGTGTGTTTCTCCTTACCCCCCTCCCTCAGGGTTCCTGGGGACTTACATCATTTACGTTTCTTCCTTTCCTTCCCGGAGGCCCCTAGGGTAATGTGGCTGACTACTTGGGAGAGGAGTTATGTAGGGGATGTGTGTGCTGGACTAGGCTGCCCCATGGAGCCTCAGGGATGCTGAGATTCGGTGGCTTGCCGTTTGAATTGCCTGCTCTGTCTGCACCCAGGAAGGCTGAAATGGGTCAGGTCAAAATTTTAAAATACCAGTGAGGGGTCAAGGTAATGAGAAAATGTGGCGTGGTGTGGGAAAGCTTAGCAAGTTCCATGTTACCAAGTAGTCTGTCAAGTGTTGGAAACTTTAAATTCTCCAAAAGATTTAGCACTGGGGAGTTTTCTCCTGGGACCTGTGAACACTAAGAAGCTTGTTCCACAGGCTCCAGGGAGTTTTAAAGCGCCTAAAATTTTATGTAAAATTTCCAGTGTGTATGCATCTGTGCAGTTTTCCAGGAAACACGCTGGGAAGATCTACCTCCCCATCACTTTAGTAATGATCCCCAATGAGGAAAATATACTTTCTCCCACGGCTACTCATTGGCTTTCAAATATTAGGAATACGGAACAATGGCCCAGACCCAGTGCTGTCCTTTGTTTCTTTCGGGCATATGAACTTCAACTCTGGGGATGATCCAGTGTGCCTGGATTACTGGCCTTTCTTTCTCTCTCTCTCTCTCTCTCTCTCTCTCTCTCTCTCACACACACACACACACACATATTTCTTTTAAATATATTAATGTTCTGAAATCATCTGGACAAATGTAAAATCCTCTGTGATTTAAATTGTTTATTTTACACTAAATCACTCCCCACCTCATCACCATATAATCTGGGCAGGAGATAAAGCTATTGTTTATACAAGTAAAGCATCCCAAATCCAATTTTCCAAAATGCTCTAAAATCTGAAACCAACACAGCATTGCAAGCAGAACATTTCACACCAACAAATTTCGCTTCTTGCACAGAATTATTTATAATATTGTATAAAATTGCCTAAGGCAATGTATATAAAGTGTTTATAAAACAGAAATGAATTTCATGGTTAGACCTGGATCCGATCCCCCAAGCTCTCTCATTATAAATATGCGCTTACTCCAAAATCTCCTAAATGCACTTCTGCTCTCGAGCATGTTGAAAGAGGGACACTCAACCTGTGCTTTGTTACTCTCCACTTTCCTCTTCCCCAGTTCCATACGATTCCAGCAGAGGCACAAGGCATCCAACTTTCAGGAGAAGCGATGAGATCCGATGCCAGTCCTTCAGGTCCCGTGGGCGGTCACAGTCTGCAGGTTGGCTTCATAAGAATCAAAAGCAGAGAGCTTTATGTCTCTCATTTACCAAAAGGCACCCTGAATTGGGGTACGTGCTCCTGACATGGTTTCACACTGTTGAGGAAGGGAAGAATTTTATCTGTCTTCAAAGTGATACTAGGTCCCATTTCCTCATTCACTCCTCACACCAGCCTCAGGGACACCACAAGTAGAAGTAGCACAAGCCAGACTTGCACTCAGACTTCAGACTTGTCTGAAGAGTGTTCTGATGCTCATTCCACTTGCCACCTACTAGCCCTATGTGCAGGGGTAAGTTACTGGTCTCCTTATCTGTAAGCTGAGGCTCCCAGGAGCACTGGGTTCTGAGAGTTGCTGTCAGGACTAAAGGCGATGATGCACGTTAAAGGCCTTGGCCCATCGTACTGTACAAGCCGTTATCTGCACGTAGTAAGTGCTCAAGACAAGTGAGCAGTGGTTTTGGGTGGTGTTCAGATTTCAACGTGACAGCCTCTGGGACGGCTCTCAGAGATCCCTCCTTCTGCTTCCCATGCCCTGTGTAATCCTTCTCACACTGTGGGAACAGTGGTGTCGGCGGAAGTGCCAATGGGTGACATCCCTGGGCAAGGTCACAAAGGGCATAGCAGCTTCCTCCTTGCTGTGTCTGAGCACTTGCTCTGGGGGAGGCCAGCCACCATGCTGTGAGGAGACTCAGGCAGCCCTGTGGATAGGTCCACTTGGGAAGGAACTGGGCCTCCTGCCAACTGGCCAGCCTCCCTCACACATGCACACACATGCACACATCCAGTCCAGTCAAGTCTTCAGACAACTGTACACCTGGCCAGCATGACTGCCCCCCCCACCCCGCATGAACTGGAATGGAACCCCAGCCACCCTCCAATTCCTGATACACAGAAACTGTCAGACATAACACATGTATTTTATTATCCTTGGCTTAATGATTTCATAGAGTTTTTTAATGAGACAATACCTAGTATATGGGAACACTTAGAATTTTGTCTAATGTGTGGCAAACACTCAACAGATGTTAATTTTGTTATAATTGGTTTTTTTTGTTACTAATAGTATCATTACCTGTCCTCCAAAGCACCTAAGACCCAGCCCTCCAGCAAGTATTTTGAGGTTAAGTAAGAGTAGACTCATGTCAGAAGTAGCAAGAGCATAAAAGAGGCAGGGACTGAAAGGACCCAGAACAACACCTTATGTACAATAAGCTTACAGAAAGCAAGTAAGCACTGGTTTCATTTGCTTTATAAAGCTCAGGCAGAGAGACAGGAGAGGAGTTCAGCTCCTGGGTCACCTCTGTTCCTCACGCTTTCATAGGGCTCCATGCTCTCTTCATCTGACTTTCATTCTTCTCTCTGGGCTGTAAGGAAAACAAATTCATTTGGGGATTCAGGCCAGAAACACTTGCTGCACTCTAAGTCGCCGTGGGTGGTGAAAACTGCCTTTAGAGAGACTGCATGGTGGCAAAAGGTCACTAAGCCCCTCTCAGAATATACACCACACACATACATACATATACATACACACACATACACATATACATACACTCATATACACATGTACACACATACACATACATACACTCATACACACGTGCACACATACACACACATACATACACACATACACCATACACATACACTCATACACACATGTACACATACACACATGCATACACAGACATACACATAGACATATACACACACATACACTTTTTTTAATTGTAATTTTTGTTTTCTTTTAAGAAACCTTCCTTTTTTTAATCTTTTATTTAATGAATATAAATTTCCAAAGTACAGCTTATGGATTACAATGGCTTCCCCATCCCATAACTTCCCTCCCACCCGCAACCCTCCCCTCTCCTGCTCCCTCTCCCCTTCCATTCACATCAAGATTCATTTTCGGTCGGCGCTGTGGCTTAACAGGCTAATCCTCCGCCTTGCGGCGCCGGCACACCAGGCTCTAGTCCTGGTTGGGGCGCCGGATTCTATCCCGGTTGCCCCTCTTCCAGGCCAGCTCTCTGCTATGGCCCGGGAAGGCAGTGGAGGATGGCCCAAGTCCTTGGGCCCTGCACGCGCATGGGAGACCAGGAGAAGCACCTGGCTCCTGGCTTCGGATCAGCGAGATGCGCCGGCCACAGCGGCCATTGGAGGGTGAACCAATGGCAAAAAGGAAGACCTTTCTCTCTGTCTCTCTCTCTCACTATCCACTCTGCCTGTAAAAAAAAAAAAATTCATTTTCAATTCTCTTTATATACAGAAAATCAGTTTAGTATATATAAAGATGTCAACAGTTTGCCCTCACATAGCAACACAAAATGAAAAAATACTGTTGGAGTACTAGTTATAGCATTAAATAACAGTATACAGCACATTAAAGACAGAGATCCTACATGATATTTTTTTTAAAAATTGATTAATTTTGTATGTAATTTCCAATTTAACACCAAGTTTTTGTTTTCATTTTCAATTATCTTTATATACAGAAGATCGATTCAGTATATACTAAGTAAAGATTTCATCAGTTTGCACCCACACATAAACACAAAGTGTAAAAATACTGTTTCAGTACTAGCTATATCATTACTTCACATTGGACAACCCATTAAAGACAGATCCCACATGGGACGTAGGTACACAGTGACTCTTGATGTTGATTTAACAATTTAACACTCTTATAACTTTCATAAGTACATCTTTAGGAATATAATGAGTCTTCCCACCATACTTGCCCTCCCAGCCCTACTCCCTCCTCACTTCTTCCTCCCTCTCCTATTCCAAGTCCCATTCTCCATTAAATTCATTTTCAATTAACTTTGTACACAGAAGACCAACTCCATGCTAAGTAAAGATTTCAACTATTTGCACACACACACAAAACATAAAGAACTGTTTGAGAACAAGTTTTACAGTTAAGTCTCATCATATGACTCATTGAGGACAGAGGTGCTGCATGGGGAGTTAGTGCACAGTGACTACTGCTATTAATTTAACAATTACCACTCTTATGTATGACATCAGGGATCACCTGAGGCTCTTGCCATGAGCTGCCAAGGCTATGGAAGCTTTTTGAGTCCACAGACTCCGTCAGTATTTAGGCAAGGCCATAAACATAGAGGAAATTCTCTTCTCCCTTCAGAAAAAAGTATCTTCTTCTTTGATGGCCCCTTCTTTCTACTGGGGTCTCACTCACAGAGATCCTTCATGTAGGGGCATTTTTTTTTTGCCACAGTATCTTGTCTTTCCATGCCTGAAATGCTCTCATGGGCTTTTCAGCCAGACCAGAATGCCTTAAGGGCTGATGCTGAGGTCAGAGCACACACACACACACACACTTTCTACCTTCACCCTTTAATCAAGAGGCCACAAAGTTAAGTGACTTAGAAAGCTGGCATTGAGGAGGCTTGATATGGCTGAGCTCCTGGGTCCGACCATTATCAGCTGAGCAAGGCTAAGAAAGTCATTTGATCTCTGAGTCTCAGTTTTCTGTGAAATGGCCATCACAGGGGCCTGTGCTGTGGCTCAATGAGTTAAAACCATGGCCTGCAGCACCAACATCCCATATGGGCACCAGTTCAAGTCCTGGATGCTCTACTTCTAATCCAGCTCTCCGCTAATGATCCTGGGAAAGCTACAGAGGATGGCTCAAGTCCTTCATCCCCTCTATCCACGTGGAAGACCTGGAGGAAGTTCCTGTCTCCTGGCTTCAGCCCGACACAGCCCTGGTCATTGTAGTCATTTGGGAAGAAAACCAAAGGATGGAATATCTCTCTGTCTCTCCTTCTCTCTCTCTGTAACTCTGCCTCTCAAATAAATAAATAAGTCTTTAAAATTTTTGAGGAAAAAAATAGAAATGGGCATCTTAATTTTCCTTGTCTTACCTCCTAGAGTTGTTGCATGAACAAGAAGATTCTCATTCCCTTATGTATTCAACAAATATCGGTGGAGAACCGAATACATGCCCAAGTGCTGCAGTAACAAAACCAATCCCTGTCCTCATGGAGCTCACTGTGTAACTGGAGATGTTGACACATAGCAGATTCACAAATGTCCACATGATGCAATGTCATACAGGGGAACAGGCTATCCCAATGGTGGGTGAAGCATTTATCAGAGTCCTTGTACAAAGTTCCAATATTTTTTTTAACTTTTATTTAATGAATATAAATTTCCAAAGTACAGCTTATGGGTTACAATGGCTTCCCCCCCCCCATAACTTCCCTCCCACCCGCAACCCTCCCCTTCCTGCTCCCTCTCCCCTTCCATTCACATCAAGATTCATTTTCAATTCTCTTTATATACAGAAGATCAGTTTAGTATATATTAAGTAAAGATTTCAACAGTTTGCACCCACATAGCAACAAAAAGTGAAAAAATACTGTTGGAGTACTAGTTATAGCATTAAATAACAATCAACTCTTAGTTCCATTATAGACCTAGGACCCACCTGTGAGGAGACAGCGATACTAAGGTTCATGGACACAAAAGCTGCAGAAGAAGGTGCTGGAAGCAACCTCTGAGATGGCCCCTAATAAACTCCCTCTCCAGAGAGCCACTCCCTTGGGCAATTCCCTCCTCTTAAGTGTTGCTAGATGTAGTTACCCAACCCAGTAAATAGAATATGGCAAAAGTGATGTAATGTGACTTCCAAGGTTGAATGTCAGGAAGACCCTGGCTCCCATCTTCTCTCCGTGCACTCCTTGCCCTGCAACCAGCAGCCATGTTGGGAACCGTGGCAAAGAACTGGGAAGGCCTCCAGCCATCAGCCTGCGAGGCACTGACTCCTGCCACTAGCCACAGAAGTGAACTCAAGCAGCTCTCCCCCAGTCAAGCCTTCAGCTGAGAACACAGCTTTCACCATCAGTTCGAATACAACCCTCCGAGAGACCTTAGAGCAGACATGTCCAGCTGACCTGTCCCTAGGTTCCTGACCTGGAAAAACAGTAAGATTATACGTTTGTTTGTCATTTTATGCCATGAATTTTTGAGGTAACTTGTTACATACAACAGATAACAATACAAAGCCTTACGGTGATCATGGAGTCGGTGAGCACTGTGCATGCCTGAATCCTATTTACCAGCTGGCCCGAGGAGGGCAGGGCGAGAGAACCCTCGCCAATCAAGTGTCTGCTTCAGGCATCATACACTTCCAATGGCATGCGATCTTCACAATAACATTATGGCTCCTTATACACAAATGGGGAATCTGAACCTCACAGTGGTTAAGTGACCGGCGCAAAATAATCCAGGGAGCAGCTGAGCTCTCAAGCCAGATTCCTTTACTTCCAAAAGATTCCCCCAGCAAAGCAGCCCTCGATTCATCAACGGCAGATTTCACTTGCGGCTTGAAAGGTAACACTGAGGGGGGTGGGGAGGTGAACCAACAGAAAAGGAAGATCTTTCTTTCTCTCTCTCTCTCTCTCACTGTCCACTCTGCTTGTCAAAAATCAATAAATAAAAAATAAAAATTTTAAAATTAAAAAAAAAAAGAAAGGTAACACGTCCCTTGAGTTTGGGCCTGGAGAGCTAAAGAGCCCAGGACATCAGACACAACTTGATTCATTGTGTGACACAAGTCAACTCTTGGAAAAGTTTTCTAGATGCATCCAACTGGTGTAGTCACCCCCCTCCCCAACAATGCTTAGCTTGAGATTTCTGCTAGCTAGAAATTAAAGTCATCTTAGAGACGCCAAATGTATGTATACACACACACACACATACACACACTTTGGAATTGTCAGACTAACCTACAGAAAAATATTGCTGGAACCAATCGCGTTCTTGTAATTCATGTTTAATGTAGTCACAAGCTTGCTGAAGAGACACCTGCTGACGTTTATTCGTGAAAAATTTGCACCATCCGCAATGATGAAATAGTCACCCCTCATTTTTTTGAGACATGTGGTTTGTTATTTATTTTTTAATGCCTCTGTTTTATTGCCCCTTGAATGAAGTAGTCTTCTCTGCTAAAAGGGTGATTTCTCATGTGTGGCTAGTCCTGAACCCAAGGAATAATGACACGAGAAAGATTTTAGCCTGAAGTTCAGCCAGAGAATCATTTGTCGCCGTCGTCGTTGTTGTTTTTACTACAACTGTATTTTTTTTCTCAGTTAGAGGGGGGAAAAAAGCTTGATTGATTAAATGTTTAAATCGACTCTTGTTCTATCAACGGGGTGGGGGGACGGCCATTGTTCTGCATAGACCTGCAGCCCCCAATGTGCTATAGCCATGAGCAGCATCTGGCCACAGTGAGGCCTCACAGTGAGGCCATTCTGATGGTGATGGGTCTCAAACACATAGAACAAAAATGAACGTGAAAGGTCTCTAAAGTTTCTAGTGCTCACGTGGAATCAGAATGTGCAAACTGAGTATCCCTTAGTATTTCTCAGCCTTTTGGCTAAGATCAAGAGAAATTCAAAGGATTGTAAATTAATTTGTGGGATTTTTGTGGTACTACCTATATGTAACGAGATATCTTGGGGGGATGGCACCCAAGTCTAAACATGAAATTCATTTCTGTTTCACACTTTATGCAATGTGCACACTTCTGCACCCTGTGACCCCTCAAACGTGGTCAGGTGTGTGAAATGTTGTGTTATCCTGTAGGTGTGGAGCAGATTTAAGATTTGAGGACATTTCAAATTGGATTAAGATGCTCAACCTAGATAGAATTAAATAACATAATATTAGGGGTGGGCACTGGGGCACAGCCAGTCAAGTCCCTTCCCATCTCAGAATAGCTGGTTCAAGTCCAGTCTACTCCACACTTCCAGCCCAGCTCCCTGCTAATTCACACTCTGGGAGGCAATGTGTAATGAACCAAATACTTGACTCCCTGCAACCCACGTGGAAGACCGTGAAGGAGTTCCTGACTCCTGGTTCCTGGCTTCAGCCTGGCTTAGCCCCACCTGCTGTAGGCATTTGGAAAGCAAACCAGAAGATGAAGATTCTCTCTCTCTCTCTCTCTCTCTTTCTTTCACTGTCTCTTCCTCTCTCTCTCTCTCTCTGCCATTTAAATAAATATTTAAATAAAAAAATAAAATAGTAAAAATTATAGCATGGGTTTCTTTTTGCTTTTTTTAATGTGGCTACTAGAAAAATTTAAATGTCATGCATGCTTGCATACTGGGCTTGAAACATACTTCTTTTGAATGGTACGGAAACAGACATTATTTTGTTTCATGAATGAGCCCGTGCTCTTTTAGAGTTCCCTGCATCACAGTTAAAAATAAGAATGAAGGGCCGGCGCCACAGCTCACTAGGCTAATCCTCCGCCTGCGGCGCCAGCACACCGGATTCTAGTCCCAGTCAGGGCACCGGATTCTGTCCTGGCTGCTCCTCTTCCAGGCCAGCTCTCTGCTGTGGCCCGGGAGTACAGTGGGGGATGGCCCAAGTGCTTGGGCCCTGCACCCGCATGGGAGACCAGGAGAAGCACCTGGCTCCTGGCTTCGGATCAGCACGGTGCACCGGCTGCAGTGGCCATTGGGGGGTGAACCAACTGAAAAAGGAAGACCTTTCTCTCTGTCTCTCTCTCTCTCACTGTCCACTCTGCCTGTCAAAAATAATAATAATAATAATAATAAGAGTGAAGATCACTGATTCACGAAGGACTTTCTTCCTTCCCAGTTTCTCCATCTGACTCATTCTGCCTCAAAACCCTCTTGACCTCTCATTCTAGTCAATTCAAAATTCAAAGTCAATTGACGTGAAAGTGATTTTCATGTCGTAATTTCAGTATTACGAATGCATCACAAGATCAAGAGGAGGGGATGAAATGGATCGGGAAGACAGAAACCATCTTTTTAGTCAATATGAATGTTTGACAGTTGAATTCAGGGAAGAACACAACACTGGACAAGAGCTGCATTTGCTGTGGAGCCGGAGCTCACGGGGACAGTCGGGGACACCCGGGAGAAAGTGGATCTGGCATGGCACGCTTCGGTCTGATGACCTTCCCTAAGTAACACACCCTCTTTCATAGACAACCAGGTAAGTAGCAGACTTCAATAAGAACACTCCTGAAAACCATCTGGAAGGTAAACAGATTTACATTTTTAATATGACGTTATTGGAACATTTTCCCTGCACTATGAAAACTCGGCTTTAATAATTTAGGTTGTTTTTCTCGGTGTACTTCAGCCTACTTCTTTGAAACACCTCTTCATTTTCAAACTCGGTTCTTTGGGCTTGATTGATTTTCATGTTTAAACGCTTAATTTCAGGTGCTGTTTGTTTGCCTAATCTGGGACGGTGTGTGGGTTTGTAGCTGAACTCGGGAGGGGACCGAGGGGCTGGAGAACTGCTGAGCTTCCAGCAAATTCCCACCCTGAGGGTGGAGGTGAGTGGACAAGAGACACAGGCAAGGCCCTTCACCCCACGTGTAATGAAAACACAGGGGAATTACAGGCTTTGTTTGCTTCTGTTAGGCCTTTGTAGCAGCTCCTTTTTTTTTTTTTTAAAGATTTATTTATTTGAAAGTCAGAGTTAAACAGAGAGAGGAGAGGCAGAGAGAGAGAGAGAGAGAGAGAGAGAGAGAGAGAGAGGTCTTCCATCTGCTAGTTCACTCCCTAACCAGCCACAATGGCCAGAGCTGGGCTGATCTGAAGCCAGAAGCCAGGAGCCTCCTCCAGGTCTTCCCACATGGGTGTAGGGGCCCAAGGATTTGGGCCATCTTCCACTACTTTCCCAGGCCATAGCAGAGAGCTGGATCAGAAGTGGAGCAACAGGGACTCGAACCGACACCCACATGGGATGCCAGCACTGCAGGCAGCGGTTTTACCCGCTACGCCCTAGCGCCGGCCCTAGCAGCTCCTTAAAAGGAACTTGTACCCAATTCCTTCTCATTCAAGTCCGAAATCACTCTGGATCCCCCACCTCATCAGTCTCTGAGGTTTGCGGATCCCCCACTGGAAAACAGCACATCCCCTCCTTACCCCTGCTCCTCCCCACCAGAACCCCATGTGCTTGGGCCTCAGTTGCTTCAGCTGCCTCCTAAGTGGCTCTCCCATCATGTCTGGCTTCTGCTCAATAAACTTAAGACCTCAAGGATCCCTGTTGCCCACACAAGTGCAGGCTTAGCTAAGAGCATCCTGCATGAACTGCTGCTTAAGGCTGATGGTTGTAAGGGGCAGAGCAGAGAAAGGGACAAAGGGTGCGGCCAGGAGAGAGGTAGGAGACTTCGGGGCTCGGTAAGGACTTCAGTCATCATCCTATGAGCAAGAGGAAGCCACAAATGGTCAGTTTCAAGCAAGGATTTGGCTTGAACAGAGTTGCATAGTAGTTAAAATAAAGAGCCCTAGAATCAAACTTAAATTCAAACTTTGACAATACCAATTATCTGTGTATCCTTGCACAAGTCACGTAACTTCTCTGAATCAATTTCTTTAATTATAAAATGAGAGTTATGACTCTAGGCACAATTGTGAGATCTAAAGGCAGTAGTACTTAGCATTGTGGTTGGCCCAAAGCAAACCCTGCACTGAGTATAACCAGCATAACTACTAGTAACTGCTACTCTCATTAGGCTCCTTCCAGGAAGCCCTCCCGGAACCCTCAAGAGGGAGTGTAGCCCGGTCTCCATGTATTGCTGAAATACCTTGTATCTATATCCCTGTTGGTAGGATGTGTGAGTCTATCTTATTTGTCTATTTATTAGTGTGTTATTCCCCCACCACCACCAAACCACTGCTGTCTATGGCAGGAGCTCTGACTGACATGAAAGCATGACTATTTAGATTGCTTTCTATGTTCATTCCCATTAACTCTTGTGGTCTTTTTATGTCCACTTTATAGCTGGGGAAACAAAGACTCATAGAAATCAAGTTTCCAGCCCAAAGTCCTCCAGTCAATAAATGTCAGAGCAGCCTCTTGTCTCCATTCTCATATCTCACCCCGGCCTCAAAGGTGAAGCTAAGGACAGCAACATCCTCCCCAAACAGCCTTCTGAGAGCAGGATGGGTGTTCTCCAAGAGCTTCATGAAATGTCAGAATGAGGGAAAAAAATGCTTCAGCTGGAAAAACATTAGGTAGCCAGAAAGCAACCTCAGGCCTACCAGAAATAATAATTCCAGGAAACACAACTACATGCATACACAAAGGGAGAGTGCTCCAGGATCCACACAATACAATCACCTTGGCAAAGCTCGTGCCCAAGACTAAGCCAGGGGAGAGATTGAATTCAGAGAGACTTGGAAGGAAGATGCTTGCCCAGGATCGTCCATCCGAAAAGATATGCCAGTCCACACCGCACTGATCGGGTCCCTGCCCTGTAATCATGAGCCTGATCTCACAAAAGCCAGAGTAATTACAATGAGAATTTCCAAGGTAGAAAAGACCGGGCTGTGGTAATACTAGAAGCCGTCCATGAGAGCCAGTTGGCTCAAATCTCACAGCACAGGACCAAAGAAGCCAAAGTTGAGGTTGATCCTGGAATGGGCCAGCTGGCTTTGCACTGACAGGAGAAAAAACATTCTATGATCCTGGCTAGAACCTTCATCCTGCTGAGTCACCCTGCCAGTGCTGGTGTTTGGGGACAAAAAGGAATTGGGTTAGAGTTTGGAAGACCTGATAACAATCTTGTCAATCAGTGCTGCCATTCAGCTATGGAACTAAGAAAATGCTATTTGACCAGTTGGTAAATAAGGCCAAGCCCCTCAAAAACTGCCCCCATCACCCCAGCTACCCAGCTACCCCCTAGGGCCTGTGGCATCCCTGTGAATCAGTGGGCATTTAGGAGTAAAAGCCAGATGCAACAGGGGACCGAGTTCCAGCTGGTTGGTGCCATGGCTCCTGAATACCATTTCTGAACTAGGAGAAAGTAGCAAATAACTCCCATTCATTCAGTTACTCACTCACAGAGCAATTCTTTATGAAGCACCTGTCACATTGATAGCACACCAGTAATATGGGTTTCATGTGTGACAAGGGTAGTCTTGACCTATAGGCTGGTACATAGAAGCCAAGTTCAGAGAAGGACAATCAGATCAGCTGGAGGAGCAGAGTGGGAGGATTTGGGCAGCCAGTTTTGGAAGTCTCAGTGAGCTTTTCATCCACCCACCTATTCATTGCTTAATCAAGAGTTTATTAAGTACCAACTGTATGTAGGACCTAAGCTGTTTGGTCCAAAAAGAAGATGAGGAAGATAAATCAGACCCAAACCTTGCCCTGGTCTAGGCAAGGAATTGAGACCAAGTGTCTACATGGGACAAGGGAGCAGGAAAGACAAGAAAGGCATAGGGTATGGAAGCCACAAATTCCAGTTTGGGGGGTGGGTGACAGTCTGATTTCATGGGATTGGCTAAATACACCACTAAATGAAGCCACGCCTATCAGTTTGTATAGCTTTCAATTTAAATAAAATACACTGAATTTTGGTTCCAAAAATGGTGTTCTTCAGGATTTTGTGTATGCAAATTATTGAACTCTTTACTTAGTATAGAGTTGGTCTTCTGCATATAAAGTTAATCGAAAATGGATCTTAGTGAAGACTGGGACTGGGAAGGAGAGAGGGAGAAGGAGGAGGGGTAGGAGTGTGGGTGGGAGGGCGGATATGGTAGGAGGAATCACTATATCCATAAAGTTATACTTAAGAAATGCATGAAGTTTGTATTTCTTTTTAAATTTATTTGACAGGTAGAGTAATAGACAGTGAGAGAGAGAGACAGAGAGAAAGGTCTTCCTTCCGTTGTTTCACTCCCCAAATGGCCGCTACAGCCAGCGCTGCACCGACCTGAAGCCAGGAGGCAGGTGCTTCTTCCTGATCTCTCATGCGGGTGAAGGCGCACAAGTACTTGGGCCATCCTCCACTGCTCTGCTGGGCCACAGCAGAGAGCTGGACTGGAAGAGGAGCAACCGGGACTAGAACCGGTGCCTATATGGGATGCCAGTGCCGCAGGTGGAGGATTAACCAAGTGAGCCACGGTGCCGGCCCGAAGTTTGTATTCTTTAAATAAAAGTTTATTTTTATATATATATTTTTATTTTTGACAGGCAGAGTGGACAGTGAGAGAGAGAGAGAGAGAGAGAGAGAGAGAAAGGTCTTCCTTTGCTGTTGGTTCACCCTCCAATGGCCGCCGTGGCCGGCGTGCTGCAGCTGGCACACTGCGCTGATCCAAAGGCAGGAGCCAGGTGCTTATCCTGGTCTCCCATGGGGTGCAGGGCCCAAGCAGTGGTGGATTTTCGTGGTGGAGGCGGCCGTCCGCGGGGTCCGGCAGGCCCAGGCGGAGGACGTGGCCCAGGTGGACGTGGAGCAGCTGGAGAAGGTGCTGCCTCAGCTGCTCCTGGACTTCTAGCGGCCCCTGCGCTCACCACGGCCAGCCCAGGAGGCCCCTGCACAGCCTGGTGTCTGGGGACCCAGAGCAGTCCAGCCAGCACACGCACCCCAGCCTCAGGAGGGGCGGGATCATGGCCGCCCCGGCACAGGAGCCAGGAGCTGGGGGAGAGGCCAGCCCCCCTCCCTGAGCTGCCCCTCTGTTCTCACAAAGCAACATCAATAAATCAGGTCTGTCCCTGGAAAAAAAAAAAAAAAGCCATCCTCCACTGCACTCCCTTGGCCACAGCAGAGAGCTGACCTGGAAGAGGGGCAACCGGGACAGAATCTGGTGCCCCAACCGGGACTAGAACCCGGTGTGCCAGCGCCGCAAGGCGGAGGATTAGCCTGTTGAGCCACGGCGCCGGCCAAAAGTTGGTTTTTTTAAAAATGGTGTTTCAAGCAACAGAAATATCCTCCCATAAAAATATTAACAGCAAATATCTGCTGAGAGATTTCTCAGTGTGGGTTCCCCTGAGCAAAATTAAGACGAAGACTTGGACACAGATAGGGTGCTAGGAGATGATATCCAGAAAGCAGAAGTGAGGGAGTGAAGACAGTGGAAGAACAGTGAGAGAAAAGTCAACAAAAGTCAATGCCTTTGTTGAGCTGGTTAATGCTGTGGGCAACTGAGAATTCATGTGAATTCTGGGGTCCATGTAGACTACACCTTATATTACCTCTCTGAGGGGCAGGTATTGTGTTGCAGTGGTTGAACCACTGTTTGGGACACCTGCACTTCCATATCAGAGCCCCGGTTCAAGTCCTTGCTAGCCTGCTTCTGGTCCAGCTTCTTGCTAATACATCTGGGAAAGCAGCAGAAGATGGCTCAAGGACTTGGATCCTTATAACCCATGTAGGAGACCTGGATGGAGTTCATAGCTCCTGGCTTAAGCTTGGCCCAGATCCAGCTGTTAGGGCCATTTGGGGAATGAACCAGCAGATGGAAGACCTCTCTGTCTCTCTGATTTGCCCTGTCTCTGTGTCACTCTGCATTTCAAATAAATAAAATAAATATTTAAAAATTATTTTCTGAATCAGAGGATGAGACATTTATCCATAGTCTCCTGTCCGCCATTGGTTGAATGTTAACTCTAATACTTCCTGCTTGTCCCACTTTGGAAAAATTCTTAAAGTAGAAAAGCTGAGACTCATGGTGGGTGCTGAGGGAGGGGCCCAGCTAGGGAGAAGGGAACTGTCCACTACGGCCACCGCCAGCCCCAACCCCACGAGGGCCACATGACAGGCTTTCTTATGTGCCAGTAGCTCCATTGCCTAAAGAGGTCCTGTTACTCCCAGACTTTTCAGAAGAAGGTTCTGATGGGAAATGCCTTATTACGGGCTGCAGAGCTAGGGAATGGCTGAAGATTCACCCTGTTTCATCCAAATCTGGAGTCTGAGGTTGAAGCCATATTAACATAGTCCTCGTGCTGGGATTTCAGAGAAGAAACCAATAAAAAAAAAAGTAACAATTAAGGGGTGGGTGGGATTGAGGGAGGAACAATATTAGGGAAATTTAAATATACTCACCTTCGGGGGCTGGCGCCGTGGCTCACTTGGTTAATCCTCCACCTGCGGCGCCGACATCTGATGTGGGTGCTGGGTTCTGGTCCCAGTTGCTCCTCTTCCAGTCCAGGAAGGCAGTGGAGGATGGCCCAAGCACTTGGGCCCTTGTACCCACATGGGAGACCAGGAAGAAGCACCTGGCTCCTGGCTTCGGATTGGAACAGCGCTGGCCGTAGTGGCAAAAAAATATACTCACCCTCCTTTATTGTGAAAATAGCAAAATACAGCCCATCTGGCCATAGATTAAAAAACAATCCCTGGAAAATGTCTTAAAAATGACTTGGAGAGACAAAAGTTACAGACAATTCCCTACCCCCAAACATTTAAATATACATGCATTTTGAAAAGCACACATGTTACTCATTATCCCAATGGAAGCCCAACAGATACGGAGGCCACTCATGCTTCCCGTCACAGCTCCAGGAAAGCTGAGCACCAAATATGAAAAGCAATTTCTCTGTGCTATGAGTCTTTTCAGCTTGGATTTTTTGAGAAATTGAGAACATTGCCTTCTCTGAACCAAAACAAAAACAGGATAGAGATGATGTTCAGAGATGAGCAGAGCTGAAGACACTGGACTCAAGGGAACAAGCAGCAGGCTTTGGGGTGCGTTTACGATTACAGCCCATCACACCTCTGGGATGTGGGGGCGTGTTTTGGGTGTGATGGGCCAGTCAGCTGCAGAGCTAAGCAAACTCAAGCCTGGCAGACTTCGGCCACCTGTCTAGATTCTAAGCAAATCGTCTCCGCAGAGGCAAAGGAAAACTTTTGGCGTAGGATAAAGCTGCAAAAATGAACACTCTTTTCTTTCAGCTGTACCTGATTAGGGATCTGCCCTGTGCACACAATCAATCTGATTTCACTGGAAGCTTCTGGAGCGGAATTTGGAGGCTGTGAGTCATGACCGAGTCCCAGTTGGTTGCTCTTATTCTTTGCTCGTGGGCCCCTCTCTCCAAGCCTTCTCAAGCATGATGTGTGTCCTACTTTAAACGTGATGGCAACGGGACAGCTGACACATTTCTTGTGCAGACCGTGCCTCTGCTTGGTAAATCACAACTAGGAAGCTGCTCTCTGTACTTTTCCTACTAGTGGGAGGAAAAGAAACAGAACCGTGAGAAAATGCTCAAAAGTTCCAAAATGCCCAGTGAGGAAGAGCCTTGTAGAATGATGGCTGCAGAAAAAAAATAGTATGGTCCATTCAGTAACCACAGTAAAACCACCGGCCCGTAAGATCAGTCCCGCGGGGAAACAATATTACACAAAGCCCAGTGCAAGACACAAAAACTAATATACCAGGAGTTCTGAGTTGCACTCTTTCAGAAATTCAGGGGAATCTGATTTGTGAAATCTCACACATACCCAAATATGTCACAATCACTGTTCTTTGCTTTCTTTTTAAATTGATTTTTTATAATTTAAATTTTAAAACGTCTTAGTATTTTGCCACCTTCACTTCAAATGTAGATATTATGCATATACACATATGTCCTTGTTTTGAAAACAGAGATATTAATATCACAAAGTGAGGGATTCATAACAATGATCATACATGGGGAATGGAGGGTATATTGTGCTATTCAGTGAAGCAATATGGGTAAGTATATGCCAAATAAGGTGACATCCACACAACTTTTATATATTCTCTCTGTATATTCCACAAATTAGAGAAAACATGTGTTTCTGTCTTTCTGGGTCTGGCTTATTTCACTTAATATAAAATGATTTCCAGTTCCACCCATTCTGCTGCAAATGTCAGGATTTTCTTCTTTTTATGACTGAGTAATATTCCATCATGTCTATGCACCACATTTTTTCTTATCCAGTCATCAGTTGGTGGACATCTAGGTTGATTGCATATCTTTGTTGTTGTGAATTGGGCTGCTATAAACATGGGCGTGCAGGTGTGTCTTGCATATTCAGATCTCATTTCCTTTGGGTATATTCCCAGGAGTGGGAGGTTCCCTCACATTGTACTATCTAGTATCTTCTTCCGGCAGTTAGCAAGAACCATTCATTCTGATCATCTCCTCAGCAAAATTCACTTCCTTTCCCCTCCCACTGTGGCAGAAGACTCCCGTCCCACTGAAGTTGGGCCGGCGTTGGGCCACTTGCTGTGGCCAGAGAAATAGTAGCAGATGTGACAGGTATACAGGTCTTCAATTTGCTTTTGGGTTGTGGCTTGACCTCATGCACCCTGGTGATCTCACATGAGAACATGCTTTCAGTATCTTCGGTTCCATCAGTGAAGATCAAGCACACACAGGGCAAACTTGAACTCATTCACAGCCTGGATTCAAGCCCAATGAGCCCACGGCCGGAAGCAGAACCAGTCAGCTGAGCACAGCCCTGGTCAACCTACTTCTAGTCAACAGGGAAGCTAGTGCCAGAGAACATATGTTTGTTGTTGGCCACTGGGTTGTAGGTGGTCTGCTCCTGCCCAGTATATTCTTTTGCCCTTCTCTCTCCTTTCTCTTCATTCTAATTTATAAAAGCCCAAACGAATGTCAGCCTTTTCTTCAGAGGGGGAACAGGGAGAGAAATGTGGTGAAGGAAAATCAAGGTCTTCTTTCATATGCAGAAGAAGGAAAAAAAGGCTGGAACTAGTCAAGTGTTGATTTTTGAATTGTCGCACTCGTCCTAAGAGCTGGCGTTTATTTGTTCTGCGAGAGGCACAGTGTTAAACACTTCATGAACTAGAACACATTTAATCCACCGGATAACCCAAGAAGTCAGGATAAATATCACCATTTGACAGAAAGCTGAGGCTTAGAGAGGCTACATATTTTGTTTGAAGGTGCCAGAACTAGGATTAAAATACTCAGGTTTAGGCAAAGCTAAATAATATTTGAAATATTAAAATACTCTGGTTTAGGCAAAGCTAAATCATTATTGAACAACATAGGCAGTGAAGCTGTCTTAAAACAAAATGCCATTGTTCAATGTAACAAATTGGCAAAGATTAAGAACACTCTAATACTGAATATTGGCAATAACACCAGAAAGGTGTCTTCTAAAATACAGGTGAGAATGCAAATTTGTGCTAACATTCTGGAAGGTAATCTGGCAATATTTATTCAGAACTTGAACATTTGCATAACCTTTGAACGAGGAATCCCACTTTCTTGATTATATTCTGAGGAACGGATGAGAGATTCAGCCAAAGATTCATGTACAAGGTTGTTCTGCAAGACGTTGCTTCTCACAGTGAAAAATCGAATGAACTGAAATGTAAAATAGTTGGCAGAATGGTTAAATAATTGGTATTGCTACAGGCTAGGACAACACACCACCATTAAAAATCATATTTTAATGACATGAGGAAAAGACTCCAATAATTCTAAGCTAAAACAAAGGCAGGATATAAAACTGAATATAGTCATTCAATGATATCCACAGGGGAAATGGTTCCAGGATCCCTACTGATAGAAAAAAATCTAAGAATACTCAAATCCTTGCTATTAAAATGGTGTAATATTTGCACATAATCTACATACATCCCTTTGTATACTTTAAATCATCTCTAGATTGGATGTAAATAGTTGTTATATTGTGTTATTTAGGAAACAGTGACAAGAATAAAGTCTACATGTGTTTTCTACACATGCAGTATTTTTGAGTGCTTTTGACCTGCTGTTGGTCAAAACCACAGAAATGGAACAAACACATAGGAAGGGCCAACTGTCTATAAAGTGACTCCAGTTTGAAGACTGTGCGGATGTAACTATAAGGTAACACGATAATATGCTAATCATACATGGTTAATTGTTGCATGATTATTTTTCTTTTCTGTAGGGATTTTTATATTGTAAGTATTTTTATATTGCCCAAATTGTTTCGAATAAGCAGGTTTTACTTTTGTGACTAGAAAAACAGATTGAAACAATCGGTTCAAAGAAACAGCCCTTTTATCTCTGTAGAATGTAAGCATTATGAGGACAGAGAACTGTGTGTAGGTCACTGGTACATGCCCACAATGGTGTCTGGCTCCTAAGGTACACTCAGTAAATATTTGCTGAAGGAATGAAGGTCAGGCCCGTGGTGTGTGCAAATCTATTATGCATGTTCACGTTATCTGTAATTCATAAGTAGCCACTCTCCGAGCAGCAATGACAAACCAGTTCGTGCATCTGTAGGCCAGGCCCTCGATCATGGCACAGCAGGTGCTTTATCTCCACTCCATGGTATTTGGTGCTTTAGCTGGGAAATGTATTAGTCTGCTCTGGCTGCTGGAGCAAAATACCATAACAGGATGGTTGCAGCAATAGAAATTTATTTTCTTGAGGCAGGCATTGTGGTGCAGCAGATTAATCCAACATTAGCTTCGTATGTGAGTTCAAGTCCCAACAGCTCTGCTTCCAATCCAGCTCCTCTAACACACCTGGGAAGGCAGCAGAAGATGGCCCAAGTGCTTAGGACCCTGCCACCCACATTAACAGACCTGGATGGAGTTCTAGACTCCTGGCTTCAGGCTGGTGCAGCCCCAGCTGTTGTGGTTATTTGGGGAGTGAACCAGTGGATGGAAGATCTCTCTCTCTCTCTCTCTCTTTCTCTCTGTGTGTGTGTGTGTAACTCCTTCTCTCTCTGTAACTCTGCCTTTCAAATAAATAAATACATCTTTTAAAAAAATAGTAAATTCATTTTCTGACTATTCTAGGGACTGGGAAACCCAGGATTAGGGTGGCAGGAAGTGTGCTTCCCTGCGAGGGCTCTCTTCCTGGTTTGCAGGGGGCCCCCTTCTTGCTGTGACCTTGGAGAGAGGGAGCCAACAAGCTCTTGGCTGTCTCTTGTTATAAAGACACTAATCCTATCAGATCAGGGCCCCACATTCATGGTCTTATCTGACCCTAATCACCATTCAAAATCTCATCTCCAAGAAATCATCACTTTGGGGTTCAACAGATAAATTTTGAGGAGACATAAACATTCAGTCCATAGCAACATGAATAGCCGCACGTGGCCTGGCATGGGGTGGCTCAGAGTGTAGATTGGAGCCCGGGCACCTGCTCTTCACCTGCCCTGCACTTCCATGCTAGATCTTGCATGAGTGAGGTATAGGACTTGGCTGTGCTGAACTCTAATGCGAGGGCTTCATTATTGCAGTGGAGCTTAGCTTATCCTGAATGAATGGCCTTCAAATACATAGCCTTTTCAGGTAATGAAATACACTCGAATTTTCCATGCTATCTCATCTCTGTCAGCCTGGAGGTGAGCCTGAGAAACATCTTGCTTCTTCCATGCTGGCTAATCTGGAGGCATGTGACATGCAGACCAGGGTGTCTGGCCTCCTGTGCCACTGACGAGCACTGTGGCCTGGCACACATTACAGTATCTTTCTGAGACTCAGTTTTCCATCTGCAAATTGGGAATAGTGACTGTGGTACTTGTTCAGGAATGTCCTGAGAATAAATGAGATAAGGTGTCTACTATGGGGCATTGGCACAGCACAGTGCTTGTTAAGTGTTAGTTGTTTGATTAGTTCTGTTATACAGTGCACACTCTGGCCTCAGAATCAGCCCTTAAGGCGTTCATATCTGGCTAAAAAGCCCAGAGAGTAATTTAGGCATGGAAAGCCTAGACATTGTGGCAAAAAATGACCTACATGAAAGATCTCTGTGAGTGAGATCCCGGTGGAAAGAACGGGCCATCAAAGAAGAAGGTACCTTTCTCTGAGGGGAGGAGAGAACTTCCCCTTTGACTATGGCCTTATCTAAATAAGACCAGAGTTTGTGGACTTGGTGATCCAGACAAGAGCCTCGGTGATCACTGACATCATAAATAAGAGTGTCAATTGTTAAATCAACAACAGGAGTCACTGTGCACTTGCTCCCTGTGTAGGACCTCTGTCCTTAATGTGTTGTACTATGAGAATTAGCAGTAAAACTAGTCTTCAAACAGTACTTTATACTTTGTGTGGGTGCAAACTGTTGAAATCTTAGTATAGAGTTGATATCCTGTATATAAATATAATTAAAATGAATCTTAATGAAGAATGGGATGGGAGAGGGAGTAGGAGGTGGGATGGTCTGGGGGTAGGAGGACAGGTATGCGGGAAAGAGCCACTATAATCTAAAAGTTGTACTTATGAATTTTATATTTATTAAATAAAAGCTTTCTATAAAAATATACAGTGCACAATCTTGTAACCTGAAGGCTGGGATGGTGTCAGCTGTATGCAATTAAAACAAAACAGAGGCCGGCGCCGCGGCTCACTAGGCTAATCCTCCACCTTGCGGCGCCGGCACACCGGGTTCTAGTTCTGTCCCAGTTGCCCCTCTTCCAGACCAGCTCTCTGCTGTGGCCAGGGAGTATAGTGGAGGATGGCCCAAGTCCCTGGGCCCTGCACCCGCATGGGAGACCAGGAGAAGCACCTGGCTCCTGGCTTCGGATCAGCGAGATGCGCTGGCCGCAGCGGCCATTGGAGGGTGAACCAACGGCAAAAGGAAGACCTTTCTCTCTGTCTCTCTCTCACTGTCCACTCTGCCAGTCAAAAAAAAAAAAAAAAACAAAAAACAAAAAAACAGAATCAGACCATCCAGAGAAGACTGCATATCTTTTGGGTGTGTCAGTTTCCATCTTGGGTGTAGGTTTCCAGTGAAGATGTGGTCAGGTGTTAACAGCACAAGTGATGGGTTCACTTTAGAACAGGAATTGCTGTTGGGGAACGGGGTTTGCAAGAATCTTTATTTTATTTTTATTTTTTGGATGAGATTTGTATCTATTATGTATTAAACAGTCTTGCTGCGGCACTGCAAAGCCACAGCAGAAGTGAGATGCTGCTGAGGGCTAATACTCAAATTAACTCAAATTAACAGCCCCGCACAGACTGAAGTGGGGACGGGAGAGCCTTTGCCTCCACAGCCCCAGCCCAGCCTCCCCGGAACCCTTTGCCTCTGACACCAGATCACTTCCCTGCAATGCTGGACACTACAGGTACCTGTCCCTGGGCCAGCAGGGACCACTGAAGCCTTCCTTGTGACCTGGCTTTTTCTTTTCCCCTCCATCCTGTGGTTTTTCTAGTGGATTTTCAGAACTTTTATAATCTCCTAACTATCCAAGACTCCCAACACTTCCTTAAAAAAAAAAAAATTGGTGAACAAAGGGCAAAAGGAGGACGTTGAGGTCCTAGAGATGAAGCTAAGAAGGGAGGAGAAAGCCCTCCCCTTCTGATGCAGCATTAAATACCTACTTATTTCTATGCTGCCAGAGTCCATAGAACACAGAAGGCAGACTTCATGCTGTCTCATCATTTGGAAACAAAAGCAGATGCTAAAATAAGGATGCGGATATAAAATAGAAGTAGAAAGTAGCTAAAAAAAAAAAAGTCTTGCCATGGGAACTTTCCTGTAGACGTTGGCTGAGTGCTAGGCTCTCTAGCAGGTTGTGCAAGATGGCAGCCAGTGAGGTTGCACCAACGAGCCAGATCTCAAACTCCGGCTTCTTCACCCACCCCCACTCCCCGTCAAGCCACTGCCATCGCCACGGCGCACGCCCCAGGGAAGGGCTGGGAGGCAAGGGGGTGGCAGAGCTGACTAGGCTCCTGCGGCTGAGTCACCCCGGAGGTACAGGGTGTGGCTGCCAGGTCCCGGGCTGGGGCGGGCAGAGGAGGAGGCGAGGAGAAGAGAAGCAGCCAATTTTTGTCTTCAGCACCATCACTCAAATTTAGAGGCTGGAATTGAAAAAATTCTCTCTGGCTTGCACTTTTTAGGCGGTTTAATTTTTTTTATCTCTGAGCAGCAACAATGAAACCGATCAGTTCCCTGTGTGGGGGGCCCAACCCCCCACCGTGGAGGACTTCGGGTTTACACCGCCGGAGAGGAACATTTGCACTGTATAAATTAGTTTCCCGAAAGATGCTTAAGCGTTTATGAAAACACTCTCATTTTACACTCAGCTTTATGAAATCTTAAAGAGAAAAAGAAACTTATCCCGAGCTGCCACGTGAAGCTAAGCCGGCCGCGAGAGCGATCTGTTCGGTGCAAACGTGCCAGCAGCTTCACAAATGAAGAAGACGGAACCGGGATTAAGAGGCTGCAGATCATTTATCAGCGACACCACGAAGATCCTCAGGCTCGGTGCTCAGAGTCCGCGGAGACCCTCGCAGGCGAAATCCTGCGCCTTGGAAGCAATATAGGGCATTAGCTCATTTATAGCCACGTTAATGCGGGCAGCCGGCAATCCCGCTGGGCCCTCCCAAGGGTGCCCGGGAGAGCTATTGGGATGTAATGCAGAGTGTGGCTGGAGGGAGACCTGGGTTAACTCCTCTTTTCCTTACTTGTGACCTTGAGCAATAGACCTAGCCACTTGGACACTAGCACTAGCTACTGGGGACAGGAACATGCAGCCCCTGGTGAGGCACAATGCCCTGATGAAGCCACTGCCAGACAAATGGAAAGAATGGTACGAAATGGTAGAGGACTTCCAGCACCTACCTATACATTCAAATTCCACCTAATACTCAAATTAACTCAAAGAAGTGGAAGCCACTGAGGAACTCCAGTTCACTTAATCCCTGAATTTTCTCTGACAACACCTGGGCCTTCTGTCGATGTCGGGGAGAGAAGGCCACAGCTGATAGCAAAGAAAAACCAAAGACTTAATTTTGGTTTGTGATTGTTTTTACTTGGTGATGGGTATATGTCTGATGTATGTATGGGTTTGAGATCCAGAGGAACAGAGAGAGAGAGAGAGCTCCCACCTACTGGTTCACCTCCTAAATCCCCAAAAGGACCAGGGTTGGGCTGGGCCAAAGCCAGGAGCCAGGAGCTAACACAATCATGGTCTCCCGCGAGGGTGGCAGGAACCCAGCTGCTGTGTCCCAGAGTCTGCACTGGCAGGAAGCTGTCCTGTGTCCCTGGGTTCTTTGGCTCACTTGGAAATTGAAATTGACAAGAGGTCAACATGCATCCCAGGAAAGGTTTACTGGAGGTTTATGACAGAGTGAGGGAGACAGTCCAGAGGCCTGGCATTCTGACAGGTGGTGAACAGGTGCTTCTCCGGGCTTGAGGAGGTGTGGTGGTTTCTCCTTGGCACATGACACTTCTATCTGCACTCAGCCTGCAGATCTGGCCCCTGCCCCTCGGCACAGGACACTTCGCTTTGCACTGGGCTTGGTATTCTATTCAGGTGTTGTTGTTTGTTTGTTTGTTTGTTTTTTGTTTTTGTTTTTTGGCACATGACACACTCAAAATGGCAGTGTTGCTCACTAGTGCCACCCCAGGAGGGCCACGTTGGGCTATTCTGGGCATGAGTACCACTGAGGAAGACCCCAACAGGACAGGAGTGGTCTTTCATGGGTAGGGTCTAGACAGTCCTTGTTCCTGACTGGTGTGAGCTGGAGCCGGGTACACAGTTAGTGGGGAGATGGGTAGGGGTCAGGTCAGGGAGGGGCTTCATTGGGTCAGAGGCTGGAGCCGGGCATGGGACCCAGACGTTCCCATGTGGGACTGGGCTGTCTTCACCACTGGACTCACTCCTGCCCTTGGCTTGTGATTCTAAGAGTGTAGGTTTAAGAGTAATCTTGGCTTCACAGAAAGTTCCGATTAAGTGATTACTTTAGATTCACCTCAGGCCCCCAACCCCTAAACAAACACACAATCCTTATCACTCTCTTAACCTTGGGGCAACAAGGCCCAGAGAAACAAATACAGGCATTGTCCGGCTGTAGGACCACAGGTCCTGGTTCATCACCTGACTTCTTTTTGTATTTTTATTTTTTATTAAAGGCAGAGTTATAGAGAGGCAGAGAGAGAGAGAGAGAGAGAGAGAGAGAGAGAGAGAGAGAGAGAGAGTCTTCCATCTGCTGGTTCACTCCCCAAATGTCTACAACTACCAGAGCTGGGCTGATCCGAATTCCAGGAGCCCTAAGCCTCCTCTGGGTCTCTCAAGTGGATTCAGGGGCCCAAGACCTTGGGCCATCCTCCACTGCTCTCCCAGGCACGCCAACAGGGAGCTGGACCGGAAGTGGAGCAGCTGGGACTTGAACCGGTGCCCAAATGGGGTGCTGGCACTGCAGGTGGCGGCTTTATCCCCTATGCCACAGCACTGGCCCTGTCACTTAACTTCTTTAGAACTCTCCAAAGGGAGGATGAGAGCTGAAATAGAAGTTCCTGTTCTGTATAGCTCATTAAAATGCCACAAGTGTTTCCAGTGCTTTCTCCCTGCTGTGTATCTTTTCCTTCTGTTAAGGGCACCCCAACGTAGCAATAAATATCACCGTTGAGGCTGTATTTTGAGCAGCACTTAGAGATTAAGATTTCCAAGGGCAAATGCCTATTTTAATAACCATCACTGTCAACCACATGCTATCACTATTTGCACAGTTCTACCTTTAGTGTGGCACATTTATTTTCATGTCATTTCCTTATAGTCTCACTGGACAACGGCTTAGCAGAGAGGAATTTTTAATCTTAATGCTTGCTTAGTGAGGCGCAAGACCAGCACTTTCCCATAGAATGTTCTGGAATGATGTCAGTCTTTTGCATCTGTGTTGCCAAGGATGGTAGCTAACCAGCCACATATGGCAACACAGATTGCATACTCCTTATCCGAAATGGTTACAACCAGAAGTGTTTCAGATTCACATTTTGGGGCGAGGCGGGGAGGCTTGGAGTCTTTGCATAAACATAAGGAGATATCTTAGGGATAGGATCCAAATCAGAACACAAAATTCATTTATGTTTCATATATACATTATACACATAGCCTGAAGGTAATTTCATACAATATTTTTCATGCACCTGTGTTTTGACTGCAACCCATCCCGTGAGACCAGGTGTGGAATTTTCTACTGGGAGCATTATGTTGGCATTTGAAAAGTTCCAGAGTTTGGAGAATTTTGCATTTTGGATTTTGGGATTAGGGATGCCCAAACTGACTAGTACACTGAGTAACTGAATTTTTAGGGTATTTAGTTTTAAATAATTTGCATTATTTAAATTGTGGCTAGTTGCTATCACACTGGATGGTGAAATGCCACATACTACCCAGTTACAACTTGTGCTCAACCAGTGGTGTCCAATAGAAATATAATGTGAACTATATGTGTCATTTAAGTTTTTCTGGCGATCACATTAGAATAAAGGAGGAAGAAATATGTGAAGCTAATTTCAATACTACTTTATTATTGACTTCAAAATAGTATCATCTCAACATATAATCAATATAAGTATTAATGAGATATTTTACCTTATTTTTTCATATTAAGCTCAAAATTTGATGTGTGTCTTATAACATGTCTCATTTGAGACTAACCACATTTCAAGGGTTCAACGGTTACATGTGGCTAGTGGCTAACACTGGGCAACATAACACAGATACCAGTCACCTGGGCTAACATCGTTATAACATGGACGTGCTTACAATAAATATGCTCAGAAACACTCTTGGCTTTAACTTAGAATACCAAACAATATTCAATACAAAGTGTTAAACATAAACACCAAACTCACTGTATTTATTTTTTACCAAAATCTCCGTATTTGCAAAATGTTTGGAGTTTCCTTTTTCTGCAGATGTTTCTTGTGCTTTTGCTTTGAATTAAATTAACTAATTTCACCAACATGTCAATATTTACTGCTAATTATACAAGAACACCTCCAGCTTGAAGAAATGCAATGTGATCATGCATCACAGAATTCGCGAACTCAGTGCCTGGTAATTTCCATTCAATAATTTCCATTAGTTAATGGGACACAATAGAAACTGCTCCTCGAATAAAAAGGTACAATGGAAAAAGCAACCACAGAGAATCATTTGGCAGGAAAGGGGATAACCAATAAGCCAATGACCTGATCAATGAGTGTTAGATACATTAAATGCAAAAGATAGTCCTGAAGTGTCCATTAGCAGAAAGTGGAACAAATAAATTACATAAAAATAATCAATACAGTTAGCTGGCAATGTAACCCATAATAGTGGACTCGGAAGCAATTTCAAAGATTTGCATTGCACACACTTGAATGCCTTCTCCTTTTTTATGTTGCAAACTTGCAGACCATACCTCCTTCCTCATCTTCAGCCTCCTCTTCAACGCTTTTTCTAAATTAATTTGCTGTTCTATGCTTACCACATACTAATGAAAAATGGATAAAGGCAGTCAAGCGGGATTTCTCTCCAGGACACGCTTTGCACAATATTTGCTAATGGCTTTGGAGGCAAAAGCCGTGATGATGTGGCCTCTGCTTTTGAAGGAGGAGAGAGAGAGAGAGAGAGAGACAGGGAGAGAGAGAGATGGGGGACTCGGGGGGGGGGTCAATAGGAGGTGAACGGGGGAACAAGTTATAAAGATTGGATGGACGACTTTTGAACTTGGACAGGACACTTGCTCTGTGATGAGGGTCCAGTACGGCAGCTGTGCTCCTTACTAGAGACGAGAAGCGAAACACAGTTCCTGTGGCCGCGGGTGCTGCCCCACTGAGCAATCGAAAGCACTCCTCTGCTTTACGATGGTTCAAGCCACTTGTTGTGTGATCCATCTGTGTCTACACATTGCGAAGTCAGCTGACCGGCAAGCGAGGTTAATGTTCTCACCATTATGTATTATTTAACTGGGATTCAGCTTCCATTTGTGGCCGAGGTAGGAGCCAGATTTTGCTTTGCTTAGGAAAGTGATCAGAAGTGGGCTGTGGAAGAGTTGTCTTCACTGAGAAAGATTAGCCCCGCCTTCAAAGACCTTGCTCCAGGCCGGTGCTGTGGCATAGTGGTACAGTAGGTTAATCCTCTGACTGCGGGGCTGGCATCCCATATGGGTGCCGTTTCGAGTCCTCTCTGTTCATCTTCAAATCCAGCTCTCCCTCTCATGGTCTGTAACTCTATCTCTCAAATAAATAAATAAATCTTCATGCCTTCTCTATTCTCTCCTGGCATCCAGTAACAAGGCCAGAAAGGAAGCAGAGGGCTACCCTGTCCTGTGTACCTGCTTCAGCCACCAGGCACCATGCTAGGCCAAGGTAGCTAACAGCTCATTTTATTGACATTTATTTCCACCAAAGCATGTGAGTGGTCAGGAAGTACATTATTTTGATCACAGAGAGAAGAAAATCCCACACCTACTCCCACAACAAAATCCTGAACCTCAGATTCCAAGAGAAGGTGTCAGTAGGGCTCTTGGTATTGTTTGTAACAAGTGGAATTCACCTAGGAATGGTGAGGTGGGGGCGCTGTTTGCCTTCCCCTGATGCAAAGGCGATGGTGGTGGAGTTCCTGGGTACCAGGACTGGCTGCTGACTGCTAACAACATAACAGCATAAGCCAGAAACATCATCCTATCAAACCAGCATCAACATCAGCTCTCCAGCGCTAGAGGCTGAATCCTTCTTTGGGGCAATTTCTGGAAGGAAATAAAAAGTGCTTTAATTGTACATGTGATGAAGGCAATGCATCCATTGGGTTTTAAGAAAAACTGGGAAATAAATATTAATATAAAAGCTTATGTTAATGAATAATACTTTTTAAAAAAAGTTTTATATATTTGAAAGGCAGAGTTACAGAGAGGTAGAGGCAGAGAGAGAGAGAGAAGAAAGAAAAAGAGAGAGAGAGAGAAAGAGATTCCATCTGCTAGTTCACTTCCCAATGGCTGCAATGGCCGGAGCTGCGCTGATCCGAAGCCAGGAGCCAGGAGCTTCTTCCAGGTCTCCCGTGTGGGTGCAGGGGCCCAAGGACTTGGGCAATCTTCTGCTGCTTTCCCAGGCCATAGCAGAGAGCTGGATGGGAAGTGGAGCATCTGGGACTCAAATGGGCACCCATATGGGATGCCAGTACTGCAGGCAGCAGCTTTACCCACTAAGCCACAGCTCAGGCTCCCACGAATAATATTTTTTTTAATTTTATTTATTTATTTGAGAAGTAGAGTTAGAGAGAGAGAGGGAGGGACAGAGAGAAAGGTCTTTTTTTTGACAGGCAGAGTTAGACATTGAGAGAGAGACAGAGACAAAGGTCTTCCTTCTGTTGGTTCACCTCCCATGGCCACCACGGCCGGCGCACCATTGCGCTGCGCCAATCCGAAGCCAGGAGCCAGGTGCTTCTCTTGGTCTCCCATGTGGGTGCAGGGCCCAAGGACCTGGGCCATCCTCCACTGCCCTCCCGGACCACAGCAGAGAGCTGGACTGAAAGAGAGCAACCGGACAGAACCGGCACCCCAACCAGGACTAGGACCCGGGGTGCCGGCACCACAGGTGGAGGATTAGCCTAATGAGCCATGGCACCAGCTAATACTACTTTTAAAAATAAAATTATGACTCACACAAATATAAAATGGACATATACCAAAGATTTTATTTAACACCTTGATGAATGAGGGAAGCAGGGAAATGTTACAGCAGGTTCAAGGGGGAGTTTAAAGAGCAGGTAGCACCCACACAGGCAATCAAGGACACTGACCTACAGTTACCTAACAGCTGCAGAACCGGCAGGGGGAAGGGTAGTGGGGACAATTTTCAAAATTCATTTGCATGCTGTGCACAGCAGAATTCTGAGATTCGGAGGGTGCGAACCCTGTAGGCTGCCCTCCTTTTGTGAGTCTGATGGATCTCATTCTCATGATCAGGTTACACCAGAGGACAAAGGGGAAGGGATTTTACAGGTGCAATGAAATCTTGAGATACCTTCATCAAAAGAAAAAGTCCCGCACAGGCATGATCTAATCAAGCAAATCCTGAAAGGAAAAGATTTGAAGTGGGAACGCTTTCCTTGGTGTTGGAGAAGCAAACTGCTAAGCTGCAGACAGGGCCACAGGGAGGGAAGGCCAGGCAGCTTCTAGAAGCTGAGTGCAGCCAGGGAGAGGGGCCTCGGGCCTCCAACTGCAAGATGAGGTCTGCCAACAGCAGGTGTGGAAGAGGATCTCCAGGCACACAAATAAGTAGGGAGTCCAGACGGATGCCTTGGTTTCCACCTGCTGTGACCCTGAGCTGGAGACGCACTTAGCCTGCACCTGGATTCCTGACCCACAGAAAGTAAGAGAACAAAGCTATTTTTTTGTTTGTTTGTTTTTTAAGATTTATTTATTTATTTGAAAGGCAGAGTTACAGAGAGGCAAAGGCAGAGAGAGAGAGGTCTTCCATCCGCTGGTTCACTCCCTAGATGGCTGCAGTGGCCGGAGCTGCGTTGATCTGAAGCCAGGAGCCAGGAGCTTCTTGGTCTCCCACGTGGGTGCAGGGGCCCAAGCACTTGGGCTATCTTCTGCTGCTTTCCCAGGCCACAGCCGAGAGCTGGACCGGAAGTGGAGCAGCCGGGACTGGAACTGGTACCCATATGGGATCCCAGCAGCACAGGCAGTGGCTTTACTCGCTACACCACAGTGCTAGCCCCTAAAGCTATGTTTTATTTAGCTGCTAGTCCAAGAGGAAAATCGATACAAGAATTCCTCAAAAAGTTTGTGGAAAAGGTGCTTTATAAAAAACAGCACAGATTCCAGATTTTTTTTTTTTTTGCACCAAAACAAGCTTATTTTTTAAATTCCATTTTCTATGAAGTTTTGGAGGTATGTTGGTGTTCATGTTTTGTAGAAAAGAAGCATTTATATTGCTATGTATCAGTTAGCTGTAACTGACAGTTATAAAACCGCTCAGGGCCATGGAAAGTGCAGAGATCCCTCGGAATTCAATAACCTAAAATGATGCTCCAGACAACACTTAAGATTTTCGTTGAATGTGCTCAGTAATTGATTGGGTCCATTTCAAAGTCCTTCTCTACAGTGAGAAATGTTTCATTTGCTAAAGGGCCTGTTTCCCAGGCAATCTTGGTTTATTTTACTTTTAGGTTTCCCCAAACTGATATAGGCTTCTCTGAACTGATTTAGGCTACTCTTTGTTTTTTGGACATGTGAGGAGGTAGCTTTCAGAAGTCGTAGAGACGAGACCAGGCAGGTTATGGAAAGGACCAGTAGGTCTAAGCTTTCCCCACCCCAGGCATCTCTAAGGAAGTAAACTGGACAAAATCCAATCCACACTGAAAGGTTGGTGCTCCATGTGGGTGAAAGTTAAGGCTGCTTTTAACCATTTATTCACTCAACAAGCAAATCTAGTGCCTTCCAGTTCTAGACAGAGATACAGTGGTGAACAAAATGCACAGAGCCCCATCCACAAAGAGATTTCATTCTTAAGGAAGGAGAATCACCAGGTTTTGAAAACCATTCTAGCATTTGGCCATTGTGTTCCTTCATAACGAATCTTCTGATGGTAAAGGTTGAGACCACAGCCCTGTGGGAAAGGTTTCAGAGGTAATCCAGTTGTTAATCAGACTGGTAACAGGCAGATCAGACAAGGGGATGAAGGTGAGGAGTCCAGGGTGAGGTGGGTGTGTGGGTAGACATCTCAGGTCCCTAGGGAAATATGGACTTGATAAAGAACTGACCTAGTGATGGGCTCAGCCCTCGCCTGCCATGCAGAAGGTTCCTTGTGCCCCGGACAGGATATTTTCTATATATTAGCCATTGTTCTAAGCACTTTCTCCATAGTTACTTACATAAGGTTCACAGTACTCAATGAGGTAGGAGCTACTGTTATCCTCCACATCACAAATGAGGAAATTGAGGCAGAGAATGGTTAGGTAAGTTCCCCAAACTCCCACAACTAATGAGTATCAAAGTTGGGATTCATGCTTGGGCAATCTGGTTTCCAGGTCTTAACACTGGCACAGCATCATCTTTGTAAGGAGGCATCCTTTGAGCCTGGCATAAGCCACATCAGGAGTAGTTCTGAGCATGTCTTGCTTTGAAATGGACTTCTCATTACCCTAAAGTGCCCATATTGTCAATATTAAAAGTCCATCTCCATCTGCAGCTGGACTATAGGCATTGAAGAAAATGTTACATTTTCCTGTGGCTGCAGTGTGTGTACCTGCCGATTGTGCATGAACTAAAACTAAGTTATTTCACCTTCCTTGCAATCTGTCACCTATTAGGAGTGCCTCTTCACTCATCTCTGAGCCTCATTTCTGCATTCCCTTTGAAGAAGTGCATGTTCTGCTCTGAAAGCTCTCTCTCTCTCTCTCTCGCTCTCTCTCTCTCTCTCAGCAATGTAATCTGCTTCTGTCTGCACTGGGACTCAAGCACGAGCCCTGTGATAGCGAATACCCTGCAGCTGCCCAGGAATAAGAAGGAACACAAAGGGTGGCTGAGGGGTTCAGGTTTCCTGTCTGCAGCCTCTGTCCAAGGGGGATCTGTCTGGGAGAAATGTAAGGCTGGCAACAGATTAACAAGGGGTCGGGTATCTTACCGCGAGAACAATGGTGCCTCTGACCACACTTTTGCTTCTTTCCATCTCTGGCTTCCGTGGAGCATCGTAAGAGGATGGCAGGAAGCAGGGCCTGGCGTGCTCCATTAGAAAGAGGGCATCACCCACACCAGGGATCCAGTTCCTGTGCGCGTGGGCTGCTCTGCCAGGCGAAATGCTGCTGTCCAGATCGGATAACCCAGTCCCCATTCCGGCAGTCTTCTTCCTCCCTTCCCTGGAGATCTCTGCTTCGGGGTTCTGTCCACTTTTCAGCTTATGCTTGCCTCCGTCTTCCCCCTCTCCTTGTGGCTGGTTGGAAAAGCGGCGTAGGGAATCAGGGCTGCCTGCTGAGCTGCCTCTCGGTGGGTGACAGTGGAGGAATTTTCTGGCCTTGATCCTGGAAGTTAGGGATACTATGCAGATTTCCGGGGGTTTTTGGCTGTCCATGATCTAATCCTTTTCTTTTGCCAATTCCACAGTCACTTCCTCTTTCATGGTCATCTGATTCTAATTTCTATTTATTTATTTATTTATTTAGACAGGCAGAGTGGATAGAGAGAGAGAGACAGAGAGAAAGGTCTTCCTTTTTGCCGTTGGTTCACCCTCCAATGGCTGCTGCGGCCGGCGCATTGCGCCGATCTGAAGCCAGGAGCCAGGTGCTTCTCCTGGTCTCCCATGCGGGTGCAGGGCCCAAGGACTTGGGCCATCCTCCACTGCACTCCCGGGCCATAGCAGAGAGCTGGCCTGGAAGAGGGGCAACCGGGATAGAATCCGGCACCCCAACCGGGACTAGAACCCGGTGTGCCGGCGCCACAAGGTGGAGGATTAGCCTGTTAAGCCATGGCGCCGGCCTTTATTTTCATTTCATTTGAAAAGCAAAGGGACAGAGACAGAGACAGATGAGATCTTCCATCTGCTGGATCACTCCCCAAATGCCTGCAACAGCCGGGGCTAGGCCAGCCTGAAGCCAGAACCCCAGAACACAATCCAGGTCTCCCGTTGGATGACAGAGACCCGAATACTTGAGGCATCACCTCCTTCCTCCCAGCGTGTGCATCAGCAGGAAGCTGGATCAGAAGCAGAGGAGCCAGGACTGGAAACAGTCACTCTGATGTGGACATCTGGGCATCTCAAGCCGTGTCTTAACCACTGGACCAATCGCCCACACTGGCTACCTGATTCTACCTGAATCATAGCACTGTCTCTGGAGCAGGGTGTGTTCTTTAGGCTTAAGCCAATCAAGACATTGCATTCTCTTGGCCTGCAGTGATTGGCCTTTGATAACCCTGTGATTAATTAGCGCTAATTAGAGAAGCAATGAGATTTGCATGAGGAAGTCTGGGCAGGAGATTCTCACTGTGCCCTTGATGGGCGAGGGAGGTAAGAGGTGAGGTCGGAGCAGCTGCATCTGTCTTGGTACCAGTGAGGGAGGTGGGCGTGAGACTACGCTAAGCCAGAAAGAGGACAGGAGAGACCCTGGGTTTTGGGGACACTGCTTGAGCTCCTGACTCCATCATTGTCTGCTTTCAGACACTCATTTGCATGATCCAATAAGTTTGAGCACCCTTTGGGGTTGACTTTTCTGTTTCTTGCAACCGAAGGTGTTATCTGTTACCCAGGAGGGAAAGTTGAGGGGAAGTGGCAAGAAGAAGCAGCAGCTGAGACCAGTCGGCTCAGAGCTCTTCCGCCAGGAAAGGGATTCTTGCCAGAGGCCACATGTCCCCCTACATTATCACAAAAAGGCAGAACCTGCAAACCCGTATGCTTTCAGAGCCATTAGCTTTTCCATTCCCTTCCATCTAAAACTGACATTTCCATGGGGGAGGGGCGCCCCGTCCAGTGTATTATATCAAGTGATGGCTCAGTCTGCCTTAAAGTGAACACAGACACAGGCTGATCCCATGTTGCTTTCAGCCCTTGTTTGTACTCCTGTGCAACTGTGGTCTTTCTGCTTTTTACTTGCTGAGTATTATGGTTAGTGGTGCACTAAGCCTGTGATTACAGGGTGGATTGAATTGAAGTTTTTGCAAAAATTGAAGGAAAAAAGGAAGGAAGGAAGGAGAGGGATTGCAGGAGGGAGGGGAGGGGGAGAGAAGTATGGTTGTTTTCTTAAAACTGTACCTAGGAAATACATGAAAAGCCATTGTAATCCATAAACTGTACTTTGGAAATTTATATTTACTAAATAAAAGTTTAAAAAAATAAACATTTTAAAAAGAAATGAAAACAGTTATGCATATCTGGTTTTAGTGACAATGCCTTTTTTTTTTTTTTTTTGGACAGGCAGAGTTAGACAGTGAGAGAGAGAGAGAGAGAGAGAGAGAGAGAGAAAGGTCTTCCTTTTTCCGTTGGTTCACCCCCAAATGGCCACTGCGGCCAGCGCTGATCCGAAGCCAGAAGCCAGGTGCTTCCTCCTGGTCTCCCATGCGGGTGCAGGGCCCAAGCATTTGGGCCATCCTCCACTGCCCTCCTGGACTACAGCAGAGAGCTGGACTGGAAGAGGAGCACCAGGGACAGAATCCGGCGCCCCGACCGGGACTAGAACCCGGGGTGCCGGCGCCACAGGCGGAGGATTAGCCTATTCCAACGATGTCTTTTAAATGCCTAGGTCATCTCAATCGCGTCTGTTTAGCTGGAGGGTGATGTGTGAGGCTATTTGGTGAAGGCACCCAGAAATACCTGAATCTGGCCTTAGGTTTACTAGGTCCATCTCTCAGCAGTGTTTCCCCAGGAGCAGTAAGGAGAGCTGTGTTTTCAGAAAAGAAAGCTTTGGTGCAAAACCGTAAGGCAAATTCAAGAGCGAATGTCATGGTTCTCTGCTTCTGCTGTTCAACCCAATCCTCGGGGATTTCCAGTTCTGCATCCCCTGGCACTGGGTGATGTGAATTGGGTCAGGGTTTTTGTACCGATGTTTACTTTTCCACATCCATCAGGGAAGGAGAGGACAGCCTCATGGCATCTTGGCCTGGACTATTTGCAGAATAGCACAGCCAGGTCCTTTCAGGTGGTGTGGAGAACTCTGAATTTGCTGGCAGGTGGAAGGATTAACATGTATCCCAGGAGAGAGAAAGTGAAGGAGTGGAGAGAGGGCGAAAAATGAACTAGGGCTGCCCTGCCTTTGCAGCCACAAGGAGGAAGACAGAACAAGAGAGACTATGCCCGTGTTTCACGTGCTAACGTATCCTTGTTTATGTTGGAAGTTCCATTTCTGAACAATGTGGGCCAATGAGTGTCTTGGCATCCAGCCAATCAGATCAATACTCTCGGAGAAGAACAAAGCAGAAGGTAAGAGGAGAAGCCCGAGAATGTTTGAAAGCTCATTCTCAATAGTCAACATTATAGGATTAGTTAGGATAATGCTGGCTACAACAGCAAATCATCTCTAAAATTTCTGAAGCCTAACACAATAAAAGTTTATCTCGTATAACAAGCCAAAGTGGGCATTTCTCGCTGGCAGGCTGCTTTCCTGCGCTCAGTGATTTAAGAACCCAGATTTCTTCCATCTCAAGGCTCCACCTTAAGGCAGCGATGTTCAACTTTCACTGCACTTTGTAATTACACGAGGAGCGTTATGCTAATGCATGGGCCCACAGCCAAGAGAATCTGAGTTTATTGGATTGAGTTGCATCTTGAGCATCTAAATGTTTAAAACAGCCCCAGAGGAGTCCAAAGTGCAGCCGGTACCTCAGGAAGACACCGGCTTAGGGCAGTGGCTCCCCAGTGTGTGTCCCCAGACCAGTGCATCAACAACATCTGGAATCTTGTGGGATGCAAATTCTCAGGTCCCACCCAGATCTATTAAATAAGGACTTGGGGGATGGAGCCCCGAAATCTGTGTTTTCACAGCCTTCCAGAAATTACTGAGGTGTATTCCAGTTTGAGAACTACTACCCTACTATCCCAAAGTTCTGTTGCCTCCAGAAGGAAGGGAAAGAGGAAGTGTGAAGGAGCACCCCTGTTTCTTTTCTTTCTTTCTTTCTTTCTTTTTTTTTTTTTTTTTGACAGGCAGAGTTAGACAGTGAGAGAGAGAGACAGAGAGAAAGGTCCTCCTTCCGTTGGTTCACCCCCCAAATGGGCGCTATGGTGCCCGAAGCCAGGAGCCAGATGCTTCCTCCTGCTCTCCCATGCAGGTGCAGGGCCCAAGCACTTGGGCCATCCTTCACTGCCTTCCCGGGCCACAGCAGAGAGCTGGACTAGAAGAGGAGCAACTGGGACAGAACCGGCACCCCAACCGGGACTAGAACCCGGGATGCCGGCGCCACAGGTGGAGTATTAGCCAAGTGAGCTGTGGCGCCGGCCGCACCCCTGTTTCTTAACCACATTGGAGTGGAAATGATATCCCAGTGTGTGGGCTATTTCTGGGCACGTGGGCCGCGCTAGACACAGAGGGGACTGGGAATTGTGGCCCTGGCTGGGCAGCCTGTTTGTGCCTTAACAATCCTCTCCCGAGTCGACTACATTGACCTTGAAATCCACAGCAAATCAGGATTGAAGCAAGAGGAGAGGCAGTTCTGAAGCCTAGGTGTATCATGGATGGGCAGGGCTCCCATGCCTGAGGAATGTGAGACTGAAAAAAACCTGTACGAAGATATGCAAGTTTGAAAATGTTTTTATTTATTTAAGAGGCAGAGAGATAAAGAGACAGACAGCAAAGAGAGAGCACCGATCTGCTGGTGTACTCCCCGAACATACTTTAAGACTGGACCAGATCAAAGCCAGGAATCAGAACCTCAATCCAGGTCTCCCATGTGGGAGGCAGGGCTCCAACTACTTGAGCCATCACTTACTGCCTCCCAGGGTGTGCATTAGCAGGAAGCTAGATGGGAACAGAGCCAGGACTGAAACCCAGGTGCACAGATATGGGATGTGGGCGTCTTCACCGCTACACCACATGCCTGTCCCAGATATGCAAATCTGTAACATCGGCATAGGATGCATTGGGTTCATTCAGATAGAAAAATGACACATAACAATCACACTGATGTATAAGCACTATACCGTGGCTTCTAATGGTAATTTTTTCATCAAAGTGATGAAATCTAAGGCCTTGTTTGGATTCGGATCTTGCTGGCATTTGCTCTGCCAACAGTTCAATGGCAATGCCAAGGCAGCAGCGCAAGAGGGTGCATCTGTAGGCCCCAAGTTCATGCCAGAAGTCAGTCCAGGAGGAGCCTTTTTACTTGAGAGTCAGGCTGTGCTGTGGTGGAGAGAAGAGCCTGTTCCATCAGGCAGCCTGAGGTTTACTTCCTGGCTTTGCCATTTCTTTCCCGTGTGATGTACGGGGAAGCGCTTAACCTCAGAGGGCCCAGTGTCCTCTTCTCTCCAAGAGAGACAAGCCCTGGCTCACAGGACTGGTGATCAGCACACATGATTGAACAGGTAATAGGACTTTCAAAACATCGGTGCTTCTAATCTCCCTTCTCTCGTCCTACACTCAGGTCAGGAATACTTCCAAAACACACGCAGAGGAAATCGTCTGGTTCCTGGCCTCCGTTCCACAAGAATGTCATTGGGGTGAGAGTTGGCCGCAGGGTGATGGCAGCAAGTGTAGGCCACTCCCGTCACCCCCAGCAGGCCACATGCAGGGGACACATGGGGGTGGCTGGGTACAACTCATTCCTACTGAAGCTACTCATAGAGACAGGAACTTCAGGTCAGGCCTGCCTTTCCAGTCTGCCGTATCGGTGAGGGGGAGAGGCACCTGACTTTTGTCTGTGTTCCTTGGGCTCCCTGTTCACTCTGGCTTTGGTGGTTTGATTCATTTAGACCAATGCCAAGGAAATGATGGGGTCCAGCCGGGGAAGGAACATTCTGGATACCGAGGACTTCATGCTATCTGTGACCCTTCAGAAAGTGACTCAATTTGTGAGTGGTACAGAGAAAAGAGACCTGTGATCCCATCATACTTTTGAGGGCAGAGACCTCTCTGGTTGTCCGACTGGTGGGAACCTACAACTTCCCCTTGAAAGGTAGACTGATTTGGGGTCCATTGTTCTTTGTGGAGGTCAATTGTCCAGGGACGATCTGAAAGGGGATGAGACCAGGCAATCGCTGGCACTTGCAACTTTAAGTCAGTTGAGAACTTTAATAATACCATGTTGACAGTGATACATGTATATACATTCACATTCACATGTACGGTTACATATGATGTTTTGCAAGTCACAGAACCTTTTCATGTAGTGGAGGAAGCCGACCCTTTATGTTTCCTGGAACCACGCATATTATCACATTGGTTGGTCTTGCTGAAAGATCACTAGGTGGCGTGGAATTTAAATCCATGGCATGTGTCATAATCAGACGAAGCCACTGTGCCTCTCTAAGTAACACAGCCCTGCGTCTGAGTGGTCAGTATTGCCTGGAGCTAAGGCTTGGCACTCAGCTGCTGCTGCCAAATGTTTGACATGGTTGGGATGGTGTGAGCCGTACAGAATCCACATGAAAGGTAATCCACATCCCCTATCTCGCAACTTGCCCTTAGATTTACAAGGACATGATCCTACATGGTGGCTTCGGATATCCCACAATCATTGTCACACGCAGTTAACACAGTTCAGTTCTGCAACCTAGCTGATTGGAAAACCTGATTCAACTGCAAACTTGTTTTTGACAACTGCATCAGCATCTTCCCAAAATATATTAGAGTTGCCATTGACAGATGGTTCTGAGTTGGGTCCAGGGAGGCTGTTGACAGATATCTTGAGATGGATCTCATTACATCGACATAGCTGAAGAATGTCCCTGGGGAAACGTCTTCATGAGCCTGGAGGCTGACAGAATGAGATGGAAGCCCTTCAGGAGGATTGCCAATAAAGAAAGACTGAAAATGGGCACAGCCTTCTGGAGGTAATTTGGCGATATGAATGGAGTCTTAGCAATTCATACCTCTTGACCCTGTACTTGTCTTTTCAAGTTTTAGCTGCAAGTGCTACACAGACATGTCTGCAAAGATTTATGCATTGAGCTCTTCATTGCTGTGTGCTGAAGAACAGGAATTCACACTGAAGTCCCACACTGTAGGGTAGTTTTAATTTTATTTTTATATTTGTTTGACAGGCACAGAGACAGAGAGAGACAGAGAGAGATTTTTCCACCTGCTGGTTCCCTCCTCAAATGTCCACAGCAGGTGGTGCAAGGCCAGGCCAAAGCCAGGATCCAGGAACTCCACCCAGGTTTCCCACATGGATAGCAGAGACCCAAGTAGTTGAGCTATTACCACTGCTTCTCAGGATGGGCATGAACAGGAAGCTGGAATCAGAGCCAACACTCAGACCTCCATATTTGGATCTAGGATGTGGATGTCCCACGCAGCAGCTTAACCTCTGCCCCTGGTGGGACAGCTTAACTATTTTAGTTACAGTTGGACCCCATCCATGGGCTCCATATCTACGGATTTAACCAATCTCAGACAAAAATATAGTTAGGCCTACAACAGTTGTAACTGTGCCGAACATGGACCAGCATTTTTCCATTTTCCTAAACAATGCAGTCTGACAACTATTTACGTAACATTTCTAGTGTACTAGGTATTACAAGTAATCTAAAGATGATTTAAAGTATCCAGGAAAATGTGTGTAGGTTACATGCAAATACTGCCATTTTATATAAGGGACTTGAACATCCAAGGATTTTGGAATCTGTTGGAGTGGGGGGTGGGATGTCTTGGCACCAATCCCCCCATGGATACCCAGAGCCAACCATGCATTTATATACGTGTTTACTATGATTAAAAACCATCGGGATAAAGATCTGCTTATTCAGGGTGATCTAAGTTCTGTAAGAGGAAAAAAAGGGTGGAAGGAAACATTTCCCGAATGTTTAGTGATTGTCTCTGGGAGGTGATGACACAGCAGGTTTTCATTGTACTTTTTTATATTTCCAGTGAACTTCCTGTGGACATGTTACTTTTAAGGTCAGAAAAATATATGCTACCTTAAATGTATGTAAACAATAATCCATAGAAAATTTGGTTAGGGAAAAGGATAAGCTATAATCAATACAACTATTACAATTTTTATAATCTAGGCTTTGTCTATGTTTATGGAAATTTCCCATAGCGTCTAATAGCACTAATAGCTTTGTATTCTGTTTTTTGGCAGGTTAAATAAAAATAAGACACAAAATCTGGTGAACCTGAAAAATGGTGTATGTACACATTATATTATGCCAGAACATAGTGCTTTAATTGCTTGAAATTTGATAATCAACACATGTTTGTAACTCTCCTAATCACAGAATCTGCTTGTCTGAAATCACTTTGGCTTCTACTCCTTTTAATAGTAGACTTTTCACCATAGGCTTAAAACTGGGGCTCTAAACTAACCAAATTTAACCAATTTAGCATATTTTAAAGATAGATACAAACTATTCTTCAATAACAACAAATTTAAACTTAATCCACTGGAGAGAAGGATAATGGATTTCTTAAAACACACACACACACACACACATTGGGTGAAAAACATATTAAGCTCAGACAGCAGCAAAGGTAGAGAAAATGCTTCTGAGATAGATGCAGAAGTGAAATTGAGGATGACAGTACAACACCGAGGGCTGCAACTCGGGCACTGACTTGATGTCGGTAATGACAGTGACCTCAAGGGAAATCTCTGCAAGTATGAAAATTCGGTATTTAAAATTGAGATCAGGATTGATGCCGAAAACAAATGTACTTCCTTCCGAAAACAATGCAGAACCCATGGCCGTATTTTAACAAGGCTTGCCTCATACAATTCAAGTCCAAATATTACTTTCATCAGAGAATTATTTTTGTTCTTCCACGAAATAGCAGTAAATATGTTATGAAATTACTTGCCAAGGTCAAGGAAACTCCTAACCTTGACAAGAGGGAGAAAATAAGAATAATTGTGCTTCCGTCTAGACCAGTAATTTCCAACTGGGGGGCAATTTTGCCCCCTGGGGAGCATTTTGCAGTGTCTGGAGACATGCCTGATTGTCACAGCTAGGACGTGGGGAGAGAGCTGTGCTGGCCTCTGGTGGGCAAGGGCCAGACGTGTCACTAACCGTCCCACAGAGCACAGAACCGCCTCCTACTACAACAGAACAGTTGGCCAACCCAAAGTCTCAGTCCTGCCGAGGTTGACTGTCCCTGATCCAAACAGTGAAAGAGATTGGCAGAAGCAATCGGGTGTAAGACCCTTGTTGCTCTGGTGAGGGAGCAAGCAGGGGGTGGCTAGGGGAGGGACTCATTTCTCCAAATCCCCTGTATTGGACACCATGCCTAGTGCTCCCAGCTGCTGATGGCCACGGCATCAGTTACATCCTCCATAAGGACTAATTGAAAAAAGTTAAATATGGGAGAATCTTGATTTAAATGGGATTTGTTTAGGCAAAACTCCAAGTTTAGCAGATATACACAGAGATACAAGGAGAAAGAAACAAAATATAATACATTTCAAGAGCCTCGAAACATGTCTTAGGGTCAAGTGCAAACCCCACCCAGACTCCAGTTCTGTTTTGTTTTGTCTGGACAGTGGGAATTGGGGTCGAGGAGAGTCGGCCTGACCCTGAGCTATCAAACACCCAGTTTGTTCTGGAGCAAATTGTGCCTCGTAAGGCAGGAAACTCAGCTCCAGCGTCAGGAGTTGGTGTGAAAAGGATGTTCTGGTTAGCTTTGAGATAATCTGGAGTCTCCTATTCCCTGGACACTTTGACTAATTGGAGTTTTCCTGTCATTTACATTCTTTAAGATAGTCTCGACATTGACGAAGTTTATAGGAAGGGCTACTGACAACATTAAGAACTCTAATCCAATTCTGGGCTGCTGGCTTCAGCCTGGTGCAGCCCCTGTAGTTGCAGGCATTGGAGTGAACCAGCACACGGAGGATCTCTCTCCCTCTTTCTCTCTCTGAGCTCTGTGTGTGTGTGTGTGGGGGGGGGGGGGTCATGCTGCCTCTCAAATAAATACAAATAAGTAACACTTCAAAACATAAAATACCCCAAAACGTAAATCTAAATTTTCCCATTGCTGCATTTTACATTTGTAATGTTGGACTGTATTGAAATAAGTACGTAAATCATTGAGTAGTAAACAAAAACAATTCAACTGTGTATGTTTTCTTTAAATCTAAATAAAACAATGTGGACAAGAGTGATCCGGCCTACAGAACAGCTGCAGTAAAGGACAGAAAGTTTGGTTCTGATTTGCAGCACAACCCAGACAGACAGTTTTATGTGGCTGTGTCACTTCTGAGACGTTGGGAAAGTTTAATTTAAATAATTTCTGGAGTGTTTTGCTCGGAACCAACCACACCGGGATACAATGATTTGGCCTGGATCTCGCTCATCTCATTCTGACAAGGGGGTATCTAGGCTGGTTATAGGCAGAGCTACGTCTTCTCCCACTTTAGTGCAGCCAGCAGACGGTGCATGTTGGATGCTGTGAAGGATGGAAAGAGGCAAAAACAAAGCCAGACTCTCAAACTCCAATCACAGAGAATTAGTTAAAAAACCTCAGCAATTCACAACGTCCACCTACGGGGCCAGCGAGCGCCAGGGGGCGCCACTTGACGATCCCGTGTCCCTCACTCAACTTCCCTAGCTTTTCTTTTTTTTTTTTTTTTTATTTTTCCACCTTTAGAAATAAGCTGTTAAAAAATTTGCTATTCTCAGGGCTGGCGTGTGGTGCAATGGATTCAGCTGCCACTTGCCACACCAGCATCCCATGTTGGTGTGCTGGTTTGAGTCCTGGCTGCTCCATTTCTGCTCCAGCTCCCTGCTAATGTGCCTGGGAAGGCAGTGGAAGATGGCCCAACTGTTTGGGCCCTGCCAACCCTATGGGAGACCTGGATGGAGTTCCAGCCTCCTGACATCAGCCTGGCCCAGCCCTGTTTGTTGCAGGCATTTAGGGAGTGCCCTGGCAGATGGAAGGGCTCTCTGTCTCTCTTTTAGATAAAATGAAAACAAATAATTAAATTTAAAAAATATATTTTTAGGAGGATTACTACATAGCATTGGTAAGTATTAAAGTAACAATATAAGCAAAGCAAATAGCTGGAATGGAGTGTATATTAGTCCCTTTGTCTTCTCCTCCAATCCCACAACACAGGCCTCAAACATAATACCCAGTTATTTGCTATTGTTATTGTTGATTGTTGGCTGAATGCTTAATAGGGTAAAGGATTAAAACATCAGCCACTGAACTAACAGTGGAAGCTTACATCAAACCAAGGCGACTTGTGTAGCAAGCCCAGGGGTAAGCTGAAGACAGGTGTGACTCACGGTTTCCAGTCTTCCACACGCCCAGTTCTGAATAATAAGAACCGGGTGTTTGTAGCAATGACCCTGACATTCAGCTGGGCCCCCAGTCATCCCTGAGGAGGGACACTGTGTTCGGTTTGGTTAGGAGTTTTGGTTCCAAGTGACATCAATATCTCAAGCTGGCTTGGCTATGGACTTGGACGTGTGGGGGCTGAGCAGGGGTTTCAGGGCCAAATTTGTCTCTACTTCTCCCCACAGGAAGGCTCTTCAAGCTGTTCATGGAACACAACGTATTCTGGAAGAGCTATGCATGGATTTCAGAAGTGTTTTCACCCAGCTAAACTTATCTTTTGATCACATTTTTCATGAACTTTCAGAAGTTTCTTTGTATCTGTTTCATTTTTGCTTCCCCAAATACACCTTTTTTTTTTTTTTTTTTTCACAGCCCAAATGGCATGTGAAAAATTGCCCAGCAAGATTAGAGGTTATGGGACAGGTTCCATCAACATCTGATGCCACTAGACACTGTGCCCATTGCAAGCACCCAGAGAACAGGAGCTGACAGATCCAGCGGGCACCTGCTGCACTCCTCTGTTCTGCTCACCTACGGCCCAGGGGGTCCGACCATGACTGCTGGAGGCTTAGTCCTGCAATCCTGAGAGTGAGCATAAAGAAAGAGAACACAGCGCTGACGCCAGAGCATTGCACTAGGGGCCAACACACCAAGGGCGACATTCCATATCACATAGCAAGGGGAAAGCGTATGAACACATCACAGAGTGATTTTCAGTAGCCAGGATCACAGATCTTGCGTATTCCAAGGTTAAGCTAAAAAATTCAGTTAACTCCAAATTTATTTCACTCTGCTTTCCAATTGTAGCAGACACAGACAGTACCCTGCCTAGCAGCTTGTTCCCCTTAACTGGCAGGACTTCACATTTTTAAAAAAAGATTTATTTATTTATTTGAAAAGCAGAGTTACAAATGGAGAGAAAGAGAGAGAGGGAGAGAGAGCGATCTCTCATTCCCTGCTTCACTCCTGCAATGGCTGGACCTGGGCCAATCCAAAGCCAGGAGCCCAGAGTTTCTTCCATATCTCCCACGTGGGTGCAGGGACCCAAGTACTTGAACTGTCTTCCACTGCTTTCCCAGGTACATTATTGGGAGCTGGATCAGAAGCGGAACAGCTGGAACTTAAAACTGGTGCCCAAACGGGATGCCAGCGCTGCAGGTGGCAGCTTCAACTGGCTGAGCCACAGCGCCAGCCCCTGGTCTCCATGTTTATTTGGGTGTCTACTCCACCATCACTTCAGCCATAGAAAGATGATTACAGCTCTGTGCTTAGAAGTAAATTATTCTGATTGCTGCATTGTTATCCCATTTGCCTTTCTGGGGATTGGTCTAGATACAGGCCTGTGATACAATTCTGGCCCATGGAATGGGATGGGGAATCTGTTGAGAGGTTGAGAGGTTTTGTTAAAAACAAGACAAAACAAAACAAAAAAACTCACTGATAAAAAGAGACTCACGGGGATGGGTCCTTTTATTCCAGACACTTCAGTATCTGTGTGTGATGTCCGGACCCGTGGCAGCCATCTACAACCATGAGGGACCATAGCCTGAGAATGGAAAAGCAGTAAGATGGAAAGAACTTGAGGCCTCCAGGACGTTGTTGGAGCAACTGGGTTAACCCATTGCGGACTGCTTTACCTCTGAGGTTCTTGTTGTTTGATAAAAGAAAAGATCTGATTGTTTCAGACAGTTGGTTTGTGATTTTTAGTTACTTGTATGCCCAAACATGCTAATTGACATACCTCCTAATTAACACCAAACACAAAGCCGCAAATAAGACACGCTTTAATGAGAGCTGACCCAATAGCGGGGAGAACAATCCTGCAAACGTTTATGAGAGGCTCTCCCTTAAGCAACATTGACATGGGAAGCCAAGAGATCATAAATCATCTCTCATGCTCTCAGGGTGTTATCAATACAACGTGTTTTGCAAGCGCAGCAACATTTTTTTTTTATATTTATAAAAAGCACCTCAAAGGAATTATCTGTTCAGGATAGGGGTTTTTTTGTGCTTCAAAGTCTTTGCTCCTCTAGACATGGAGTTGGACAAGTTTAAAGTGGTTTCATTGTGCGTCCTGCTTGCTCCCATTTGATGGGCTGTGTTCTCATGACAGGTCTGTCCCTGCAGTGGGTGCCTGCGCTGCTTTGATGTCGTTGCATTCGGACAGCCTAATACTTGGGGAAAAATGTGCTGGAATTGAGCAAGATTGCTTTCTGCCCAGCTGTTCTCCAAAGGCGCAGCCATTTTTAGCACGGAGCAGAGCAGCTTGTATTTGCTTTGACAGTCTTGGCAGGGAGAACAATGGCTGATTATGCCAGCACTTTACTAACAAATAAGAATGCCTCCAGCGGAGATAAAATATGGGTCTTGACTTGATTGCATTTCATGTCCAAGGGAATTATCTTCTTTCATTCGGATGCCCTTTCTTTACGCGGTGGGTCTTTTTGTTCTATATCCTTGCCCCCAAAAGGAACCCGTGTTCTCACCCGGAATCACCTTGGGCATGGTGGCTCGATTAGCCTATAAAACATGCTATTTTCACTTCTACAGTTTGATTTCTTGAAAGCTAATTTTCTTTTTTTTTTTGTTTGCCTTCAATTCTCCAGATGTGTACGGGTGCTTTCGTCTCTGATTCTCCGTTCATTTGCTTTTGGTGTGTGTTCATGTTGCCGCTGCTGTTGCAGCCTATAGACTTCCCAGGTTTTGCATAATACCTATACTTATCTACTTTTTAAAAAAAGATTTATTTGTCTGAAAGGTAGAGCAACTGGGGGTGGCGTGGGGGACGGGCGATATCGTCCATCCACTAGTTCATGCCACAAATGACCGCGACAGCCAGGTCTGGGCCAGGCCAAAGCCAGGAGCCAGGAAACTCATCCAGGTCTCCTATGTGGGTGCAGAGGTCCAAGTATTTGGGCCATTTTCTGCTGCCTTCCCAGGTGTATTAGCAGGGAGCTGGATTGGAAGCAGAGTAGTTGGCACTCTGATATGCCAGCCTCACCAGTGGTGGCTTAACCCACTGCCCCACAACACTGAACCCCAATACCTATACTTAAAATGGCTATCTTAGATGTTTTTCTTCACTCACAGAGAAAAGTATTTTAGGCAGAATAGCTAGATTTTCTTTATTATTTTATTTTATTTTTTATTTTATTTTTTTGACAGGCAGAGTGGACAGTGAGAGAGAGAGAGAGAGAGAGACAGAGAGAAAGGTCTTCCTTTTGCCGTTGGTTCACCCTCCAATGGCCACCACGGACAGCATGCTGCGGCCAGCACACCGCGCTGATCCGAAGGCGGGAGCCAGGTGCTTCCTCCTGGTCTCCCATGGGGTGCAGGGCCCAAGCACTTGGGCCATCCTCCACTGCACTCCCTGGCCACAGCAGAGAGCTGGCCTGGAAGAGGGGCAACCGGGACAGACTCTGGTGGCCCGACCGGGACTAGAACCTGGTGTGCCGACGCCGCAAGGGGGAGGATTAGCCTGTTGAGCCACGGCACTGGCTAGATTTTCTTTATAAAAAGATGACTTCTCTGTGTTTTCAATAAAACATGTCTATTTATTCCTCTGTCCTTCACCTTCCAAAAGATTTTTAAAATCAAACCTTTTTGTAAGTGTAACAGATATGCAGAAACACAGCTCAATGCACTTCTCAAAAGTGGACACATCTGTGTAATGGGTGGTCTCACTGTGCCCTTCCCTGTCACTTCCTGTCTCTTCCCTAAGGTAACCGGCATTCTGACTTCTATCAACAAGACGAATGTTCTTCTTGCTCAACATTCTGCTTGTTTGATGAATCTGTGTTGTCAAATACAGTGATAGTTTCTCCTTTTCACTGCTTCATACTAATTCTATGACTGCACTACACGTTATGGTGGTGACCACTTGGTTTGTGTCTGTCTGGGGCTACTGCAAATAGTGCTATCACATTCTAGTCCTTTGGTGAATGGTTAACTGTGTTTTTCTTAGTTACATAGAGGTAGAAGCAGCAGTGTTGGAAGTTAGGGTATGCGTATGTTCACCATTGGTGGATTGTCCCAACTTACACTTTCCTCAAAAGGGTATGAAATTGTTGTACTAATGCAAATCCTGGCCAGCACTTAGTATTGCTGGATTTTAATTAGCAATTCTGCTAAGTGTATAGCAGCATCTCGTTGGAGTTTCATTGTGTATATTCCTGATGACTAATGACATTGCATACCTTTTATGTTTATTGGCACTTGGCCACCCTCTTCTATGAAGTGCTTTTCCCCTTGACTGTTATATATATCTTATTAATTTGTACAACTTCTTGATAAATTACAGAAATGAGCTCTTTGTTGGCTATCGATGCTATAAACACTGTGATGCTATGAGCACTGTGGATTTCCTTTTGACGTTCTCATGTTATCTTTCTAAAAATTTTATTTACTTATTTGAAAGAGAGACAGAGAGAGAGAGAGAGAGACAGAGACAGAGAGAAAGAAACAGATTTTCCATCCACAGGTTCACTCTCCAAATGCCTGCAACAGCTGGACTTGGGCTAGGCCAAAGCCAGGAACTTGGAACTCAATCCATATCTCCTGTATGGGTAGCAGGGATCCAAGTGCTTGAGCCAACACTTACAGTCTCTCAGGGCATGCATTAGCAGCAATCTTGGATTGGGAGCAGAGCCAGGACTTGAACCAGGCACTTCTATATGTGGTGCAAGAATCCCAAATATTTTTTTAAAATATTTATTTATTTATTTGAAAGGCAGAGTTACAGAGAGAGAGAGAGAGAGAGAGGTCTTCCATCTGCTGGTTCACTCTCAAGATGGCCGCAATGGCTGGAGCTGTGCTGATCCAAGGCTAGGAGCCAAAAGCCAGGAACACATCCTCTAGGTCACCTACATGGTGGACTTAGACCATCTTCTTCTTTTTTTTTTTTTGACAGGCAGAGTGGATAGTGAGAGAGAGAGACAGAGAGAAAGGGCTTCCTTTTTGCCATTGTTTCACCCTCCAATGGCCGCTGCGGCCAGCACATCTCGCTGATCCGAAGCCAGGAGCCAGGTGCTTCTCCTGGTCTCCAATGCGGGTGCAGGGCCCAAGGACTTGGGCCATCCTCCACTGCCTTCCCAGGCCACAGCAGAGAGCTGGCCTGGAAGAGGGGCAACTGGGATAGAATCCGGCGCCCCAACCGGGACTAGAACCCGGTGTGCCGGCGCCGCAAGGTGGAGGATTAGCCTGTTAAGCCACGGCGCCGGCCAGACCATCTTCTACTGCTTTCCCAGCCCATAGCAGAAAGCTGGATCAGAAGTGCAACTGCTGGGACTCGAACCAGCACCCATATGGGATGCCGGCACTGCAGGCGGCAGCTTTACTTGCTGTGCCATGGCGCTGGCCCTCCAAGTGGTATTTTAACTGCTGTGCCAAATACCCAACTCTTATGAAATGTCTGGATAAGCAGAAATTGTGAATGTATTAAAACTTTTTAATTTGAAATAATTTTAGCTCACAAAAACTTTAGACCTAACAAAAACTATAGAGAATTCTTATATACCTTTCACTCAGCTTTTCCTAATAGTAACATATGACATAACCGTAGTACAATTATTGTAGTCAGAAAGCTAACATTGTCGCAACACAATTAACCAATCTACAGACCTTATTCTCATTTTGCCAATTGTTCCCTAATGGTATTGTTGTTTTTGACAGTTTTTGACATTTTGTTTTTGACATCTAGGATGCTTTAAACTATCACATATACTCAGTTTCCTCCAACTGGAGATGGTTCCTTAAGCTTTCTTTGTCTTTTAAGTCCTTGACATTTTTGAAGAGCTATTTTGTAGACTGTCCCTCAGTTTGGGCATGTCTGATGTTTTCTCATCAATCACCAATGGCCTGGGCTATTTATGAAGTGTTGGTTTACTGGGTCTTTTATTTGGTCAGGCTTTTGAGATATAATTTATAATCCACATGCAGTAGAGTTCACCCGTTATAGTGTACTGCTCTAAATGCTGACAAATATTCATGCTCTCATAGTCAACATAAAAACAGTTCTTCAACTCCTGTCCCTTTGTAATCAAGCTCTTGCCTCACCTCAATCTCAGGCAACTACTTATCTGTTTAAAATTCCTATAGTTTTGATTTTTCAAGCATTTCCATATATGTATTGCATAGATTCTTAGCGTCTTTTCAATCTGATGTCTGTCACCTAGCATAATGCATTGGAGATACACTGATTTCATTCTACTGGTGATAAATTCTTTTTGATCACTAAATAGTATTCCACTCTATGGATGTTTCACAATTTGGTTAGCCATTCACCAGTTGGTGGGCATTTGGGTTGTTTCTAGCAATGACAAATAAGACCACCATACAAATTGTATAGAAGTCTTTGTGTGGATGCAAGCTTTCATTTATATGTGGTAAATCCCAGCTTGGAGTTGCTGGATTATATGGTTAAGTGTATGTTTAACTATGTGTGTTATTACTAAATATTTTTCAGAGTGACTGCGCCATTTTGCATTCTCACCAATGTTACAGAAGAGTTTTAGTTGCTCCACATCCTTGCCAGCACTTGATATTGTCAGTTTTTTTTTAATGATTAGATTGAGGTTATGCTTTTTGGAAAGAGTTTCTCAGTGCATCATATCAGTCTATGTTATAAGAATTATTACCAATCAGGTTTACTTCGATCTGATGATTAAGGTCCCGTGTGCCAGAGCTCCACAGGAGTTACTATTTTTACTTTTTTTTACTTTTTGAAAGGCAGAGTGGACAGTGAGAGAGAGAGAAAGGTCTTCCTTTTGCCGTTGGTTCACCCTCCAATGGCCACCGTGGCTGGCGCGCTGCGGCCGGCGCATCTCGCTGATCCGAAGGCAGGAGCCAGTTGCTTATCCTGGTCTCCCATGGGGTGCAGGGCCCAAGCACTTGGGCCATCCTCCACTGCACTCCCTGGCCACAGCAGAGAGCTGGCCTGGAAGAGGGGCAACCGGGACAGAATCCGGCGGCCCGACCGGGACTAGAACCCCGGTGTGCCGGCGCCGCAAGGCAGAGGATTAGCCTGTTAAGCCACGGCGCCGGCCCATTTTTGCCTTTGTTTCTAATAAGTATCCTGTAGGGAGTTACCTAAGATTAGACATATATCCTGTTTCTCATTAGATGTTCACCCATTAATTTTAGCATCCCTTAATAATTCTGGGTTGGAGTAATTATCAACCTGTTGTTTGTCTAATGGTGATTTTCTGTTTCTGTAATTCCTCCCACATTTATTACCTTGAAGTCTGCTGTGATGAACTTCTGTCCTTTTGTCCCCCATTTATTTATGTAATTATATCAATAATGGATTTACAAATATTTATTTTATTTTGTGGTTAATAACCTACTTCTTTAATGTTTATTTTTTGTTCAAATTGTATCAGGTTTAAGCATTAGTTGTTCTTTTGGGTAGATTCCTTTCCACATCCCCTACCATATTTTGGGTTCACAAGATGCTCCAGGCTTGTCTTATGCTTTCCCTGTCCACACGCTAGAGCCAATCTCTTTCCCAAGCATCCCTGATTCCTGTTATTGCAGGGTGATGTTTAGAGAACAAGGTCTGGGTGCTAGGTGCACTCACTGCTCCCGGGGTGTCATTGTCTCTAGGTGTCTCCTTGAAAAGAACTGGGAGGTACACATTTATATGAACAGCACATGCACTCCTATCGGTGTTTCTATACCTATGCCTTCTTGGTGAGTGTATATTAAAAGCCAGGAATTTATACTGACCATACAGATTCTAATCCAGCACCACAGGAATGCCTTTGACCCCTCCTACTTCCCTCATTTTGATAGTGGAAAGCCTGGCTATTGGCATCTACGAATATTATTTGTTTGTTCAAACCTGATATACACAACAGATGGTTTCAGAATAACCCGTGTCCTTTATGAAAAACATTTTACTTCGCTGTGGTTCAATATTTCTATGCCAATCTTTCTGCCCTTGCCTTTTTCAGTATATAAGCAGATCCCCATTTTCCAAGTTCTTTGCCCCCTTTAGTGTGGTTCTGTTATTTAAAAGTCATGAGTCTTTTTTTTTTTTTTTTTTTTTTTTTACAGGCAGAGTGAATAGTGAGAGAGAGAGAGAGACAGAGAGAAAGGTCTTCCTTTTTGCCACTGGTTCACCCTCCAATGGCCGCTGCGGCTGGCGCATCTCGCTGATCCGAAGCCAGGAGCCAGGTGCTTCTCCTGGCTCCCATGCAGGTGCAGGGCCCAAGGACTTGGGCCATCCTCCACAGCCCTCCCGGGCCACAGCAGAGAGCTGGCCTGGAAGAGGGGCAACCGGAATAGAATCCGGCGCCCCGACCGGGACTAGAACCTAGTGTGCCAGCGCCGCAAGGCGGAGGATTAGCCTGTTAAGCCACGGCACCAGCCAAAAGTCATGAGTCTTAATGTAGTCTTATTAATCTGTCCTCCAGGAATTGATCTTTTATAATCTTTTCTTATAAATGTTAAAATATATAATGTAATATACATAGATAGAGGAATTTGCAAATCATGAATGTGGAACTTGGTGCATCTTATCATGTTGAACACCTGTGTAACCAGCACCTCAAGCGCCCCCTCTTAGCCATTCCTTACGATAACCACCGTAACCAGGCTTTCAACAATTTTTCAGAAGAAGATGGATTTGAGATGCTTTGCTTGGCTCTGTCTGGAACCCTTATTAATCCAGAGCTAAGTCTGGCCAGCACACAACTTACAAACACAGATTCATGGAGGCACAGGAGTCTGGGTTTGTTACAAGCTCTCCAGGTGATCTGTAAGCTCCCAAGGTTTGAGCCACACAGCTCCCTTCTTCTTGCATTATGGCCAAACTCTGTCATCCCGGAAAGAGGTTCCAACCATGCCTTAGAGAAACACAAAAAGAGCTAGCAGTTTCTAGCTCACAAGAAAGCCCGTTTGGTTTCCACGCAAGCCCAGGGGTTCCTCAAGCACTGGGGAAGAAGGAGGGAGCGAAGGAGGAAGGCAAGGAGTTAACACGGAGGAGTGAGTGCCTGCTGCGTGCCAGGGAGCAGGTGCTCCCCCCACGCGGATGAGATGGGCAGGCAGAGGGACAGACTCACAGAGCAAATGTCTGTCCCTGCCCCACTTCTGAGGCTGGCCTGTCAGGCTATCTAGAAGGGTGTCCTTCCCCCACCCCACAGTCAGGAGACGTCGGCTCTTTCTATGCCCTCTGAATTCCTGCTACATCCTAGGAAGCAGAGCCAAGCCCAGAGGCAGCTTCAGCCTCAGGAATGTCACAGGCGCAGGTGTCTCTGGATTTACGGAATTCTTGGCTCCAAGAGGAATCAACTGGGGTTTATGTACCCTGTTCATCGTGTTCTTTCCCTGCCAGCTTGGCTCTCTCATCTCTCACCCAAGGCTTGCAGTCAAGTGCTTTGGCATAGAGGTGGGTACAGGAAACAGCTGTGAGGGTACCTGGAGAAGTGTGAATTCATGGCTGTCACCTCATCACTCACTTAGGCAACTGGCAGGCATCTGGATGATCTTTCTGGATTTTCCAAACACACATTTGAAGCTGAGAGCAGGAGGTGGTAGTGGGAACAGGGAGGCAGCTGGGTGCTACAAAAAAACAGCTTTGGAAGTGGCTGACCTGGACATTTTGATCCTGCACCTGCCACTTCCTGTGTGCCCATGGGCAAGGCACTTACACTTCCCTGGGGCTCAGTTTTGTTATCTTTAAAAGAAGAAGTTTTGAGCTATTCCTTGCAGGTTTGGATTTTGGATTAAATGAAATAAGATTAAAGTGTCTGCTAAAATGGTTATGATATAAATTATTTATTGTTTCCAATATCAGAAACCTGCTTGGTAAGTTTTTTAACAGCTCAGTGCATCAGTTTCCTCATTTGTAAAGTGGGGACAATGTTAATGTCTCACAGGATGGAGGTGAGGCTTGAATGTGTTATAATATGCACATTATAGGGGCCAGTGCCATGGCTCACTAGGTTAATCCTCCGCCTGCGGCACTGGTATCCCATGTGGGTGCCGGGTTCTAGTCCCAGTTGCTCCTCTTCCAATCCAGCTCTCTGCTGTGGCCCAGGAAGGCAGTGGAGGATGGCCCAGATGCTTGGGCCCCTGCACCCGCATGGGAGACCAGGGGGAAGCACCTGGCTCCTGGCTCCTCTCTCTCACTAACTCTGTCAAATAAATTAAAAAATATATATGCATATTATATCAGTCATATGCAAACCCCTTGAGAACTTTTCTGAGCACATAGCAAGTTTTCAAGAAGCATGCGTGACCAATTACATGCTGCTTATGTTCACAAGTCATTGAGAGTCACAGGAAATACTTCAGAAAGGGCTGGAAACTCAGGATCCCAAGGCTGGTCCAGTCTCCCTTTGGATTGATAGAAAATCGCTTCTTGGCCTTTTGGCTAAGATCAAGTGTATTGATAGAAAGTGATCACTCAGTTCGTTTTGGTGGCTCTAACAAAGTGCCACACACTGGGTGGCTTAAAAGCAGCAGAACTTTATTTCTTGTGGTGCTGGAGACTGCAAATCCAAGACCTGGGTGCCAACGTGTTTAGGAGTTGCTGCTGGTGAGAATCAGTTGCCAGACTGTCCACCATTCCTGGTATCTTCAAGAAAGCTCTCTGGGGTCCCTTTGATAAGGACAACAGTCTCATTGGTAAGATCTCCCCATCATGACCTAATCATCTCCCAAAAGCCCTGCCTCCAAAGACTATCAAATTGGGGGTCAGATTTCAACTTACGAATTTTGGGAGGTGGGCACAACCATGCAGCTCATTGCACTGCCCTTCTGAGCTGAGGACAGTCAAGTGCCTTTTGTCCTAGAGGACCCCAGCTGCTGTATGGACTCCAGTGTGCAGACAAATTATGTTAATTATCTACCGCCACATAATAAATTACTCCTCAAACTTAGTGGTTTAAACAAGCATTTATTATCTGCAGATTTCTATGCATTGGGAGTCTGGGAGCAGCCCGATTGCGAGGCCGCGGCTCTGAATCTCTCCTGAGCTTGCAGCCAAGGTCTTGGCTGGGGCTATGGACATTTGAAGGCTTGATGGGGCTAATGGTGCTGTGCCCAATACAGTCACTCACTTGTGTGCTGGCAGGAAGCCCCATTTCCTTACCAAGTGGAGCTCTCTGTAGGCTACTGTGGTATCCTTACAGCATGGCACCGGCTGCCCACAGAGCAGGATGGGAAGCCGAGATGGAGGCTATGATATATTGTCTTCCATCATCTTATCTCAGAATGAGCATGTCATTATTTCTGCAATATGCTACTCATCAGAAGCTAGATACCGAGACCAGCTCAGGCTCAAGGGGAGGAGGATTAGGCTGTGTCCTTTGAGGGAATGTTGTCATAGAATTTGAGGACATTTAAAAAATGTATTTATTTATTTGAAAGGCAGAGTTATAGAGAGGCAGAGGCGGAGGGAGAGGTCTTCCATGTGCTGGTTCACTCCCCAAATGGCCGCAAGGGTCAGAGCTGGGTTGATCTGAATCTAGGAGCTGGGAGCTTTCTCCAGGTCTCCCATGTAGATGCAGGGGCCCAAGGACATGGGCCATCTTCCGCTGCTTTCCCAGGCAATCGCAGGGAGCTGGGTTGGAAATAAAACAGCTGGGACTTGATTTGGTGCCTGATATGGGATGCCTGCACTGCAGGCGTTGGCTTTACCTGCTACGCCACAGTGCTGGCCCCATTAAGGGCATCTTTTAAAATCACCATATCACCATACCAATAGTGGAGTCTTCAAAGAGTTCATGGAAAGTGCATATCATGAAAAAAAACTGCATGGATTTCAAAACTTTATGCACCAATGTTAATTACTCTTTAATTTCATTTTCCCACAAGCACTTTGAAGTCTCCTTATACACTGCAGACTGGGGAAACAGCCTGATTGATTCCCAAAGGGCCCAGTGTCTTTTTTTCTCTGTCCCTTTAATGACCCAGATGGTCCCTCCTGGAGAGAGACTGAAAGTTTCCAATTCCCAGAAAAGTTGAAAATAGGCCCAGAAATAGAGCAGAAACTGGTTATGTTTCATACTACCAACTCTGATGAAATGGTTCTTTTTTTTTTTTTTGACAGGCAGAGTGAGAGAGAGACAGAGAGAAAGGAGAAAGGTCTTCCTTTTTCCGTTGGTTCACTCCCCGAGTGGCCGCTATGGCCGGTGCGTTGCAGCTGGTGCACTGTGCTGATCCAAAGCCAGGAGCCAGGTGCTTCTCCTGGTCTCCCATGGGGTGGCACTTGGGCCATCCTCCACTGCACTCCCGGGCCACAGCAGAGAGCTGGACTAGAAGAGGCGCAACCAGGACAGAATCCGACGCCCCGACCAGGACTAGAACCCGGGGTGCCAGCGCCGCAGGCGGAGGATTAACCTAGTGAGCCGCGGCGCCGGCCAATGAAATGGTTCTATGCATTGTGTCCTACGTGGCACCTTAGAAACAAAGAGGCGAGGGAGTGGACATTGACCCTAGTGGGTGGTTGAGATGCCCGCATCTCATGTTGGAGAATGTGGGTTTGATCCCAGCTCTGGCTCCTGGCCCCAGTGCAGACCCCAGAGGGTAACAGTTATGGCTCAAGGAATTCGGTTCCTGCTACTCATATGGAAGACCTGAACTGAGTTCCCAGCTTCTGGATTTGGGCTGCAGGCATTTGGAGAGTGAACCCGCAGATGGGAGATTTCTTCATCTATCTGTTTGCCTTTCAACTGTGTCGATGATGTTTTAAAAGAAAGAGATGATTAGTGCAAGTCTGTGCTTTGGAGGAGTTTGTTGTGTAATGGGGAGAGGTGGATAAAGAGGAAGTTAGGAGATTCTCTTCGCCATCAGCGAAGTAAACAGTAAGTAGAAAAAAACCTCCCTTTCAGACCAAAGGGAAAGAAAGTTTTAAAGTGAGAATATAATTTTCCTCATGGGCATTGTCTACCTTAGAAAAACTACTACAGAACATGCCTGTGACTATAGACTTGTAGTTCAGGCCACCGAAGATTAGAGATGGGACATGGGCACTCCCTTGACTTGCATCCTGTGGTCTGCTTTAACAAAAACCAGGAGGAAAAGAAAGCTAGGCATCAGAAGCAATGGGTGGCAGGCCTATTAATGGCTGTTCTGTACAGTGATCTGCCCTCAAGGAGACCCAACAGGCCAGTCTACTGCAGTGGCTTTCAATGTGGTAAGCCTGGGCTTCAGCAGAAGTCAGCTTGTGAAGAGCCCTGGCAGCTCTGCCAAGAGTTGGATCACTGGAAATGGACCTGCCCTGGAGTCGAAGGATGCCCAGGTCAGAGCCACAGATCCTATTGGCTCTAAGCTGAAAAGCCCTTCACTCAGCCCAACTTCCAAAGTGACCACTGCAGCTGAGGGCATGCCAAGCAGGGTCAGTAACATTGCAGGCAGAACTGTAAATTTCTTGTTAGAGATGCCACCTGCCTTTACCTGGCCAGCTCTATTCCCAGGCCAGCTAAGTAATGAAAGTCAACAGGGTGCCTTCCCTCAGGTGGTTCACACCTCCCTTAGGATGTACCCCATGCGAAGAGATAGATAGGTCTGGGCCTCTTAACTTACAAGGCCTAAAGCCCAACAGATTATTACCAGGCCCCTTCTGTCAGGTTCTATTTGCCTCTCAATCAGAAAACTTAATTGTAGCTTAGACAGCACCTTTCTTAGCTCCTCTAATAATGACTCTGTCCTTTGTTCTAGGCCCTGTCTAGCACACTTGGGCCTCATTCCTTCGTAATCATAACCTCTACTCTACCACCAATGGCTCTACTCACAACCTGTGTGTACTGATGGTCCTCTTCCCCACTTCATGCTGTATAATTGTTCAAACCTGGTAAATGCCACTCTTAGGATCATTGGTTACTATCCTTACCCTGTCTTTTATGACCTTGTCTACATATGATCAGAGTCAGCGAACTTGGAAGGCTTCCATAACCTTGGCAACTCATGACGAGAGCCTAGGGTGGTTACTGGCACCATAAACTAGAGTGTCAATTTGTTGGGTCAACAACAGGAGCCACTGTGCACTTGCTCCTCATGTGGGATCTCTGTGCTTAATGTGCTGTACATTGTGATTTAATGCTATAACTAGTACTCAAACAGTATGTTTCACTTTGTGTTTCTATGTGGGTGCAAACTGTTGAAATCTTTACTTAATATATACTAAACTGATCTTCTGTATATAAAGAGAATTGAAAATGAATCTTGATGTGAATGGAAGGGGAGAGGGAGCGGGAGAGGTGAGGGTTGAGGGTGGGAGGGAAGTTATTGGAGGGGGAAGCCATTGTAATCCATAAGCTGTACATTGGAAATTAATATTAATTAAATAAAAGTTAAAAAAAAAGAGGAAGTTAGGGAGGATAAAGCAGCTTTTTTAACCTCATCTCCCTTCTCCGGATCTGTATCTTCTCCAGTACTCACCAGAAATCGTATTTCCTCATTTACTTATTTGTTTGACTTTGTTAGTTACTCTTCCTTCCCACTGTATACCAAAGACTTCGTATTGTAAATGAATAGTGTAGTGAGGTAAGCATGGTGACCTACAGTAGTGAGTAGGAGGGGTGACCAACCCAGCCTGGAGGGAAGACTTCCTGGAGGAAGCAGTCCTCTGCTGGGCTTTGAAGGATGAACAGGAGTTTGCATGATGTGCGTGAGTGCATTGTTCTGGCCCCCAACATCCCAGGCTGCATTCAATGGGCTGCAGACAAAAGTCGCAGGGGTGGTGAGCTGTCTGAGTCTGGTTGTTAAGAACTTACTTTGAGAAAATCTGGGGAAAATGGAATTTTTCCTAAAAAAAAAAAAAAAGCACTGGGAAGTCACTGAAGGTTTTGAAGTAGGGTAAGGACAAGGTCGCGTGCTGAAGCCTAGGCTGTCCCGGCGAGGATGTGAAGGGCCATCCCAGGCTCCCCATCCAAGGATGGGGAGTGGGCACTGCAAGTGCCCCAGGAGCCGCCATCTGGAAGGTAACACTCAGAGATGGTTTCTGCACCATCTTTCTGCAGCTGCGTCCCTTGATGAGGGGCCGCCTCTCTATTCTGGGGCAGGGGCAGGGGCAGGGACAGGGGCAGGGGCAGGGGCAGGAAGAGCAAGGATCAGCAGCCGGCTCAGAACGTGGGGCCAGGCCTCCCTGGGCTCCTGCCTAGCAACCCTCAAAGCTCGCAGAAAATAAACTTGGCTCCTCCACTTTCTCTGGCTCCTTTTCAGAGGTGGAGCTGGCGCGGGCCCCCTAAAGGCAATTGCTAGAGCTTAGAGACCGAGTTGGAAAACACATTTCTCCTGCAACATAGAAAGCAGGCTGCTTCCTGGGCTCTCCCCACTGGAATTATCCATGGAACGTGCCGAATAACAGAAACTCAGTGTCCTCTTGCAGGCATATGGGAAACACTTTGTTTGCTTGGAAGAAAATTATAACTTATCTTTTTCCCCCAGAGCAAAATTAAAACTTTCGCACATTTACTCTTTTCAATCTCTTGTTTGTCTCTTGCTTTTCAACCAAAACACAAGCATGGAGAGGAATGTGCTTGTGGATGAACAGGAAATGTTGGTGGGAGGGCGAGTTCCAGCGCCTACACTACAGGAATCCTGGACTCCAGTTGCCTCGAAGCAAGAATGGGATCAGTGGGCCACGCAGCCAATGACGCGTGGTTCACAGAAGAGAGGAGGCATGGAGGAGGCGCTGTGAGTGTGTGTGCATGTGGCAGTGGTGGGGGTGAGGCCATAGATCATGGCAAAGTGTGAAGAACCCAAAACGTCATCTCCAGAGCAGGCTTAAAATAATCCTTCCTTTGGAGACCTGCTCTTTCCAGTCAAGACGGAAACAGAAGCAAGTGGGCCATCTTTCGCTTGGTTCACTGGGCCAGAAAATGGGGCCCAGGCAGATAAGGCTGCCTAGGGTGTTTGAAGTGAAGGGGAGGATCCAGGAGGCGTCTGCTGTGGATGTCTTTCACCCAAGTTCCTCCACCTGGAGCCTTCCCCTCTGAGGGCACTCCTTGGAGCTGCCTTCTTCCTCGCTCTTTGAGCAGCTTCCAAAGCTCTTTGCTTGGTAGCATGAGAAACTGTACACAGGGCCCCTAGGATGCATTCTGACTGATGATTTAAGCTAAGATGTTCACAGACTCCCCTCCCCACCAATAATTCTTGCAGAAAGCGCTTAGCTGATTTGGGAAAAGAATATCAAATCCCCAAGAGAACAGTGTGCATCTTGAACGGTGGATGAGTGTCGCGCCGATTATTCTCTACATGCCTAAAGCTTTACAACTTGGAAAACCCAAATGCACAAAAGAACAAACAAACAAACAAAAAAACCTTGCTCGCCGGCTTGTGAAAAGAACATTGGTTATCCCTGAGTGGGGAGCTGGGAGTGGGGGAGGAGATGGAGACTGGTTCTCTAGATAGACCATTTGAATAGCCGTGTGGGTATTTCTAGAAGAATGACTTACAGTGAGTCAAATTCATCACACACTCTCCTTACCAAGCATCTACTTCACAGGTATGCCAAGAGTTTTGCTCATTCTTCTAAAGATTTGAAAATGTGGCCAGTGAAACTCATGAGGTGAGCTCCTGCCAGGGACAGTTTTCATTTTTTGTTTATTAAGATTTATTTATTTATTTGAAAGTCAGAGTTACAGAAAGAGAAAAGAAGAGAGAGAGAGAGAGAGAGAGATCTTCCATCTGCTGGTTCACTCCCTAAATGGCTGCAATGCGCAGGGCTGGGCCAGGCCAAAGCCAGGAGCCAGGAGCTTCTTCCAGGTCTCCCATGTGGGTACAGGGGACAAAGCATGTACGCTGCCTTCTGCCGCTTTCCTAGACACATTAGCAGGGAGCTGGATGGGAAGTAGAGCAGCCGAGATTCAAACCAGTGCCCATATGGGATGCCAGCATCACAGACAATGGCTTTACCTGCTATGCCACAACGCTGGTCCCTAAACTTTTCAAACAGCAACACAGGGAAGCAGAGCCATACAGACAGCAGTGGTCTCACTGAATGGAATCAGAGCCAGGCTGTGAGGTGGCTGGAGTTTGTGGGGCAATGTGTCCAAGAAGAAATGCTGGACAGAGACATTGCCCCAGGAATCTTCAGTGTTTGGCCACAAGCAAAGTTGCATGTGTGTAACAAGACCCTGCATAGCCTAGCAGAGAATACTGTGAGCTGGATTCAACTTTTTTTTTTTTTAAAGATTTATTTATTTATTTGACAGAATTACACAGAGAGAGAGAGCGAGAAAGAGAGGCAAAGAGAGAGAGAGAGAGAGGTCCTCCATATGCTGGTTCACTCTCCAATTGGCCACAACAGCCGGAACTGTGCTGATCCGAAGCCTGGAGCCAGGAGCTTCTTCCGGGTCTCCCACATGGGTTCAGAAGTCCAAGCACTTGGGTCATCTTCTATTTTGCTTTCCCAGGGCATAGCAGAGAGCTGGATCAGAAGTGGAGCAGCCAGGACTCAAAACGGCACCCATATGGGATGACGGCACTGCAGGCAGTGGCTTTACCTGCTTCGTCACAGCACTGGTCCTAAAATCAGACTCTTGAGGCCACATAGTTTTGGCAGATGTTAGATTTCTGTCCAGTCACTGTTTAGCTGTATTCCTGAACCCTCTGGATTTCCACTTGAGACACTAGAAAGGGCAATACTTAGAATTGGACTACTCCAGCCTCAGCATATGGGCATATTCTTGGCCCACCTTAGAAAAGCTGAAAACCAAGTCTCAACAGGATTAAACTGAACCACATGTGAATGCTTGCCAAAGCAATAGTCAGTCTTCTAAAGGGAAACAAAGGAAGCCAAACTCAACATTGTATATGGATAATGTCCAGCATTTAATAAGAAATTACCAGACATACAAAGTAGCAATGCAATGTGACCTACAGAGAACAAAGAACAAAATCAGCAGCAAAGACCCACAGATGACACAGACATGGCAGTAACATACAAAAGTCATTACAAGGAAGTTCAAGAATCTAACTTTGGACTGGACAATGCAGAAGAAAACAGGCTAGGAGAGAGTATTAAAACAAAACAGAAAGAAAAAAAGGGTTTAAAGAACCAAGATTCAGTAACCTATTGTGGAACCATTGAGCAGTATAATACATGTGGAAGAGGAGTCACAATGGATAGAGGAAGGAAAATGAGGTAGAAAAAAATTGAAAATATAATGGCCAGTATTTCCCCAAATTTGATGAAACTTTGTCTGTGTACTGATCCAATAAACTAAATGAAACTCATTTAAGATAAGTACAAGAGAAAACACAGCTAGGCAAGTCAATCAGACTGCTGAAAATTATAGATAAAGAATATTTCAAAAGTCACCAGGAGAAAAAAAGACCGATTTCATACAAGGGATTAAAAATTCTGCTAATTGTTAATTTTTTGTCAGACATAAAACTAGTGAGAAGATAGTGGGGCAACACCTCTGAAATGAATAAATATTACAAAACGGCAACAAAACTCTAGGCATCTAAAAATTTTATTTGGGGCCAGCGCTGTGGCTGGCATCCCAAGTCCTGGCTGCTCCACTTCTGATCCAGCTCTCTGCTATGGCCTGGGAAAGCAGTAGAAGATGGCCCAAGTCCTTGAGCCCCTGCACTCACATGGGAGACCCGGAAGAAGCTCCTGGATCCTGGTTTCAGATCGGCGCGGCTCCAACCGTTGTGGCCAATGTGGCCAATTAGAGAATGAACCAGCAGATGAAAGACCTCTTTCCCTTTCCCTCTCACCCTCTCTCTCTCTCTCTCTGCCTTTCCTCTTTCTGTGTAACTCTGACTTTCAAATACAAATAAATAAATCTTTAAAAAATAAAAATCTATATCTTGCAAAAAGGCTTAAAAAGTAAAAATGAGATAAGGACATTTTTAGAAAAGCAAAAACTGCATTAATCATAAACACACGTGCATCCCAAGAAACGTTAAAGTTCTCCTGGCATAAAGAAAACAATTTCATATGATATCAGATCTGTATAAACAAGAATACTAGAAATGGAAGATTCCTGGGACATAAATATAAAAGGCACTTCTTATTTCTTAGTTTCTTTAAAAGATATTTGACTACTTACATCAAAAATAGTAGCAAATTATTGTGAGGAGTGTTACAGATGTAGAGGCAAAAATCTCTGGCCATACGGCGCCGTGGCTCAACAGGCTAATCCTCCGCCTTGCGGCACCGGCACACCGGGTTCTAGTCCCGGTCAGGGCACCGATCCTGTCCCGGTTGCCCCTCTTCCAGGCCAGCTCTCTGCTGTAGCCAGGGAGTGCAGTGGAGGATGGCCCAGGTCCTTGGGCTCTGCACCCCATGGGAGACCAGGATAAGAACCTGGCTCCTGCCATTGGAACAGCGCGGTGCGCCAGCTGCAGCGCGCCTACCGCGGTGGCCATTGGAGGGTGAACCAATGGCAAAAGGAAGACCTTTCTCTCTGTCTCTCTCTCACTGTCCACTCTGCCTGTCAAAAAAAAAAAAAAAAATCTCTGGCCATAGCACAACTTACATGGAGTAAATGAAAACATATTGTTATAAAATTGTTACCTTTTTTTGTGAAATGATATAAACTTAATTCAAGGTAGACTGTGATAAATATGCTAAAATCCCCACTAAACTTTGCAACAAAAAGGCATAGCTTAAAAGCTAGCAGTGAAATACTAGAAAATACTCACTTGCTTCCAAGAGAAGAAAGGAAAACAGGAACATAAGAAATAAATGAAGAGAAAATAAATAGCGCAATGGTAGAATAAAACCCCACCAAATTACGAATTACATTCCATTTAACCTGACGGAATATTTTACAAATAAAAAGAAACCTGAAAAGAGTATTAGCTTTAGAATACATTTAAATACAGATTAGAATAGATTTCAAATAGAATGAATTTTTGAAGTGAAGTTCAATTAAATGATATTTGTAAGAAATATTCTTTAAATATGAAGACACATACATATTAAATGTAAAAAATGTAGAAAAAGATAGCAGGTAATGATTAACTGTAAAAACAAAGGAGTAGGTATAATACCAGACAAAGACAAAGTTAATACCAGGAATAAAGAGGGACGCTGAAAAACCAGTTCATTGAGAAGACACTTCCTGAATGTGCATTTACTAAGACGCTTAAAAATGCAGGAATGTAATGTGACAGAATTGAAAGAATTAGACAAACACACAGTAAGAATTGAAGTTCACCCTTGTCTCTCAGTAATTGATGGATTTATAAACAAAGAATTAGAAAAGATATTGAGCGTTTGAAGTATTCTGAACAAAAAACTAATTGATGTTTTTCAAACTGTACTCAACATTGGCAGAAAACACATTATTTTCAGATGTATGTGGAACATTCACAAAAACAAACCTTACGGTGGTTCATAAAACATGCCTTAATCAATTTCTGAGGATTGAAAAAGCGTATGCCGAGAAGGTGGAGCAAGGTGGCAGCTGAGTAAGGTGTCCTGGTGCCCCTCTTTCCACAGAGACACCACTTGCACAGCTCTTCCTGTACCAGATCATCTTCACAAGAGCTGTGGAAGCCAGGTGAGAAGTCCCTGTGCCTGGTTTTAGGGTGATAGTAAGAATACATGCACGATAATTGAAAATGAATCTTGATGTGAATGGAAGGGGAGAGGGAGCGGGAGATGGGAGGGTTGTGGGTGGGAGGGAAGTTGGGGGGGGGGAGCCATTGTAATCCATAAACTGTACTTTGGAAATTTATATCTACTAAATAAAAGTAAAAAAAAAAAAAAAGAATACATGCATGAAGAAAGCAGGAGGGAGTTGCCCACATCACCCTTACCCCAGCTCCAAGTAGTACAGTATGCAGAGACCAATAGTCTTCCACATGGCAGAGGAAGAAGGAATTAAGTCCAGAATGTAGACTTGAATCTAAGTACCAGGAACACTCCATGGCTCTTGCCCCCAGGTCTGTATCTGCAGAATGAGTCTTTGGATCTTCTTAGCCAGGCAGCCAAGAGACTGCCTCTACCACCCCTACCCCAACCTCCAACAGACAGCGGAGTAACTCTAGCCACCAGAGAGTAGGGCCAGGAAAGGACCATAGGATCTGGCCTTGGACCTGCTGCTGTGAGATCCAGCCCCCAGTAAGGCTTCAAAGGCCTCTGTCTCCAGGTTACTATCCCAGAGGGAGAATTTAGACCTGTCCTGGCAGCAGGCAGAGACCTGGGTCCCTGAGGGGAGAACTCATTTTGATTTGCATTACCGTTGGTCTCACGTGGGCCAGGTGTGCACCCCTGAGGTTATGCAGAGCCTGATGGGTGTGAGACCCAGGTGTGACCCAACTTGTGCCTAACTGGGAAGCTGAGGGGCTACCTCCATCATCCACCCTCTACCCTTGCGCAGAGTGCAAAGATTGTGACTTGAGACTTAGTACTTGATTGATAAAGCCTACCATTGGGCAGATGCTAATGGTCCCTGTTCCCCAGGCAGTAGAAACCTGTGGCCCCAGTCGATTGGTCCTACATCCCATCCAGTGTCACTCATGGTTGGTAGGAGGGCCCTCAGGCTGTGAGTGTACCTGAGCAGCAGAGATCATAGCACTGTGGAGTTGGGGGGTCCAGATATAATTTAGCATTACAGTGTAGGTGGCCATAGGGCTAGGTATCTGGGCCCACTCAAGCCCCAGGAAAGATGCTCACAGGCATGGATTACCCTTTTGTAGGCACTGCCCCAGGTTCATGTGAGCAACACACCAGCTGTGGACTTAGGACAAATATGAGCTTGAGCTGCTTTCTAGGACTGAGGCAATGAAAACATACCAACAATAGATTTGTGGCAAATAAGGTAGGGTGCCATCTAGTGCTGAAATAGCAGAAGTGACCGCAAATGGAGAGAAAATGAGCAGACTGCTTAGAATTTCTGGAAGATCAGTCACAGATGAAGCTGCCTAAAGCATTCATCTACTGCATAAAACATCCACCTCTAGTCTGAAGACTAAGAAACAATTACACATAGTAGTAATTATACAAATATGTTTAAGAGCTAGGCAGTAAAGAAAGAAGTAAAATGGAAATTAAAAAATTAGAAGCATGGGGAGCAATGGAGTGCAAATGTAAATTGCTTTATCAGTATTCCTTATCTCTTTCTTTTTGTTTCTTTTCTTTTCTTTATAAGCAATGTCTAGTTGCTATAATTTTAAAGTATCTTGTTATATTGGGGCCGGTGCTGTGGCATAGCAGATAAAGCCTCCGCCTGCAGTGCCTGCATCTCATATGGGTGCTGGTTCGAGTCCCAGCTGCTCCACTTCTGATCCAGCTCTCTGCTATGGCCTGGGAAAGCAGTGGAAGATGGCTCAAGTCTGTGGGCCCCTGCACCCACGTGGGAGACCTGGAAGAAGCTCCTGGCTCCTGGCTTCATATTGGCACAGCTCCCACCATTGCAGCCATTTAGGGAAGTGAACCAGTGAATGGAAGACCTCTTTCTCTCTGCCTCTGCCTCTCTGTAACTCTGTTTTGCAAATAAATAAATAAATCTTTATAAAAATACTTTGTTATAACAAAAATATTTCTTTTGTAAGCATTATGATAACCACAAAGCAAAAATCTATAGTAGAGATACAAAACACGATGAGCAAGAAACCAAATCATACTAACAGAGAAAAAAACCCACAAAGATTGTAAGATAGGGTGAAAGAAACAAAGGCACTACAACAAAAACTAGAAAGCAAGCTTTAAAATGAAAGTAGTGAGTACTTACCTGCCAATAATTATCTTAAATGCAAACGGGCTTACCTCCTCAATTAAAAGACATAAAATGACTGAATTGATAAAACACAAGACTAATCTATATGCTGCTTAGAAGATATTCACTTCACCTCTAAGGACATGCACAGAATGACAGTGAGAGACTGGAATCAGATATTCTATCTGTAAATTGAACCTCAGATAAAGTAGGAGAAGTCATACCTCTACCAAATAAAATAGATTTTTAAATCAAAAGCAGTAAAAAGAAGTAAAAAGGAAAGCCATTACATAATGATAAAGGATTCAATCCAGCAAGAGGAAATAACACCTGTAAATACGTATGCACCAATATTGGATCACCCAAATACACAGAACAAATACTAATAAGCCTGAAGAGAGAGAGAGAGAGATCCCAATACAATAATAGCAGGGGGTTTTCAGCATCTCCCCTTCTGAAATGGGCAGGTGGTCTAGATAGAAAGTCAACAAGGAAACAGTAGAACTAAATTGTACCCAAGATCAATTGGACCAAACACATGTCTGCAGAATATTCCATCCAACAGCAGGAGAATCATATTTTTCTCAACAGCACATGGAACATTCTCCTGGATGGATCATATAGTATGTTGCAAAGCAAGTCTCCATTAATTTTTAAAAATAGAAATTACATCATATATCTTTTCCTACCATAGCACAATTAAACTAGAAACTGATAACAATAAAAATCTAAGGCCACTTGCCTTCACTGGTAAGTTCTACTAAACATTTAAAAATGGGTTGAGAGGCCAGCGCTGTGGCGCAGCGAGTTAACGCCCTGGCCTGAAGTGCCAGCACCCCATATGGGCGCCGGTTAGAGACCCGGCTGCTCCACTTCTGATCTAGCTCTCTGCTATGGCTTGGGGAGGCAGTGGAAGATGGCCCAAGTCCTTGGGCCCCTGCACCCATGTGGGAGACCCAGAAGAAGCTCCTGGCTCCTGGCTTTGGATCGGCGCAGCTCCGGCCATTGCGGCCAACTAGGGAGTGAACCATTGGATGGACGACCGTCTTTCTCTCTCTCTCTCTCTCTCTCTCTGCCTCTCTTCTCTCTAACTCTGACTTTCAAATAAATAAAATAAATCTTAAAAAAACAGGATTGATATCAATTCTGCTTAAATATTATGAAAAATAGATAAAGAGGGAATTCTTCAATCTAATTCTATTACCTTAATACCAAATAAATACATGAAGTAAAGCAATTTATTATTGCACAACCAACATATCAAGGAAGAAATTAAGAAAGAAATTTCAAAATTCATTTTTTAAAAAAAAGATTTATTTGGGATCAGTGCTGTGGCGTAGTGGGTAAAGCTGCTGCCTTCAGTGCCGGCATCCCGTATGGGCAATGGTTCAATTCCCAGCTGTTCCACTTCTGATCCAGCTCCCTGTTAATGCACCTGGGAAAGCAGTAGAAGATAGTCCAACTCCTTGGGTCCCTGCACCCACGTGGGAGACCCGGAAAAAGCTCCTGGCTCCTGGCTTCAGATGGACCCAGCTCTGGCTGTTGCAGCCATTTGGGGAGTGAACCAGCAGATGGAAGATCTCTCTTTCTTTCTTTTTTTCTCTCTCTGTTTCTGCCTCTCTGTAATTCTGTCTTTCAAATAAATAAATATTTTTTAAAGCCACCATCTTTTTTTTCCCCACCTGTACATTTTTATTTAAAAAAATGTAATGCTTATGTACAAATGTGTATGTAATATGCTTTCTTGGAATGACGCTTGATTTAAATATAATATGTATCAAAATGTTTGAGGACAACTGTCTTGAAATGGGAAAACAAATCAATACTTGTAAATTTGTGTTGACTGTGATCAGACAGGTGGTGAATAATTTAAAAGCCCACATTCCTTTAGGTGACTTTTTTTTTTGACAGGCAGAGTGGACAGTGAGAGAGAAAGAGACAGAGAGAAAGGTCTTCCTTTGCCGTTGGTTCACCCTCCAATGGCCGCCGCGGCTGGTGCGTTGCGGCCGGCGCACTGCGCTGATCCAATGGCAGGAGCCAGGTGCTTATCCTGGTCTCCCATGGGGTGCAGGGCCCAAGGACTTGCGCCATCCTCCACTGCACTCCCTGGCCACAGCAGAGAGCTGGCCTGGAAGAGGGGCAACCGGGACAGAATCTGGCTCTCCGACCGGGACTAGAACCCGGTGTGTCGGTGCCGCAAGGCGGAGGATTAGCCTATTGAGCCACGGTGCCGGCCCCTTTAGGTGACTTTTTATAAGTAGAGGCTGGCAGCAAACACAGTATCTCTTGATTTTGCTGATTCCTTCTGCAAATTTATTTTCCAGGTCAGTGTTTCCAATGGCTTTTGCTGCCTGACACATCTGTCGAAGCAGTTCTTCCAGGCGCCTCATACAACGAATTATGCTGCCTTCAAAGACATCTGTCATTTTGCAGATATGGGCGAATGTAGCTCCAGTTGCCCAGGTATATACTACATCCATTAAGTGAGGTTTGAATGAGCTTAGGTAAATTTCCTCATCTATTTCCAATTTAGCTTCTGCTGAAACTTTTGCAATTCTTTTAGCACATTCCTGCATGTGACGAAGTGGTCCTGCTAATTGCTCCGTTAATTTGGGCATCTCACTGGAATTCTCTTGAAACACAAAGCAGCTTAATAATGCCGGTGCCTGTTCTGCAGAAAGGTCATTGAAAAGGCCATTAAACATCATCTCAGTCAGGAGGAGCTCATCCGCCCTGCTTATCTCACAAGCCACTCGTCCTTTCATCTCAGTGACATCAGAAGTATCAAACTCCAACCTTCTTAAAACACGTTAGCGGCATTTGCGCTCATCCACTTGTAGGACAGTTTGTGCTTTCTTTAGCTTCCGCTTTGCAGATTTAATATCGATTGCAATCTGTGTAAAGCCACCATCTTAAAAATGTATTTATTTATTTGGAAGACAAAATTACAGGAAGAAAGGGAGAGACAGAGAGAAAGAGATTCAATCTGGTTGTTCACTCCCCAAATGGCCACAACAGCTGGGGCTATGCCCAGCTGAACTCAGGGGCCAGGAGCCTATTCCAGGGCTCCCATGGGTGCAGGGACCCAAGCACTTGGGGGCATCTTCTGCTGCTTTCCCAGGAGCATTATCAGGGAGCTGGACTGAAAATGGAGCAACTGGGTCTCAAATTGGTGCCCATATGGGATGCTGGTGTTGTAGGCGGTGGCTTTATCCAGTATACCACAGAACCGGCTCCTTAAAATTTTTTGAAATGAATGAAAATGGATAGAGAACATACCAAAACCTATGGAATACAGCAGAAGCAATGCTAAAGGGAAAAGTTTATAACAAAAAATGCCTATATATCAAAAAGCAGAAAGTGCTCAAATAAATAACTGCACTTATCGTACCTCAAGGAGCTAGAAAAACAAGAACAGTCCAACTCACGTTAGTAAAAAGAAAGAAATAATAAAGTTAGAGCATAAATAAGTGAAGTAGAAATGAAAAACAATTAATCAATGAAACGAAGAACTGTTTTTTTGAAAACATACAATTGGCAAACTCTGAGCTAGAATAAGAGAAAAAAAAAAGGGGGAAGTTTCAAACAAATGAAATGAGATATGAAAAGGGAGACATCACAACTGAAACCACAGAAATACAAAAGATTGCTAGGGATTACTACAAATAATCACATGGCAACACATTTGTTAATTTAGAGAAAATGGACAAATTCCTGGAAACATACACCTTACCAAGACTGAGTCATGAAGAATAAAATGCTTAATCAGGCCAGTAATGAAAGCAAGAATAAATTAGGGCAGGCGCCATGGCTCAATAGGCTAATCCTCTGCCTGCGGCGCCAGCACACCGTGTTCTAATCCCGGTCGGGGCGCCGGATTCTGTCCCGGTTGCCCCTCTTCCAGGCCAGCTCTCTGCTGTGGCCAGGGAGTGCAGTGGAGGATGGCCCAAGTTATTGGGCCCTGCACCCGCATGGGAGACCAGGAGAGGCACCTGGCTCCTGACTTCGGATCAGTGCGGTGCGCCAGCTGCAGCAGCCATTGAGGGGTGAACCAACGGAAAAGGAAGACCTTTCTCTCTGTCTCTCTCTCTCACTGTCCACTCTGCCTGTCAAAAAAAAAAAAAAAAAGGAATAAATCAGTAACAATAAGTCTCCCAAAAAAGAAACATTCAGGCCAAGTGGCTTCACAGCTAAATTCCACTAAATGTGAAAAAGAATTGACATCAACTCTACTTAAATATGATCAGAAAATAGATGAGGAGGGAATTCTGCAAAAACTAATCCTAATACCTTAATTGCACAATAAAAAGGAAAGCTACAGGCTAATATCCTTACCAAAGGCCAAAATCCTTACCAGAATCCTAGCCAATAGAATCTGGTATCACATTTAAAAAGATTATTCATCATAATCAAGTGAAGACTCATATCATGGCTTCAAAGATTGTTCTGCATAGGCTAATCAATGAACATGATACACATCAACAGACTGAAAGTCAAAGGAATCACATAATCACCTCAATATGTGGTATAAATGCATAGGTAAAATTCAACATCTCTCCATGATAAAAACCTTGAACAAACTAGGTATTGAAGGAATGTGCCTCAAAATACTAAAGGTCATATATGACAAGCCAATAGCTAACAATATCTTGAATGGGGAAAAGCTTAAGGCTTTCTAAGATGTGACGAAAGACAAGGATGCCCGCTTTCACCACTATTCAACATAGAACTGGAAGTCCTAGCCAGAGAAATTAGGCAAGACAAAGAAATAAAAAACATCCAAATTGGAAAGGAGGAAATTAAATTGTGATTGCTTGCAAATGATGTAATCCCATATATAGAAAACCACAACTTGTCCAACAAAAAATTATTAGAACTAGTAAATGATTTCAGGAAAGTTGCAGGATAGAAAGTCAACATACAAAAACCAGTAGTATTGTTACATAGCAATAATGAATTACCTGAAAAATAAGTCAAGAAGTCAATATATTTCCAATACTTACCAAAGAACTCCACCTAGAAATAATTTTAACCAAGGAGGTGAGCGATCTCTATAATGAAAATTGCAAAGCATTGAGGAAAGAAATGGAAGAGCACATTAAAAAATGGAAAGACAGCTCATGTTCCTGATTGGGAGAATCAATGTCATTAACACGTCCATACTACCCAAAGTGACTTATAGATTCAATGCAATCCCTGTCAAAATATCTATGATATTTTTCCTAGGAGTAGAAAAACCGCTACTAAAATTTGTGTGGAACCATGAAAGCCCCCCAAATAGGCAAAACAATCTGGAGCAGAAAGAACAAAGCAGGAGGCATTACGTGACGTGACTTTAAAATATGGCACAACCTAGTTTAGAGTCCAGAGTGTTAGCCATTATGCCATGGAAACTCTTACTGTTAAAACAGATACATATATCAGTGGAACACAATAGAGACACTAGAAGTAAGCCCACACATCTGTAGCCATCTGATCTTTAACAAAGGACGGGCATTTCAATGAATGAGGGTGGGAAAACTGGATATTCACAGGCAGAAGAATGCAACTAGTCTCCTATAACTCACCATGTACAAAAATCATCTGAAAAATGGACAAAAACCTAATGTACACGAGGCCGGCGCCGTGGCTCAACAGGCTAATCCTCCGCCTTGCGGCGCCGGCACACTGGGTTCTAGTCCCGGTCGGGGCACCGATCCTGTCCCGGTTGCCCCTCTTCCAGGCCAGCTCTCTGCTGTGGCCAGGGAGTGCAGTGGAGGATGGCCCAAGTGCTTGGGCTCTGCACCCCATGGGAGACCAGGATAAGCACCTGGCTCCTGTCATTGGAACAGCGCCGTGCGCTGGCCGCAGCACGCTACCGCAGCGGCCATTGGAGGGTGAACCAACGGGAAAAGGAAGACCTTTCTCTCTGTCTCTCTCTCACTGTCCACTCTGCCTGTCAAAAAAAAAAAAAAAAACAACAACAACAAACAAAAAAACCTAATGTACGACCTGAAACATTGATACTCCTACAAGAAAACATAGGGAAACTCTTTGGGATATTGGAATGGGCAAAGATTTTTTTGGATCAGACACTAAAAGCCGAGGAAACGAAAACAGAAGGAAACCAACACACACTGTTGTGTGGGAATAGAAATTAGTACAGCCACCGTGGAAAACAGCGGATCCTAAAACAGCTAAAAATAGAACTACTGTAGGATCCCTTAATCCCACTACAGGATATATAGCCACAGGAAAAATTTAAATTCCATCAAAAACATCTGCACTCCCATGTTTATTGCAGCCCTATTCGTAATATCCAAGAAATGGAAGCAGCCTAAGTGTCCAACAACTGATAAATGGACAAAGAAAATGCAATGCAAACACACAATGGAATACTCCTCATCTGTAAAGAGGATGGAATCTTGTCATTTGCAGCAACACTGAAGAAGTTAAAAACACAATGGTCATAACCAGAGGCTGGATAAAGAAGTGGAGAGGGAGAGATGGGAGAAGGTTGATTACTAGGTCCTTGTTATAGTTGGATAGGAGTTAGAAGCTCTGGTGGTCTATTGCAGGGAAGGGTGACTATAGATGATGCTAGCATACTGTGTAGCTTACTATAGAAAGAACCGGGAGAAGGGATTTTGAATGTTTCCACAATAAAGAAAGGTTAAATATTTACCCCAATGGAACATTATGGAATGTATATATGTATCAAATATCACATGGTACCCCACAAATATGTATACATAGGTACAATCTTTAAAAGGCTTATTCCTTTCTGCAGTGCCTGGAGAAGGGGGCATACGTTGTTGTTCTTGAGTCCTGGCGTAACTTAAAGGGAAGCTGTCACAATGTCCAGGGCCCTCGATGTCCTGCAAATGAAGGAGGAGGAGGTCCTCACGTTTCTTGCAGCAGGAGCCCACAAAGGTGACACGACCTTGACTTCCAAATGGAACAGTGTATCCACAGAAGGGAAAGTGATGGCAGCACCATCATCAATCTGAACAGGACCTGGGAGAAACTTCTGTTGGCGGCTCGTGCCATTGCGGCCACTGAAAACCCTGCTGGTGTCGGTGTGATAAGCTCCAGAATCGCTGGCCACAGGGCTGTGCTGAAGTTTGCTGCTGCCCCTGGAGCTGCTCCTGTTGCTGGCCGCTTCACGCCTGGAACCTTCACTAACCAGATCCAGGCAGCCTCCCGGGAACCACGGCTTCTGGTGGTTCCCTATCCCAAGGCTGACCGCAGCCTCTCACAGAGGCATCTTATGTGAACCTGCCGGCCACAGCTCTGTGCGACTCAGACTTTCCTCTGTGCTCTGTGGATGTTGTCGTCCATGCGACAGCAAGGGAGCCCACTCAGTTGGTCTGATGTAGTGGATGCTGGCCCAGGAGGTTCTGCGCATGCCCGGTACCATCTCCCGTGAGCAGCTGTGGGAAGTCATACTAGATCATACCTGATGGAGAAAGAAGAGCAGGCCACGGCTGAAAAAGCTGTGACCAGGGAGGGATTTCAGGGGGGGTGGATGGCCCCAGCTCCTGCCACTGCTGCTCACCCTGAGGTTGCAGACTGATCTGAAGGCGCACAGGTGCCCTCTGTGCCCAGTCAGCAGTGGCCCAGTGAAGCCCGCAGTGCTGGCCCACCACTGAAGACTGGGCTGCAGCTCCCACAGCTCAGGCCACCGAGTGGGTAGGAAAGACCGGCCACCGAGAGGTCTTAAGCTGTTCTTCACGGTCTCTGAAGCAAATATGGAAATAAGCTTGATGGAAAATAAACACCAGTTCCTACAGAAAAAAAAAAAGATTTATTTAATTATTTGAAAGGCAGAACTAGAAAGGGAGACAAAGAGAGAGAGAGAGAGAGAGAGAGAGAGAGAGAGAGAGAGAGATCTTCCATCTGTTGGTTCACTTCCCAAATGGCTGCAACAGCCAGGATTGGGCCACACTGAAGCCAGGAACCAGGAGCTTCTTCCAGGTCTCCCATATGGATGCAGGGGCCCAAGCACTTGGGCCATCTTCTGCTGTTTTCCCAGGCCCTTAGCAAGGAGGTGGATATAAAGTGGAACAGCCGGTACTAGAACAGGAGCCCATATAGGATGTTGGTGTCGCAGGCTGGGGCTTAACCTGCTGTGCCACAGCACTGGCCCCATATATGTATAATTTTCATGTGGTGGCTTAAAATTTTGTAAAAATCTTTAAAGAGTATATTTTTGATAAAAATTAAAGAACAAAAATATCTTTGGCAAATATGAATAGACTGAAGTTAAACCACACTTCTAAATATCCCATTAATCAAAGACAACATGAAAAATCAGAAAATATTTTGACCTGATGAAAAACCATAACATATACATATTTGTGAGATTTGGCTAAAAAAATATTTTCTTAAATTTACTTGAGAGACAGAGGAAAGAGACAGAGATTGAAACAGAGAGAAAGACAAATGGACATAGAGAGAAAGAGCTCCCATCTGGTGGGTTGTTCACTTCCGGAATGCTTGCAATGCTCCAACTGGGCTAGAGCCCAACCCAGAAGCTAAGAATGCAACGTAGGTCACCCATAATGGTGGCAAGAATCCCATTACTTGAGCCATCACCACTGCCTCCCAGGGTTGTACTGGGAGGAAATCGAAGCCGGGTGCTCAGATGTGGATCACAGGCATTTTAGCTATTAAGCTAAATGTGTGGTTTCACAGAAGGATTTAGAGTAAAAGTTATGGCTTTAATGTTTGTATAAAAAAAGGAGAATGCTTGAAGAGAAAAATCTATGCATTAATAATGAACTGATTTTTCAACAATAGTGCCAAAAGCATACAGTGGGGGAGAGGACAGTGTGTTCAATACACGAGAATAGATATCCACACGCAGAAGAGTGAGATTGTCTGCTTATCCCACACTACGTACAAAAATCTAATCAGTATGGATTAAAGAATTAAACATAAAACGTGCAAGTATAAAACTACTAGAAGAAAACATAGAGAAATAGCTTCTGAATACAGGTCTGGGCAATGATTTTTTGGAGATATAACCCCAAAAGCACTGGCTCAAAAGCACAGACAATGGCTTGCATCAACCTGAAAAGCTTCCGTACAGTGAGGGAAGCAGTTAGCCACATGAAGAGACAATGAATGGAATGGGAGAAAACACGTGCAAGCAGTACATCTGATAAGGTGTTAATATCCAAGTTATGTAAGAAATCCAAACAACTCAATAACAAGAAAACAAGCTGATTTAAAAGATGAACAAATAAGTTGAATAGACATTTCTGAAAACAAACAAACAAAAAAAACATACAGGGGCCGGTGCTGTGGCACAGCGGGGTAAAGCTCTGGCCTGAAACACCAGCATCCCATGTGGGTGCCGGTTCTAGTCCTGGCTGTTCCTCTTTCAATCCAGCCCTCTGCTATGGCCTGGGATAGAAATAGAAGATGGCCCAAGTCCTTGGGCCCCTGCACTCACATGGAAGACCCGGAAGAAGCTCCTGGCTCCTGGCTTCTGTTCAGCACAACTCGGGCCGTTGTGGCCATCAGGGGAGTGAACTAGCAGATGGAAGACCTCTCTCTCTGTACCTCTCTCTGTAACTGTCTTTCAAATAAATAAAATAAATCTCTAAAAAAAAACCATACAAATGATCAGCAAGTATATGAAAAAATGCTCGACACCATTAGTCAGGGAAATGGAAATTGAAACCACAATGAGAGATCAGCTCATGTCTGTTAGAATGGCTGTTATAAAAAAGTTGAAAGATGATCAGTGTTGGTGAAGATGTAGAAGAAAGGAAACTGTACACTGTTGGCAGCAATGTACTGTCATTATGGAAAGCAGTGTGAGTACTACTCCCACAGCTGAAATAGGACTTTCTTGGCTGGTGTTTTGCACAGTGATCAAAGCTTCTGCTAGAGGTGCCAGTGTCCCATACATGAGTGCCTGGGTTTGCGTCCTGGCTCGTTCCCACTTCCAGCTTCTTGCTAATGCACACCATGCGAGGCAGCAGATGAAGGCTCGATTAGTTGGGTCCCTGTCACCCCTGTGGGGAAACTGTGATTGAGTTCCCAGCTCCTGGCTCTACCCTGGTCCAGGGCCAGATTTTGCAGGTGTTTGGGGAGTGAACCAGCAGTTGGGAGATCTTTGTCTCTGTCTCTCTTTCTCTCTGCTATTCAAACCAATAAAATAAATAAATTAAAAATTAAAGAAATAGGCCAGTGCCAAGGCTCACTAAGCTAATCCTCCACCTGCGGCGCCAGCACCCCGGGTTCTAGTCCCGGTCGGGGCGCCAGATTCTGTCCCTGTTGCTCCTCTTCCAGTCCAACTCTCTGCTGTGGCCCGGGAAGGCAGTGGAGGATGGCCCAAGTGCTTGGGCCCCTGCACCCGCATGGGAGAGCAGGAGGAAGCACCTGGCTCCTAGCTTCGGATCGGCACAGCGCGCCGGCCACAAGGCACCGGCTGTAGTGGCCACTTGGGGGGTGAACCAACGGAAAAGGAAGACCTTTCTCTCTGTCTCTCTCTCTCTCTCTCTCACTGCTAACTCTGCCTGTCAAAAAAAAAAAAAATTAAAGAAATAATACTAGCCTATGATCCCCAAATCCTATATATATATATATATATATATATATATATAATCTCCAAAGGAAATGAAATCAGTATGGCAGCAGGGCTGGCATTGTGGCATAGTGGTTACTGCTGCCTGTGAAGCTGACATCCCATATGGGTGACGGTTGAGACCCGGCTGCTCCATTTCCCATACAACTCCCTGCTAATGTGCCTAGGAAAGCAGCGGAAGATGGCCCAAGTGGGAGACCCAGATAGCTCGTGGCTCCTCACTTTGGCCTAGCCCAACCCTGGCTGTTGTGGCCAATGGGAGTGACCCAGCAGAGGGAAGATTCCCAGCCCCAGTTTCTTCCTTTCTCTGTGTAACTATGACTTTCAAATCAATCAATAAATAAATCTTTTTTTAAAAAAGAAATCCGTATGTCAAAGATAGGTCTGTACTCCCATGGTCACGGGAGCATTATTCACAATAGCCAAGATATAAAACTAACCAAAGCAACCCTTTGTGGAAGAATGGATAAGAAACTGTGACATTCTCTCTGTCTGTCTCTCAAATTAATTAATTTTTTAAAACACTTTGAAAAAAAGGATGGTGAAGCATTTGGGCAAGTGATCAAGATAATACTTTTCGGCCACCAGTATCCAGCATCAGAGTACCTGAATTTGATACCCAGCTCTGGCTGCTAACTTCAACTTCCAGCCAATACAAACCCTTGGGGGCGGCAGTGACAGCTCACCTAATTGGACTTCTGCCACTTACGTGAGAAATTTAGAGTGAGTTACCAACTCCCAGCTTTGGCCCAGACCAGCCCTGGCAGCAGTGGGCATTTAGGGAGTGAACTGGTAGATAGGATCTTGCTCTCTTCCTCTTCTCTTTCTGTCCCTTTCTCTCTGTCTCTGTTTTTCAAATAAAATAAGTAAAAAATTAAGAAGAATAATTTTTAATAAAAGAAGTCTATCGTTTGCTGATGAAATTAAAATTGTAATTAATGGACTTGCCATAGGAAAACTCTCAGACCATACGATTTCCACAGTAAATTCTGTCAAACATTTAAGGAAGACACAATACCAATTTTACACAAACATTTTCAGAAAACAGTGGGAGAAGGTGCATCTCCCAATTCATTTTGTGAGTTAGGCATAACCTTCTACTAAGGACATTACAAGAAGGGAATTATACACCAATACCCCTTTTGTGTCTAGATGCAACATTTCTTTACACACTGTTAAAGGAAATGAATATTTCAAAAGGAGATAATACATTATTACCAAATAGTGTTTACCCCAGTTATGTAAGATTTAACATCAGAAAATGTGCAGGACATTAGGGCGGTATACAAAAATCAATTGTATTTATAGCAAAGAGCAACAAACAGTTGGAAAATGAAATGAAAAACTCATTATCATTTACCACACTATCCTCCAAATGAAATACTTAGGACAAAGATAATGAAAGGGATTTAAGAACCCATTTTTAATAGCACAAACACTGTTGAGAAATATTAGATAGCTAAATAAATCCATATTTCATATTCAAGGATGGAAAAATTCAACACTGTTTAGATGTCACTTCTCCCCAAATTAATCTATCGTAACATTGCAATTACCACCCAGCGGTCCTTTTTTTCTTTTGTAGAAATTGACAAGCTCATTCTTCCATTATGTGGAAGCACAAAGTTCTAAAGGAATCAAATGATCTTGAAAAAGTACATAGTTAGATGATTTATAGGCCATATTCAAATATTTCTATAAATCTACAGTAATCAAGACAGAGTGGTATTGGTGTGAAAATAAATATCAATAGAACAGAGTACAGGATCCGAAAATAGATTTAAAAATATATGGTCAATTGGGTTTTTATATTAAAGCTGAGGCAATTCAATGGAAAAAGGGAAAACAAGTTTGTAAAGTATAGGAATGACTGGATATCCATATGTGGAAATAAAGGAATCTTGTCCTCCCTTTACATCATATTTTAAAATTAGTTTAGTATAGACCATAGATCTAAGCTTAAAAGCTAAAACTATAAAGTTCCCAAAAGCAACATACAAGAATATGAGTCCTAATTTGAGAAAGGTAAATATTTCTTAGAAAACACAGAGCTCTGGCCTTAAAATGAAAATTTAATAAATCAGATCTTTTAAAAATGAAAACTTCTGCTCATTAAATATATCATTTAAAAAGTCAGTGGGAAATACATACCCTGGGAGAAAATATTTACATACACAGACTTGACAAAGAATCCAGAACCCCTGTGGGCACCTTACAGCATTCATGGAAAATGGAATAAAAAGATCAGTTTAGTTTGATTAAAAAAAGTTCTGAAATCCATTCATAAATTTGTTCAGAATATGCATTTCCATGACGTTCTGAAGATTCCTCCTATAAAGAGCTCCTACAACTCAAAAAGAAGATAATCAAATACAAATAATGACCGGACTTGAGCAGTTACTCCTCAAAGATACAGGACTAGCCAGCGAGCACGTGAACAACATCACTGTCAAGGAACACTCAATTAAAGCCATCATGAGAAACAAGCCACCAGAAGGCCTGAAATCAGACAGGCTGACAACACTGTGTGCTGGGGAGCTGTGGAATGTGTGTGGAACTCTTAGACCTCGCAGGTGATTGTGTGGAATGGTATAAACACTTCGGAGAACAGTGAAGGAGAAAAAAAAAATAAACTTGTTTTTCTGCATTTTCACAATGCTTCACTTCTAACACCAAAGGTATGGACTTTTCCCACCCAACGAAAAATTCTCTAACTTCAAGATCCCAACTGGGGGTGCTATAATGTAAATAGTTTCTGACTCAGAGTTAGCCCGAGACCCCACAGGGCGAGGACTGTGGCCGAGGAGGCTGCCCCTACTTCAGACCCCAGTTGCTCCTGAAGACAAGTCTCGGCTTGTCGTCTGTGCTTCTGACCAGCTGGCTCCACGAGGGAGGCTCCCACAGCCCAACCCTTAGCTTCTGCATTAGCTGGAATGACTCAGAGAAGCACTTGGTTATGTTTACTGGTTGATGATGGAGGACGTGATAAACGATTCGGAGATAGACTGAGGGAAAGCAGCCCAGGGCAAGCTCCAGAATTGTCGCAAGAGCAGGTGTTTCTGTCCCATGGAACTGGGATCACTCCCGAGCTATTGCTGCAATAACTTGACCTGGGCCAGGCAGAAGCCAGGAGCCAGGAGCTTCCTTTGGGTCTCCCACATGGGTGCAGAGGCCCAGGCACATTAGCAGCAAACTGGACTGGAAGTGGAGCAGCCGAGTTGAACTAGTGCCCATATGGGTTGCCAGCATTGCAGGTGGTGGCTTTACTGCTATGCCACAGTGCCAGCCCCACAGTTAATTTTTCAAAAATTATTTTAAAATCTACTTAAAAAGGAGAGAGAGAGAGAGAGAAGTATCTTTCACTTGCTGGTTTACTCCCCAGTTGTGGCTGGGCCAAGCCAAAGCCGGGAGCTGCGAGCCTAATCCAAGTGTCCCACATGCCTGGAAGGGACCCAAGTGCTCGAGTCCTCACTGCGGCCTCCCAAAGTGGCTTCACAGGAAGCTGGACTCAGAATTGGAGTTGAGACTCGAGTCCAGGTCCCCATATGCAGGGTGCAGGTGTCCTAAGCAGCATCGTAACTCCTGCACAATATGTCCACACCCACAAGATTTTTATTTGAGAGGCAGAGTTATAGACAGAAGGCGAGGGGGGAGGGTGGAGAGAGAGAGAGAGAGAGAGAGAGAGAGAGAGAGAGAGAGAGAGATTGTTCTTCAGCCTGCTGGTTCATGCCCACAACAGTGACTGCAACAGCCAGGGCTGGCCAAGCTGAAGCCAGGAGCCAGGAGCTTCTTCTGGGTCTCCCACATGGATGCAGGAGCCTAAGAACCTGGGCCATCTTCCACTGTTTTCCAAGCCATTAACAGGTAGCTGGATCAGAAGTGGAACAGCCGGGACAAGAACCAGCACCCACACGGGATGTCGGCATCTTAGGGAGTGGCTTAACCCACTATGTCACAAAGCTGGCCTCCACAGGTTTTTACAAAATTAAATAAACATCTGCTCTATGATCCAGCGATTCCACTCTTAGATGTTTACCCAAGAGAAATAAAAACACATACCTACACGAAGATATGCATGTATGACGTTTATGGTAGTTCACAATAGCCCTAAAAGGGAAACAATCCAAATGTCCATCAATAGGAGAATGAATGAGCAAATTCCAGTACATTCGGGTAATTGGAATACTGCTCAATAATAAACAAAAAAGTAAATACACATAAGAATGTCAATTACAGTGCCAAATGAAAGAAAATGGAATCCAAAGAGTGTATTTCTATATAATTTCGTGTATAAAGAAATCACAATGGTGTAACTCCAGGCTGAGGGTAAAGAGGAAATTTTGCGTCATAGAAATGCTCTGTGTTGCCGGTGCCGTGGCTCACTAGGCTAATCCTGCGGCGCCGGTACCCCGGGTTCTAGTCCCGGTTGCTCCTCTTCCAGTCCAGCTCTTTGCTGTGGCCCGGGAAGGCAGTGGAGGATGGCCCAGGTGCTTGGGTCCCTGCACCCGCATGGGAGAGCAGGAGGAAGCACCTGGCTCCTGGCTTCAGAGCGGTGCAGCGCGCTGGCCGTAGCGGCCATTTGGGGAGTGAACCAATGGAAGGAAGACCTTTCTCTCTGTCTCTCTCTCACTGTCTAACTCTGCCTGTCAAAAAACCAAAAAAAAAAAAAAAAACCAAAAAAAAAAAAAACCAAAAACAAAAAAAACAAACAAAAAACAAAAAAACAAAAAGAAAGAAATGCTCTGTGTCTTGCTAGGGATGTAGGTTACTCATTATCCGCCCTTGTTAAAACTTAACAAACTGAACTTCAGGTCTGAGCATTTCCTCAAAACACGTAACAAAAAACCAGAAATGGCACAAGATCTTCCTGCAGACTTTGGTGTCAGATACACTTGGGTTCAAGTTCTGACTCTGCCACTACCCGTGGGCTGATCTTGGGGAAACAAAGTGCTCTTCCCAGCTGGAACAGCGGGAGTAAGAATTAAATGTGAATACACAAAGTGTCATAAATGTCCAGCAAATGGAGGAAATATTTTATTTTACAATACTGAAAATGTCACGTGACTGTGTCAAAATCATATCAAGAGGAAAATAATAATCGTCCACAATCCCATTCAGAGATAATCACTGGGAATCTTCAGGCATATTTTTTTCTATTCACATTTGTTTCATATTTTTCTATGCATGCAATTGAGTTCATAATAAATAGACAATGTGGATTCTTTTGTTACATAATAAAAGGATGATCTTCTATCCTTAGAAAGGCATGTAAGCATAAACATTAAAAATGCAAGGTTGAGAACTGCAGGGAATCTGTTCTCCACTCCCCCTGCTACAGAATACCCAGAGCGAGCTTTTAGAACGTGACTCTGATGTGACTTCCCAAACCTTTCAGCAGAATCCATTGCCCTTAGAAGAAAGTGCAAGTTAGCAGATGCACAGGCCCTGGATGGCAGGTGGCTGGGTGGTCTGGATGGGGGTGGCTAGATGCACCTCTAGATGCATCTTCTAGCTGCACCTCTAGGAGTGACCTGAAGGCTCTTCTCTATGTGTCTCTCACTCTCCCGGGGTCAACAGGCTGTCTGGGGCATATTCTTCCCATGCAAGTGGCTCCTGGAGGCACATGGAATGCTTGAAGCCTAAGATTCAGGCTCTTAAAATAATTCTAAGGCTTGGCCGGCGCCGTGGCTTAACAGGCTAATCCTCCGCCTTGCGGCGCCGGCACACCGGGTTCTAGTCCCGGTTGGGGCGCCGAATTCTATCCTGGTTGCCCCTCTTCCAGGCCAGCTCTCTGCTATGGCCCGGGAAGGCAGTGGAGGATGGCCCAAGTGCTTGGGCCCTGCACCCGCATGGGAGACCAGGAGAAGCACCTGGCTCCTGGCTTCGGATCAGCGAGATGCACTGGCTGCAGCGGCCCTTGGAGGGTGAACCAACGGCAAAGGAAGACCTTTCTCTCTGTCTCTCTCTCTCACTATCCATTCTGCCTGTCAAAAAAAAAAAAAAATACTTCTAAGGCTTGGCACACCAGCATTATCTCCCACATCTCATGGCCAAGCCAAAGGCCAAAGGCCAAAGTCAAGGAGGAAAGTTCTCATCACCCTGGCCGTAGCATGACTGAAGCTGCAGAGGGTGGTGCAGAATTGGACCAATAGTTCAGTCTACCCCAAGCCCTTGTGCTCTTGGTCGACAGCCCACTTGCAGCTCCTCCCAGGTATCACGTGCTCCTTCAGGCATCTTCTTTTTAGACTGCTGACTCTGCACTCACACTCAACACCTACTTGACTCTCCCTAAGTCAAGATCAGGCCAGTGCACCTGCTCTGTGCTCTCACAGTACTCTGCTCTTCCCCCTCATAGCTCTTACGGCACTGTTTTGTGCTTGGCATGGTCATTTGTCCATGCCTCCTACCCCTTATCTCCTTTGAAGGCTTAGGTGAGCTTGTGCCTTATGCGTGAGGTAAGGATGGGGAAATTTGTTCCTACATAGAATCCTTAGTTTCTAAAAATGGTATACTGGGTATTTCATGCTTTGGACTGGAAACATGTGGAAGGACACAACTTCAAGTGGGAAAACTTAGCCCTTTCTTTGGGTTACAGCAGACACTAACTCATAAAAGATATGGGTGGTCTTTGCTTGTTTGCATTCATTTGGACTTTCTTTACAAAAAGATTTATTTATTTGATTGAAGGGTAGGGAGAAGGTGAGGGAGATGCTCCATCCACTGGTTCACTTTTCAAATGCCTACAACAGCACTGGCTGGGCCAAGCCAAAGCCAGGAGCCTGGAATGCCACTTGAGTCTCCCATGTGGGTGGCAGGTGCCCAAGGATTTCAGCCATCATCTTCCGCCTTCCAGGGTGTGCATTAGCGGGAAGCTGGATTAGAAGCAGAACAGCCAGGACTCAGACAATGCTCTGATATGGGATGCAGGCATCTTAAGCTGTGGCTTCATCAACTGCATCACAATGCCCACCCATGGCCATTTTCAAAATATAGACCTAATAACAGCTGCTCTTTGGGGAATCGCTCCCGTGCCACTGGATACAGGTTTCTGCCTCCTTATTCTGTGTCCCCTATCCTGTGTCTTATATCCCCTGCCGGAGCCAAGTTTGAACTAATCAGATGCTCTCACCCAGCAATGCGCATCAGGTGGAATCACATGACGGGAAAAAGATTTGCCATCAAATTTTCTCGAAGGCAGATCTTTGCTCTTCTTTTGCAGATTCTCAGAGCCACCGGGGTTCCTACTGTTGATGAAGTCCTTAGGTTTAGTGTTTCCTAGACTTCTCTGCTGTCATGTATCCTTTCCATCGATCCAAGCATTTTGTTTTTATTAAACTACCCAGAGTCCCTTTCTATTACTTCTTAAGAAGGCGACCAAGCGAACTCTTCCTGATACCCAACCAGATGCTCAAAGTCAGACTCCACTCTGTGTATCTTTACTTCTGGTCCACCTTGAAGGGGGTGGCGAATTTTCCAGCTCTTATTTTGGTTTCACGGACCTGTGAGGTCTTGTTCAGCTCATTTTACAAGGTAAATCTCTGGATAATTCAATACTGTAGAAAGCAACATCTCCACACGCATGCACCTTTTCTTTCCAAGGAGAGAGAGAAACTTTCTATGGTTGTTGGAACAGGAAATGGCTATGGAATACCAAGTCCTGTGGGTTAAACATGTACCCCTAAAGCCACACTTGCCACGCAGGTCCCTTGAGTATTCCCAGAGCTTTGAGGACAGACATAGTCTTTGAAAATTATCAAAGTTGGTTGGCCAGAAGGTGTCCTGGGGGCTACTGTATTGCATCCCCCACTAAATCCCTCTATCCGTCTATCTATCTATCTACCTACCTACCACCTGTTATCTATCTATCTATTTCTATCTTCTATCAATTACCAGAGCTGAATTAACTTCCATAGGCCCTGGCCAGTTTACATCTTACACAAACTACACAGCACAGGGATGAATGCACTCACACGACTGTTGGAATGCCCCAGGCATGGCTCAGTGTGGGCTAATCCTCACTCTGTGATTAAGCTCCCACTTGCTGGCTGACACAGGAGAACAAAAGCATCCACGCATTATTCCTGCTTGCCAGAAACCTACTCCATCCATGAAAAAGCAAATTATGAGATCCGGTCCTAATTTGGGACAAATGACACTGCTGGTTTATTCTTAATTGTCCTTCTATGCAAATTTTTTCTTTTCCTTTTCGAATGTGTCATGTGAGAAAAGTTAAATTAGCCTGAACATGTGGGAACAGACTCCACCGATCTGAGCTCTTCTCTTCCTTTCTGTAGGCATTTAATCAGTTCTATTTTTTGGACTGGATTTGTTTGGCAAGTCAGAGAGAAGATAACAAGACTGGGGGCTGGGGGAGGCAGGTTTTTAAAGATAGATGTACAAAAGCAGCTGCCATTTGAGGTCTCAAATTAGGATGGAAAGCACACTCTCTACAGCTATATCTTACCATAATTGAACGTTTAGAACGGAGTGGATTTGATTTGAATCAAGAGGCTGCAATTAAATTTATTTTTCTAAGAAGTGCCCTCTGAGTGTATAATATAGTCTTAATACCTACTCTTCACAACTAACTGGGAGACAAGAATATATTTCATTGTGAATGTATTTCATTTTAAACCATACGGTTTTATTGCAATATGAAGATTTTTCTTTTTTTGAGAGGCCACAAGGTATTTGTGTGAAATGCATTAGGATTCTTTCTCCTCTCCCTACTGTTTACCTGCTGGGGTAACCTTGGAGCAGCCCCTTCCTCGGCCACAGTTTCTGCTTCCATATGTTAATAACCCCTGGCCTGGCCTGCCTAACCTTACATGGCCAAGAGTGGTCACTAAAATATACTGCTACTTATTGGATTCATGGGACAGGACGCCCAATCTCAGTGAACTACCAAATCCAGTTGGCCTGGGCAGGTTCACGGAAGTAGGCTAGTTGGGAATGGGGTAAAACGCAAAAACCTGGAGCTCCTGGGGATGGACTTCCTGGCCAGCACCGTGTAATGGTGGGAAGATAAGTTGGTGCAGCTTTCTGGAGGGCACTTGGCTTTTTTAGGAAACCATCCTGCTGAAGTAACCATGCCGAGTGCATGGGAGACAAACGTACCTGGTGTTGGCTACTATGGATGGCCAAGTTCAAGGTTCTTTTCATGTATTAACTTATTTAGTCCTCACAATGACCTGCTGAGCTTATCATCATCACTTCATAGAGGAGGAGGAAATGCAGGTACAGAGAGGCAAAGCAACCCCCACCCCCAGCCTCACAGTGTGTAGGTGGCCCAGCTGAGCTGTGAAGCTGAGTGGTCTTGCTCCAGGCCCTGTGTGTTCAGCCACTTTGCAGGCACAGAAGCAAGTTTTGTAGAGCCTGATGCTCATAAGATTTTAGACACTCTCTTAAAGAATACAACATTAAGAATACAAGTGAGGCGCAAAAATAAATATTTAATTACAACGAGAAAATGCACTCCCTAAATTACAAATCTGAAGAAGCACAAAAGCCACAAAGCATCACAAAATTCAGAAAATTAACATGATGTTTTTATTAATTTACAGTCTGATGTGCTTTGATAATACTTCTTTTGCTACACCTTCTGGGCTGCATACCGTTTGATTGCTTCTTATTCATGTAACAGCAATTTTGAAATACCTTTTTTATATAAAAAGAGTAGGAAGAGAGTTCAGTCTTTCCTATGGCATGGTAAATCAAAATTTGTTTTTGATTATTGGTAACTGCAATGCATAAAACACGCCGCTTTGTACAGACATAGACTTGCTGTTTGCAGTACTGCTACAAAGACAGAAATCCTGTTCTCCATGGTTCCCATAAAAAAAACCCTGTATGGGACATTTGTAGTTGTATATGCTGCATTATTAAGTCTGTTTCTGGCAGACTTTATGAGAATCAAAACCCTTTTCATACTTCTGACAATTGAAAGAATGTTCTGCAGACCGGTTTCTGGTTCTGTGCATTTCAAAACATTTCCTTTCCATTCCCACACAATTCTGCACCTGCTGTGCTCAGACGATGTTTACAGTGGGAGGTGACCTGTGGCCCTGCAACCTTGTGTCTTGACTCCTGTGAGTTGGCACAAGGGGAGTTAGGAGTGGTTCTGGAAGCCTCTCTTACACTGTGCAGTTAGCATGCACCAGCCCTCCCACCCCCACAAAAGCAGACTAAATGCATCCCCTTGGGAGGGGTCTGAGCAAGAGGGACGAGAAGCATGAATTTCTTCAGCTTTGTGGATTCACTGTATAAAGCAGGAGGATGCTCTTTGAAACTGCTCTCTAAGGGCAAAAAACGGAGGAATCCCAAGCAGCCATCCGCACAGGACTGGCTAGTTGTGGGCGAGGCATGGTGGTGTAAGAGACACAGGGTGCTGGATGGTATACATAGCATGGTCCTGTTGGTGTATTTCAAAATGGAGATATTTGCAAACGCACAGACACATTTTGGAAGCATATTTAAATGACTGCGTGGAGGAGATCATCTATCTCAAGGGTGTTTGCACTGCACGTTTAGGGGATGAAAAGGGAAAAGATTTAATTTTCACTTTATACCTTTGTGTTTTGCTTGAAATATTTGATGCTGAGTATACATCAGTAACATAGGTGCTCACTCGCCTGTGACAGAACCCCAACTCAACACACGTTAAGAGGGGAAATACATCCATTCAAACAATGATGTTGACCAGGAGCATTGCACACAATTAATTAAGCTCTTACTGCTGCCTCCCAGGGTGCACGTTGTGCACTGCTGGGCCAGGTAGCGTGTTTATACTTCTGTACCTAAGCACCTGTAAGTTCTAAGAATTTAAATTGGACCCTGGAAACCCTGCCACTAACTGAAACATTGTTAAATGAAAAAAAAATCCATTAATTTTAATGGGGAAAGTACTGATACATCCCAGCTCAACATGAGAGACTTAAATAATCCTCACAGATAGAAACGGATAGCAATTGAGCAATAAAAATAAGGTTAAGTTCATAATACACAGCAAGTTGAAAGTAAATAGCAGGAAATAGGCGTGGTCAATGTAGGTAAGGTAATATAAGGAAGGATTATTTTTTCCCCAAAGAGGAAAGAGCAAATGTGTGTGCGATGTTGGAAGAGGTTCTTCACCAATATTTTGGGCTCAGCTTGGGTTGTCTTTTACTCAAGCTGCACTTGAAAATATAATTAAGGCATGGAAATACGCCTTTAAGACTAAATATGAACACACTTCAAAACAATAGCGTCAGCATAGGCACCCAATACACTGAACGCTGCAGAAGGTCTGTTGGGTGCACCTGGCAGAGCAAAGTACGCTGGGCTCACCCCAAACAGCAAGTAGCTCCACTTTCCCAATATTTTAGTTTCTGCAAATATTTATTGTGCTTCTGTATGAAAATTTGCTAGCCCCAGAATAAAAATAAAGTGAAAGACAGATAACAGTTGTCTGAAAAGAGTTCTAATTTTTCACGAGCTATTATGAAGAGAACTTTTTTTTAAGATTTTATTTATTTGACAGGTAGAGTTACAGACAGTGAGAGAGAGAGAGACAGAGAGAAAGGTCTTCCTTCCATTGGTTCACTCCCCAAATGGCCGCCACCGCCGGAACTGGGCCGATCAGAAGCCAGGAGCCAGGTGCTTCCTCCTGCTCTCCCATGTGGGCACAGGGGCCCAAGCACCTGGTCCATCCTCTGCTGCCCTCCCAGGCCACAGCAGAGAGCTGGACTGGAAGAGGAGCAACTGGGACAAGAACCGGCGCCCATATGGGATTCCAGCGCTGCAGGCAGAGGATTAACCAAGTGAGCCACGGCGGTGGCCCCAAAGAGAACATCTTAACAGTCCTTGTATGAGATAATTGTACAGCATTATTTTTGTTGTGTTTAGTTGCTTTTTAAAAAATATTGTCTGGTATTCTTCAAATTTCTGGTGAAATCTTTGGTCCAATTGCCTGCCACTTTCGTTTTTCTACCTCTAGAGGCACCTGCCTCGACACCTTCTTCTGTTCTACTCTGGCTCAGTTTTCCTCTTGAACGGCTGTGCGGCTGTTTTGCAGGTCTTCTCTTTCCCATTCTCTCAGAAATCTCTTTTCTCCTCTCTCCTGTGCTGTTTATCTCATTATGCTTCTTCCTCAGCGCATGCCTGGTTTTGATGGTGCACACCCTTCAGTAACTTCTTTAGAAAGGTACATGAGCGAGGCCCGTGTTGTGGTGTGATGGGGTAAGCTGCCACCTGCAATGTTGGCATTCCACATGGGTACCAGTTCGAGTCCCAGCTGCTCCACATCCAATTCAGCTCCCTGCTAATATGCCCAAGAAAGCAGTGGAGGATAGCCCAAGTGCTGGGGTCCTTGCATCCACATGGGAGACCTGGTTGAAGCTCCAGGCTCTTGGCTTTGGCTTGGCCCAACACTGGCTGTTGCAGCCATCTGGGGAGTAAAGGAACAGATGGAAGATTCTCTCTCTCTCTCTCTCTCTCTGTAACTCTGCCTTTCAAATGAATCTTTAAAAAAAAAAGAAACGAACATGAGAAGTAAAATTTGAAGAGCTACATTTCTAAAAATGTCTCTAGTCTATAGTCATACCTAATTGAGAGCACGAGAAGATAGAATTCAAGGTTGGAAGTCTTTTCTTTTCCTTCTGTTAAACTTATGTGGTGGCACTCTAATCTGTACTCTCTATTCCTCCCTGATGGTCTGCATTTCTGGTGATTGGAAGTTTTGGGACAGCAGCATTGATGTGAGAATTCTCTCATCATGCTAGGCTCTTTGCAATGCCCCTCAATCTGGAAGCTTACATCCTTCCATTCTAGAAAACATTATATTATTTCTTTGACGCTTCCCTCCTTCAATTTTCTCCCTTGATTATTTAGACTCTGGATCTCCATACAAATTGCTTCTCTCTCATTTTCTGTCTGTTGCAAGGTTTCTGGGGGATGTCCTCAGTTATATCTTCTCCTCCATCTATTGCATTTTTTTTAAAAAAAATTTCTGCTCCTGCATTTTCAATTTCCCTATGTTTTTTTTTCTTGTGGTCCTTCTCCTGTAGTGTCTTTTTTTAAAAAAAAATTATTTATTTTTACTTGAAAGGTGGAGTTGCAGAGAGGGAAGGGCAGAGGCAGAGAGAGAGAGAGAGAAAGATAGATAGAGAAAGAGAGAGAGAGAGAGAGAGAGAGAGAGAGAGAAATCTTCCATCTGTTGGTTCAGTCCCCAAATGGCTGTGATGGCTAGAGCTGGGCCAGTTTGAAGCCAGGAGCCAGGAACTTCTTCCAGATCTCCCACGTGGGTGCAGGGGCCTAAGCACTTGCACCATCTTTCACTGCTTCCCCAGGCACATTAGCAGAGAACTGGATCAGAAGTGGAGCAGCCGGGACTTGAATGGGTGCCTATATGGGATGCCAGCGATGCAGGTGGCGACTTAACCTGCTATGCCACAGTGCCTGCCCCAATATGGCTGTAGTGTCTTTTCTTGTTATGGCTATTGATTATAAATTTGTTGGAAAGTGTTATTTTGCTCCCTGCCTTTCACTAATTTTCTCAGTTAGATATTTCTTTCCTTCCTCCCTCCCCACTTCCCTTCCTTCCTTTCTACTCTCTCTCTTTCTTGTTCTCGATCTCGCTCTCTCTCCCCCTGGAAGTTGTTTTTAGTCTCCCTTGCCATGTCAAATTCTGTCCTTTAGTATCGGATGGACATCTCGGAGTCGGGCTCTAAGCAGCTGACCAGAAGTTCTCTGCTTGTTGGTGTGGTGCCAGCTACTGCACTTCGCTGTAGGCACATGGGGAGGGATCTGGCTGTTTCACTTGGAACTTCCAGCTGTTCGTATTTTAAAGCCAACTTTCTAGGCTCATTAAAACCCTTGGGATTCTTGCCTGGGGTGGAGTGGGTTGAGTCTGTCTCCAAGTTTTGTAGGACCCAGGTATGGACAGTGTGCTTACTCAGGTCTGGCTTTTTGGGGGCACCAAGCCTGTGTTTAGTAGGCATCTCACCCACGCCCCTCAGATGTGCCGCCTGGACTCCCACCAGTTGGCCTCATCGAAAAGCCGGGGTGGGGAAAGGACAGTTGGCAAGACTAGGGAGAGTCGAGGTTGGAGATGAGGCTCCTTTTTGTAAGTCGACCATATGTAAAGGGGCTTTTTACGTTGCTTTAGTTTTTAAAAGCATTATTCGAATGGATAAGGACAATTATACTCCATTTAAATAAACTCTCGCCTCATTAAGACCAAATGGTTTTGAGAATCCACATCCTGCCATTGCAAGACAGCTCATTGCTCAGCAAGAAAATGCCCCGCAGGTAGACAGCCAGGAGAAACCTTTTTAACTCTGGGCTCCATGAAGAGAACAGGGAAGATCTATTCCCTTATCACATCAGACCTCGGCACCAGCCTCACATTGTACCATGGCTACGACTCCCTCCGAGACATCACGTGTCAGCAATGGCTACGTGGGTACCCTTCCGGAATAAAGTGGGATGAATAAGCCTGCTTTTGAGCACCAATTATTCAGCACTTGCTGAGTGCCGGGCCTTGTAGCAGGTGCATTAAGTCCATTCTCTCATAGCTGTCTTATGACCTAAGCTGGTGCAGGATGGGTCCTGACCAATACGAGCGTTGTCCTAGGCTTGGAAGCCCATATTGGCTATGGCCCCCAGAACTGGGCCAGGCGTAGTCTGAGCAGAACTCCACACCGACCCCCGCTTCAATCTGCTCAACAGTCTGCCAGGGAGTTCAGGTAATTCCCTCCCCTCGGTCCCATAGAAGGGTTCAGATCCTTAGCGGATGATAAGAACCCGGCTCAGCGAGGCTCAGTCACTTGCTGAGGTTTTCACAGCTGGCAGGTGTTGGAGCTGGGATTCCAACCCACAAACTGCCGGGTTCTAAAACTGGTGCTCGGACCAAGATGCTCCTTTCCCTGCGGCAGGGAGGGCGGGACAGGGTGGAATGGCGGCTCTGAGTGGGGCCTGCTGGCTCACACAGCTGTCCGCAGTAGGTGCCAGCTCCACCCAAGCTGCCTCCCGGCCTGGACTTCAGAGGGCCTCACCTCTGTGATTCTGCACCTTCTTTTAATGGCTTCTCCCGATGACACCTGGGCCTGGGGCTGACACGTGTCTACCAGGGGCTCTCCCTCTCTCCTTGGCAGCCAGACCACTAGAGGGGCTCTCGGGCTTGTAGGGGGGAGTCCTTTCAAAAGATTCAGGAGGTGTGCAGTCTGGGGTGCCAAGAGGGTCACAGAGGAGGAAGAACGCCGTGCTGCGACCAGGACAATGTCTAGGAAGAAGCTCAAATGCAGCCATGGCTATAAGAGTGACATTTCTCCCCCACGTCCTCCAAGCAGGAATAGTGAAGTAGCTACCCTACTACAGAGCCTTTCCCTTGGGGATGGAGGTGAAGGGACACGTGTGCTCATACATGCATATTCATATGCACATATGTGTGTGTGTGTGTGTAGCGGTCACAAGATTTGTGTACACTTAGAAATTCAAATGTAGGGGCCAGTGCTGTGGCGCAGCGGGTTAAAGCCTTGGCCTGCAGCACCGGCATCCCATATGGGCTACGGTTCAAGCCCCAGCAGCTCCACTTCCAATCCAGCTCTCTGCTATGGCCTGGGAAAGCAGTAGAAGATGGCCCAAGCCCTTGGGCCCCTGCACCCGTGTGAGAGACCCGGAGGAGGCTCCTGGCTCCTGGCTTTGGATCAGCACAGCTCCAGCCATTATGGTCATTTGGGGAGTAAACCAGCGGATGAAAGACCTCTCTCTCTGGCTCTACCTCTCTCTGTAACTCTGTCTTTCAAATAAATAAAATAAATCTTTAAAAAAAAGAAACTCAAATGTAGAGCTTGGAATAACTGCAATGGGATGTGAAGAGTGACTTCTACCTGCCTGGGACCCACACGTGCACGCCCACACACAGACTTTCCCGTACCCAGTTGTCTGCACATGAAGCTCTTTGTCCCTGTCCCTAAACCAGGCAGAGGTGGAGTTATTTATTTGTCTTTCTGTTGAACTGTTCTCAAGCATCGCAATTGTTGCGACCACATACTCTTCCTGCGATAGTGAAAGAGCAGTGAGCGCCTGAATTCCCAGCCCCACATGGGGTTACACGCTTCCTAGGTGTCACTGACATTTCCTGTAACCCCATAGCGTAGACCTGACACCTGATTTTAGATAAGGACACGGAGACTCTGAGAAGTGAAGCAATGCACCTGTGCCTCGTGCTTCGCAACTGCCCCGGCACACATCTAAACCCAGATCTGATCACAAACACGGGCCCTTCAATGTCTTCATGAATTCAGCAGCTGTCTATGAGGCACCTACTATGTGCTAGGCACCGTGCTGATTGCTGAAGGTGTGACAGTGGATGAAACGGACAAGACACCCTGACTGCGTGACGCTTCTGTTCAACCAGGAGGAATGCATCAGACAAGTCAAGCAGCGATGTGCCTCAACTGTAAGAACTGATTAGGGCTAAGAAGGAAAAAGTAAAGCAGGAAAAGCGAAGAGCAGCAGTTTGGAGTGGCAGAGTCCTTGGACAGAGTGAGCAGGGCGAGCCTCATGGCAGCCTAGTGTAAAGGCCTAAAGGAAGTGAGGGAACAAAACGCATAGTTATCCAGGGGAAGGGGATGTATTCCAGGCAGAAGCAGCAGCCAATGCAAAGGTCCTGAGGTGGGGGGTAACAGGCATGCTTCACGAATATTGGGGAAACCAGCATAGGGAGAGCCAAGGCCATGGGGGGACAGCACTGACTATCACACTTCCTTCAGTGGCAACATAAATATCTGTGCATTCTCAAGGCCAAACATACATTGCTGTCTTACTGCTCTCAAACATCTTCACCACACTCCACGTTTCTCCATACTCCACGCTCCCAGCATCTTTCACCAAGTCTACAGAGACTGGAGGCTGGGTTTTGTCCCTAGGGAGGAAGGAGGGATCCTGTAGATTTCCACTGATGTCCACACGAGCTGGTGGAACCTGCAAGGTTAGTTAGTTCAGCGGTGGGGATGGGGAGACCTCAGTCCTCTCATTGCATTAACGTCACCCTCGGGTAACCTGGCAGCCAGCCAGGGAGCGGCTCTGAAGGCCCCCGCACGAGTCCACCCCTGCAGCTCTGCCTTTCTCCTCTCCCTGTGAGCCCAAAGGGAAGCTCTGCCTAATTCTTAAGACCACGTACTTAGCTAACCTGCACTGGCCTAAGCGATATTTTATGAGGACTTAATCTAACAGCTGATCATCTTTTGCACTCTGAGAGTGCTCACTGTATCCCGGGGAGACCTCACTGTCGAGCCAGGCTCCCTGTTCTTGGCTGGAGAAATGGCCCTCACCCTGCCTCGGATCCAGCACTGAGCTGAGTCTCGGGTTGCGAGGTCCTGGTCTCGGGAGACCAGGACCAACCCAAAGGAAATCAGATGCTTAGAACAAAACAAATTGAAATTTTTTGAGGAAATTGCTTTTTGCTTCTCATGTGCCTAGTTCCCTTTTATTTAATTTTGGGGACTCTGTATGAGTTAGTTACAAATAAACAACTCAGTATTTTCTGCCCATTAATCAATAGATATTAGATATTAAATACTAAAAAAAATCCAATTTCGGATGGCAGGTGGACCTGGACAGGCACTGATCCAATTGCCTGCCCCACTCAGCCTCCTTTATGGGGGTTTCTTCCAAGCTTCCCAGGTGGTACCTTGTGCCTCGCATCTCCCTGCACACGGGGGATTGTTCTCCTGGCCCAAGTACAGCCAATCCATTCACTGATTGCCAACCTGTGAGGCATCTTGCACAAAAACTGAGTCCAACAGGGACATGGGAAAATGTCTGGGCCATTTGCATTTCTCCACAGGGAGAACTTGACCTCAAAACCTGGGGGCTTGAGTGCTTGGGGCAGGAGCTAAAGTTTCACACACAGAGAACACAGCATAGCTGCAGCTGAATGAGAGGAGGTAAAGGGGTTTCTTTTTTTTATTATTTTTATTTTTTGACAGGCAGAATGGACAGTGAGAGAGAGAGAGAGAGAAAGGTCTTCCTTTGCCGTTGATTCACCTTCCAATGGCCGCCGCGGCTGGCGCTGTGCGGCCGGCGCACCGTGCTGATCCGATAGCAGGAGCCAGGTGCTTCTCCTGGTCTCCCATGCAGGTGCAGGGCCCAAGCACTTGGGCCATCCTCCACTGCACTCCCGGGCCACAGCAGAGAGCTGGCCTGGAAGAGGGGCAACCGGGACAGAATCTGGCACCCCGACCGGGACTAGAACCCAAGGTGCCAGCGCCACAGGCGGAGGATTAGCCTATTGAGCCGCAGCACCAGCCAAGGGGTTTCTGGTTGCAAAAATGTTCTGGATCTTGTAGGATGTCCGCTTTCCTTTTGCAACCCTCTCAACCCCTCCCCACTCTTCTCCCTCACTTTCTCTCCTATCCTCTCTCTCTCTCTTTTTTTTTTTTTCTTTAACGCCCTCAGAGAGGAGGGAAGAGATGGAGAGAGAAAGAGAGAGCTTCCACCTGCCACCTTCTGCTGCTCTCCCAGGCATTAGCAGGGAGCTGGATCTAAAGCGGAGTAGCAGGGACTCAAACTGGCTCTCTGCCATGGGCTGCCATTGTCGCAAGCGGCAACTAACCCACTGCACCAGAGTGCTGGCTCCGCTCAGGTTCTCGGACATATTTTTCTCTTTTCATCTTCAAACTCTGATTCTCTCAGTAAATGTCTTGATGTAATCCAGTGGCAAAAAGGAGGAAGGGGAGGGCGGACTTGTCTCAAATTATGTAAACTCTAGGCTTATGTCACTCTAATTGGAAACTCCTGTGGAAGAAAAGCTGTTTTCTTTCCGTGCAGAAAATCCCACTAACTGTAGGTCCAAATCCTAGTGACAATGGGTAAACTGAGGATGGGTGAGATGTAACCTTCAGCTTTAGGAACGAGTAAGGAAGGCAGGATTGGGGGTGGGGTATGGAAAATAACTTGGCAAGCTCCACCTTTGTAATCAAATTGAAAAGAATTCACAGAGGGGCCGGCACTGCGGCACAGCAGATTAAGCCTCTGCCTACAGCCCTGGCATCCCATACGGGCACTGGTTTGTGTCCCAGCTGCTCTTCTTCTGATCCAGCTCTCCGCTATGATCTGGGAAAGCAGTGGGAGATCCGGAAAGCACTGGAAGCCCCTGCATCCACTGGGAGACCTGGAAGAAGCTCCTGGATCCTGGCTTCGGATCAGCCCAGCTCTGGCCATTGTAGCCATTTGGGGAGTAAACCAGCAGATGGAAGACCTCTCTCTCTGTCTCTGTTTATAACTCTACCTCTCAAATAAATAAATAAATCTAAAAAAAAAAATAAAACTTGCAGATAATCACCCAACAGGATCTCAGGAGCTAAGTCCCAGTACAAAGGATGAGCGGGAGAGGCAGGAAGCTCTGTGTGGAATACATTAACTGGAGAACATCCCTTTGGCTCCGTGAGGGCCTCTGGGCTGGGTAACATCGGCGAAGAGAAGGAAAGTGTCTCCAGGTGTTGTTAGGAGGAAGAACCACATTCTCTAGGGCCAGGATAGGCTTTGGGCAGGTCACCCGTGCTGCTGTGTAGTGCATGACCCATGGGGACTCCATGCACAACCTGAGTGAACACAGCAGTAAAGCATTTCCTTCATGTCTCGATGAGCAGGTGGTAACAAACATGAATGGAGACCAACCACATGCCAAGAACAGGGCAGGGTCCTGAGGATCCAGGCATGGTGCTGTGGCTCCTGGGGGAGACAGTCAGTCATGTGCCACTGTGTTTGTGTAGTTGTCCAACCGGGGTGAGGCGGAGAGAAGGGACTGGTTCACTGTGTCTGCAGATGGTGGTCAGGGAAGGCTCTGAGACGGAGGGAAGGCTTGAGCTGAAGCCTAAAGGATGAAGAGTTCACCAGACAGACCAAGGGTGTTGGGAGGGCCTGTTCCTGGCAGAGGAAATGGCACAAACAAAGGCAAAGAGCTGCTGGTTCCTGCCCTGCCTACCGGGAAAGTCAGTTACACTATTTTAATTGGCAGTGGATAGAATGTAGCTGATGTGCATGGTTGGATGGCTCTGTAGGAACTTGGGCCCTGAGGAGGTGTACGAAGAGGCAAGGATGTAAGTCTTAGGTAACCACAGAGAAACCTCCATCTCCATCCACTAGTACTTGGACCATGACAGCACAATTGATGAGGAGAGGCACAGGGAGCCTTTTTAGGGATCCCAGGTCACAGTGAATGAACTACTTGCTGGGGGTCTTCCTACTGAAAGCTCTGCTGCGGTGTGAATGTGTCCCACCGAGATCTGCACGGTGAAATCCAGCCCCTACTGTGGTACGATGAAGAGGTGGAGTGTTTAGGGGGTACATAAGTCACCAGGGCAGAGACCTCCTGCAGGCAACGAGTGGTCCCATGAAAGAGATTGAAGGAAGCTCCCTGGTGCTTTCCAGGCTCTGAGGATACAGCAAGAAGCAGAGAGCGAGCCCTCACCAGAGGCAGAATCTGCTGCTGCCCTCGGTTGTGGATTTCCCAGCCCTCAAGCACGGCGCACCAGGCACTTCTATTATTCATACATCACCCCGTCTAAGGTCATTTGTCACAGCAGCCTCAATCAACTCAGACAGGACCTGTGTTTATTAGGACCTTTATTGTGTTATCAAACTCCTACCGGGCAGGCAGATGATGTGAAAGAGTGATGTTAGCAGGTGCTAGAGCTAATGTAGAATGGCAGGGACTCTGTGCACTGAGGCATGCATGCCCTGTCCAAAGGGGACAGCCATTATTCAGTACTGATCAGCTGTTGGCCAGGAAGAAATGTGGTCCCAGTTTTGCTGGATTTCCTGAGTTTTCAAGAGAAATCAGAAATCTGGTTTTTAGGTAATTTTTTTTTCTGTGCTGTAGATAAGAGCAATTAATTCAAATGTTTTCAACAGACCATTCAGATTGAGCTAAACTCAAGCAAAAGCAGGATTTAGCTAGTTACCTAGCTCCCTTACACACTCATCCACCTTTCCATCTACCTGTGTATACATCCATCCTCCTGTCCATCCATTCATGCATCCACCTACCTAGCCACTCATCCACAAATACAACCACACATTTCTTTGCTTTTCTCTTTGCTCACTAATCAACCCCTCCCCCTCCTGACATCCATCCTTCTATCTGTCCATCTATCCATCCATCAGTCATTGTTAAAATGTATTCCCTCTGGGACTAGTGCTGTGGCACAGTAGGTTAATCCTCTGCCTGCAGTGTTGGCATCCCATATGGGCACCGGTTCTAGTCCTGGCTGCTCCACTTTCAATCCAGCTCTCTGCTATGGCCTGGGAAAGCAGTAGAAGATGGCCCAAGTCCTTGGACCCCGTGTGGGAGACCCTGAAGAAGCTCCTGACTCCTGGCTTCGGATCAGCATAGCTCTGGCCATTGCAGCCATTTGGGGAGTAAACCAGTGGATGGAAGACCTCTCTCTCTGTCTCTCTCTCACTGTCTGTAACTCTACTTCTCAAATAAATAAATAAAATATTTTTTAAAAAGTGTATTTCCTCACAAACCTTTGCAGCATGGAAACATTAATTTTGTTCCACCTTCTTCACCTGACCTTGGCCCTTGGAAGTCCTGTTTTCCTTCCAGTGCAAGCAAATTGTAAGTTTATAAAGTGGTGCAAATATGGGCGAGCTTGTGCCTGCTTCCTTTTACAGGAAAATTTTTGCTTTCTCTTTATGTCCTTGCTGTGCTGCCTGAAGTAGGAGGGTATTTTTTCTCCCCTTGGATTTGAGCCTTCGCAAGTGTTCCAGAACAAAATTAAACCAAATAGAGAATTAGATTCCCCTCCCTTTTCTTGGAAATATCTTGCCACTGGGCCATGCTCCCTGGGAATTAAATAACTCTTCAAAAGGAGATCAGAAATAGATTTCTCAGTGGGGTTTCTAGACGCCAGTAAATGGATTTATGGAAAACGGGTTAGGTTTGGCAAATTTTAAATTGTGATTGGGTGAATGTGCAATATATCCATGCGAATAACCCTTTTTTAACTTTCTCCTCCATATCCAGTTGGAATTATTACTTCTTAATATTCTGCTTCAATTGGCCTTCCTCACTGTCCCTAAATATCTCTTCCAGCTTGAGGCTAGTGGACCAGAAGGGAGATCAGGTAACTATGGTGCTAAATTCATAACGTATGTGACAGCATTTTTTTCTGATTTAAGAAACATATTTATGATCTCAATAGGAGGATATTACTAGACGTATAAACGCCTTGAGCTTCAGTTTTCTCCAGCTTCCATATCCCCTGCCCTAACCAGAGTGCAATAAATCTTCAAAGGGTCTATTAATGGGCCTGTCAATGGCACTGAGACTGGGCCTCCCTCTATGGAGTTCAAACCTTGCTTCAATGTAAACGTTCGCTGAGCTCTTCCCACTCTTGCATTGGCTTTTCTTGTTATTCTTATTGCGAGGTTAGGAGTCCCAAGGGTGGCAGCTTTTGATGGAGCGAGGGGAAGGGCAGCAGGGAAGGTGAGGGGAAGGTCAGCAGGGAAGGTTCAGAAAGGCATCTCGTGGGGATCCTGCGAGGCCTTCCCCTCGCCTCGAGGCCATTTGGCCTGCCTCTTCCTAAGCCGAGCGCTCCCCGTCTGTGCGGCACCAAGGTGTATCCACAGTGTTGTGGGGAGATGGAGTGCTCCTCCTCCGTGATCCTGCGGCACAGGATTACACAAGACAAAGGAGGCCCATGCTGAGGGAGGGTCCGCCTTCTCTAAGGGGCTACTTCTGCTCAGCTCGCTCAGCCTGAGGGTGGGGGCTCTCTTGTAAGCGGAGGGCTGAGTACCCCAACAGCAGCAGCCCTAAGTGCTGATTTGTGGCCAAGCACCTTACGGATGTCATTCCACGTCATCCTCCAGCAATCCCTGGGAGTGGGGACTCTTTCCATTCCCGTTTCGTAGTTAAGGAAACAGAAGCACAGTGGGTTGTGGGTGTGTTTGTGTGAAATAATCTCCATAGCCCCAGCAAGTGGAGTAGTCAGGACAGAGTTCAAAAAGTTCACCCCCCCAAAAAAAAAAAAAAAAAGGAACTTAGAAGTTTATCTTGGTGCAGTTTTTTCAAAGTGTGCATAGGTTTTCCTGATGAAGCTTTTCCATGAACTTGTTGAGGACGCCTTGAGCACTCCAGCTACATGCTCACGCACAGGTTCGTGTTTAGGTAACCGCACGCACTCCTGAGGTTATGTCTTGCTCCCAGCCTGTCTCGTCAGCCCACCTTCAGTTCCTAAAACAGGCACCCGCTCCAATCAGGAACGCTGCCAGTCCCGGCTGAACGAGTGAAAGATGTCGGTGGTTTTGGGTGATTTCTTCTGCAACCCCTTACCTGCGCAGCCGGGACCGCGCTCTCCCCACCAGATGGTTCCGGATGAACGAAGGCAGTTTGGCTACAGATTTTTAAGCACATCTGGGATTGGGAAACCCTGAAGAGGGAAGGGGCCCACCATCAAATCTAAATAACTAGGGGTGGGAGAGTGACCTAGTGGCTACGACACCTGCGTCACACGTCGGCATGCCTGGGTTCCGTTCCTGGCAGCGGCTCCCGAATCCAGCTTCCGGCTAATGCAGCCGCTGGGCGGCCGCCGTAATGGCTCAATTAATTGGGTTCCTGCCTCTCAAGTGGGAGACCTGGATTGAGTTCCCTGGGGGCGGGAATGGGGGTGGGGTATATTGCTGGTATTTAGGAAATAAACTAGCACATTGGAGATGCAAGTCCCACCCCAGCCCCTGTCCTGAGTTGCCGCCTCCCCAACCCTCTCCCTGCCCTCTGCCTCTCAAATAAACCTAAACCACAACCATCCTGGCTTTGCCCAATGCCCATGCCCTTGGCTCTGCCCTCGCCCTGGCCTTGCATCCCCTTCTACTGGCTGTCTTCTCATTCCCGCCCCCAGTGGCCACAGGTGGCAGGTGAGCGGGGCAACAGCTGTCCTGTCAGCTGTCCTGTCAGGCACGGGAAATCGGTGCAATTTCCTGGAGAGCCAGCCTCATAAAGCAGAGGAAGGAGGAGGGCCGAGGCCGGCTGGCAGCCGCTGGCTTCATTTCCTGGGGACGAGTGACATGTGACGGAGGAGAGCTCCTCCCAGGCCCTCTGCCTGGAAGTGTCCTGGGCGAGAGCTGAGGACTGGCTCCAGGGGCTGGCCGCTCGCAGAACTGTCTCTCCCTTCCGGCGAGGCTTGGCTCAGCTCCCGCGGGTCCCAGGGCTCTCCCCAAGAGCGCGTTTGCAGCTGAAGGCCCTTTGATCTCCTTTTCCTGCCCTGGAAGCTCCGCCTCCTCTTTCCCGCTTGAGCCCGAGCTGCGGAAGACGCAGCTGTAGCCGGCCTTCTCATGGGGTGCCGAGGAAGTATCATTTCTTTCTTTGTAACCACTCTGCTTTTCTGCATTGGCCCACAGCTGCTGGAAAAGAGTTTTTAGGCCAACACTGTCAACCGAGTTTAATGCAAGTTTTTAGAAGTTGTGGTTAGTCTCTTTAAAAAAAAAAAAAAGAAACAAACAAACAAAAAAGCCTCCCACTCTCTTAGGTTTCTCTCCTGCTTGGGGTGGGGGGGGAGGGTGTACAGTAGCAGGGGGAGGGGATGGTTTCTGGGCCCTTACTGGTCACCCCTGCAAGATGGCTGGTCTGGCCTGCCCCTTGCTGGGATCTACTGAGGGGTGACTGCACCAAGGCTGGCTCCCAAGGGGCAGCCACGGAAGCCTGTGGTTGGTGCACTCTGTGGCTCGGTTCCTCTCTCAACTGACTCGGGTCCTGGGTGTTCTCCTGGCCTGGCCAGCGCCATCTTGGCTCTCACTTGGAGGCACCTGTCATGTTAGCCGCTGTCATGTTAGACACTACAGAGCCATGAGCCAAGTCGTATCATTGTTGCCTTGCAAATCTTTCCTTTTCTTTCATTAGCTTTCTTGGAAGGGAAATTTCAAGCATGCATGGACTCTGTGGACCATGTGATTTCAAACACACATAATATCCGTCAGTGTTCTAACTAGCAACAGACGCCAAAATGCTCAAAAGGCATTGAGAGTGGAATGCAGGGACCAAGCCAGGTGTCGTCAGGGTGAGTGGAGCCGAGTAGGAATGTGTGATGCCCAGGGGACAGCAGCAGTGAGCAGCTGTTATCAACTCTGCCTGAAGGGGCAGAGACCACCGGGAAGTGAACGCAGAGAGAGGAGCTCCTGTCAGATGCAAGGCCTGCTGCCTGTTTTGTAAATAAAGCTTTATTGGAACACAGCCACACTCATTCACATGACATACATTACATCACAGCTGCACCATCATCAGAGAGTGATGGTAACGGAGACTGTCGCCCACACAGCCCATTCTCTGGCCCTTCGCAGAACAAGTTTGCTGACCATAGCTCTTATGGGCTGAATTATTTTTCTCTCCAAATCTATACATGGAAGTCTAACCTCAGACTAGGACTGTCTTTGAAGATACAATCTTTAAGGAGATAAAAGAAAGAATGCAATTAAAAAGAAGCCATAGAGGGGAGTCCTAATTCAATATGACCAGTGTTCTTAGAAAGATAGGGACATAGGACACAGCGCGCAGAGGACAGACCATGGGAAGACACGTGGAGAAGATGGCCATCGAAATGCCAAGCAGAAGGCCTTGAAAGACACTGAGCCTGCTGACACCTTGATCTTGGGTTGCCTTGCAGGCTCCAGAACCAGAAAATAAACTTCTGTTGTTTAGCCACATAGGCTGTGGTGCTTTGTGACGAGGCTCTTGAAAATGAGCTTAGCTGCTCTAGGGGAACGGAGCTACTGTTACAACTGCACAATGGCAGAGAGCGCCCTGGGGGAACAACCCCCCTGATTGTTCTGTCTCCCCCTGACCAAGTACAGCCAGAACCAAGTCAGCCAGACTATCTGGGTGATTCGATTCGGGCAGTTTGGCCTCCAAGGACACAGGTCAAGGCAAGAAGAGCGGAGAATGGATCTAGGGGCAAAACAGAATAACCAGCAGGCTCAGAAGCAGAGAGGGCGGTAACAACTCTTGGTGTAGCCAACACCCAACTTCCACAGTCACCAAAGGCTCCTCATTCTTGTGTCACCTCTTTCTCCCCCATTGTTTCTGGAGTATTTGAAAGGAAATCTCAGACATCACATCGTTTGCACAAATGGTTCAGTGTGCAACCATAATAGATATGAAAGACTAATACAACAGTTCCCTTATCATAGCCAATGAAAATTTTTAAAAATTTTCAATAACATCCTGTGCTAGATCATTTCCAAATTTCCCTGTGCCTCAAACATGTCAGCTGATTTAGCAATTGCTTTAGCTCTAATCAGGAGACAAGCAACATTTGTATATGCCATTTATTTGTTGTAAAACCTGGGTCATTCGTTCTCTTACAGAGTTCCTTACATTTTGGATTTGGCTGACAGCATCAATTGATGGATTGCATCATCATCTTTTTGTTGAACTTGTTCCCCTGTCCCCTGAATTTGCTGTAAAGTAGTTGGTAGATTTAAAGGCTTGATTAGGTTCATGTGTGATGCCTTCTGCTGCATCACTTTCCAGAAGCAATGTCTCTTCTCCCATTTTCTGGAGTGTAGAGAATGGTCAATAGCATCAGAGATATTGGCTTGAACTTGCCATTATCAAGTTCTCTACTAGCTTTTCATGTAACGGTTAGTGTTTGTTGATCATTGCCAAGTTTATTATTTCATTCAGATTTGCAAGATGCTCATTTTCCAAATCTATCATTCCTTCTGCATTTATTAAATAAAATGCTTCTAGAAAGAACTTTGTCTCACCTACTATTTAGTAAAAAAATTAAAAAAAATAGATACATAAGTCTTTTTCTAGAATACTAAGTTGGCAAGATTGCCTACCAATGGTCTTTTACTTAGTATTTTAGGAACTCATAATTTAAAAATGTATTTGATGCCTTGAAATCCATCGCAGTCAATATTTCTTTTGATGCCAAATTGTCCCATCTTTGGCCAGTGGGAGCGCTTTCGAGCTGGCTGCTGTGTCCTTTTGACTTGACATCGTTACTATTTGATCATTTCCTTGCTTTCTGGCACAGGGACCCCAGCTCATCTTGCGTACCACTTTTCTTCAGAGCAGGAATTAGCCACGGTCTTGGCTCAGGTCCTCTAGAAAACAGGAGCTTAGACTGCAGCTGTCCCTTCACTGAGGAGAGTACAAACCCAAGGAGGCCAGGCTGGGGTGGGGACAAAACATAAGGGGAGGCGTTGCCGGGCTGCCACAGCTTCACAGTAAACACAGCCAACTGCTTGGCTGCTGACAGCCTCTTGAGACAGGAGTTATAAAGCAGCTGCATCCCAGAGCGGCCTGCCTGGTGCTGTCTCACATGCTGTTCCCTGTTCTGCATCTCTGAGTTATGTTTCTCAGTTCCCAGCACAGTTGTATGGGAAGCCAGAGTCTCCACCTGGCCAGCCCAGCAGTGTGTAGCCAGGGTGTCCGTCTTAGCACTCACTGCTATGCACGGAGGCTCCTCAGTGTGTGCTGCGGGCAGGGGTCGGGAACACAGCTTTACACCTGAGATGAGTGTCAGCTGTTGCTAAGGCAATGGTGGCCAGGAAGCAAGGCAAGTGGCTGTGGCCCACTGGTATAAATGATCCAAGCAGACCTGGGGTAGTGCGATAACTGGGTCTGGTACATCCTCTCCATCTGCATCTCAGACCCTCAGACGTGCTTACAAGATTGAGAACAAATTACCCACACGTCTTACCTTAGTGGGAAAGTGCAAGTCTAGTTTTTTTTTTTTTTTTTTCAGGTGATAGTCAGTAGAAATTTGCTCAAAAATCCAAAAAACTTAGCAAACAAAGCCATATCTGCACTGCTTGTCTTGTGATCAAAATTAGTATACATCATCTCACTCCTCTTCTGCCCATGTTAGCTCTGTGGCTTCCAGTTCATGGAATCCTTACCACATACCCTGGTGAAAGTGTTGTTGCCTAGGTACCAAGATCTCTAATCTAACAGACGCTACAGTGGCACAAACAAAAGATTGAAGTACCGGGCGTGATAATGGGAAGGTCAATTCTACTTTCACCACTTGGTTTCTGGACCCATGCGTTTCAGCATCGTATGTTGGATCTGGTTCAGTGTAGTGGTGTAGTGACCCTGCAAGGAGTCCCTGAACGGATCCCCTTAGCTAAGAGTTCATGAAGCCATTCTGCCATTTATTTTACCTGTGTGATGAGATACATGGAAGACTACTGTGTCTTGTGGACTTAGTCTATTATGTCATACCTAGTCGGTAGTAAACTATTCTCTCTCATGTGTGATCATGTGGTATAGGATAAGATGCCAATAGATCAAGCATCCTGTCAAACCCAGGATGGTGGTGTTGGTAGCGACATTGTAGGAAGCGAAAACAAACCCATATCTCTACTACATACTGATTTTGATGAGGAAGAATTTCTTTCCTCTCCAAAATGAAAGGAGCCTGACAATCTACTTGACACCAGGCTGCTGGCTAGTAACCCTCAAAATGGTACCATAATGAGTGCCCGTGATCGGTGTCTACTGCTCGTAGGCTGAGCATTCATGCCCAAAGCTAGCGCAGCTGTGATGTAGAGGAGTCTATGGCTGGGGGCCCATTCCTGCCTCATGGCTGCCTTGTTCTTGGGCCCTGTAAGCACTGTTGGGGCAACAAGAGAGGCTTGCAGACATCAACCGCATGCTTTCTGGCCACTTCCTGTGACCTATGTTCAGTCACTGACCTTTCCCCCAGACTTCCTTGCTCCTGATCTTATTCAGTGCTTCCACCATTGTTTTAGTCCATTTTGTGCTGCTATATCCGAGCACCTGAGACTGGGTGATTTGTAGCCAGCAGATGTTCATTTGACTCACGGGTCTGGATGCAAGGAGTCCAACAGTATGGGGCTGGCCTCTGATGAGGACTTTTATGATGCACCATCCCATGGCAGAAAGTGGAAGGGCAGGGGAGGATACATGTGCATACATGCACGAGAGAGATAGAGAGAGAGAGAGAGAGACAGAGACAGAGAGAGAGAGAGAGAGAGAGTGCTACCATCTGCTGGTTTGTTCTCCAAACATCTTTAATAGCTAGGGCTGTGCTAGGCTAAAACCAGGAGTCTAGGATGCTATCCAGGTCTCCTGCATGGATGGCAGGGGCTCTAGCATTTGATCCATTATTGGCTGTCTTCCACAATACATTCGCAGGAGGGTAGATTGGAAGCTGAATAAAGCTGAAGCCAGGAGCCACAAGCTATGAGGTTTTACCAGGTCTCCCATGTGAATGGCAGGGCCCTCAAGCTCTTGGACCATCTTCCATAGCTTTTCCAGCTGCATTAGCGGGGAACTAGATCAGAAGTGCGGCAGACGGGACTCCAACTAGTGCCCATATGGGATGCTGGCATCACAGGTGGCAGCTTTACCTGCTACACCACGATGCTGGCAATGATTTGGGTTTCACTTATATCTCTTGTCTTTTATACTAAAGAGTCTTGGTTCAGAATTATATTAATGAAAGTACTTATGTGGCGATTCTGTGATATACATAGGAGGATTTCAAAATGGTAATATCAATAGTGCTACTCTCCATGTTAGATTGTGTTATTACTCACCCATATTTGGTGCCAGTCTCTGCAGAGAATTATACATCCCTGACCTTTTGAACTCAGGCTATGTGACTTTCTTCCAAGAAAATGAGAGTGGATACAAGCGATGTTGGTCATTTCCAGGAAGATGTAAAGAGTCTAAGTATTTTTTCTTTCTTCCTTGGTGACTGGTAAAATATACCAGAGATACCTCCCCCAGCCTGAGTCACAGAGAGAAGAGAAAATGGATCAGAAACTTAGTCAACATATAACAGATTTCAACAAATTCATGGACAGAATGGATTTAAAAGATTGTGTGCATTTTCCACGAACTTTTAAAATTACCGTCATACAATAAGCAAGTATTAAGGGAGAGAAGACGCTTCTGCTGTCAGAGTCATGATTCAGGCTTATTTGTTACTATAAATAATCTAGCATACCTAGGTTGTTTTAGATACAACTGAATGCAACTTAAGATTTCTTTTTTTAAAAAGATTTATGGGGCCAACATTGTGGCTTAGTGGGTAAAGACCTCCTGTGATGCCAGCATCCCACATGCATGCTGGTTTGAATCCCAGCTGATCTACTTCCTATTCAGCTCCCACTGCTAATGGGCCTAGGAAAGCAGCATAAGGTGACCCAAATACTCGGGCTCCTGCCACCCATGTGGGAGACTCAGATGAAGCTCCTGGCTCCTGGTTTCTGTCTGGCCCAGCCCCAGCCATTGTGGCCGTCTCGGGAGTGAACCAGCAGATGGATGATTCCCTCTCTCTCTCTCTCTCTCTCTCTCTGTGTGTGTGTGTGTGTGTCTTCCTCTCTCTCTGTAACTCTCCATTTATGGATTTACTTATTTATTTGAAAAGAAGAATTCTGGGGCAGGGCGGGGGAGGGGTGGGAGATCTTTCATCTACTGGTTCACTCCTCAAATGTCCGTGACTGTGAAACTTGGTGCTGGGTCAGGCAGAAGCCAGGAGATTCCATCCAGGTCTCCCACATGGGTGGCAGGGGCCCAAGCATTTGGGCCATCTTTCACTGCTTTTCCAGTTGCATTAGCAAGGAGCTGGATTGAAAATGGGGCAGCTGATATTTGAACCAGTGTTCATAACTTAAGATTTCTTCATGGTTCATTTTGGCCCTTAAGATATATTGAAAATATTCAGAAAAATGTTAGCCATCTCTTGTATAAGGTCTAAAGATTAAATTGTGCGTCCTACAGATTCCTTTATAATAGAATTAATTTCCTACCTTGAGGAGAAGAGAGAAATGAAAGAACAAGTTGGGCTTAGAATAGAGAAATGAGGGAGCAAGTCCTAGATCACTTGCTGACAATAGCAATATTACATGAATACTTAGCAAATAGTTTCAACCATTAGATAACAACTTAAGAAAACATTTTCTGTAATAGCACAGCCAAAATAAGAACTTAAATAATAATCTCATAGCTAGATTTACTTTGCCATCAGTGAAGTAAACAGTAAGTAGAAAAAACCTCCCTTTCATACCAAAGGGAAAGAAAGTTTTAAAGTGAGAATATAATTTTCCTCATGGGCATTGTCTACCTTAGAAAAACTTAGAGTGTCAATTTGTTGGGTCAACAACAGGAGTCACTGTGCACTTGCTCCTCATGTGGGATCTCTGTCCTTAATGTGCTGCACATTGTGATTTAATGCTATAACTAGTACTCAAACAGTATGTTTCACTTTGTGTTTCTATGTGGGTGCAAACTGTTGAAATCTTTACTTAATATATACTAAACTGATCTTCGGTATATAAAGAGAATTGAAAATGAATCTTGATGTGAATGGAAGGGGAGAGGGAGCGGGAGAGGGGAGGGTTGCGGGTGGGAGGGAAGTTATGGGAGGGGGAAGCCATTGTAATCCATAAGCTGTACCTTGGAAATTTATATTCATTAAATAAAAGTTTAAAAAATATTCAAAATACTACTGAATAGAGTCATTTGCAAAAATTCTTTGTGTGGCTAAATCACCAACTTAATATCCAATTTTTCTCATTTGTTGCCATTTTACCAACGTTTATAAATTTTTCTTTGCATCTTTAATCAGAATACATGAAGGCACTTCAAAACATTCATGGAAAATGGAATCAAAAAATGTTTATTCTGGTACAAAAAAATTGAAATCATGTATGTAAGGGGTCTTGAAAAATTTAATAGAAAGTGCATATCATGAAAAAACTATGCATGTGGTTCTATTTTTTAAGTTTTTATTTAATGAATACATTTTTTAATAGATAAAACTTTAAGAATATGGTGGTTCTTTACCCCATACCACCCTCCCCACCTCCAACTTCCATCCCACCTCCCTCTCCCTCTCCCGTCTCCTTCTCCATTATGGTTCATTTTTAGTTTGATTTTATATACAGAGGACCAACTCCATGCTAAGCATAGACTTCAAAAGTTTGCACCCACGCACACACACAACATATAGAGTACAATTTGGAAACAAAATTTGCAGTCAATTCTCATAGTACAACTCATTAGAGATGGAGATCCTACATGGGGAGTAAGTGCACAGTGACTTCTGTTGTTCCTTTAACAATTAACACTCTTATTTTTGATGTCAGTGATCACCTGAGGCTCTTGTCATGGGCTGCCAAGGCTATGGAAGCCTTCTGTGACCATAGATTTCATTGGTATTTGGACACAGCCATAAGCAAAGTGGACGTTCTCTCCTCCCTTCAGAGAAGAGTGCATCCTTCTTTGATGGCCCCTTCTTTCCACTGAGCTCTCACAGGGATCCTCCGTGTAGGATATTTTTGCCACAGAGTCTTGGCTTTTCATATGTGTGTGTTTCAAAACTTTTTTGCATCAAATAAAACAGCTTTTAATGGGATTTTCTCATGAATTTTGAAGGAGCCTCACACCACAAATTACTTGCAGGTGAATCTAGGGTCTATACCTCTCCATCTACTCTGCTCCTTCCCTGTCCTTATGGGTCTCTATTTTGGTTATCTCTTGGTTTATTTATTTATTTTAATTTTTACAGGCAGAGTGGACAGTGAGAGAGAGAGAGACAGAGAGAAAGGTCTTCCTTTTGCCATTGGTTCACCCTCCAACGGCCGCCGCGGCTGGTGCTCTGCGCTGATCCGAAGCCAGGAGCCAGGTGCTTCTCCTGGTCTCCCATGGGGTGCAGGGCCCAAGCACTTGGGCCATCCTCCACTGCACTCCCAGGCCACAGCAGAGAGCTGGCCTGGAAGAGGGGCAACCGGGACAGAATCTGGCTCCCCGACCGGGACTAGAACCTGGTGTGCTGGCGCTGCTAGGCGGATTAGCCTGTTGAACCACGGCGCCGGCTGGTTATCCCTTCAATATTACTTTTTGACAATATAAGCAAATGTATTTATACTTTCATATAATCCCTCTACTTAAAGAAGAGAGCGTACTGAAAAAACTGTGCTTTTCCAAGTTAACAATATGTCCTGGAAATTGTTTTACATAGTGTTTAGATGTCCTTCTTCATTTTTATGGCTCTATAACCTGTCATTGTACAGATGCACCATAGTTTGTTCAACTGATCCCCTAACAATGGACATTGGATTGTGTTTATTATTTTACTACTAAAATGACTGATAACATATTTTTGTGCAGATGTCATTTTGTGTTTTTACAAGTCTGTTTTTGAGGTCAATTCCTAAAAGTGGGATTGCTGTGTCAAAGAAATTTGTGATTTGCTGGATGGTCCAAATTCCTCTCCCTAAAGGTTCTGACCTTTGGCGTCTCCTCTACCAACTTACAATAGAACTTGCTTTTTCAACAACCTTATCAACAGAGCACGTTCTCAGACTTTGGGGTTTTGCCAACCTGATTGTGAGAAATGATATCATATCTCAGTATTGTTTGAACTTGCACTTTCGTATTTTGAGGAAGTTGGGTTTACCATATACTTAATGGCCTTTTACATTTCCCCTATGCATTGATTACATACTCTACCTACTTTTCCTTAGGGATGTTGGTATTCTCAATTTTTCCAAGCTCTTTCTCCATTGGGAATGTGAGTCTTCAGAGTATGTATGTTACATTTCAGATAATTCAGAATTATGTGACAATCCCCCCTGCCCCAGGTAGGGGGATTTGGGAACGCCTAGCAAGAGTACTAATGCATCTTCCCTTTCATCCCATGGATCCTGGACTTGATATTGCCAAGCTGTTGAACCAACAGATGCCTATGTCTGGACTTCTTGTTATGTAAGAAAAATAAACCCTGAGACTTACAGTATTCAATTTGTTTTTGTAACCTGAAAATATTTTCCTACATGAATACATACATCTGGTTTTCTACATATCAAACTATTGTAAATATTTCTTTAACTATTTTCTCTTCTACCAGGCAAGTCAACAACATTGATTCTGGGGTCAGTATTGTGGTACAGTAAGTTAAACCACTGCCTGCAATGCTGATATCCCATATGAGTACTGATTAGAATCCTGGCTGCTACACTTCCAATCCAGCTCCCTACTAATGCACCTGGGAAAGCAATGGAAGATGGCCCAAGTGCTTGGGTCCTTGCCACACATGTGGGTGACCCAGATGGAGTTCCAGGCTCCTGGCTTCAGCTGACCCAGCCCCAGCTTTTTCAGCCATCTGGCAAGTGAACCAGTGGATGGAAGATCTTTCTGTCTCTCTCTTTCTCTGTCTCTGTTTTTCAAATAAATAAATCTTTAAAAAACAAACCAAAATAATGTTTATTCTTTCTTTCCAAACTCTGTCACCTCCCTTCTCCTCAATTATCTGTTACATATTCTTCCATTTTTTTTTCTAACATGATGTTATCTTCATCAGGCATTTAGTGTAGCAATTAACATGCTGCTTGGGATGCCTGCACCCCCTAAGTGAATGCCTGATTCAAGTCCTGGCTGTGCCAATTCAGCTTCCTGTTAACAGGCATTCTGGGAGGCAGCAGTTGATGGCTCAAGTGCTTGTGTTCCTGTCACCCATGTGGGAGATCTGGATTGAGTTCCAGGCTCCTGGCTTTACCCTAGCCCAGCCCTGGCTGCTGCAGGCATTTAGAGAGTGAACCAGCAGATGGAAGATCTCTGTCTGTCTCACCCTCTCTGCCTTTCAAATAAAAATAAATCATTAAAAACTTCATGCAGTGATTCAACTATTAAAAAAAGGAAGTTCTGATGCACCATCTATTGTGGGTTCTTAGACACAAGAGTTCCCCAGTGATGTGTTCCAGATTGAAATTGTCCCACAATCGTTGGACTCATGGCCCTCAATGCAGCAATGTTGAGAGGTGGGACTGCTGGGAAGTGAACGGGCCATGGAGCTGTGCCCTAACGAATGGATTAATGCATTCCTGGAGTCATGGGCTGTTGAGGAAGTGGCTTGGTGTAGAAGCAAGTGCTCCCTGGCACATTTGCCCCATCTCACCACGCGATGGCCACTACCACATTAGGATGCAGCAAGAAGGCCCTTACCAGCGACAATGCCATGTTCTTGGACTTCTCCATCCTTCAGAATCATGAGTTAAATGAACTTCTGTTCTTTATAAATTACCCAGTCTGTGGCTTGTCACAACATAAACCCAGCAGAAAGGGAAAATGAGTGATTTCATTTTTTTCTTTCTTTCTTTCTTTGGAATGAGTGCACTGAAAGTGGAAGATGGATACTTTGGAACTGGGGCAGCACAGTTGCTGCAACTCTATCTGCTCCAGAGATGTCTAAGGAACTCATGTAATTGATTGGGCTGTGCACAGAGGCTGGGACTCCTCCTGTGTCAGCTCAGGGCCACCTTCATTGTGTCTTCTTTGGCTGCTGGACCCTTGGCCTTGGAAATGATGTATCTTCCCTCCCTGACCTAGGTGGAGCTCACATATTTCAGGAGAGCCTTTTGCTCTGGCTCAGTTTTTGGCTGTGCTTATTATTTCCTGTGGAAGGTTCCAAATTCAGCTCTGACACCTACAGGAGCTACCCAGTAGAAATAAAAGCATTAGTACCTAAGAATTTATATCCTGAGGCATTGATTATAGCATCATGTGTAGTGCCAAAGAAAAATGGAAACAAAATAAGTGTTTATCAATAGGTCCAATAAATGATGATATATTCAGACAATGGGGACTTGTATTGCTCTTTCAAAATGAGTTAGAGCTGGATCTATTACCCTTGAGAGATGGCGAGATAAACTATACTTCAAAACTACTGTGCTCATCTTTTTCTGTATACATTTTTTTAGATGACCAAAAAAACCTCTTTATTTGTGTCTACAGATTTGCTGACATTTTTTAATATTTTGTATATTTGTCCAACCTTGGTTACTCTATGTGTAAGTTGACAGTGACAACAGTATTTTCCTCCTAAGGTTGCTGTGAGGGTTAAGTGAGTGCCAGGAGGAAGTGTTGAGGTGAAAGCAACGCCTCCTTGTTACAGCACTCAGTAATGTTCACTGTTGTTATTATTGCTGCTGTAAGCAAATAAACACTGACATGTCTTCAGCTTGTGTGAATCCTGGTTCCAGGGTAGTGGAAGAGAAACAAAGGAGAGGGAGATGAACTGTGACTTTCTGCAAGTTGGAAATATTAATTATGGCAAAAATTTAAAAAGAGAATAGAGAAACTAACATCCTAGTTTATATCCATAAGTCTTCATATCATAATGAACATGGAAAAATGTATGTGTGTGTGTGGAAAATGAACGTGTTGATTTAGGGTGGGCATTGTTGTACAGTGGATTAAGCACTGCTTGGGACACTGGCATTCCATATTGGAGAGCTGGTTCTAGCCCCGGCTCCTTTGTTTCAGATCCAGGTTCCTGCTAATGCACCTGGGAGGCAGTAGATGATGGCTCAAGTACTTGGGCCCCTGCCACCCCCCTAGGAGACCCGAATGGAGTTGCAAAACTCCTGGCTTGAGCCTGGCTCATCCTTTGCTGTTGCAGGTATCTGGAGAGTAAAACAGTGCATGGAAGATCTCTCTGTCTCTCCTTCTGTCATTTGGCTTTTTAAATAATTAAACAAACAAGTAACTTTAAAAAATGATTTAATTGGGTGATTGTAGTGTGGACCATTTTTATTTTAGATTGTGACTATTTTGATGTTGTTTTTCCTAGCAACTGTTCTAAAAGAGGGTTCACTATAGCTCCTGGCACGTGGAAGCTCCATAAATGACAGCTGTTGCTATAATAATGTTTGAGAACTGCTTCCCTAGCAGCTTCCTGTTCTTGGGCTCCCTCCAAACACCATGGCTCCTCACAGCAGCCTTAAGGAACTCCTCTCCACCCCACTGCACAGCTCTGAAATCTTCCCCTTTGCAAGTTGACTTGGTCCCGTGACACTGAGCCGTAGAGAACCCTGATGCCCCTGACCTGGGGAGAGTGCCCTGAATTATCCTGGTAGGTCCAAGGGAACTAGGAGGATCCAAGTGAGAGGGAGGCAGAGGCTCCAGGCTAGGAGGCAACGCGATGACAGAGGCAGAGACCAGAGGGATGCAGCCATGAGGCAAGGAATGAGGGCAGCCTCTGGAAGCTGGGAGAGGAAAGCACAGGTCTCCCCTGGGTCCCCAGAAGGAATCCCAGCAGCTCCTTGGGCCCTGTAAGACTCATTGCAGAAGTCTGCCTCCCAGAGCCAGAAGAGGATCAATTTGTATTGTGTTAAGCCAGTAAATTTATGGTAATTTGTTACAGCACCAATTGGAAACTAATACAGGAACTTTGGCTAGAACATCTCTTAATACCCTGGTTTTCTGCATAATCCTATTTTATATGACTAGAGCTAAACATTGCATTGGCCTTTCCCTTCGGGTTCTTTCTGTGAACATACACTAATCGCTTCTCAGGCAGACTAGGATGCAGAGCTATGCTCGGAAAGCAATTGTTGTTTTTTTTTTTTTTTTTTAATTATTATTATTTTTTTTTTTTGGACAGGCAGAGTGGATAGTGAGAGAGAGAGAGACAGAGAGAAAGGTCTTCCTTTTTGCCGTTGGTTCACCCTCCAATGGCCGCCGCGGTAGGCGCGCTGCGGCCGGTGCACCGCGCTGATCCGATGGCAGGAACCAGGTGCTTCTCCTGGTCTCCCATGGGGTGCAGGGCCCAAGGACCTGGGCCATCCTCCACTGCACTCCCTGGCCACAGCAGAGAGCTGGCCTGGAAGAGGGGCAACCGGGACAGGATCGGTGCCCCGACCGGGACTAGAACCCGGTGTGCTGGCGCCGCAAGGTGGAGTATTAGCCTATTGAGCCATGGCGCCGGCCTAAAAAAAAAAAAAGAAAAGAAAAAAAGAAGAAAGGCAACTGTTTACATAGATATGTATGTATACATACTCAGGTACACAAAACTAAGACTGTAGGAAAATACACCAACATAGTAACAGTGGTGGGAATATTTATTTCCTGCCTCGGACATCTGTAGATTTTTCCCAATTATCTCTAACAGCCATTTTTTTTCCTTTTTAACATTTTATTTCAGAATGGTTTTAAATTTATTAAAAAATAAACTGTGGAGTTGTAATACAGAGGGCTCCCCTATATTCTTCATCCATTTCCCTATTAATATATCATATTAGTATCTGTCACCTTTGTTACGATTAATGAACCACACGCAGCTTCCCCTGTTTCTTTTTTATCCAAACTTCTTTTATCACTCCCACCCCTCCCAGCCTTTAGTAATCAACATTCAGTATTCAGATTTAGATTTATTTGAAAGGCAGAGTTACAGAGAGAGAGAGAGAGAGAGGGAGGGAGGGAGAAATAGAGAGATCTTCTATCTGCTAGTTCACTCCCCAAATGGCTGCAACTGCTGGAGCTGGGCCAGGCTGAAGCCAGGAGCCAGGAGCTTTATTCAGGTCTCCCACGTGGGTGCAGGAGCCCAGGGACTTGGACCATCCTCCACTACTTTTTGAGGCGCATTAGCAGGGAGCTGGATCAGAAGTGGAGCAGCCAGGACTGAACCGCTGCCCATATGGGATGCCAGCATTACAGGCAGTGGCTTAACCCGTTAAGCCACAATGATGGTATTTTCTTTCTTTCTTTCTCTTTCTTTTTTCTTTCTTCCTTCCTTGTTTCCTTTCTTTTAGCTTCCATATATAAGGGGGAACAGGTGGCATTTGTCTTTCTGTGGCTTATTTCTCTCAACATGATGACCTCCAATTCCATTAATTTTGCCACAAATGATAGGATTTTATTCTTTCATAGTTGAGTTTTATTCCATTTTCTTTATCCATTCATCTGATGATGGACAACTTAGTTGATTCCCTAGTTTGGTTACTAGGAACAGTGCGGCTATAAACATGGTGGTGCAGGTATCTCTTTGATACGATGAGTTCTTGTCTCATTGTATCCATCGCCGGAAGTGGGACTGCTGGGGAAGAAACCAGCTTCCAGCTCACTCAGGCTGCCAGCCAGATTCAGCTCCTTGTGGTTGTAGGTCTGAGGGCCTTATTTCCTTGCTGGCTCTTGTTGAATCCGCCTGGTGCTTCTAGTTTCTGAGTTCCTCTTCTTCTATCAGCTCAAGAAAACCCTCTACGCTCAAAGGGCTCATCTGATTAAGTTAGGCCCAGCTGGATCCTTTCGAGCTCAGCCTGTGAACAGGTGCCACCCACTCCAGAGGGCAGTGGCTTATACCAGGCAGAGCGTCAGAAGGGCGGTCTCAGAGTCCTGCCACCTACACCAGGCTAAGCATCTTGCTGTGGTCATGGTAAAGAAGACTCTCTGGAAGTTTGCCGAGAGAGAGAGAGAGAGAGAGCAAGTGCGTGCTGGGCATTCAGGGACGCTTGGGACTGAGGAAAGAAAGGAGCGGAGGCAGGGGGAGCCAGCGAGCAGGGGAAGGGCTGGTGGGGACCAGAGGAGAGCAGGGGTGCTGCGAGGAGAGCCAGAGGGGCAGGAGTGCAGAAGAGAGACGGAAGCCAGCCAGTCATTGTGCAGGGCTCGCGACCGTTTGGAACATTTCGTGTCCATTACTCCATCTGGTCCTTACTGCAGACCTGTGGGGCACAAGGCAGCGTTCTCTCCATTCGACAAAGGAGGAAACCAGCAAGTCCAGGACACCTCTGAGCCTCGGAAGTCACTCTGGATCCCAGGCCCAGGCCGCTGGGCCCCGCCCCCGCCACGCTTCCTGGAGCTCGGGAAGAGCAGGATGTGCAGGATGGATTGAGGGCCACGCTTGTTCCGGAGATCTGCCCTTGCCTGGGCCAGTGGGCACTTGGTTCCTTGCCAGGTGGAACATCGAGAGGAATGTGGCTGGCAGGCCTGCGGCAAGGGACAGGAGAAATTCCTCCCATGCTCCTGTGGACAGGGAGGGGCGGGAAGAGAGGGCAGATGGCGACTTCTCCCCTTAACGCAAGGAGGAGAGCAGGAAGGCAGGACTTCGACAAAAAATCCCCGCTTTGTAAGGGGAACAGAAAGGGCAACACAGGGCGGAGAGAGTGCGGAGAAGCCCAGTGACACCTGCTGCTGATCCAGGTCCAGAGAAGCCAAATGAGGGCTCTCAGAGAAGCAAGAAGGAAAAGCAGCCACGCCTACTCTCACCAGGCGGAGACAACCCCTTTCAAGATCTTAGAGCAAAAGTTTCTACGTTTCATATGTGAATATGAGGGGACTGCAAAAAGTTCATGGACAAATGGAATGAAAGGTAAGTTTATGTTGGTACAAAAACATTGGAAATGCATGCGTATAAAGGGTCTTCAAAAGGTTCATGGGAAATGCATATTATGCACAAGCTGTGCACGGATTTCAAAAATGGTTTTGCTAAAATAGATTTATCTTTCAAATTTAATTTTTTTTTTATTCTGAGGCAGAGAGACAGAGACAGAAAAGGCTTCCATTTGCTAGTTCACCCCCCAAATGCCCACAACTGCCAGGGCTGGGCTGGATTGAAGTCAGGAGCTGAGAACCTCTAAGGAAAGAGGGGCAGAACAGAGAGGAGACAGCATACAGACTCACAACCAAAATGAATCTATTCAAGGAAAAATAAATTCCCAGAGGTGGCTACCTGCCGCTGTGCACACAGAATGAACACATGGCAGAGAGCAAGGATTTAGCTGCAGGCTGGGTTTTCTGTTTGTTTTTGTAAATATTTATTTATTTATTTATTTGAATGGTAGAGTTACAGACAGAGAAAGGGAGACAGAGAGAGAGAGAGGTCCTCCATCTGCTGGTTCCCTCCCCAAAGGCCTGCAAGAGCCGGAGCTGGGCTGATCTGAAGCCAGGAGCCAGGAGCTTCCTCTGGGTCTCCCATGTGGATGCTGGAGCCCAAGCACTTGAGCCATCTTCCAATGCTTTCCCAGGCTATAAGCAGAGAGCTGGATCAGAAGAGAAACAGCTGAGACTTGAACTAGCACCCATATGGGATGCCTGAGCTGCAGGCAGAGGCTTAACCCACTATGCCAAAGCACCAGGCCCTACAGGCGGAGTTTATATAGCATAAGCCAGGTAAGAGCCATGGAGGGGGAGAAGGTGGAGGTGGGGGTGGGGTGGGGCACAGTGGTAGAGCTGAGCTAGCTTTTCTTTTCTTTTTTTAAAAAATTATTTACTTATTTTCTTATTTATTTGAAAGGCAGAGTTACAGAGAGAGAGAGAGACAGAGAGGGAGGTCTTCCATCTGCTGGTTCACTCCTCAGATGGCCACAATGGCCAGAGCTGGACTAGACCAAAACCAGGAGTCAAGAGCTTCTTCCAGGTGTCCCACAGTTTCCGTTGCTTTCCCAGGTGTATTAACAGGGAGCTGGGCTTTTAAAACTCAGTAAGGTTTCCTCTCTGCCGGCCAGTTAATTGGAAAAGAATACAGAGGGATGGCCGGCGCCGCGGCTCAATAGGCTAATCCTCCACCTGTGTGCGCCGGCACACTGGGTTCTAGTCCCGGTCGGGGCGCCACATTCTGTCCTGGTTGCTCCTCTTCCAGGCCAGCTCTCTGCTGTGGCCTGGGAGTGCAGTGGAGGATGGCCCAAGTGCTTGGGCCCTGCACCCTCATGGGAGACCAGGAGAAGCACCTGGCTCCTGGCTTCGGATCAGCGTGGTGCGCTGGCCGCTTCTGCCATTGGGGAGGTGAACCAACGGAAAAGGAAGACCTTTCTCTCTGTCTCTCTCTCTCTCACTGTCCACTTTGCCTGTCAAAAAAAAAAAAAAAAAGAATACAGAGGGAGAAGAATACAGGATGTGGGACCAAGCCAGCCTAAAAATGCAGAGGCTATGTCCTTGTTCCATCAGAACTCAATCCAGTCTCCTATATGGGTGGCAAGAACCCAATTACTTGAGCCATCACCTGCTGCCTTCCAGTGTGGGCATCTGAAGCTAGAGTCAGGAGCCCAAAGCTTGGAATCAAACCTAGACACTCTGATATAGAATATTAAGACACCTACCTTATAACCCCATAGGCTAAATACTCAACATAGACTCATTTTTCTTTTTTAAAAATATTTATTTATTTATTTGAAAGGCAGAGATACAGAGAGCAGAGGCAGAGAGAGAGAGAGAGAGAGAGAGAGAGAGAATCTTCCATCCACTGATTCACACCCCAGATGGTTGCAATGGTTGGAGCTGTGCCAATCTGAAGCCAGGAGCCAGGAGCCTCCTCCAGGTCTCCCACAAAGGTGCAGGGACTCAAAGACTTGGGACATCTTCTACTGCTTTCCCAGGCCATAGCAGAGAGCTGGGTCAGAAGTGGAGCAGCTGGGACCTGAACCGGCACCCATATGGGATGCCGGCACTGCAGGTGGAGGCTTTATTTGCTATGCCACAGCACTGGCCCTGACTCATTTTTCAATTCTAGTTTTCCATGAACTTTTTGAGGTGCCATTGTAGGTGCATCCTATAACAATAGATCTTCTGTCCTAGCATCACCTTTTGTCGTTGATCAATATTGATGACAGCTGTCAGGATGGGTCCCTAGGGCCGGTCACAGTGGCTGGCTGTCATAGGAGATGTCTACAAGAACTGTTCCTCCCACTTCCCAACCTACTGCTCATCTCCCCAGTGACCAGACAACAGGCAAGCCCAGGAAGTGTCTTCCACTATCCAGGGGAGTGTCCACTCAGCCAGCCCTAAGCCTCCTATTCTTTAGAACCAAACCACTCAAGAAATCACTCCATTAAGAAATCTAGCCCAGTCATCTCAGCCTTTTCTCCACTCTGTCTGCACAGGAGCGAGGCAGAAAGGAGAATTTGAAGCCGCATATATTATTGATTGGCTTGGCTCACAGAAAGAAGGCACTTTTACCAGCTTTTCAAATTACAATTTATTCAATAGTGAACAAGTGACTCAATTTGAGAGAGACACCCCTTACGAGTTGCTTTTTCACCATATAAATTACATCATCATCGTTGTTCACTCGTCCTTCTCTGGGAGCCGCTGGGCAAGGCACAGTTCTTAGCGCCCAGAAGGCAATCAATCAAGATTGTTGAACTAATGAGACTAGAGCAGGCAGGGTAGTTAAAATCCAGAGACGTGGGAAACTCGATGTGTTATGAGACACGTTACCCTCTTGGTCAGTAAGAGGAAGCTCTCAGGGTTTAGAATCAGCCTGACCTGGGTTCCAGTGCTGCCCCTTTCTTAGCTCTGTGACGACTCAGTTTCGGTGTCAGTAGAGAGATGGGCATCCCTTTGCATGTTTGCTGGGAGGAGTCATACTGATGCTTCCAGCAAGTCCATGCACAGAACCTGAACCAAGAGGGAGAGCGGGGCTCTGGATCCCGCCTGCTGGAGATTGGGGTTTGATTCCCCAAAGGGGAAGCCGCGTGTCTTGAATTCACTAAAGTCACTGTTGAATTGTTTTGAAATATTGCTTCTGTTTTCTTCCTTGTTTGCAATTGCAGTAGCTGCCTCTAGGGCTCAAGGGGGCATGAACTCAGAAGCACAGGGAACAAGGTGGGCCCCCAGGTTGAAGGGCGCAGCTTATTTGATACATTCCCACCTTCCTATTTTGTATTCAAATAGTCTGAATTTATTTATCCACAAAAAATGGATATTTGCACATTAGCTTTTCCATTATTTGCCTGGTGAAGTCATGGGGGTTGCACCTTTGCTTGGGGGTGTCAGCTGCAGGAGAAAAAGATAAATGGGGGGGACCTCTGCAAGGGTCTGGGATCCTGTATTTTGAATCCATGGATGACAGCTTGGGAGACAGTCCCTCGAAATGTTCTGAGTTGCCTAATGAGCTTCAGGAAAATAATGTGATTGACTGCTAGGTTAAACACTGGAAGTAAGAACAAAGGACTTTGTGACACCATGAAAACGGGTTGTTTTGACTTCTCTCTTGCATGGGGCTTTCATGTTCAGTTTCCTTTCATTCTATTCAATTAATTGCATTCCATTCAATTTCTCTCTTTCATTTTTACTCATTCTTTCTATGTTTATTTTCTGCCCTCGTCAACTGAAACGGAAACTTTATGGAGGCCCAGAGCCACGAGGCTTGGCTGGAAGCCAGCCTGCCAGGAAAAGAAGAGAATAACAAATGTCTTACATAGTTATCTAGTAAATGTGGTTTTCATCATTTTATTCACAAGGTGGGGGAGAGGGAAAGAGGGATGGTCAGAGAGAGCTCCTCCAGCCTCTGGTTCACTCCTTAAATGCCCACAACAGCCAAGCCAGATCTCTATTAGGGGCACCTGGAGAATTGTGAACTTCAAGGTAAGGAGCTTCAGAGATGGGATTAATCACAGTCCACAAAAATCTTGTCTTCCCTGAGACAGGAAAGAAAAACAGAGAGCCTCTATTGTTCTTCTGTTTTTTTTTTTTTTAAATTTATTTTATTTATTTGAAAGGCAGAGTTACAGAGAGGCAGAGGGAGAGAGAGAGAGAGAGAGAGAGAGAGAGAGAGAGAGAGAGAGAGGTCTTCCATCTGCTGGTTCACTCCTCAGATGCCCACAATGGCTGGATCCGAGCTGAAGCCAGGAGCCAAGAGCCTCTTCCAGGTCTCCTATGTGTGTGCAGGGGCCCAAGTATCTGGGTCACTTTCCACTGCTTTCCCAGGCCATAGTAGAGAGCTGGATTGGAAGTGGAGCAGCCGGGACTCAAACTGACACCCATAAGAGATGCTGGCACTGCAGATAGCAGCCTTACCCACTATGCCACAGCACCAGCCCCACTGCTATTGTTCTTTTTTTAAAAACTTTTAGTTAATAAATATAAATTTTGAAAGTACAACTTTTGGATTATAGCAGTTTTTCCCCCCATAACCACCCTTCCACCCGCAAACCATCCCATCTCTTACTCCCTCTCCCATCCCATTCTTCATTGAGATTCATTTTTAATTATCTTTATATGCAGAAGATCAACTTAGTATATACTAAGTAAAGATTTCAACAGATTGCACCCACACAAACACACAAAGTATAAAGTACAGTTTGAGTAGTAGTTTTACCATTAATTTGCATAGTACAACACATTAAGGACAGAAATCCTTCATGGGGAGTAAGTGCACAGTGACTCCCATTGTTGATTTAACAATTGACACTCTTATTTATAACATCAGCAATCAGCTGAGGCTCTTGTCATGAGCTGCTAAGGCTATGGAAGCCTCTTGAGTTCACAAACTCCAACCTTATTTAGACAGGGCCATAGTCAAATTGGAAGTTCTCTCCTCCTTTCAGAGAAAGGTACATCCTTCTTTGATGGCCCGTTCTTTGCACTGGGATCTCACTCGCAGAGATCTTTTATTTAGGTCATTTATTTTTGCCACAGTGTCTTGGCTTTCCATGCCTGAGAAACTCTCATGGGCTTTTTAGCCAGATCCAAATGACTTAAGGGCTGATTCTGAGGCCAGAGTGCTGTTTAGGGCATTTGCCATTCTATGATTGCTGTGTATCCTGCTTCCCATGTTGGATTGTTCTCTCCTTTTTAATTCTATCAGTTATTATTAGCAGACACTGGTCTTGTTTATGTGAATCCTTTGACACTTAATCCTATCTTTATGATCAATTATGAACTTAAATGGATCACTTTAACTAGTATGATGGCATTGGTACATGCCAACTTAATGGGATTTGGAGTCCCATGGCACGTTTCTAGCTCTACCATTAGGGGTAAGTCCGAGTGAGCATGTGGCAAACTGTACATCTCCTCCCTCTCTTATTTCCACTCTTATTTTTAACAGGGATCAATTTTCAGTTAAATTTAAACACCTAAGAATAATTGTGTGTTAGTTGAAGAGTTCAACCAATAACTTCTATTGTTCTTAATTTGTTCAGAGTTTCTTTGGAGATCTGAAGTCTCCCAGAGCAGAGTTAACCAGGCTGGACCTACCTACTAAGGCTCAATAGGGTTACTGTGTGAGCACTCCAGTGGGCTGTTTTAAGGGACCGGAGCTCGCCCATCCTCAGGGCTGTAGGAGGCGTCAGTGTGGACGAAGGCTGGAGGGAAGGCAGGTGCTCTAGTTGGGCTTTGTGATTTGGGGGCACATTCTTCCCCTCTGTGTGCCTCGGTTTTCTTCTATAAAAGGGAAGAAGTTGGACCAGATGATTTTTAGGGTTCCTTCCACGTAAGATTTCTCTTGAAAATATGTAACAGAATCACTCCCTACTTAAACAGACAGGGCTCTAGCTTCTTTTTTTTTTTTTTAAGATTTATTTATTTATTTGGAAGGCAGAGTTACAGAGAGGCAGAGGCAGAGGCAGAGAGAGAGAGAGAGAGAGAGAGAGAAGGAGAAAGAGTCTTTCATCCTCTGGTTCACTCCCCAAATGGTTGCAACAGCTAGAACTGGGCCAATCCAAAACCAGGAGCCAGGAGATTCTTCTGGGTCTCCCACGCAAATACAGGGGCCTGTGGATTTGGGCCATCTTCTACTGCTTTACCAGGCCATAGCAGAGAGCTGGATTGGAAGTAGAGCAACCAGGACTCAAACCGGCACCCATATGGGATGCTGGCACTATAGGCGGTGGCTTTACCTGCTACGCCGTAGTGCTGGCCCAGGCTCTATTTATCTTATCCAAGTCCAGACTTACACAGTCCAGGGCTGATGTGCAGCTCAGTGAACTCTAAGACCCAAGCCCTTCCTGTCTTTCAGCTTCATCACCCTTAGGATTTTGCCTTATTGTGTCTCAGTCATAGGATGGTTACTGAGCTACGAAGCATCGCCACTTTGTCTAAGCAGGGAAAGGGAAAGGGAAAAAGAGATGAAAGTTTATAGCAGTGGTGTCTGTCTCAAGTCATAACAGAAGCCCCAGGCTGGAGATTTATGCTTGTGCCTCATTGGCTGGAAACCCCAAGCTGAAGATTTACGCTTATGTCTCATTGGCTGGAACTGTGCCCCATGGCCACCCAGCTGGAAGGCGGCGAGCAACTCTGGATGGGAGGAAGGACAGCTCTGGTGGTGGCCACCAGCAGTAACCATAAATGCATAGAGTCCGTGGCAGCACCTTGAGCTCACATAGCCTTGGGAATTCTGGCCAATCAGCGGTATCAGGATGACCTACAAAGAGGATGCCCCTTGGGCGCATTTCCCGTGTCCATGGGGCACAAAATTCCAAGAGGACTCAAACATTGCTTGATCTCACATGGGTGTTCAGGACCTGGTACATGATAGAGGCGTGAACGGATCTTCCATGGTGTTTGGGCCTCAGTGGACTGGGCAACCGGGGAAGGAGGGTTTAGGTTAATTGAATATTCCAGGAGCCTGAGGGAGAAGCAGAAAAGTTTATGATTTCAAATTGATTCCAAAAACACTGCTTGAGTGGTTTCCATGTCCAAGGTTAAAAAGACAAAAAGCAGAAACTGCTTGTGTGGTGGTCAGGGTCCCACTGGAAACAGACGGCACTACCAGGGTAACTGAAGAGGGCTTAGTAAGGGCGCTATTTCCAAGGGTGTGGCAGGGTTAAAGGAAGCCTATATGGGGTGTGAAGTCCCCTGGGGCTAGCAAAACTGGGGTGCTGTTACCACCTCTGGGTAGAAAGGGTAAGGGGAGGAAACTGATCCAATAAGAAAAATCATTAGTACAGCTGGGCCACGGCCTGGAACTGGAGCTGTAGGCCCCGGACAGGCACAGCACTGCCAGCACTGGCCCAGCCCGGAGGGAGCCACAGGATAGGAATGCTCACCTCTTTGGGCTCCCATCCGCTGGTCACCTGCTGCTGCATTTCATTTGCTGGACACTGGAAGGGAAGAGCCCCATTTATGCAGTCCATTTAGATTGCATGGGCGAAGAGGGCTTTCTCCTCTGCCCTCTGGAGATTTGCTGGAATTAACTGATAAAGAGATTGAACTGGAAAAAAGGCATGCACATTTATTACCTGCACGTAGTGTTAACTACTCGTGATCCAGGATGTGGGAGTCTACGTCTCTCCTTTGCTATGGGTGGGGGTGGAGACATTTTTAGGGCAATAGGAAATGATATTTGGGGGAACTCAGCAGCTTTCGAGAACACCCAGTGGCCTGGGACACAATGTTTTGGGCCGACAGATTGGACTACAGCTTGCAAATGATCCTCTCTGGGGCTGAGCCAGAGGACAACGGTTTGGCTAGGTGTGTTGACAGACGTCAGTCATTTTTCCTGTGATCTTAGTTTTGTCTGTTAATGAAATTTCAGTAAGAAGACCATGCTCCTCTTGGCAGATCTGGTCAGGCAGAGATGGGAAGGGTGCAGAAACCCTTTTCCTATGCTGAGAGGGGGAGAAGCAAAGGGAAGTCAGAGGGACCTCGGTTCTAAGGCAGGGGGTGAGGCCTCTCGGCGGGTCAAAGCACCAGCTTTTGGGGGCTCATTTTCACAACCTTAACAAGATCGAATTCCAGGGCCCAGAGTGGGGAGGAGAGAGTGATGCAATCGTGCAGTGAGAAATATCGATTTGGTCTTCAATTTCCCAAGTGGTGGGAGTGGGAAAGGTGAATGGAGTGTCTCTCACTACTCATGACATGTCCCTCCCACTGCACCTGAGCTTATTAAGTGAGGTGATTTTTGGAACTCCCCTAAGGATGAGAGGACTGATTGTAATTTGAGGCTCAGAACTTTCAACATCATCCTCGACTTCTGGGGAGGGAAGAGGGACCAGGAGTTGACTTGATCACCAGTAGCAACGATTTAACAAATTTTGTCATAGAATGAAGCCTGCATAAAACCCCAAAAGGATGGGGCAAGAGAGCTTCCAGGTAGATGAACACAGGCTGGTGATGGGAGGGCAACACATATGGAGAGGGCATGGCAGCTTCACACCCCTCCTCTGTATGTAGCTCTGTGTATTTCTTCCATTGGCTTGGCCTTGGGTTTTGTTTTTTTATGAGGCTAATACAGGAGTAACCAAATAAGTAAACTGTTTATCTGAGTTTGTGAGCTGTTCTAGCAAATGATCCATATAGGCGGGGGTCACAGGAACCTCCCATCTACATCCAGTCAGTCAGAAGCACAGGGGACAAGCTGGTGGTGCGTTTGGCACCCAAGGTCCAGCTCTGAACCTGTGGGACTTCACACTGTCTCCAGGTACACAGTGTCAGAACTAAGTTGAATTGTAGGACAATCAGTTTGTGTCCACCAAGTGGAGAGCCATTTGGTGTGGGAAATCTCCCCCACCCAGCCCTAGATGGTCATAGAATTGTCCTGGGTTGGGTGTGACTATAGAGGAAAACTGTTTTTTCTATAAAGGTGGGAAGAGGGTCTGAGGTGGGAGGCAGATGAAGAATATCTAGTCCAATGTACAACTTTACAGGTTACTCTTTGAACTGGATATTATTGTGTCCACTTTATAAAAGGCCCAGAGTAGTTCAGTCACTTGTCCAAACTCACATGGCAAAGCCAGGGCTCAGGCTCGGGTGATCTTCTTACCACTCCAGTACTCATTCCTTGTCCCATGCCACCTCCCGCATCAGTCTCCTGGAGGAAAGCCCAATCGTGGTTTCAGGATTCTTCTTGGGAATGAAGAGACCAGAGTGGGAAAGACAAGTGAGTTCTGCAAAGCAAAGGACTGGAAGCTGTGTCCCAGGAATGGGGGCAGGATTTCTCTTGAATACTTTTGGAGTGGAAAGAGACCTGGATTGGCAGTCATCAGGGCTGAGTGTGAGACCAGTCTCTGCTGTGTGCCAGACACTGTGTGTGTAGTCAGCTTTTCATCATGATAACTACGAGGGAAGAAAATAAAAGGTTCAATTCAGCCCATGGTTTTGGAGGTTCACAGTCCAAGATCTGGTGGTCTGATGAGAATTGTGTCTGATGAGGAAGGAGGATGGAACACATACAGAAAAAGGATCATATGGTGAGCCAGGAATCAGAGAGACGGAAGTTTGCTCTCTTCCCAAGTCCCTGCATCTCTCTTTATAGAAAGCCATGATATGGTCATGGGGATCCTAAGAACTTAATCCACTAGTCACTTCCCAAAGATCTCACCTTCAGACATCACAGGTGGATTAAGTCTACACTGTTAATCCATTAATCATGAACATTAAAGCATTAACTACTGTCTGAAGACCACGGAGACAAAACCCCTACCAACGGGCCTTGGGGAAACACCTAAACTCATATTCAAACTATAGCACTGTGTTAAATGCTTTATATGCATTTAATAAGCAGCCTATTATTTTTGGTTTTACTGGCCTGAAAACTGACACACCAGATGTTAAATTACCTGTTAAAGATAGAAATCTGATCTACAATGAGGACCTTCTAGCTGCAAAGGCTGAGCACATGCTGTCTTTTGGGGGTCAATAAATGGATTTTGACTCACTTGGACCTCAAGAAGTTTGTAAAAAAATTAAATCAATGGTCAACATCATAAGATTGTGTAATCTCACATAAAAATCTAGATATCTAACTTCCATTGAAAAATTGAAAGATTGGAAACCCGGGACCTTACCTTCCTTTTCTTTTTTTTTAATTTTTATTTTCTTTGCAAGGCAGAAAGACAGAGACGGACAGACAGATGTAGCAAGATCTCCCATCTACTAATTTACTCCACACATGGCTGTAACCACTGGGGTTGGACCAAGCTTAAGCCAGGAGCCAGGAGCCCAATCCAGGTCTCCTACATGGGTGACAGGGACCCAAGGACATGTGTCATCATCTGCCGCATCCCAGGGCCTGCATTAGCAGGAAGTTGAAATGGGAAACAGAGATGGGACTCAATGTGGGATGTGGGTATCCCAAGTGGTGACTTACCCCCGTGCCAAACCCCTCCCATCCCAGTCTTCGTTCTTGTGTTGCAATGATTGATCGAAGCTGAGTAATAGCCACCCATTTCGGATGGAGGTTTGCTCTCGTTGTGGCCACAGTCCCCATCACTCTCTATTGCCCCCAGTTCTAAAGTTGCCATTCCTTATCCTGCCTGGACTATTGGATCTTTTACCCTCAGCCCACTCCATGTTTTTATGTTGCCTGTTTGGTCCTAGTAGGCATTTGGGCTTGTGTCTCCAAAGTGTCCACTTCGTTAACAGTACAAGATGATCTACTGGGATGAAAGAAGCAAACATTGAACCTTGAGTTTATATGTGTAGTCTCACTCTTTATAAACTTTACTTTTTATGTTTTATGCTATATTAATACATTAACCATAGTTGTGATTTATAAACAAATCATACCTATACATTGGGCAGAATCACTTTTCTGATAGGACTCTGAGATAGGAGAGTTTGAAGATCACTGTCCTCAATCACTGCCTTTAAACTAGCTGTGAAAATCTCTTTGACTTCCAGGCCTAGATTTTTTTTTTCATATGGCAAATGGAGATATTGGTACTGTTCACCTAGAAGAATAGTTCCGAGATCCCAAACACCCGGCAAGCTGTAAATTGCAGAGTGGTAAAAGCAGAAGGCCGTCCTGGGACAAGTCAGTGGGCACAGCAGGTGGTGACTGCACCTCACAGGCTAATGTGCATCTGGAGGGGCCATTGCAAGGCTCCCTGTGGGCTGTGGCATTAGAAAGCCAGGGCTGCTGCTGACCTGGCCCAACCCCCTACACAACAAGAGGACTGCTTTGCAGGTTCATTAGTGCTGTGGATGTGGTCCTGGGAAAGACAACAGCCCTGCTCTCATGAACAGGAAGCAGCTGCCCCATATCTGTTCCCCTTCCCCTTACCTTCAGCCCCTACCACTGCCCATTTCCTTCAACTCCTCGGCCATCCTATGTCCTTGGATTCATTCTGGCTTGGGGAGAGTCAAGATTTAATGGGATGGTGCCAGCTGAGCACTCACCGATGATGGTCCCACCCCAAGGGAAAAGGAGATCTTGATACCAGGCACCCAATAGCTGCTTAAAGGCTGGTGAGCCTGAGAATGGGGGCTTAGGGTTCCTAGGTGTGGGTCCTTTGGTACACACAGGAGCTTAAGGTAGACACTCAATATTGGCTGAATCTCTGGGACAGGATGTCTCACACGCTTACTTTTTTCATTCCAATGACCAAGGATGACTTTGGAATTGCTAGAACCTCAGGGTCCAGAGAGGAGAAATTAGCCAGGATCACAGCCCATGATGGACTGGGGCAAGGGTGACCAATGTAATGCCCTGCTCAGGCCCCAGGACTTCCCATGCTAAACCTGAGTCCACCAGGGCAAGCAAGGTGGTTGGACATCCTAGATGAAGCCAGAATTAAACACCTGCGATGTGTCTCCAAAGCCCAGGAGCTGAGCTGTTCCTCTACAGTGCATCCAGGGAAGTGAGTCACTTGGGGGTCATGGACTGCAGGACAGTCAGCCTGCAGGCCCGAGAGGAGAAGTCCAGTGTAGGGAGCAGTCGCTGTGTTGCCATTTCTCTCTCTGCCGGAAGGTGGGGTAGGAGAGAGTGGTGCGCACATCCTGCCTGCAAGATTGGAGTCCAGTGGGAGGAGGGCCAGAGCCTGTGCAGATGTGAAGAGCTACTGTTCATGAAGCATCTTTGCTGTTATGACTTTGGTCCAAACTCACACGATGTGGGATTTTACAGATGGCGCAACTACAGCTTTGAGAGGCTCAGGAACCTCCCACTTGTTAGTGGTAGAGCCTGCACTTGACTGCAGGTCAGCTTGTTCTAGTGCCTGTACCCACCATTTGGCAACACCGTCTCTCCAGGTAGGTTTTCATAAAGTGTGGATCATTTACAAGTATTATTATTCTAACTCTGGGGTGTGTATGTAGCAGGGGAGAGGTGGGTGGGTGGAAGCTTTGTTTCGTCTTCCCGTGCCTTTTGGGTATATTCCATGTTCCACAACCCTGGCTGGCTGGGGTTGAGGCAGGCAGAGGGGACACACTTCAGTGTCCTCTATTTCTGACTTATTAACACTTGATCAGGAGAGAAGGTCAAAGCTGTCAAGTGCAATGGAGGTGTCTGTAGATTTCAATTATCCATGAGGACTCTCCATCTCCAGGCTAGACCATCTATCTGAATTTAACCCTGAAAGTGCAGGAGCAGGGAGCTTGCCCAAGCCCGACCTGAGCCTTTGGATGTGTGGTGGTGGAGGGGGGGAGGGGTGGTGGAGTTGCACACTCTGGGTTTTATTTATCAGTGCTACTGATTGTAAAAAAAAAAAAAAAAGTTAGGCTTTACAACACTGTCTGTGAGCAGGCACCAAAATTAAAATACATGAGAGATTTAAAATGCACGAGAGACCAATAGTCATGTAAATAGCTTAAAAAGTGTGAGGCTCACCAACTGTAAAATACTACTTTGCAGGATTGTAAAATTTACAATTTTTCCAATTTTGTTGGAAGATGCATTCCAAAGAAGCAGCTTGAATTTTTAAAAAATATATTATTATTTACTTATTTGAGAGAGAGAGAGAGGGAGGCAGAGAGAGAGAGTGTGTGTGTGTTCTCACCTGCTGGTTCACCCCCACAAATGCTCACAATGGCCAGGGCTGGCCCAAGGGTAAAGCGAGGAGCCAGGAACTCTCAATCCAGGTCTCCTATGTAGGTGGCAGGAACCCAAATACTTGAGGCCTCCCTGCTGCCTCCCAGGGTCTGCATCAGCGGGAATCTGGAATCAGGAGCTGGAGATGAGTATCGAAGCCAGGCACCCTGATATGAGGGGTGCAGGTGTTACCCAACATCTGAAGTACCAGGCCAAACACCTGCCCCACGGAGAATTTTTTCCCTTGGTCCTGAGAGTACATCCAACTGCAGTCTACTTAGATCAGAGGGAAATTCATTCATTTAGTCATTCCACAAACATTCGTTGACTACTTCCTATGGGCTAGGCACTGTGCCAGGTGCTGTGGGGTATGAGACTTGGGCATTTGCAGCATAGAGTCCACAGGCATTGAAGGAGCTAAAACACAAGCCAAAAATTGCTGCTACTGGATAGACACAACGCACTCCAGACGGAGGACATGGCCCAAGCCAAGATCAAGAGGATGTAAACCCTATGGAGTGGAGCCAAGGGAGGTGGAGCGGGGTGGGGCGGGGGCTGGGGGACGGAGGGGATGCCCAGTTTGGCTCACAGAGCACAGGGGAACAAGGAACTACAGGAAGCAGCTCCTGGAAGGACGAAGTCCCCCCAGTGTCAGACTTCATTCCTTGAGACAGCGAGATGTGCCAGCCAGAAATGGGTCCTAGGAAGATCTAATGGTCAATGACAAGAGTTAAATGCCAATAAGTTAAAACCCACAGGAAAGCCGTGACCTTGTGTAGGGCAGGACTGATGCGGTCAGGAGTTCACTGTGGTGATCCGCAGCACAGTGGGGTGACAGCACTTCATAGCAATGTCGTCTGTTCTGTATAAAGAGCTGGACGAGAGGGGCTGGGGGCTCCCAACACCAGGGGAAGGCTGGCTGCCCGGCACGCTCAGTTTACGCCGAGTATGTGTGTTGCAACATGGACCGTCCTTTATACAAATACACAGGTAGCACTTGTTAACCCAACATTGAAAAAGGAAAGAGAGGCCCAGCTGAGAGCTTGCTCTGGGTGGCAGACTTGGTGCATTTCATGGACAGAATTAGAAGCTAGAGGTGGGCTTACAAGGAAAGAAAGAATTCCCAGCGGTTGGAGAGAACAGCCAAGGCCCTTCTGAGCAGGGGCCATTGCCTGAAGAGAGGCGGGGAGGAGGGAGGCAGAGGGGTGTGTTTGGGGTAGGGGAGTCCTCTGGTTTGACCAGAGCAAAGGGGTCTCTTTGCTGACTGGGACAAGAAGATCAATCAGCGAAATAAAATAGTAGCGTGGGTTTTGGAGGCAGACAGATCTGTGTTAGGTTAAACTCCAGCTCTGCTACCTTCTCTCCTATTTACACTGTGCCCCCGTTGGCCTGTTTCCCCAGCAGCAGAAGGGATTTAATAAGGTTCCCAGGTGGGGTCCTTTGAGTATTGCAGCCTTAAGTTAGGGAGCTTTGGGCTCAAGTGATACTGAACTTGCTTCGAGGGGCCTTGCCTTCTGCTTTGCAGCCCCTGGTGAGCTTCCTCCTCAGACACTAGGCTCAAGTGCAAGGTAAAGAGAGGCTGGGCCCTCTCAAGGCTTTGAGTAGGTGTGAAGAAACTTCCCAGAAGCCCTTGCAGGTCACATGCTGATTTCTGAAGCCCTCAGGACAAAGAGGGTGGTACATTCCTTAAACCAATCAGGTTGAGCCTTAGTGCTGAGAGGCGGGTGCCCGGGGGGAACAGGCCTCTTGGAGAAGGGACACCTGTGCTGAATCCTGCGAGAAGGGGGAGCCACACTCCACAGGCAACCTGAAGTGCCTGCTTTAGAGCTTTTAGAGTTTGCAAAAGTGGCAGCATGGAGTAGGTTCTTAGTCAGTGGGAACCAGCACTGTGGGGCTGTGGCAAATCACCAGAGCTTTCCTTTGTTGCGCCTTGGGTCATTAGACCTTTAAGTAAAAGGGAGGGGAGAAAATGCGCTAAGGGTCTCACACAGCCCCAGCAGCTGGTTTCAAGATGAGAATTTTTTTTTTTTTGACAGGCAGAGTTAGACTGAGAGAGAGAGAGAGAGACAGCAGAGAGCTGGACTGGAAGAGGAGCAACCGGGACAGAATCCGGCGCCCCAACCAGGACTAGAACCCGGGTTGCCAGCACTGCAGGCGGAGGATTAGCCTAGTGAGCCGCGGCACTGGCCAAGATGAGAATCTTGTCTATAAAGTTCTTTTCAGATCTATGCTGCATTTCTTTTTCTTTTTTAGATTTATTTATTTGAAAGGCTGAGTTACACAGAGAGAAGGAGAGAAGAGACAGAGAGAAGAGAGAGAGAGAGATCTTCCATTTGCTGGTTCACTCCCTAATTGGCCACAATGACCAGAGCTGCGCTGATCTGAAGGCAGGAGCCAGGAGCTTCTTCCAGGTCTCCCACATGGGTGCAGGGGCCCAAGGACTTAGGCCATCTTCTACTGCTTTCCCAGGCTATAGCAGAGAGCTGGATCAGAAGTGGAGCAGCTGGGACTCGAATTGGCGCCCATATGGGATGCCGGCACTGCAGGCGGTGGCTCTCCCCGCTACACCACAGCGCTGGCCCCTACATTTCTTTTGAACCTGTAACACTTTCCCCCCATCCCCCGAAGTCTATCAACGCCACGTGTTTTATTTAGTCCTCACAACCGCCCCGGATTCGTGTGGAGAAGGAGCGCTTCCTTGTACCTCTTCTGCGCCATCTGGGGAGTGTCTGCTGTTGGTGTGTACAGTGACTGCGAACTGGAAGGAGACAGGCTGCGCTGGCTACCTGGGCACAGGTCTCAGCCCCAGCTCTCGGTTGTCATGTGAACCGGGGCAAGGCAGCTGCCCCGTGCCTATTCCTCATCCAGAAAATGAGCAGCGTCTGGCGCATCAGGCTGCTGCGTGAAGACAGGCGTTCTCTGACAGAGCGGCCTGATGAGGACACGGAAACATTCGGAATCTGTGTAGACACGATTCTCGCCACTCCCTATCATCTCCTGGGGAAGCAGAACCTAGAACAGGGCTTTGTGACGGGAAGGTAGGTGCGCTTAATGAAAAGCACGCAACCCTCGATTTAAAGAAATTACAGTGTCATTAGTTTTGAGCAATGCAATAAACCATAAATAGGTACTAATAAGTAAAAGCAGGCTGCTTGCTGACAAAAGAACAAGGTTGCATTGTATACAGCTTACACACGTAAAAGTCCTTTAATGCACACAGACTCAAACTGGTACACTGGCATGGAAATTGCCAGCTCTGCCTTTACGAGCTGTGTGTCCTCAGGAAGCTCCCTTCACCTCTCTGAGCCTTGACTTCTCTGGCCAGATTATGAGACTCATAGTTTCTTTCTTGTAACAAAGACCCAATGTGGCGCTGGGTGTGAAAGGACTTTGAAAACCGGTAGGCACAATACTTCTCTTAGATATTTCGAATTATTATAACTAGATATCACCCACAATAAAAATATATTCAAGGACAACATAAAGACTGGAGCTCTCAATTTGAAACACCGACTTCAGTTTGACCTACAAACACTGACTTCACGCTTTTTAAGACGTTGCCTATTTTCAATGACCTCACCTTTGGCCAACATGGCATCTTCCTTAGAGAACAAACAGCAACTGGTGAATAGTTTCAGCCAGACATCTGGACGGCCCAAAGCTCCCGGATTAAGGTAGCTTTCTTTATGTATGTATTTTCTGGCTAAACATGGAAACCAGATTAAACCAAGCACTTCATTGTGGATAAGGAAAATCGATGCCCTGTGGGCTTGGCTGTTTATAGGCCTACTACAAAAATGGATGCATTATTTATACCTACAAGTTCTGCTTTCTCAAACCGTGGCTGTTAGCTCTTCAAGTTCATTCACGGAGCCATCACACTGCAAAGTCAGTTATTTGGGGTTAAAAGCAACTAATGTCAGACCCCTGCTGGCCTAGTGTGGCATTGCATGAGTGGATACAATCTATAATTCCTATTCATGGAGGAATGGGCTACCAGGGCCAGAGCTGAGATACTAAGGATCCATCATTTCTAGGTGTGCCAAAATGGGGGCAAGAGGAAGAGAAGGCCCGACTGAACTTACAGTGGAGAATAGTTTTTAAGTGGGGAACTGGGGATCCCAATCTCCCAATCTACCTGTTCCCCAAACTCACTCCTCATTGCTAAGAGCTTGTGGGTGACACTTGGGTTTTCGGTAGAGTTTTGTATTTGCTGTTGACTGCATGTGCTAACCTCTCGGTGGTGCAGAGGCTTTCTCTGCATCTTTTTTTTTTTTTTTTTTTTGACAGGCAGAGTGGACAGTGAGAGAGAGAGACAGAGAGACAGGTCTTCCTTTGCTGTTGGTTCACCCTCCAATGGCCGCCGCGGCTGGCGCGCTGCAGCTGGCGCACCGCGCTGATCCGATGGCAGGAGCCAGGTGCTTCTCCTGGTCTCCCATGGGGTGCGGGGTCCAAGCACTTGGGCCATCCTCCACTGCACTCCTGGGCCACGGCAGAGAGCTGGCCTGGAAGAGGGGCAACCGGGACAGAATCCGGCACCCCGACCGGGACTAGAACCCAGTGTGCCGGCGCCGCTAGGCAGAGGATTAGCCTGTTGAGCCATGGCGCCGGCCATTTCTCTGCATCTTTTTCTTCTACCTCTCAAGGACAAGAAGGGGGGCGTACGAGGGGTCAGGAGTGAAAAAGCAGCATCGAGGAGTTTAGTAGTATGTGATGTGGCCACGCCAATAGGAGGTGGAGCTTGGAGGCATAAGCAGGCGCAGAACTACCACTCCTTTCCTCTTGCCTCCTGTACGTTCACCTGTTCTTTCATGAAGCTGGAAGAAAGTGCGGCCTTCCCCGCTAAGGCAAAAGGGGGTCCAGGCAAAAGGAAGCACAGAGCAGGCCAGGGGCAGCAGGAAGAACCCAACAAAACAAGGACCTCCAACGAAGAGAGCAGAGCTCCCGTTCTGGGGAGGGGACCTTTCCTGGCTTGTAGAAATCACCTGTCGCAGGAATGAAGTCAGAGGGTGGCCAAGCAACTAAGACTGTGCTTCCAATCCAGCTGGTTTTGGCTACAGTGAATAGGTGACATAGTCCAGGAAGCAGACCAAGGGGTTGGGACTGGGGAGTCATAGGATTGGGGAAAATCATCCCCACTTTCTCTGTTTGAACCTGGCCTTGAAGATGTCCTTTTCTCCTTCCTGTCACAGTGGACCGCTCTAAGGAGGGGCACCAAGGGCCAGAAGTCATGGTCTTCACGCATTTGAACCCCCCTACTGGCCCCATGTGAGAAGATCACAATAGGAAGATGGGGTTGTACTAGGAACCAGGGTGTCTTCCAACGTCGCTCCTCAACCGCTGCCACTTCAGGGCTCCTGCTTCCTGAGTGACATAAATCCACTCTTCCCCATGACACAAAATCATCCTCTCGTTAGCATCCCAGAGATTGATCTGTGATTGCGGGAAGGAGAGCTGTGATTGCCGATTTCACACTCGCAAGGGGGAGGTCCCGGTGATGTTCAGAAGCGACGCTGGCTGGGCTGAGCAGGCCGTGGGAGCAGCCATTCCTGATTTTCTGCCTGTGTTCCTCTACCTGCACAGACACTTAGAGACGTAACTAGCCCCTTGTTGAAGGATAGTGCGGTCATTACTCCATTTTTGTCTATTAAACACATTGCTACACAAAACACTGTTATGCAGAAAACCTTGTGCATGTGTCGTTTGTTTTGGTTAGACAGAGTTCTAGACAGTGGATTGGATCCCAGCAAGTCTCCCTTCAAAAAAATCTGCTTTTGATATTTTACCGATTAGCTTATAATAACAGTAACGCTACTACAGGTAGTAAATGTTTTATTTCTTGAGGGCTATGTGCCAGATACCATATCAAGCCCCCTTTATGCATGATCGTATCTGACCCTCTCCTCAACCCAGCTTGGAGATTTCTGTTCTTATCCTCATTTTAGAAGCGAGGAAATGGAGGCATGGAGCACTTCCTGTTTCTTGTTTGAAATGACTTCCAGGGCTAGGCGACGTGATCCAGAATCCGTGCTCCCATTGTTTCACACAAAGAGAACCCAACTTCATCTTAGGAAGAGGCAGCTTGGGTAGCAGGCAGCCCCTGGGCCTGGTGGAGTTGGCCACTTCACCTGGGAAAGGCAGCCTCTTAGAAGCTGAAGGCTGGCAATGTTAGCGCCTTGAGGCTTCATTAACAAATCTTTGAGTTTGGTGTTGATATAAGGACCCACGTTGAAGGAGTGCACCCCAGTTGTCCCTACACATCTTTAAATGCATTATTCAGTCAGCCCAGTTGTTCTACTTAACCTCTGCTGAACAACTGGTTGAAGTGATTCCCCGCCCCCCGTTAAGTTACAAGTTGTCATGGTGTTCTGTTGGATTAGCTAAGAGCATCACGAAATAGGAGGGTGGGTTGGTCCAATTCATGGCCTGACTTGGTGCTGTGCCTTCCTAAAAGCAGTCGCTCAATAGGTGCAAACGTGATGGTGGGAACTGGAGACTACACAGGCAGTACCTTTTTCCAGGCATGTTTGTTGTCCATGAGTTCCTCTGCCCTTAGGAGAGAAAGGGTGGGGGCACGCGGAGCCAGGGGTGAGGAGGAGGAGGAGGAGGCGGAGCAAAGGCAGCTGTCTCGGCAAGTGAGCATATTTATTCTTTACCCAAGCTAAATGCTCTTGTTACATTCCAGCGGGTCTAATAATCTCCAAAGAAAATACCATCTTTGTGTCTCTACTTACTTGGAAGGGCATGAACTCTGTATGAGACAGGCTGTGACCATATGGGAGAGTTGAGAGGAATGGGGTCCTCACTTAAATCACTAGCCTGATGACACACATGTGGATACACACACGCACACACATGCATACAACACATGGCCCATGATCAGTCTGTTAGGAGCCGAGGAAAGAGGGATGGCGCAACAACTTCGCTATAATCGTCATTAGGTGGAGGAAATTGTACTTCCAAGAGCTCCTTTCAGAAAAACAATTGTGTGGGGTTGGAAGAAATACTTTGAACGCCATTTGGATGAGGGTGGGGTGAGACCTCAAAGGAGCAAGCTGGAATAGCAACAGATGGTCATTAAGTGGGCTTCTAAAAAGGGGGTCAGGGCTTTGTTTCTGAGTGTGGAATGCAGGTGGGGTGGGGCCTCCGTTCCCTCCCCCACCTGCTCCCATCCTTTCCTCTAAATAAACGTTGACCTAATATTTAAAGAAGTGCACATTGGAGAGGTGCCAAGTCATTCTTCTTCCTCGAGTACCCATGCTTTTCTCTGGCACTGTGCACAGGGCCACTCCACTGGTAGCTCCCAGCTACGGGGTGCTGCTGCCCACGCTGATGTCCCAAGGGCACCCAAGGCTTTCTCTAGCCTCAAGGCTCCTGTACCAGGGAAGACATCTGGGAATGGTTCATGGTGCCACACAGACTCCCACCTTCAGTGACTATACCTCAGTTCTCCAGACTAGAAAATGGGGTTCCCATTAATGTGGGGCAAAGGGGCCTGCCAATATCCAAGGCTTATGGGACATTTTCACCCTGGTGTTTGGTGTATTGGTGCGGGGGAGGTCTTCCTCAACCCAGTGCTGCCTTAAATTGCTACAAGCTTAACCCCAGAAGGTAGCTTGGAAAGGAAAACCAGCAGGTAGCAGGAGAAAATGAAGAGAGAGAGAGGAAGAAAGCTTACCTTGTTGCCTCTGACAAGGAAGCTTGCCTGCTTTGTGTTGAACGCTGCACAGCCTCTGAGGTTAAGAATCAGCCTTATTGGATGTTTCCTTTTAGAATCAAAAGGTGGAATCTTTGGGTGTCTCCTAGAATGTTCTGTGTGCTCTTGAGACGCTAAAAGTGACCAAATCCAGATGAAGAACTCAGGTTTCCAATACATGTGACCTTAAGCAAATCACTTAAGTTCTTTAGGCCTTGGTTTTTCTCACCAGTTAAATGAGGTGCCTTGGATCTATCTCTAAATGAGTGTTCCCTGGATTGTCCCATGGACCACCAGAAAACCAGAACATTGGCACACGGAAGGCCCACGTTGCCCCCTGGACAAGTGAAAAGCTCTGAGAAGTCCCACAGAGGAGCAGCCTGTTCACCCTTGTGCTGCTGTTTCACTTCCCAGTTTCCTTGACCACCGCACATTCTGCCATGGCTTGTGCACGTCTGGGGATATGTTGCTCTCCAGAAAGTCTAGGAATGAATCCAGCGTGTGCCCCAACATGCACACACGCACGCACTCACATACAGGCTTGTACACAGGCACACACATGCACATTCACCCATGGACACCCATGCACATGCATGCCCATGTGCCCAACACAAACAGGTGCACACACACAGGGAGGAAAAGAGCTGAGGTTCTTAGACGGAGTCTCTTCGTATTTTCACTGTCACTTCTGACTTCACTGAGATCTTACAATGTTAAAGCCAGAAGACGAGGGAGAGAGCCTCCAACGTAGCTGACTCTATCCACACTTCAGGAGTGCTTAGCAAGAGCGAGAATTTGACCCACCAAGCGCTGCCCGGCTTGTAGGTGAGAGAGCAGGATGGTAGTCAGGTTTCCCAGCTGTCTTCTCCCTTCTCCTGGGAAAAGATGGTGCCCTCTGGGGGCCCCCAGAGGGCACCACTGCTCTCGACATTCACACTAGAGTAGATTTAGCTAAAGGTGTTTTCCACTTTCCTACATCAAGACACATTATCTTGAGGCCCTCTGGATACAGTGGCTATCAAAATGTCAGTTAGGGGTGGGCCTTTGGTGCTTGGGACACTCATATTCCATACTGGAGTGTTTGGGTTCAAGTCCCACCTGGCCTTTAGTCCTGTCTCCACTCCCAATTCCAGCTTCCAGCTAGTGTGCATATACGCTGGGAGGCGGCAGTAGCAGCTCATGGACTCAGGTCCCTGCAACACACGTGGGGCACTCAGGTTGAGATCTGAACTGGTTTCCACCTGGCTCAGCCTGGCTGTTGCAGGCATGTGGGAGAATGAACCAGTGGATGGAAGATATTTGTGTCTGTTGGCCTCACAAATAAAACAAAAATTAAAAAAGATATCTGTAAATTGACAAATATTTTTTGAATACCTAACATGTCAAGTGATTTTGCTGGCATTGACAACACAGCAGTAAGCAGTGAAACACTCAAAGAGTTAGAGAACAAATACACAGGATAATTGGGGATACTTATAATAGAGAAGATGAAGTGTAACAGGGTGATGTGGAGGGGGGTATGACCTTGGGGAGGATAGGGGATGAGCAGGAGAGCTCAATGTGGGGAACCTGGGGGCATGCCCACACCCCTAACAGGGCTCCATTTTGATGGGTGTCTGTCAGCACAATAAATAGTACCTAGAAGCTACCATTTATTTTTTATTTTAAGATTTATTTATTTTATTTGAAAGACATAGTTACAGAGAGGCAGAGGTGGAGACAGGGAGAGGTCTTCCATCCACTGGTTCACTCCCCAGATGGCCGCAATGGCCAGAGCTGTGCCGATCTGAAGCCAGGAGCCAGGAACCAGGAGCTTCTTCCAGGTCTCCCATGCAGGTGCAGGGGTCCAAGGACTTGGGCCATCTTCTATTGCTATCCCAGGCCAAAGCAGAGAGCTGGATCTGAAGTGGAGCAGCCGGGACTCAAACCGATGGCCATATGGGATGCTGGCACTGCAGGCAGAGGCTTTACCTGCCTGCTATGCCACAGCGCCAGCCCCCAAGCTGCTATTTTTAAGTGCTACACTGAGCCCTGTGTAAGCCTTCAGAGCTGGTGAACGACAGTGTCAGCATGAGAACAAGTCTGTCCGGGTCTTCAAAACCCAGTAGTGAGTGCAAACTCATTTCATTTTCTGATGGCTGTACTGCACATTTCTCTTTTTCCTGGAGATGCAGTACTAAGGTTAAGTGGCTCATAATGTTAACAGTTCCTCCCATGAATTCATTTGTCATTTCATTCCATTACTGTTAGGTTTCCCCCTTTGAGACCCTCCTCTACCCCAGTAACACGCACAACATCTATTACATCATATCATCTGATGCCCGTAGTGTTTATACCATAGAAGGGAGCAAAGTATGTTTTTATGAGTAGAGATTTTGTTTTTCCATTCTGTTTCCCCCTGGGGGGAGCTGAATACGTTTTCTGTAGTTAGCCATTGTGTGTGGTTTGGGAGCTTGAACTGGCAAGAGGATGGATACACACCACATCTTACGTATTTTCTCTTCTGTGCAACGGTCTCAGCTGTTTTATTATTATTTTTTTTCTCCCTCCCAAATGGAATTCTCTTACTCTTGAAGGATGACCCAAGCTGAGAAATTTCCCAAACATCTGAAATCTGAGAAGCGGTGCCTGGAATCCATGAGGCTCATGGTTTCCAGATGGAGAGACGGGCAGAAGAGGAAGTGGAGGAGTGCAGCAAGGCGGCAGTGAGGATAAAAGGCAGAGGGGGAAGCCTGAACTCTGGATCACTGCTGAGCGCCTCGTGAATGGGGCCTGCCCTCTTGCCTGTGTGCCAGGGCCGCTACCTGCCGTGGGGCCAGGCTGGAAGACACGGGAGGCCATGCATGTCCCCGTGAGACCGCTTCAGGGACTAGGAAGGAAGTCATCATGCGGCTCTCTTTTCCGTGGGCAGCGAGGGCAGGAACTGACCTCAGTGGCAGTATGAAAGTGAGCCCATGGCAGTTTGGCTATCAAGGAGGACAGAAACACTCCAGGTGCACGTTTTCATTATTCCAGAAATGGCAAAAGACAGCCTTTTTTTTTTTTTTTGACAGGCAGAGTGGACAGAGAGAGAGAGACAGAGAGAAAGGTCTTCCTTTTGCCGTTGGTTCACCCCATAATGGCCGCCGCGGCTGGCGCACCGTGCTGATCCGAAGCCAGGAGCCAGGTGCTTCTCCTGGTCTCCCATGCGGGTGCAGGGCCCAAGCACTTGGGCCATCCTCCACTGCACTCCTGGGCCATAGCAGAGAGCTGGCCTGGAAGAGGAGCAACTGGGACAGAATCCGGGGTGCCGGCGCCGCAGGTGGAGGATTAGCCTATTGAGACACGGTGCCAGCAAAAAACAGCCATTTTTAGAAATGCTGGCTTCTCTGCACCTCTTAACCCTATGCAGTGGTGGACGCTCAGGTGACCTGAGTCACCGCCCATGTCTTGCACGCATGCGCAAGAAGGGGAGAAGGTTTACCAGGCCGGAGTCATTTCTGATAGGTAGGATCTCAGAAGAATGCCTCTGTTTAGTCAGATGGGCGGACACCATCTAGGGAAAATATGAGTTTAGGGAAGACAGATTAGAACCCACCTGTTGGCTGGTGCCGCGGCTCACTAGGCTAATCCTCTGCCTGCGGCGCCGGCACACCGGGTTCTAGTCCCGGTCGGGGCGCCGGGTTCTGTCCCGGTTGCCCCTCTTCCAGGCCAGCTCTCTGCTGTGGCCAGGGAGTGCAGTGGAGGATGGCCCAAGTGCTTGGGCCCTGCACCCGCATGGGAGACCAGGAGGAAGCACCTGGCTCCTGGCTTTGGATCCGTGCAGCGTGGGCCATGGCGGCCATTTTGGGGGGTGAGCCAATGGAAGGAAGACCTTTCTCTCTGTCCCTCTCTCTCTCACTGTCTAACTCTGCCTGTCAAAAAAAAAAAAAAGCCCACCTGTTAGCAAATGGAAAATTGGCTTAAGTGTTGAGAAAGTACCCATTTTTATAAGTGGTCTGCATCCTAGGTTCTCCCAACCACCATCTCCACCACGCAGTCTAACAGCAATCTTGTCCCTGGTCCTTCCCATTTGGAAAGTTTGGCTTTGCTGGGTAGATATAGACATGCAGCCAGGTACAGAAGGCCTTGAAATGTGTGCAGAGAAACCCAAGCAGACAAATTGTTTCCATTGCACACTTCTAACCTCCAGATGTCCTGATAAAATGGTGCATACACAGCAAATGGCTACCCGCAGCTGGAAAGCCACACTGGATTGATTCAGCGTTTCCAAGGACCAAGCAGATCTGAACCTGATCTGCATAGTGGGTGCGCATACATGTTGAATGAGGCTCTGGCTTAGGGAAGCAAGCGAGCAGAGGGGAATGCAATGAATGGCCCAGCTTCAGCAGACTACCCACCTCACCCCGAGGGAGGAAGGGGCACTCTCTGCCTCTCCGTATTTATGAACTTCTTCGGAGCTCGGTGGGTCCTGGGGCCTGAGCCAGGTATTAGCTTTGGGAGAGGTGGGCAATTTCCTCTCCCTCACTCCTCCTTTCCCTGTGTCTGATTGTATTATTCAGAAGTGAATTACGATTTAATTCCTTCTGCTGTTGAGGGCATTACAAAATGTTGGTTGCAATAAAGTTGTAAACAGTACGTAACAAAAGAAGACGGATAGATGAGAATGTTCTAGCAAACAAGGAAACTCATCATTACTGCCGGCAAAAGGATAGTCACGGAAGGAGCCCTGCTTGTATACCAGATGGGGTACGCGATGGAGGCCTTTGCTCTGCACAGCCTTGACCTACCATGCACATTCACCTGCAGTGTTGAAAGCAGTGCATCATTTGAGAAAAGATACTTCCAGTCACATGCTTGGGGGCTCGTTCTCTTAGGGTCTTCGGACCGGGGCTGGGTTACCACAAAGTGTTCAGTGATCCATGGGAAATGCGGCCTGTCTCCATTCAGGGCTTACGATATGCTTTGCATCACTACCAGTGACAAGTAACTTTTTGGTCGATGGTTCCAACACAGATTAAGGTCAAAAGTGTCCCTGGAGACCACGTTCCCTAGTGAGAGACTGCCACAAAACTCTGTGTGTCCTTCCCTTCTGAACTCTTTCTTCTCCTAGCAACAACAGCCACTTACCAGTTGTTCAGGCTGGTGTTATGTCTACGTACGGTTTATTCTTCTTGGAGCAAAGAGCTGGAGAAATACAGGGGAGAATCTGTTATTACAGGTTAAACTGTTACATTCAACTTGTGGTGAGGGTCTGGTTTCTTTTTATTATACTCCAATTTTGTTGTAATGACTATTGCCTAAAATAAATAGGCAATCGACAGGGACTTAGAGATAACAGGGACGCTTAAGTGATTTTTATAGTAGTGGTATTTGTTGTGACAGAATTTGACCTGTATTCTGGTTATTAGTTTTATTCATCACATTGGAAACTTGGCACTCCCATTGTTCATGCCATTATATGCAAAGCACTGTAGCATGAAAGTCACTTATAAAGCTGTGAAAACTCTAAGCCAAGAGGCTCACAGAACACTAAAACCTCAGCTAGGGGATATATTCTGTTTTATTTAGCTAACCATTCTGGATAATCAAAGGCTTATTCCTCTTTCAAAATATTTAGTTATTTATTTGAGAAGCCAAGTGACAAAGAAAGATGGTGACAGATCTTTCATCTGCTGGTTCACTCCCCAAATACTGGCAACAACTGTGATAAGGCCAGGCCAAATCCAGGAACCCAGGACTCTAACCAGGTCTCCTATGTGGGTGGCAGGGACCCAAGTACTTAGGCCATAATTCATTGCCTTCCCAAGAGCATTTGCAGGAAGCAGGATCAGAGGCAAAGTCTTCAACCTGAAAGACTTCACTCAGACATGGGATGCAGGCACTCCCAGCAGTGGCTTAACCCGCTGGGTTTATCCCTTTTAATCACTAAGTACCACCCCCCCACTCCCCCACCCCCCCGCTTTTAACCATTTGTGATACAAGGATTTCTGAAGTATTCAATACACAAATTCTTGCCTTCTCAGAATAATTTTAATTCCTTTAAGCATGATGTTCAGGGTCATCATTTTGAACAGATTGCCCTTAGGGACTGAGACGTGTAGAGCTGTTTGGGGCACTGTGCCCACCTAAAGCAGGGCTTTGGAACTCCCTAGTCAACTTAAAACTTCTGTTGTTGTCACTTCTTTTTCCTTCGTACCTAAATTTCCTCGAGAAGTCTGTTACTGTCTCGTAACCTGCTTGCAGACCCCTTGGAAAGCAGACATCAATCATTACTTGTGACGTGAAATAGGTTTGGAGCAGGTGTTTGATGGTGGAAGTTTGACCTTCCTTGTCCGTGGTTTATTTCTAGTACTCATTTCGTCTGATCAGAAAACTTCCTTGGTTGTGGTTTCTCAGTCATTTTTCGGTGAGCTGAGCAGAAGTGCCAGATTTTTTTTCAATTCCATCTCAAACACTCATTGTCAAACCACTTGTCTGGACTTGGGTCCACAGAACAGGGACAGGAGAAGCTGTCAGATGGCTGAGTCCAAGGTGTACAGGTTGCCACAGAACCCTAAGATGGTGCGCAGGTTGGAGGTCATTTTGGTAAGGTATGTGACCGTGACAGGTAAACTGAGTGAACTTCAAAACAGGAGCTACTTCTGCTGTCCCTTTTCAAGAGCGTGAGGCTGGCTTACCCAAGCTGTTGGAGACACCTTCCTCATTTGACTGAAGCAGACTCAGGGTCAGAGCCGGCCAGCTTTTGGGATTCTAACACCGCCGCAAAAGAAGCCATTGTGCCCCTCTTGATGACTTCGTTATTTATGGCCTTCCAGCAAAGATACTACGTACCTCACAGTCTTCCTCTCCTTCCACAAGTGCCATTTCTGGACAGGGATTTTACTGCTATCCTTAGCCCTCCCTGCCCCCCTGTACACCGTGGCTTCCAGGTGATACGAAGCAAGGCCTGGAAAAGGGGAAATTCCTTTGCCCCCAGGCCATACTGTGTGCGTGTGTGTTTGGGGGTGAAGACAGAGTGGACAGTAATGCTATTGAGCAATTACTATTATATTGTAAAAATGAAGTAAGATAACATGAAAGTCAACTAGCAGAGTGTGGGGTCCAGAGAGCTTACTAAATGGTAACGATTAAGATGGAGTGATTTTTAACCTGAAGACTGCAACATTAAAAAAATGCAGACACTAACGCAGCTGGTTACTGACTTCAAGCAGGCTTTTGTCTCCTGTGACATCTTAAGACTGGCAGCCTTAGGTCTAGCTAATGATAGTGCCTTCTCAAGGCTGGGAGATATTCCAGAGAAGCTACCATTTCGCCCTTTTAGGAGGAAAAATGCAATGATTTCAAGTGTAAGTTGGACCAAGAAAAGATCAATAAAACAAAATAAAGAGTTGTCGCTTTCAGAGGGGAAGATGATGAGAAAGGGCTGGGCAACGGGATGTGGTGTTGAGATACTGGCACCAGAAAGTAGGGAAAACCTCCAAACACACTGTGGTTAAAACACTGGAGAGTCCCAAGTGCTACAGCGCTTGGCACTGCTACCCACTGCGCGGGAGGAGTGTCCTCAGAAGTGGGGAGGAGGGAGCAGTGCCTAATGATTGCTACAGGAGACAGACAGTCTGCTCTTCTGCACATCTCCAGCCTGGCTTACCGGATGACCTTGACTGACTTATCTCCCTATCTTGGACAATTTCCCTAAAGTCCTCACACTCCCCAGCAAATTAAAAGGCTATGAGGAGAATGAGGTAAAAGGAAATTTAGAGCCAGGTTCAGAAACTGTAGCCCCTCTGAATTTTTAAACACTAGATTTAAAAAATATATATTTATCTAAGAGGCAGAGTGCGAGCGAGTGAGCTCTCATCTACTGGTTCATTCCCCAAATGGCCATTATGGCTAGGACAGAGCTAGAGCCAGGAGTCAGGAACACAATCGAGCCAGGTCTCCCATGTGGGCGGCAGGATCCCAAGCACTTGAGCCATCATCTCTGTCCCCTACGGTCTACACTGGCAGGAAGCTAGAGACAAGTGAATCTGGCACTCCAATGTGGGATGTAGGCATTTAGCCCAAACACCTGCTTCTAAACACTGCGTTTTAATGACTGTAGGCAGGTGTCCCGTTTTTTAACTTACAAAGTATCTATCATCTTGGGCCCTCCCAAGGGGCTCCTGCAAGCCTCTGAGTAAATGACCCCTAGTTTCAACTGCTTTATTTACAAGTTAATTCTCTCTCTTCATCAATTACATGCAAATATGCACTTCTAAAGCTCCAGAGATATTTTTTCTGGCCTAACAGAAATTTGTTCCATATAGTTTTCCTAGATAACATGCCAAAAATTAAAATTTGACCTCCCTCCTAGGTCATCCAAATTGTGCAGCCCCAATGTTATTTGAAGACATCATTCAAGACCAAATATTCTGTAGTTGTTAACCTACTTTGTTCATAACAATTACTCTAGGAATGGATAATTTTACTTCGAGGAGAAAACATGTCCCTAAACAATAATGATCTTACTTGTGCCCTTTTGCCACTTTCCAGTGCCACTTAAGGCACTCTGAGGAAGTCAGGAGTAAACCAGACTCCCACATCTCATAACCAAAACGCCATCATCCCCAGCATGACCAGAGTTGAGTATGCAGATTGTCATGAATATTTACACCTAACAGGGTCCTCTGTGCACAACTCTGAGAGACAAATGGTATTTCCAGTAATAGTTTATTGATTTCCAAATGCACAGGGGCGCCAAGTCTGAACATCCTGGGATAGCAGTAAATCTCTCTTACAAAATAATTTACAGTATGAAAATGATATACTGAAACATTAACTCAACGTGTAATTCCCTTGAAAGATTGAGTGTTCCCTTGTTTAATGTAAAGTGTGGAAGGGGAAGATGACTAAGGAAGGAATGTGACTGTGCCCAGGAAAACAGGCAGAGGACAATGGGTTTGTTGCTTCTCCCCACTTGTGCAGTGCAGCCTGTCACTGCACAAAGACTAGTCAGCACAAAGACTGTGCTGTGCCCTCAAGGTCTTATCTATCCTAACACGGGCTCTGTGGCCTATTTGTTGTTGTTGTTCCAGTGTACCCTGAAGGGTCTACATTTATTTTCACTGTCCTGCTCTAGCCCTGGCTCTGTTTCTGGTGTGCTCTCAGTTCCAAATGATAGCGTCTTACCAGGCAAGTCCCCAGAGGCAGGCCACCTGTTATGGCTCTGGGAATAGGCTGGGCTGGAGGCTTCAGAAACATAACTGAGTAAAGGCAATGCTAACCCCCTTGGGCTTCTTTTTCTCTTAGGGTTGGGCTGGACAGATGTGTCTTGATCTACAACAAGATTTTTTTTAGAACAGAAAGATGTCAATGTGTTTGGTATATAATAAACGTGCAACTGATTTCCTTATTGAAAAGCACATACTGAACAGCTATTATGTGAGGGTGGAACTTGAGGAATTAGCAGGAGAAGAAATTCCAGGCTGGGGGAGAAGCCATCCCAGGTCCTGTCACTATAAAAAGTCGTGAATTCTACAGGTCATCAAAGTAGATGGCCATCCAAACTCTCCGTGTCGCAGACACCTTGGAGAAGATTGGAGTGCAGTTCTCTCAGGGCTGTCGACTTGGCACACTGCTTAGGAGCTGACAACTCTTGCCAGGGAGGTGCTCTTCTGTTAAGCATCTTATAAGCAAGCAGCTAAGCTCTGATAAGCTGGTGGCACTTTCAACAGGCTGGCAGGAACCTTTGCAGTAGTATACAAGACAGGGGTTGCTCCGAGTTTTTCTAGTTCTTAGAGAATGCATGCATACATATACATGCATACCCCATTCATCATTTACAAAGAGGTAACCCCCACCACATGAACACACACACAATCTAGGTATCAGCAGAACAGTTCAGACTCACTGGACTCTGAACTGCCCCATCCTCACAGAGCACAGACGAAAGATTTACTAAAAAGTATAAAGACTTCTTTTTGTACAGCAAGGAAGTTTCCAAATAAAGTTAGAGAGAACAATCTTCACCTTTACCATTCCCGAAGATTTCTATACTCTGTAAAGCCAAGAAGTCTCTTATCTGTGGAGAATGGCACTCAAAAGCAAAGAGTACTCCTACTCGTGGGGCAGGCCCAAGTTAGCTATGTCTATCTAAAGCATCTGCTAGAGTGGAGGAATAAGGCTAGCTTGGTGCCGTTTCTGAGCCAAATGTCATTTTAAAAGAATTCATGATGTGGGATGGTCAGAGTGTACTTGGGGAACCAGAAGTCATTTTCCCCCCTTCCTCTGTATTTCTCAGGTGTACCATGGCATGGAACAAAAGGATCTGTCCAGAATATGGAAAGCTGGGATCAAATCTGACTCCAGCATTTCCTCGCTGTGTAACTGGAGACAAGCCACTCTTACAGCTGGTATCCGTTTTATCATCTAAGAAATAGATACGGAGTAACACAGGGCCTGGCTTATAGCTGGTCTTCAATAGTTTATTTCCCTTCCTGGTCTGTCAAAACGGAGATTCCCAAGTACTTCTTGGGACTGCCTTGGATTTAATATCAAATCAAAGGACAATTCCTTCTAACATCTAGAACCTCAACATTTCGAAAGCAGCCAGGAATTGCTCTGAGTACCCAGTTCAGTCTGGTGACACTCATACCTGCCTCCCTTGGGATTTCTGCGATCCTGACGCCTGCAGCCAGCCAGTCAGGACACAATTCTGAGCACTCTTAACTTTTATTGACCTGGCAGGTGGGAAGCCTCGTCATGCTGGGGCTTAAGGCCAAGCTGCACACTCCAGCTTTGGGGGAAGCTGGTGCCACTGCAGGAAGCATCCTAGTTCTTACATTGATAAATGCTGCCGGCAGGAGCTCAGGAGCCTGGGCAGAAGCTGCTGTGCTGTATTTAATGCTTCCCTGGTTAAAGTTTTATCAGGTGCTGAAGACAGCAGGAGCCCATAAAGCAAATCTGCAACCCTTTCTAAGTAAAAGCAAAAGCGCTCTCCTTGAGGATTACAGACATGATAATTTATTGAGACAGGCTGGCACATATTTTTATATTCCTGTTTATCTCCACTGCATAAATGCTTGGATTTTTCAAATAGTAATTTAAAGTAATAAAATATGATTAGGAGCTAAGAGCCAATCATTTATCCATTGCTAATATAAGGCTACTATTTGGAGGTCAAACAATGATTGCTGGGGAAAGATAACACAAGTTTCCAAACCCTACAGTTTTTTAAAAACCTTTTGATATTTTAAGCTCTTTCAAGAGTGGCTATTGGTCCTTCTTGCAGGGTGGTTTGGTTGGATATGATTGGAGGTTGTAATCAGTGCTATGTTAAATTCTCCAGTTTTTGCAGAGACAGGTAGAGCACCAAAATCATCTTAGTCATTTGTTGGCTCTCAGGTTTGAGAAACATTTTTGTCTCTCAGCCTGAGTATCCTGACATATTTAGTGAGCTAGGGTAGTCACAACTTAGCAGTGTTCATGCCTGGTAGCTTTCTGGCCTCAAGGGAATAAATCATTTCATAGCATGCACAGGACTCAACAATGACACAACTAGACTGCTACAATAAGCAAGTATTGTTTCTGCTTCAAAACCTTCCTGCTTGCACATCAATCAACTGACCCAGAAGTTTTGTGATAGGTACAGAGGTTGCAGGCAGGCAGGTGGGAGTGAGGGATTTCCTCCAACACAGGCTCCTTTGGTTCTGCTTCAGACACACTAGAGGCCTAGGCCCTGTGTTGGCAGCAACCCCAAGGTTGTTTGCGTATGGTTCCATTGTGTGTCTCAGAGGGATACACCAAAACATCACTAAAGGCAAAGGAGAGCGAACAAACTACCCATTTGTAAATAAAATTATCTTTCTAGTCTCTCATTTTTATCTTAGCTTATGTGTATGAACATTCCATTTCATAACATAACTATGTTTCCTGTTACAGGGTATCCCCTGCCTCCAAGCCATTCCTTAAATAATGCTACTGTTTCAGGAAGATGCTAGTTTAAGCTTGTAGTTTTGCATTGCCTTAGCACATCACTGCTACTTGACAGGGTAGGAATCCCGAGCTGGGACTGGGGAAAGGTATGAGGTCCTAGCTCAGGGCAGTCTCTCATGTTGCTTAAGAAGAGAGAGCCAGAGTGTGGGGAATGAGCTGAAGCCCCGTGGACAAGGGCTAGGAAAGAAGCACTCCTTCCAGACGGGGTAAAATGAAGGTGTGTGAGCTGGGACACAGGGCTGAACTCGGCAGTCCTGCTGTGACAAGAACTCTTCCCACACTGCAGTTAAGTCATATGAGGCTACACTGGGGGTGAGGCTGTCAAAACCTGAAGACTCCCATTTGGTAATCCTTTCCTGTTGTGACAAACCCACACAACTTGCAGATTTCACCCAAATAATTTGAGTTCTATAAGATCCGTCAGTGACTACTTTGGAAGTTCAGGCAATTTGAATTCAGATACACTGACTCTACTTTTAATCAGATTTCTTTGGTCTTCTCCCTCCTACCCCAACAAGGTCATTTTGTTTTCATCTCTTCAATCATTTTATCATGTCCACAGTACTGAATTATGAATCCGAAGACCTGGAAAACCTCATATACTAAAAATATGTGTATCTTTCTAACTTTTAACTCTTTCTCCAACCCTAGTTTCAAGCCATCTGACGGAATTCATGGCACCATATTTTCATACAGAACTGGACTTTCAGAGACTGTCTAATATGAGTCAACATATCCTATTCTGCACTCATTTATGTCATGCTTCAATATGAACAACATGGAGTTTTCTGTGAGCAGGTAGGGGGAAACCTCAGTTCAACATTATTCCAGATCCTGCCTATTAAAGTGATATTATTTGGCTGTACAATACTGCAGGGGTTGGCACTCCTGAGTCATTTCAAAGCAGCCATCGAAGGAGCCCTCTTAACTGCTTCAAAGGGGCTCTTGTCCTTGACGGAGCACAACAGGCAGAGAAGCACACGGTTGGTAAGCACAAGGCTGGCATCCTTCAGAGAGCTGTGTGCCTGCTGTGGTCCCAGGGGTATCTGGTGGAAAGGTGTTTGTCGCTAGGCAGCTTTCACAGGACTCAGGAGCCATCACATACACGCTGTCACACACACATGGGGCGGGGGTGATTCTCTGCCGGGGGCGGCAAGCCTTCATGTGTCCTCTTCTTCACTGGCACCGCTACAAAGGAAAAGGAGAACCTGGTGAGTTACGGCATCACACACAGGGAGGCACCGGTCTAGGGTGGTGGCCCAGGCTGTGCTGTCAGACATACCTGGATTCAAGTCCCAACTACCATGACTGGGCAGGGCAGCAAGGGACAAATGGCTTAAGTTTTTTTTTTTAATCTAACTATACGGAGAATAATGATGAAACTAACTTTATCAGGTTGCTGGAGGACTAAATAAGAGAATACATATAAAACACACAGTGCCTGGCATGCAAATAGTTATTTAAAGGATCAGGTGAAGATCGTAATTTTTAAAACTTATTTGAAAAAAAAATCAGAGAGAGTGTGGTTTCTTCTGAAGCTTAAGCCATCTAGTGCTAGCAGGGAAGAACAAAAGAGCAAGGAGAAGCTATCTTCTGCCCTGCAAGTGGCACCTCACAAATCTTGGAATCAACGACAACACAGGTCAGAGAGACATCACTGGGTTTAAATGCCATCTCTTCAGAGAAGGTAGTCTCTCTAAGTACATTCCCCAGTTATTCTCTATCACTTCTTTCATAGTTCTTTTTTTTTTTGGACAGGCAGAGTGGATAGTGAGAGAGAGAGACAGAGAGAAAGGTCTTCCTTTTTGCCATTGGTTCACCCTCCAATGGCCGCTGCGGACAGCACATCTTGCCGATCCGAAGGCAGGAGCCAGGTGCTTCTCCTGGTCTCCCACGCGGGTGCAGGGCCCAAGGACTTGGGCCATCCTCCACTGCCTTCCCGGGCCACAGCAGAGAGCTGGCCTGGAAGAGGGGCAACCGGGACAGAATCCGGAGCCCCGACTGGGACTAGAACCTGGTGTGCCGGCGCCGCTAGGCGGAGGATTAGCCTGTTAAGCCACGGCGCCAGCCTTCTTTCATAGTTCTTATCACATCCTATAATCTGCTTTCTAGAGCATACAAGAGTGGCAATACTATTTTAACTACTGCACATCTAGCACTTAAAAAAAGGGAGTGGAATAAAAACAGGAAGAGAGGGTGGGTGGGAGGGAAAGACACAAGTGAAAGTTATGGCCAGTCATTACTGTCCTGGCCAGAGTATTTCAGACGTCTGTGATGTTTCAGTGGGTTGCAGAGCCCCAGAGAATGGCTCTGAGTACCACAGCTGCTCACAGGCACGGTCCTGGGAGAGAACATGGTAGACACAGGGATCAGGGCAAGAAGGCAGAGCTGGAGAAAGGCAGCAAGGTGAGCACACTTAGAAGGGTCAAAGTAAGCTAACTTGCCTGGTTTCTCCTTATCCACTCCTAGAGGTCACTGTCCTTAAAATAACAAGGGCCAGGCCTGATCCTAGGACACAGGAACTATTATTATCCCCATTTTAGATATGAAGGAAGTGAACCTCTGAGAGATGTAAAATCTGAGGACCACACACTATTCAGTCTGTGTCCTTAAAACTCAAGTTTCCGTTTTGGCTGGACACAGTCGAAAGCAGCCAGCTGGTGAGAAAAAAAGGCCTGCAGGGCAGCAGCTCCCTGCCATGACCCAGAAACTCCTCGTCCGCAAGGGACTACCTATATCTACATAAAACTTGTGTTCTTTTGTATCCATTTGGGAAAGACTTTGGGAGAACACGTCTTAGTACCTACACTAAGGGTGGAGACATTTAAGACCCAGGGTCTTTACAGATCAAGGTAAATGGACTCTGAGCCAAAGACAAGCTCAGCAACCTTCACCACCCACAGTTTTGCCCTATATCCACTCCTTTTCCCTGTGTTCTTATCTAATCACAGGACCAAGGGTGCATGCTAGGACAGGCCAGACAGTGGACTGTCATTACAATAGAATTTGGTGGCATCCATCCAAAGGGAACAAAGGATCTTTTATGAAAACTTCTCACCAGAATCAAGACAGAGTTGGAACCAGTGCCATATTTTCCTGCTTGGTATTATATCCAAAGCAAAGCCCTTACTGTTCTCTCGTCAGTTTTACGTCAAATCTGAGGGCATGGTGCCTGTGCCCTTTCCCCAAGCTGCAGTTAACTTTTTAGCATTCTTAAGATATGCAGTTTAAAGGGTTCATGAACCTGCTGAAACTGCAGACAACAGTTTTGTCTGTGTGTCCCTTTGTCTGATAATTTTCATCATATATTCAAAGAGGTCAACGACTGCCCCTCCGCCCATTGACAATAATCAAATGTGTATAAAAAATTTTTTTCCCTAGTTGTCAGGTTCTTTACTATAAGAATTGGAGAGTGGCTCAGGAAAAAAGATTTAAAGTCCTGACTGAGAATATCTTTTCTCACTACCTTAAAAAGAGACCTGTTTTGGGACCCAACAGATGTAATTTATCCCCAACTTTAAAGAACAAATCCTTGGGATTCTGGCACTTATCAATCCCGTTGTATGCTTAATATGTTCTGACTGCTTTCTACGTGTTAGGCATGATGCTAGGCACCACAGCAAATAAGATGGACGCAGCAGTTGCCCTTGTGGATTTTATAGCTTAGTAGGTATGACAGAAAGAGGGGGCATGGAGGGGAGACAGGAGGTAGGGCAGAGAGGGGAAGAAAAATGTTTTCCAGAGTAGCATCTTTGAAGCATCTTCTTTTCATAATAACCCACTTTCGTGATAATGAAGAAGAATCATTTTAACTAAATCTCTGACAGCTTTATCCACTCTGCATGCGGTCTCTCCTGAAGTGTTAACCTGATGGCGTAAGAGGTATGAGACATCATCTCTCCTGAATCCTCCTCCTTCCCTTTGTAAATCAGGTCATCTGGTCATCCATCTTCCTAGGATTCTTCCTGAGACACCCTAGAAGTCTCCACTTTGCCCAAATGAAGCAACACAGCCCTCCTCCACTTCAGCCACTCAGCTTCCTCTGAAATCTACTTTACGCTTAAGATTAATAACTAGAGTGGGATTCAGAGGTTATCTAATTTCTTTATAATGTTCATTTATAATAATGAAGTAACACATTAGGCAGAGAGCCCCCATTCCACAGCAGGCTCTTACCAATGACAGAGGCAGCATCATGCAAAGACTTTGACGTTACCAGAGTGAACTAGGTTCCAATCCTTGGGTAAGTCACTAAGTCTTTCTGAATCTGTGTCCTCATGGTAATACTATCTATCTTACAGGGTTATTATGAAAGCTTCACACATTCTGTCCAATACAAATGACAAGAAATCTTGGCCTCCTTCCATATTATATTGAATAAAAACCTGCCTCCCTGGGTCTGCGTCACAGTGCAGTGGGTTAAGCTGCCACCTGTGATGCCAGCATCCCATCTGAGTGCTGGTTTGAGTCCTGACTGCTCCATTCCCAATCCAGCTCCCTGCTAATGCATCTGAGAAAGCAGAAGACGGTCCAAGTACTTGGGCCCCTACCATGTATGTAGGAGACTTGAAGGGAGAGCCAAGCTCCTGGCTTCGGTCTGGGTCAGCCCTGGGTATTGTAGACATTTGGGGAGTGAACAAGTAGGTGAAGATCTCTTCCTCTGTCTCTCCCTCTCCCTCTCTATAACTCTACCTTTCAAATAAGTAAAATAAGTCTTTAAAACAAAAACAAAACCTGCCTCCTCCTAACTTTCCCTCAATGGTCCTAGTATGGGCGTCTGAAACATTACTTTCTAGAACAAGCATGTCCCAATTCCTTTCAAATACTGGAGAGCAGCAGTAATCTTGCTTTGACTGTCTGGAGAGTTGTCTATTTTGATATGAGAATTCCAGGTGGACAGGTATTGGATAAGACCGAGTTCCTTGGCTCTGACCCTCTTCTATGTGCCAGACCTCTAGAAAAATCCATCTCCTGCCAAACACTGATGAGGACAAATACTGAGTGAAATTTAGTTAAGTGGCCTTATCTCAGTCACTGATTGATCTAATTTAGAAGCACTTTTTTATCTAAAAGCGGTGGACTTACTGGATAAAGAAATTATGGGATATGTACTCTATAGAATACTATACAGCAGTCAAAAACAATGAAATCTGGTCATTTGCAACAAAATGGAGGAATCTGGGAAATATCATGCTGAGTGAAATAAGCAAGTCCCAAAGGGACAAATATCATATGTTCTCCCTGATCGGTGACAACTAACCGAGCACCAAAAAGGAAACCTGTTAAAGTGAAAAGGACACTATGAGAAACGGTGACTTGATCAGCCCTTGCCCTGACTGTTGATGAACAACTTAATACTTTATCCCTTTTAGTATTTTTTTTGGTTGTTCTACTTAATACTATTGGTTTAATTCTGTAATTAATACACAGTTATTCTTAAGTGTTGAAACTTAACTGAAAAGTGCTCCCTGTTAAATATAAGAGTGGGAATAAGAGAGGGAAGAGATGTACAATTTGGGACATGCTCAATCGGACTTGCCCTAAATGGTAGAGTTAGAAACTTACCAGGGGATTCCAATTCAATCCTGTAAAGGTGGCATGTACCAACGCCATCTCACTAGTCCATTTGATCAATTTCAGTTCACAATTGATCATAATGATAGGACTAAGAGTCAAAGGGATCAGATAAACAAGACTAGTGTCTGAAAATACTGATAGAATAAAAAAAGAGAGAGAACTATCCAACATGGGAAGCAGGATACATAGCAGACTCATAGAATGGCAAATGTCCTAAACAGCACTCTGGCCTCAGAATCAGCCCTTAAGGCATTCGAATCCGGCTGAAAAGCCCATGAGAGTATTTCAGGCATGGAAAGACAAGACACTCTGGCAAAAAAACAAACAAACAAACAAACACCTAAATGAAAGATCTCCGAGAGTGAGATCCCAGTGGAAAGAACAGGTCATCAAAGAAGGAGGTACCTTCCTCTGAAGGGAGGAGAGAACTTCCACTTTGACTATGACCTTGTCTAAATATGATCAGAGTCAGCAAACTCAAAAGGCTTCCATAGCCTTGGCAACTCATGACAAGAGCCTAGGGTGATTACTGACACCATAAACAAGAGTGTCAAATTGTTAAGTCAACAACAGGAGTCACTGTGCACTTACTCCTCATGTAGGATCTCTGTCCTTAATGTGCTGTACATTGTGATTTAATGCTATAACTAGTACTCAAACAGTATTTTTCACTTTGTGCTTCTATGTGGGTGCAAACTATTGAAATCTTTACTTAATATATACTAAACTGATCTTCTGTATATAAAGAGAATTGAAAATGAATCTTGATGTGAATGGAAGGGGAGAGGGAAAGGGAGAGGGGAGGGTTGCGGGTGGGAGAAGCCACTGTAATCCATAAGCTGTACTTTGGAAATTTATATTCATTAAATAAAAGTTAAAAAAAAGTGGTGGTCTTAGAACACGTACTCTTGTGGTACGTATGACTTTCTAGGGAGTATTTGGGCATAGAAAATTTTAAGGAAATATCAGTCTGGATTTTTAACTTCCATATATGCTTTTTCCTAAAACTGACCTTCCCAGGACATGCCTGTGGCCTACAGGTTCTCTTCTCAGCCACTCCCCCTTTCAACATACTTCGCCTACCTCAGAGAACATTCCTCACCTCCTGAAGCTGACTAGGTGGCAGTCTCAGTCTCTCACTTCTAAAAGGAGTCCTGGGAGAGTCGGGTGAGAACAGTAGAGGACAGAGTCCCTTATTTCGTCCAGGTAGTAAACTAGGCAAGGTTGTATGCTCTATATATCTAAGACTGTCATTCAGGAGACAGATGTCACTGGCATGAGTGATGTACTAACATTTATTTCAGTTTAAAAAATGATATGGTTTGATCTGACAGAAAGCAAGTCTGATTTGGCTGGAGGTATGACCGTAAGAACTGGCTTTGCCAATTAGATTATGCCTTGTAAACTTAGTAAGCTAGATCTGCAGTGCCAATGTTTTAACAAAACATAAAAACTCATATAAACTACCAAATATATCAGAAATCACATCCTTCACAACTATCTAAACTTGATACATAATTTCAAGAGTTAATTAAAAATGGGCAAGGAGCATATACTTTTCCTAAATTCTATTTTTTTAAAGATATATTTTATTTATTTGAAAGAGTTAGACAGGTAGAGGCAGAGTGAGACAGAAAGGTCTTCCACCTGCTGGTTCACTCCCCAAATGGCCACACTGGCTGGAGCTGCACCATTCCTAAGCAAGGAGATTCTTCTGGGTCTCCCAAGTGGGTGCAGGAGCCCAAGGACTTAAGCTATCCTTTGCTGCTTTCCCAAGCGCATTACCAGGGAGCTGGGTCAGAAATGAAGCAACCGGGACTCAAACTGGTGCCCATATGGGATGATGGCCCTGCAGGCAGGGGTTTTAACCCACTGTGCCACTGCACTGGCCTCTCTAAATTCTTTTAGGGTATATAGAACCAAAGAGTTTAACTGAATGAACTGGGAGCTACCAAATTCTGACTGGGAGGTGGCATGAAATTTAACACTTCCCCAATTAGGGTAAGGCTGGAGGCATCCCAGCCAGCAGAATGCTGTCCCCTTCGAGTTGGGCACCTGACTGATGAGGAACCCTTTTTACTTGCTCTGGTGCCTGTGAAATTCAAGAGTTGTTAGAGGCAGACCACAAGCCCCCATTGCACTCAGTCCCTAAATACTTGCTGATAAAGTGATGAACATGGAGAAGGGTTTCACTGCCTCATCATTTATTAGTCTGTTTGAAGAGGCAGTTCAACTGCTCAGCTTCTGTCCCCAAAGCTGTAGGGGCATAAGAGGAAGTTAATAAATGTGGTGGCAGGTACTCTGACTTTGTAATAGCTTTGTTTTCTGAGCTTACAATGTAACTTATTTGATTTGGCATCACTCATGTCTGCTGAATTCTTGTCAATTTACTAATTAATTATCACTGTATCAACTCAGGAGGATACAGACATTCAGAGGTATTGACAAGGGAGGAAGGCTAGATTCAAGCAGACTTAGTTTTCTCTCAAAATTAAGCCACACAGGCACTGTACACATAGCTAACTGGTAAGTCTTCAGCTTTCTGCCTTTTAGAAAGCAGCTGCCTAGTTCCAGTATGTAGGTGGGGTCTTCAAATGTTTGTGGAGGGGTAGGTATTATGGCACAGCAGGTTAAGCCACCACTTGGGATACTCCTAGTGGAGCCTGGGATTGAGTTCCTACCTGTTTTTGTTTTTGTTTTTTTTTGTTTTTTGTTTTTTTTGACAGGCAGAGTTAGACAGAGTGAGAGCGAGCGAGCGAGCGAGCAAGGTCTTCCCTCCATTGGTTCACCCCCCAAATGGCCACTATGGCCGGTGCTGTGCCAATTCGAAGCCAGGAGCCAGGTTCCTCCCCATGGTCTCCCACGCGGATGCAGGGCCCAAGGACTTGGGCCATCCTCCACTGCCTTCCCAGGACCACAGTAGAGAGCTGGACTGGAAGAGGAGCAACCGGGACAGAACCGGCACCCCAACCGGGACTAGAACCCGGGGTGCTGGCGCCGCAGGTGGAGGATTAGCCCAGTGAGCTGCGGCGCCGGCCCCATCTGTGTTTCTGATCCAGTTTCCTGCTCATGTGCACCCTTGGAGGCAGTACATGATAGCCCAAGTAAGTAGCGGGTCCCTGCCACCTACTTGTAAGACTCAGATGTAGTTCTTGGCTCCTGGCTTCAGCCTGGACCAGCCCCAGCTACTGTGGGCATTGGGGGAGTGAACTAGCAAGGGATGGAGCAAATGCTCATATCCAGAAACATTCCTCCATGATATGGCAGAACTGTCACTTTTGTCCCCAATGTCCCAGATTCATTTGCAAGTGACAGGGTTACTGTGCTATAAGGGATCAAAATATATATTTAGCAGCTATCTGTGGGACTAGAAAGGCACACATATAAAATTAAGTAACATGTTCGTAGTTCATCATAGGTTAACTGAGAAAAACATGATTTGGCTAGAGTCAGGTTTTGGTTCTGCCGTCTGACATTGGGACTCAGTTTCCTTCACGAGGAAAGGATGATGCTGCACACTGTATGTGATATTTAGGAAAACCCCAAACCAAACCAAAGCTGAATCTTTCCAACCATGACACACTTGCTGAGGTAACTAATTTGCCCTCCTCTGTACTATTTTATCTCTGTTTCCAATCCCTCACTCCCACCCTCACCTCCATCCTCAACCCCACCGCTCCTTCCCTACCTCCTCCATCTCCTCAGTCTGCAGGCTGATCTAAATGTGCCAAGTTCTTTCCTGTCTTCTTCTGACTGGGCCCAAATACTAGGTTGATGAATGGTCCTGCTTGATCAGCACCAGGGTCAGACCCAAGAATAATAAGTCCTGGTATGAGCAAAACTTCATGATTCCTCGTTTCGTTGTGGTTTAGGGGTTTACTCACTGTCCCATGAACTGTGCTGAGCAATTTATGCACATAATCTCTGAATCCTAAAAACAGTTTCTAGTATCGTTTTTTCCAATCTACAGATGAGAAAATGGAGATATTACTAAAGCTGCTGGCAGAGGTTTCTGCAGAAGAGAAAACCGAGACCCAGAAAAGCTATATGATTTGATCAAGGTACACTTTGCTAGCTTGCAAAGCTAGCAATCAGACTCCAGAACTCTCAGAAGTGAAAGTAAACTTGGGTAAGAAGTGAGCCTGTGTCTTCTGACCCCTGGTCACCCAGCCAGTAAGTCACAGACATTTAAATTTTTGTAGCTTGAGTTTGAAAAATGGGGTAGTCATACCTTTTATTAAGAGTTATTATAATGAGATGAAATATACATACACACAGTTTAAGATGGGAAAAAAAAAACCCACAAGATCACTTTAGGAGGAGGAAATACAGATACTAGGTTTGTTTCAGCCCTCACAGCTGGCTCTGCCTACATATGGGAGGCCTCAGAGAGGTGTGGGTCTCCAGTGTGGCCCCAAGTTGGCACCCTGAGCACAGTGCCAAGTCTGACCTCCATGTCCTTTGCAGCCTATTTTCCATTTCCACAGGTCCTACCCTTCTTGCACATGGCAGGGCCTGTGTGGGTGGTGCCTGCTTCTAGGGACCACAGAAAGGAGCCAGCAGGCCTGCCCAGGCAGTGCCTTGCTTTAGTGAGCAAGTGAGGTATTTGGACAGAAGTAACGGCAGGCTACTTAGCCTGCCAATGTCTGGTTTGCCCTCAAACTCTCGTCTTTAGAACTGAGAGTCCTTTGCTGCTGCTAGATTTAGAATGGAATAATTTATAACCTTTTTTGTAGTTAAAAAGGAACTTTTCTATTTTGCTGCCTTTTACATTCTGTAATAAACAAGCATTGTTTCTATAAAAACAAAGGTTCCATAGTATTATCTACCAGGGATAATCACCATTAGCACATTAATATATTTGCCCATATTCCTTCTATACATGTATAAAAATGCATCTCTATATTTTCTAAAATTGGCTCACAGTTCACAGTCTCGCTCAACTACCAATCACAAATATCTTTTCTTTCAAAATATGTATTTCTATAAGATTATGATTCATGATTGAATTATATGAATTTAGCTATCTAATATTGGACATTTAAATTACTTCTAACTTTTTCCTATTACCAACATGTCTCTGATACAAACCACTGTGGATGAATCATTCTTAATTATTTTAAAAGGAAAAAAATCCCAGAAGAGTCAAAAGGCAAGTATGTTTTAAACTAATTTTTAGAACAGCTTTAGAGTTACAAGAAAACTGAAAGACGGTACAGAAAGTCTCCATAGCTAGTTTCCTCTATTAATAGCATATTAGCTTGGCATATTTATTACAATGAACCAATACTGATACACTAATATTAACTAAAACCTGTATTTTATTTAAACTTGTTTAGTTTTCTCCTAATGTCCCTTTTTCTGCCCCAGATTTCACCCAGAAGACCACATTTAGTCATTATGACTCCTTATGCTACTCTTGGCTATGACTTTTCTTTTTTATGGACCATGACAGTTTTGAGTAGTACTGGTCAGATACTTTGTAGAATGTTCCCCAATTGGGGTTTGCCTGCTGTTTTTCTCCTATATAGGCTATGATTATGGGCTTTTGGATGGCAAACTACAGAGGTTAAAGTCCCACTACCTAATATCAAAGGCACAATTTCAATATTGCTTAGCACTACTGATGTTGACTTCAGCCACCTGGTTGAGGTAGTGCTTGTAAGGTTCTTTCATGGTACAGTCACTCTTTCCCCATTTCCATAGTGTACTCTTCTGAAGGAAGTTACAATAAGCAGCTCACACTTAGAAAAGTATAAAATATCTGAAATACTTGTGGACATGAGATTTAGTGCTCTTCATTTACTTATTTATTCAATGATTTAATAACTATGTAAGTATCAAATGATATATATTTAATTTATACTTTAGGTTATAATCCAATACTACTTGTTTTGTTGCTCCAATTGGCCAACTTTGGCCTTTCAGAGCTTTTAGTTGGCTTTTGTGTTCCCTTCAACCTGCCTTTGTTTTTCTGAGCACTTTCTTACTTACAGGTACCTAAAATCTCCAGGTTTAGCTTATCTATTTCATGCTCTATTCCTAGAACAGATATTTTTCTAGGGAGCATATATTTTTAAAGGCATTTGATACATTTAACTTCCATGTTATGTGGCTTCCTGTTGAACTTCAGGAAGAAAATTCCAAGGAGTATTGAGCTTTTCTTTTTCTCCACCTTTATAATGGCCCAAGCAACTCCATGGAGTTGGAGGAGTTACAAGCAAAAAATAACCCAAGGTTTTACTTTCCCAGATTCTAGCACCTTCAGGAAATTCAACTGATCATGTTTCCTCATCTTCTTTTAGCATGTGAATAATGGAAACCAAATCTCTTCCAAGTAGTTTTCTTCAACAGAAATCTTAAACATTAAGATTTAATAAAATGCTGAACTTGAAGTTTCCTGTTGCCTCAGCTGTTGTTTCTTTCATGTTATCAAAAGGAGAGGGAGAAAGGATCAGCAAATACTACTGACATCAATTTCTAATCTCTGAATAGTAGGGTTGTGAGTATTGGAGGAGGAGAGAGCAAATGAGTAGATCTTAGTAGGTATGAATCAGGAGAGGGGAGGGGAAGGGAGGGGAGAGGAGAAGGAGGGGAGGAGAGGAGAGGGGAGGAGAGGAGAGGAGAAGAATATCCCATGATGACCCTGGTTGAGGTCCTGAAGTTGTAGAAAGCTGGACTTTGGAAGCATACCAACACTTAAGAGACCTTGTGCTACTCTCAAGTGGCAGAGGATTATGAATGTGGATTTAGGAGTTAGAAACATCTGGGTTTGAGTCACAGCTCTGCCACTAGCTATGCGATTTTGAATTCCATGTTTTTACTTGGAAATGGAGGACAATTTAGCATTGCCTGGAAGTTGCTGAGAGAGAGCTGAATGAGATTCATGTACATAGAATGCTTGGCACCTGCACGCGCGCGCACACACACACACACAAGTGCTTGGCATGACACCTGTCACACAATAAGTGTTCAATGCATTTTCTAGTTAATTAGTAATAGTACATAAAAAAAACCAAGGCTAAAAGTCACTCTGTGAGATGATAGCACAGTGAGGGTGACTGAAAATCATTTTCGGCTCCTAATTTGTCTTGAAGATTGTTACTTATTCACACAAAAAAGAGAGTTGCCAGCACTGTCATCAGTGCACTGTAGGTACCATGTTGTCATCTGAATGGGTTTAAGACTAATCTCTTGGTATTTGATATCAGGACATTTGTTAGTAACGACATTAACACATTAACAGCTATCATACACAGAACGCTTTCTATGTGCCATGCTTATACTCAAAACCTTAGGCATACCACTTCCCTATCCTACTGAGTCCAACAGCAAGTCCTAGTCACTTACCATGAACAACCTCTACCCTGTCTTTCCATCCCTCCTCTCCACCATCACACTATCTTGATTGGTCTTCCTGCTTCTACTACTAATACACAATTGTCCATTTTTCAAACTGTATTTCGAGTAGCATTTTTTTCACATATCACTGGCCCATTTAAAAACCTTTCAATGTCTTTCTATAACCCTGAGAGTAAAGCTCATGGTCCACAAATCCCTAAACACTTCACCTCCTGCTTACCTCTCCAACATAATTCATGCCATCTGCTAACCACATGGATTTCTGTTCCTCAAATAAGCTGAGCCTGTTCCTACCCTAAGGCTTTTGCATTTGCTGTTGTGTCGCAACAGCTTTTTCCCTTACATACTGGAATAACTGACTCTTTAACATTCAGGTCTCAGCTCCAATGTCACCTTCTCAGAGGCTGTTCCTGACCCAGCAAGCCAGGGTAGTCAGACTGTTGTATTCATAGTACCAACCACTATCTGACATTATTTTCAGATGGCAAGGGCCTTTAATTATTTGTTCCTTGCTGTATCACCAGTATCTGGTGATGTGTTTGGTACTAATGAAACCATAAATGATCAAAACAACCAAATAAACTATTACTGTTCCAGAAGCCTTCCCAGGCAAACTGTTGGCCATTTGCTAGTCTTGGAGCTAACTCATGGATAGCTTACTTCTACAGGTGAATCCAGACTCCATTTCTTCTCTAATTGTCACTGCAATGAAAAAACCGTACAACATGTAACTACTAGGATACCAGGTGTGCTGTACCATGAACGATTACTTTCAAACAACTAAGCCTTACTAGCAAAAGACAGGCGGTGCTGTTGTGACCAAGGACAAAGCAGGAGTAAGCTCATGTCCAGCCCTCCCCAAACAAACTTGAAAAGTCAAGTCATTTCCATGAGGAAATGTCCTCACGTGGCTTCCCTATAAAACAGCTGCACATCTGGCAACTTCCAAGCCTCTGCAATCCAACTGTGAGCTGTTCTCAAGGCAGACCTGGATTCCACAACTTTAACCATTTATCGCTCACCCTGGTGGTATATAATGGGAGAGACATGGACAGGAGCAAGTCATCTAGGTTGAGATGGAGCTGAAGGGGTGCTTAATTCATTGTTTCACTCATTTCTTCTTATGAAAGTCGGCTGAGGCATGGATCCAGAAGTGGGAGAGCTGGGTTACTGTGGTAGCTGTGACCAACAGTTGAAAAAGCACACAAGTAAGCTTCAAGGCCCTATTTCAGCACACATCAGCAGTATGACCTTGAATGAGATGCTCTTTAAAGTTTCAACTGGAATGAAGGAGCAGAGAAATGAGTGACATACCACATTCTCACAGCTAGGCAGAGCTGGAACTACCACCAAGGCCTGGCCTTTGTTTTTTAGCCCTAGGCAGGAGGCTCAATGATGAATGAAGGTAGTAGCATATGAGTGGGCTTTTAAGTGAGCCTGGCTGCATTTATCCAGCCACGTGACTACCTCTGCTGTCGCTAAAGATTTTTCAAGGCCTTGGTGGACTCAAACACCAGTGTGGGCATCAATTACTCGGAAAAATTCCTTCCTTGCTAGAGGGATCCCAATAACTTGTCTGTCTGGATGTCTGTCTCAAGTGCAGCTAGATTTTTTTCACTGTTTACAACTGCAGCTGGTCAATGACTTTCCTGTTGTAACTTGGCTGCAAAAGTGGCCATTTCTCTCAGAGCCTCACCTTGGTTTTTAAAGGCTCCAGCAGTTAGGCAAAAATGTCCTGCCACTATAAGACTCTTCCCTGGACTTAAGATAGAGTGTCTTCAGGTCAGATACTGGTTTCAATATCAATGCTTTTTGTCTTGAGGCAAGAGGCATCAAGGTCTTGCCATTTTAATCATGTTGCATAAAAAATAGTACAGATACGTCCCCTTGTCTGTCTTCAGGGAACCAGTGATAAACGTGGCCTGACAGACTCTGCTTTTGTCTTGCAGCCTCCAGGGTTCCAGCAGTTCAGGGACTCAGTGTACCTTAGCCTGGCTATGCTGCAATGTCAGTCTTGCCATTGAAGCTCCTTGGAGGCTGGATCTGCTTCTCATTCACACACTGTAGCAGTCTCACAATCTGCCTTGCCCAGGAGAAGGGATTTAGCTGGTGAGGTAAAAAGCCGGGAGGAAGGGCTAGTGCTGTGGCATAGTGGGTAAAGCTGCCACCTGCAGTGCCGGCATCCCATATGGGCGCTGGTTTGAGTCCCAGCTGCTCCACTCCCAAGCCAGCTTTCTGTTGTGGCCTGGGAAAGCAGTAGAAGATGGTCCAACACCTTGGGCCCCTGTACCCGCATGGGAGACCTGGAGGAAGCTCCTGGCTTCCGATCAACGCAGTTCCAGCTGTTGCAGTTAGGGGTGAAACAGCGGATGGAAGACCGCTCTCTCTCTCTCTCTGTGCCTTTCCTTTTCTATATAACTCCTACTTGCAAATAAATCTTTAAAAAAAAAAAAAAAAAAAAAGGTGGGGAGGGCAGACCTTCAAGTCAGAAACAATGATGAGCAGGAAAAGATGACCTTTCTCCCAGGAAAATTAAACTCTGCCTACTAGAAAAATTACTAAAGGAGGTAGTATAATGTTAGGATAGTCGACTTTGGAGTAAAACCAAATTTCCCAACTAAGCCCTTCAAATGAGTTGCATGACTCCTGCAAAACTATTTCAACTCTCTATGCCCAGTTTCCTCATCTGTGACGTGGGAAGTCATCGATGCATTTGCTTTTTCAGGGAACAAATAGTTATATTGAGTACCAGCAATAAATCAGGTACTCTGATAGGTCTGACATTACAGCAGTGAACAAGATTGACCGGGGGGGGGGGGGGGGGAGGGGGCGGGGGGAATGCTGTGGTGTAGTAGGTTAAGTATTGGTCCCCCTTGTCAATCTTTTGCCTGCAGTTCTGGCATCCCATATGGGTGCTGGTTTGTGTCCCAGCTGCTCCTCTTCCTATCCAGCTCTCTGCTTATGGCCTGGGAAAGCAGTGGAAGATGGCCTAAGTGTTTGGGTCCCTGTAGCCATGTGGGAGACTAGGAAAAAGCTCCTGGCTTTGGATCAGCTCAGCTTTGGCCATTGTGGCCATTTGGGGAGTGAACCAGCAGATGAAGATCGATCTCCCCCCCCCCCCCCCCCCTTTCTGTAACTCTGCTTCTCAAGTGAATTTAAAAAAAAAAAGAAGAAAAAAAGAAGGATGACAAGGTCCTTGTTGTCTTTGGGCTTAATTTCTCACAAGGTAAAAATAGATAAGTAAACAAATAATTTTAGATGGTGGAAAATACTATGAAGAAATTGGGGTCAACTCAAGAAAGAGAAAACACCAGGATCTACTTCTTAGAACTGATAAGGCCCCCTCTGTGATCCTACAGCCCAGGATGAGATGTCTAGTGTTGGAGCAAGCAGCAGGCCCAGGTCAGGGAAATGCTTGGTTCTGATCCAGCAGGTGGAAGGTATTTGGCTGAAAGAGTGCTTATGTCTTGGCAGGAGCTTTTGAGCCTCTGAAATATGAGGCCTGTCAGCTTCAGAGCCACCTGGAGTCAACAGGCAATAACACCTCCAGGTGTCTCTTTTCCTTTCCATACATCACCCTGCCCCCAATTCTTTCGTTCCCTCATCAGTGAGGAAAGATTATTTGGGAAATAAAGGCCAATAAACTATGTGCATGTGGAAAAAAAAAAAAGAACTGATAATGGATTTAAAGTGTTTAGCATACTGCCTAGTAAGTAATGAGCACTCAACCAAATTCAACTACTCTTACATGACTACCAGCCTAAAGTCAGTCACTTATCTTTCATTTCATAGTGACTGAGTCCCTACTGTATTCTGTCAGTGACAGAATACAGAGGAGAGTCTGACAGGGTCTGTGCCCTTAAGAAGCTCACAGTCTGGCAAAGAATGTTTGGGAGAAGGAAGAAGTGAGTTGCACCTAGAGAATCAGGAAAGTCTGTATTACTCAGGGGTAACAAAAGGCCATGGATTAGTATTTTCCAGGAATACAATGGGGCCAGGAGGAGAGCATGCCAGGTGGAGGCAGCAGCCCGAACCGACTCTTGAAATGTGAAAGAGATCAGCATGTTTAGGGAGCTGTGCAAAGTTCAGGACAGCACACAGAGAGACAAAGCGACTCATCAGCAGCTCCCGGCGCTTATCTTCACGGGCCATGCTTAGTGTCTCCTAAGTAGATGAGAGGTGTAGGCAGGAAAGAATAGGTAGTGAGAAAATGTCAGAGCTCCATGTGGTGTCTACCACACTGCCAGCACTCCAAATTGGGAACAAGATCCATGTTTACAATAGTCAGGCTCTGCTCTGTGTGTCCCTCCCCACAGCAGCACAAACAGATGTTCCTGGTTAAAAACAAACAAACCAAAAACACCCAGTAGTATCTCAATATACAGCCTGTGTGTGGGCAGGCAGGCAGACATCAGGCTGCTCAAATGTGCTGATGCCAGGGTTCTGGAGTGAATGGTCAGGCTCACGAACACAGCCTTTTTTTTTTTTTTTGCCAAAGTCTATGGCCCATGCCAGGGGCAGTGAGAGGATACTGACATGGGGTGATGTATGGAAAGGAAGCCTGTGCCTAGCTAGTAACTCAGGCATCTCTGCCAGCATGTCTTCTAGGGGATGAATGTAACTACAGTGTGGAGGGTTGAAGAAGCGAACAGAAGATCCCCGTTTCATGGCTTGGTTTCTTGCCTGTTTACTACTCAGTTCTATCCTTCCCCTTGCAGAAAATGCTTTTGTTATGGCTTTCCCAGAAAACGGGAAAGAAGGTAAAAAAGCTCTTTCCACCTGTCCCTGACCCTCAATACTCCAAAAGCTCATGATGTAACCAGCAGGTATGGAATACAGGAATCTGTCCCTACTGGAGTTTGAGACAGACAGCTGAGGAGATGAACATCAAATTCAGTTTACTTTCAGTCACTCTTTCCAGAGACTCTCCTTGCATTGCAGTTTAATGCTGTCACATGACAACGTGGTCACCACTAGATGATTCAAAACACAAGGAAACACCAAGTGGGAGAGCCAAGGCAGAAAGCAACAAGGAATCGAACACTGCAGCTTTCCATCCTTTCCACTGCCCAGTCTCAAGACTGAAGAAAGCCCATCGCCTGAACTCCAATGGCTTTCTATGTACTGGAGAAAGTTAACAGACACCTAACACGACAGCATGTGAGAAACAGCCAAGGCTTGCACCACTTTCAAACTTCTCCCATAAGCTATTAAGCCTAAAGTCCCTATTAAAGTCATTCCTTCAGGTACTGGACCTAGAAGATTTCTGAACTTAAAAGTCTGTACCTATTACAAGATAAGGATAAGCCATAGGCCCCATAAACCACAGATGAGTTTCTGGGTAAGCCAACTGTCATCTTAGATGCTGACAGGATGAAGTGGTAGCTTGTTCAATTTTGCTGGAAAAAGAAAAATGATCATCTTTAAAGGGTCAGGAATAGTGTGGAAGTTCAGGGTGCTGAAAGAAGCAGATAAGGATTATTAAAGACACGTTTTGTCTTCCTCCCAGTTTTTCTGGAAGCCAGCTCTGCTGTGACACTCAAATGACATCATTCTACCACTTCAGACCCATTTTCTCTCTGTGTATACGTACCTGTTTATGGCTCTGTCTCAACACAAATCAGAGGTTGTACAATTTATTTATGATACTTGGAAAGCAACTGTTTTATGCTGGCCCAGTTTCAGACCAGAAGATACAATCCAAATATCCCAAAGAGCACCAGGGGAATATGCTCCTTAGAATCAAGTAAGACTCAATCACCCGCTAAGACTAATTGAGGAGCATCTGTCAACTTGAATAGCAGGGCTTCTTGCTGTCAGAATTTTCAACCCTGCCTTTCAGAGTGAGAGCAGCAGCAGGGGGTGAAAAGTCAGAGAAACCAAGGTCTGAACACACTTATTAATTGGGTCCTCATGGGTAAAACTTATTCCACTGGGCCTCAGTCTCCTAATTTATAAAATAGGGCCAATGATTCCCAGTTTTTTTATAAATGTAAAAGCATACAACACATGCTATAAAAATGCTATAAAACAATCACTTTCCTCAAGAAATGGTGTGTCAGTAAGTGCTGTGCACACATCAAACTTTCATTATACATTGCTCTGTTCCCTTCTTCCTCTTTAAATTAGATGATTTCTAAGGCTCTCACATTCTGAGTCCCAATCAGATTCAAGTTTACCATAGAACAATAAATATACTTGAATCGGATGGTTTCTCTACACCAGGAAGAAAAGTTATCCAAGAGCGTTTTGTTTTCCCCACCCACTCACTTCAAGAAAACATTGCACTGAAATCTTCACTCAGCCCAACAAAGAGGGATGGGAGGGAGGAAATGACAACAAAATAAATACTGTAGTCAACAACTTTGGGGAAAAGTGAGAATTCTTTTGGGAGTTGTTTCAAATTGAAAAAAAAAAAAAAAACTGTTGTGAGACAATAAAGCCGCTCCTCTTATAAAAACTATTTTTAGGAGTCATGGCTGAAATACATGCAAGAAAGAAAAAAAGAGTGATAACCCTCTGAACATGAATTTAAGCCTATGAAACTACTTGTTTTATGTTCAGCTGGAAAGAAAATGCCTATTTCCTCCCCAAACTCCTTCTCTAGCTGTGTCTCCTCAGTTTAATTTCTCACAGTACTCAGAGCCCTGGTAGAGCAAAGGCCTCTAGCAGCTAATTCTATGGCAACTTCTTGCCCCCTGAATACGGCAGGAAGATCAGGCTTTGGAAATGGGGTCAGATTAACTGGAGGGATCTAGTAACCAAAGCTGGGAAACACTGGTCTATGTGAGAGGCAAGATGGGCACCCACTTGGGTCTTATTCCTTTGGCACACAAAAAAAATGGTAACCACATGTCTGTGAAGAGCACTCTTACCAGGGGTCAAATGTAGACTTTCAAATTAGGCCTAACACAGGAATGTAAAACTTGTCTGGAGGAAGAAAAGTAGACTGACTCCACAAATCTGATGTAACTCCACACTAGAGGCTTTATGTTCTTTCTTTCATTCCAACTGCCTCCTTCCCTCCCTTAGGTAAAGGAGAGTTAATAGCACTGAAATCCACAGATAATCCTTAAATCTCTGTGGCAGCTCCAGTTCTGAATTCTTCCTTCATAACGACAGTTTCAACAGCTGTTAACAAGTCATAACAAGGACCTCTTTTGCTACAGTGTGAATGAATATCCACATCCTTTCTCCTTCCTTACTCAAATCATAACCAGCCTCAAGTCTGCATCTTCCAGGAAGACTGCCAATCCCTCCAGCCTAGAGAGGCTACTCGTCACTCACCACCAGGCTCCCAGAATCTGGGTCCTTATGTGAGGCTAAGGGGAAGAAACTTGGTGTTAGACTGTCCATGGGGGAGTGGCAGAACTGTAGGATCCCAAGAGCTGATGAACCCATCTGAGTCAGATGTGGTCCATTCAAAGGAATAGGCATGAACAATGCCACTGGGGCAAGGCTGAAGAAGGGTAGGGTGGCAGTTCTGAAAACTGACCCAAGTCCATAATGTGATAATTCATTGCAAAGGCTAGGAAGTGGAATGCAAAACAAGCAGGACTGAACAGTTCAAAATAGAGGCTGTGACCAGCGGTGGGCACTGGAAAACTCTTTATGAAGCCTGTTGTGTGGTAAGGGGTTAATTCCAAAGCTTCAAGGGGATCACAAAGATCGAGCACAAAGTATGTAATGTTACCACAGGTGTGTCCTGTGGTGATATTAACCCAGTAAGGCTATCAGGGCTTTTCCTCCTCTAGGGAACAAGCTGCTGCTCGAGGACAAGTATCCTGATTCATCACTTACAACCCTTATTAGCAGCTGTGTGGCTAAGAACATTTGTAGAATGAAGATACATGGGATTTGCATTTTCCCTCCATTTCCTATACCTTAATCACCTTCCCCTTGGTGAAAACAGTCACAGTTAGAAAAAAGGTAAAAGAAAAACACTTGGAAGCATTCTAGGGCCCCAGCTGACATGGACTAATGACTGGCTCTAGCAGGATGTTCCTAAGGGTAGTGATAACACAATGACCTGTGGAAATGTATTGTTAGCTGTCCTGTGTTTATTACCTTAGATTTTGTTTTGCTCTGCACTTTAGCTGATGTTTAAAATATAGGCATTTACTCATGCCATAATCCTCTACTACTCAGACTTCCAGACATGCTGCGCTGAGTGGCAGAAGTGTGAAGGCAATCTTCAGAGTCACTCCTCTAGCTGCCTGCCAGCTGCTCAGGGAGCCATCTGGCCAACATCTGCCACTTCCCAGGATTATTAGCAGGGAGCTGGACCAGAAGCAGAGTGGCAGAGACTTGAACTGGCACTCCAACATGGGATATTAGTGTCTCAACTGGCTGTTTAACTTGCTGTACCGCAACACCAGTTCCTGTTCAATCATCTTTCAGCAGGCTTTAAGCACAACTATTTAGTGACTAGAAACATACACACATGTGGTGGGAAACTCTGAACATTTTAAGAGGTCAAAGACATGTATAGGATGAATTAATGTAATGGCTTTGCTTCTACTTATATATCCCCCTGAAGGCACATTTGCTAGAAGTATTCTCTTAAGAGTGGCTCAGAAAGGGCCTTGTATGCTTGTTCCCAGGCTTACCTGTTAGCTAACTGAACAAACAGCAGCAAACTGAAGGAGAATCGGGCTGATCCTGTGTTATCGCCTCTACTTCTCACCATAAAGGCTGAGCTCTGACCCCAATAAAGACATGAAGACCCAGAGGTTCTTTTTGAGTAGTTTCCTACAATTTTCTCTTTTAAAAAAAATTCTTAAGGCAGCCTTTAAATCATATTTTATTAAGTTTTAGGAGTAACAGAAGATCAAAGGTTCAGGATTCTGATTTGGCTTTTGGTATGTTCTATGACATCAGACCATACATTTAATCTCAAAAGCCCTCATTTTTTTGTGATCTACAAAATAGGAGGAGGGTCCTGCAATTCTTACTGACAGTTGCTCTGGTGGTCAACTGTGTCTGCTTTCTGTGCTCTGACCACAGAAACCTGACCCCACGCCAACCACATTAGACAGTTTCTACCTGCATGTTCATTCCTGTACCCATTTCAGAAAGGCTTTGGAGGCTGCAGAAAGACTAACTCTGCCCAACGTAAAATTAACTAGGCTTCAAAGCACTGCTCCTGAGGAAATGGTGAGCACGGAGGCAGACTGTCCAGACATGCAGGGCTGTGAAAGCTTTGCCTTTCACGGTTTTCACTTACAGAATACAGCAGGCATTACTGATATTTGAGTTTCAGAATATGAGACTCAGAGATTCAATTCAGAGCTAGACTCATTTATGCTCTAACTAATTTCCCAAAATAGTAAACTTGGTCTATAGAATTTATTTTACAATAGTAAACTTTTCAGCATAGGCCAAGTGTTACTAGTTAATTATTATTATTATTTTTGGAAGCAAAGAACAATATGTCTTTAAGGTTAATTCACTTGTCTTACCTAGGTTCATATGTCTTCCAAGTCTATGTTTCAAGTATTGACACTAGATTCCGGTGACGCACTGTGTAGAAATTAAGGCTTGAGAGACTCAAAGAGGAAAAAGCATACTCTATGAAAACAGAGACTAAACTTTTACAACCCAGTTTCTAATAGATTTCCAGCAATAAATACCTGGTGAGACCTAATAACAGAGAGAAATTTTGCTTTCTCCAAAGTCAAATTTAAGAAAAGGTCTTGTCTTTTATTGTTAGATTTAAAACAAACATTTCCAGACCCCTTACAATGATTATATGCATAGAATATACATATGTATATGCACATTCATATACAATAAAGTCTGACTATTATCCTGCTCTACCTCATGGACTGATTCTCACCATAGAAATCGGTTCACATAATGAATCCCAAGTGCAGTGCAAGCTGCTCCCCAGGGGACCTGGTATCTCACTCACCCAGAACACTGAAGGCTATGTCAGTGTGTGGCTGATGGGCAGGGTGATTGCTGGCATCAAGCACATCAGCTACCTGTGCTGGCTATGAACATGAAGTGAAAAAGAGCTTGGGGCTAAAACCTGGGGAAGATCAGTAAGGCTGTCCCTCTTCCTTTTAATGAATCTGGCTACCATTTGAGCTCATTCAAGTAGGCCTAACTACCCATTCTCCCTGCCCCCAAATCTGCTTGCACTGGTTCACTGATATGCACAACAAATTACCTTCAATGTGTCCTTTCAGGAAAGGCTAGACTCCCATTTCAGGCACACAATTCATTCTGACCAAAACATTCTATCTGCTGCATGAATGCAAAAACATATGCACACACACAGGGCATCCCTCATTTCCTCTGGAGTAATGGGAGCCTGGGCAACACTTTTAAGTATTCATTTTCCACCATAAATTAGAATGGAGCATCAAAAACACTAGTGACATCTGCACAGATGCAAAATGTATTCATTATGGTTGGTGCTACTACAATGAAAGGAAATGCATTCATAATAGCAGGACATTTGAAATAATGTGTTGCTGGCTTCTGTGTCTGTTAAGAGCAATAATGAAACAGGAATGGGTTATGTAGATTAAAAGGTGTAATAAGGGTATGGGATGGCTTCAAGGCTGTGGGCAATGTCAGTGAGATGACACATTTTCTGGATCCACAGAGAAAGTTTTGATGCAGGTGTAGGAAATGCCCAGCCCACGGGTCATAGAAGGCCCACAGAATCATTTGGTCTGGCCCTGCAAAGGCAACAATTGGAAGGACTCAAAATTCAAAACATCTACAGCAGGATAATTTTTTAGTTGATAATTTTTGTATGACCTGTGAATAATGTAAATATCCAAATGACTGCAGAAAAAGGTTCCCTAGTCCTGAAAAAGAATCTCAAAAAAAAAAAAAAAAAGAGGCGAGTGCCTGGGATTTGGCACAAGCTCTGCTTCTGATTACAGTTTCCAGCTAATATGCATCCCAGGAATCAGCAGGTGATGGCAGGTTTCTCCACTCATGTGGGAGACCCAGATTCAGTTCTGGGCTTTTGTCTTCAACCTGGATCAACCCTGGCTATTAGAGCCATTTGAGGAGTGAATCTGCAAAAGGAAGATCTCTTCCACATCACATAAAATATACTCTTCAAATGTTTTAGATGTTTAAAAAATTTTTTTGCAGTTATGTTACCTCTAAATAAACATATGACTGATTTAAGGCATTATGTAACTCTGTAAAACTTGGTTTCTTTTCCTGTAGGGTTAATACTATCTATTCTTCCTACCTCATGAATTTGTTATACTGAGCAAATGAAATTGTATGTTTGGATGATTCTGATTGCTGTCATTCCCAATTCACTTTCTTTCTTCCTTTTTTTTTTTTTTTTTTTTTTTGACAGGCAGAGTTATACAGTTAAAGAGAGAGAGACAGACAGACAGAGAGAAGGGTCCTCCCTCAGCTGGTTCACTCTCCAAATGGCCGTTATGGCCGGCGCGCTGTGCCGATCCGAAGCCAGGAGCCAGGTGCCCCCTCCCGGTCTCCCACAGGGGTGCAGGGCCCAAGCACCTGGGCCATCCTCCACTGCCTTCCCGGGCCACAGCAGAGAGCTGGACTGGAAGAGGAGCAACCGGGACAGAATCCGGCACCCCAACCGGGACTAGAACCCGGGGTGCCAGTGCCGCAGGCGGAGGATTAGCCCAGTGACCTGTGGCGCCGGCCCCCAATTCACTTTCTTTGTTGTCTTCTACTATGGAGGGTAGAAGGGCTGAAGTACTTGCCTACTCAGCATACACTGCAATGAGGGGTGGCCCTGAAGCCCTTCACACATGACACACAGGGTTAAGTCTTCTGGTTTGGCAGTGGTGGTGGCAGGCGTTCTCCTTGGGAAAGCATTTCTTCTGATTAACAGACATGGCCTTTCTGACTCCTTCTTCATCCTTGAACATGGTTATACAACCCATCCAACGTAGGTCTTTTTCAATCATGAGGCAACAAAGCATGAAGGAAAAGCCCAGGGAATTTCAGAGACAGAAGGCAGTCCTGACATCATTAGCGACTGAACCAAAGCTAGCAGTCACCTCCCTCCAAACTTATTCTGTGAAACAAACATTTATTTGCTTAAGCCACCAGAATTTTAAGATACCAGAATTTTCTATAACTCAAAGCTGAACACAGTTTTAACTACTACAGTGCATAAGTACTCTGGAGAATTAAAATCCCCATTACTGAAAGTATATAATCTTTCCTCTGCCATGAATTTCATTCCTTTGGATCCACCTGGCTAATTTATGTATATTCTTAAAGACTGAGGTTTAGTAATCTATCCTCTAGGATGTTTTCCAAGACCCTATCCCCAGTTGAACTAGTGTTTCCTTCACCCCCTGGATCTCTCACAGCACTCCAAAACCACCTCTTTGAGTACATGTTATACTGTTTTATAATTATCCATTTGCCTCTCTGACTCATTAGGTACTTAAAAATGTCTCAATAGCAAGGATTCTTGTTTTAGTCATTAAAAATTTTCCTAGCACTTGGTAGAGCATCTCCACGTAGTTGATAGCTAAGAATCTGTTGAAATAGTAGATAAACCAATGAAAGATGGGCCCGGCACCGCACCTCACTTGGTTAATCCTCCGCCTACGGTGCCAGCATCCCATATGAGCTCCAGGTTCTAGTCCCGGCTGCTCCTCTTCCAGTCCAGCTCTCTGCTGTGGCCCGGGAGGGCAGTAGAGGATGGCCCAAGTGCTTGGGCCCCTGCACCCGCATGGGAGACTGGGAAGAAGCTCCTGGCTCCTGGCTTCAGATCGGCGTAGCTCCGGCCATGGCGGCCATTTGGGGAGTGAACCAATGGAAGGAAGACCTTTCTGTCTCTCTCTCACTGTCTGTAACTCTACCTGTCAAATAAATAAATAAAAATCTTTTAAAAAAATGAAAGAATGATCTGAAGTGGCATGAAGTAAGTGACAGCCGTATTATTTATTCATATTTTTGAAGCATTGAAGGCAGTTTTCTAATTCCTGTTACTACTTTCAGGGACTCTACACTGGGAAAGCATAGGCCTAGGCAGTGATTTTTCTAACTTTACAAATTACTTCAGGGGCTGGCATTGTGGCACAGTAGGTAAAGGTGCTGCCTGCAACATTGTCATCCATATTGGCACCGGTTTGTGTCCTGGCTGCTTCACTTTGATTCAGCTCCTTGCTAATGTGCCTGGGAAAAGCAACAGAAGATGGCCCAAGTGCTTGGACCCTGCACTCATGAATCTCCTGGCTCCTGGTTTCAGCCTGGCCCAGCACTGGCTACTGCAGCCACCTGGGGACTAAACCAGCAGATGGAATATTTCTCTCTCTCTCTGCCTCTCCATCTCTATAACCCTTTCAAAATAAATAAATAAATCTTTAAAAAGTACTCTACGTGATCCTTGTTTGAATTTATGACACTTTCCTATTAGTCTATCACAAAAACAATTTTCTTTCTTTGTTTTAGAATTCACCTTTTGTGATAAAAGACATCTTGGAAATAACCCCATATGGCATCAAAAGAAATGTCTACATCATCCAGTGGCTCCATTCTGAGGCATCAGTTCCAGTGTGTGATAGGCTCCACAGGCTTCCTGCTAATGCTGGCATATCTGGGTCCCAACCATCCTCAAATGCAGTAAGTAGATACTCAGGCTGAGCCTAAAGTGTGTGGTTCCCTGCTAGGAAACAGATGTATCTTTCATGTCCTGTTCTTTCCTCCTATAAAATCAGCTGTCTCTGGGACTTTTCTAGACCACACAGGCTTAAAGCAAAGGCTATCATACTCAGAAAGATACCAGCAATACATAATATAGCATTACCACACTGATCATAAATCAGAAGTCTAAAAGGTGAAGTAGTCTGCCATGGGTCTGAGCTCCATTCTGTCCCTTTGCCTGCAACACTCCCTAAATCCATTATTGCTTGGCTGGCTCCTTAGTTCAGTCAAGTTTCAAGTCAGAAATAGTCTCCTGAGCCCTTCTTTGAACATCTTCCATACCATATGGGGCCATTTCAAAATGTTCATGGAAAATGGAATTAAAAGAGAAGTTTAGTTGGGTGTGAAAATTTTTTGAAATTCATGCAAGTTTTTTTTCATAATATGCATTTTGCAGGAACTTTTGTAATTTATTTATTTGAGAGACAGAGAAAGATAAATCTCATCCACTGGCCCACTCCCCAAATGTACACAGTTGCAGAGACCAAAGACAGAAGCAAAATCCAGGACTCCTACTTGGGTGGCAGGAACTCATTTAAGCAGTCATTGCCTCCCAGGGTCTGCATTAGCAGGAAGTTGGGGTCAGGAGTCAGAGGCAGGTGTCAAACCCAGGTACTCTGATATGGGATGTGGGCATCTTAACCACTAAGCCAAACACCTACCCCTCATAAATTTTCTTAAAACCCTTGAATGCTTGGATTTCCAACTTTTCTGTACCAAGATGTGATAATTCCATTTTCCATGAACTTTTTATGTACTCTTGTATCTATACTAGCTACTTCTCCCCTAAACCTTTTCTACTAAATCACCCTGTTTATTTCCTTGCCTATATGGCTATCTAAAATCATCTTGTTGATTAAATGGCTTATTAGTTGTATTGTCTATCTTTTCCCACCAGAATTAAGTTCTACCAAAGGAGGTTTTGACTTGTTCACTCTGTATTCTTAGCACCAACAGCTATGCCTGGCATAATGTGGATGCTTAATAAATATGTGCTGAAAATGAGTAAGAAGAAAGAATGCAGGGAATGTTTACTCCATAAATGCATTTTGCTCACTTTCAGTTTCTTTTGGGAATGGGCATCAGGATGGGACTGATGGGCACTACGCATACTTAGGGATGCTGAGTTTGGCTTTGGAGACTAGGTGGAATTGGGGAAACAGCAGAGTCCTTGTCCTGTCATTTACCACATGTATGAGAACTGGAACACATCCCTTTGCCTCTCTGAGTTTCAGATGCATCATCTCTACAGAAAGTTGTTTCTGAGGATCACTGTGATGATATATAGCAAATAAGTAAGTTCCCTCTGTCTGCCTGTCCCTTAAAGCTATAAAAAGAAGCAACCAGGAGCTTCAAGAAAGTTGTCTAATGCTCTTTCCTAATCCAGCAGTTGCCTTACCAACTGCTTTCACTCAAGCTGCTGCATAAAGGAGTCTAGTCATAGGTCAATTCCTAAGTATAGTCTCAAAACACTAAGCACAAGTCCAGTTGCAAGAATATTAGATTAATTCCTTTCTTTTCAACATTATCAACTTTGAAAGAGCTGATGCTACCTCATAGAGGTAATATTATAAATCCATTTTAAAGAACTATGTGTGCTGATTCTGACACATGTGTTTCCTTTGATCTCAAGAAGACCTGGGCATTCAAAGCCATCAAAAGTCTGTGGCTCCCAGGCCTGCTGGAAACAGAGAATTTCTTGGCTACAGTTTTGTTTTGTTTTAAGCATTTATTTAAAAGGGACAGTGATGGAGGCAGGAGGTGGAGGGCCGGGAGATGGAGAGAAAGATCATCCACTGGTTAACAGAGATCTTCTGTCCCCAAATGCCCATTAACAGATCAGGATGGGTCAAGCTGAATCCAGGAGCCAGAGAACTCCATCTGGATCTCCCACATGGATGGCAGGAACCCAGGTACTTGGGCCATCATCTACTGCCCTTCAGACACATTAGCAGGGAGTTCGGTCAGGAGCATGGAGGCAGGACCCGACCCCAGGCACTACAGGGTGGAGGCTTAATCTACTGCACCACAATGCCTGTCCTCAATCACAGCTTTCTGTCCATTTAAACATACCTACCTAATTCTTTATACTCAGTTCACGCTACCTATTCATTTGCTCATTGAACAGGCATCAGATGAGAGCTAACAGCACTAAAAATAAGTCATCAGATATTGGGCAGTTACAGGTTATGGACCATAACCTTATCTCTTACGATTATTGGGTCATCCAATCCTCATTGCATCCCTTAAGCACTATGATTATCTCCATTTTACAGAAAAGAAAACTGAGCTTTAGTTAACATAAATTGCCTGAGTGGTCAATAAATGGTAGAAAGTACTTTAACCTGGGACCTTCTGATGCCAAACCTCATGTTGTTAATTATTATACTCTAACAAGTAAATCCAGAACATGTACTTGGTACTTATCAGGTGCTAGATGTCTTCATTAATTAAAAATAAACAAAGCTAGGCTATAACCTCCTTTAGGTGGAGAATACTTTCTTATTCTTCCTGCTATTCTCAGTTTCTAAAATAATGCTAATAATGTTTGTTGAATTAACAAGAAAATGGCTCCTGTTCTCAAAGACACAGTAGAGCCAAACACAAGTTTACATGAAAAATCTAAAAGATCATCCAAAAGAAGAAAAGACCAAGACTCAAAACTGTACAGGATACAGAAGCAGGAGTGATCACAGCCAGGAAATGAACTTTACTCTACAGCCAAGCAGTAACACAGTCTGGCATCACAAACTCAAATGCTTACAATGGCCTGATAGGGAACACACATGAACAAACCAGGCCAGGTAAAGGCTGTGTAAACTGGAAAGCACATGCCGCCATCTAAGTAACAACTCAGCTCCAGTTGGTCAGAGTCAGGGAGAAATGTAGATTCAGTACTGCAATGACTTGTGAATTTTCAAAATAAGTTGAAAAATTTGACTTTTTGATGTTAAAATCTTCAAATTTTTTAAATGCTGGTTAGTAAATCATAAAATAAAAACAATCAAGAAAACATATCCTTAGGAAAGATTTGGCTGATGCCCCATTTGTTTGCAGTCTTTAGATTTGATTGTATTTAATAATCTTTTTATCATAAAGGATCTTCTTTTTTTCCCAAAAGCTTCAGAATTTTAAAGTCTTTGTATAATGAACAGCATTTTAAAATATTTAATTAGTTTTCTTATATGAATTAAATACATCAATGACCAATCAGGTCACCACAGGACAAAAAAGAGTTAACATTAACTCTACCCTAAGCAAAGAAACTTGGCATTTTTATTACTGAGGGTAAATTTGTTGCAGATAGGGGCAGGGGTTTGGCCCAATGGTTAAGATGCTCACTCTGGGTTATCAGAGATGCCTGGGTTCAAGTCCTGGCTTCACTTCTAATTCCAGATTGATGCTAATGTGCACCGCTGGGAAGCCAGCAGGTGATGGCTCACTCACCCATGTAGGAAGCCTGGATTGACTTTGTGGTTCCTGGTTTTGGACTGGCCCAACCCTGGTTGTTTTGGGCATTTGGGGAGTTAACCAGCAGGGAGAAAAGGTCTCTCTCTCTCTCTCCCCCCCTACTTTTTTGCCTACCTCTCCTTCTCCCTCTCTCTGCTTTTCAAACTAACATTGTAGCTAAATGTAAGATTTCTCATTATTCTTTAAAATAATGAAAATACTTAGCCTTTATTTCTGTCTTTATGGATGTCCGTGAGATCTGAGGACCCAAATTGGAAATTATTAGACTAAGTAAGTTGCCTCAAAGATCTGGGGCAGTGGGGTCAGTGCTGCAGTGCTGGCAACCTATATGGGCACCGGTTTGAGTCCTGGCTACTCCTCATCTGATACAGCTCTCTGCTATGGGCTGGGAAAGCAGTGGAAGATGGTCCAAGTGCTTGGGCCCCTGCACTTGCACGGGAGATTCTGAAGAAGTTCCTGGCTCCTGGCTTCAGATCGGCCCAGCTCAGGTCATTGCAGCCATCTGGGGAATGAACCAGCAGATGGAAGATCTTTCTCCCTGTCTCTCCCCATCTGTGTCTGTAACTCTCCCTCTCAAAAAACAAACAAACAAACAAACAAACAAAACCACAAAAACTCTTAAAGAAAAAAAAAAGATCTGGGGCAGTGAGACATAGCAGTAAAAATGTGGGATTTGGAGTCAGACAGAACTAGGTTGAATCCTAACCCCTCAACTTGATGAGCTGTGTGACCCTCAACAAATTGTTCAGCTTCTTTTTTTATTCATAAAATGAGAATAATCCTTTCCTACCTTGTAGAAGAGCCATGAGGAGTGATATTTAAATATGCAAGCTACTTTGCATGGTGGCTGCCATGAAGCAAGAGATAAAATAAAAAAATTTCCTTAAATTCTGTTCTATAGTCTAGACTCAAAGTTTTTATCTATGTTAAACACTCTCTTTGGGTCACCTGCCACCAAAGCAGTGTTTTCAATCTCTATTGCCCACTAAATTTCCTTTTTGCCTTTTGCCTGCTAAGTCCTCGCCAGTGTTCTCTCCCCCTACAGCTGCCCACTTAAAGAGCATCTATAAGGGGAGGGTCTTCAAAAAGTTCATGGAAAATGTGTATTAGGAATAAACTAGGAATTAATTTCAAAATATTTTAGCATCAAAACAAACTTGTACTAAGTTGCTATAACATATTTGAAAAGGACCTGCTTAAGGCAGTAAGGAGGATAGCAGTTTACAAAAAGCTCTTTTGTAATTTTTGTAATTTTAACAAGAATTCTGTTAAAATTGAAACAAAAATGAACATAAAACGGTGATGCTTGGGTAAAATAATGATGAAATCATCGATGATTTATGAAAAGTGCATGGGGTAATGCCCTCAAAGAAATCAGCAAAGTACAAATGGGTAGGTTGTTTTAAGAATGGACAAGATGTGTCCAGCACTGTGGCATAGTGGGTAAAGCCTCTGCCTGCAGTACTGGCCTCCCACATGGATGCTGGTCCGAGTCCCAGCTGTTCCACTTTGATCCAGCTCTCTGCTATGGTCTGGGAAAGCAGCATAAGATGGCCCAAGTCCTTGGGCCCCTGCACCCATGTGGGAGACCTGGAAGAAGCTTCAGACTCCTGGCTTTGGATCGGCCCAGCTCCAGTGATTGTGGCTATTTGGAGTATGAGCCAGCAGATGGAAGACTTCCCTCTCTCTGCCTCTGTAACTCTGCCTTTCAAATGAATAAATAAATCTTAATAAATAAATAAAGAGACAAGATGATGCTGAAGATGAAGCTTGCAGGATAGAACATCTGCATCAATTTGTGAGGACAAAAATTAATTTTTTGTGCCCTAAATGAAGAATACTGATGATTAACTGCAGTGTCCTAGGCAACACCACAGACATTTCAACTGGCTCAGGTTATACAATTCTGATTGAAAAATTAAAGTGCAACAAACTTTCAGCTCAATGGATATCAAAATTGTTGTACTGCAGATCAACTGCAGGCAAGAGCAGAGCTTTCCATGGAAATTTCAAACAAGTGGGATCCTGAAACATATCTTTGAAGAACTGGAACAGGATATGAAAGATAGTTTTACTAAAAAGATCCTGAACACAAAGCATAACCAAAGCAATGGCTATCAAGAGGCAGAAGTGATCCAGTCAAAATACAAGCAGAACAAGCAAAAGCAAAGGTCATGGCAACAGTTTTCTGGGAGGTTCATGGAATTTTGATTGCTGACTTTCTGTTACCAAGAAATGGTAACATCTTTTTATGATGTTCAAAGGAAGTTAGCCAAAGTTTTAGCAGAATATTACAAAGGAAAGCTTCTCGCTATGATTCCTTCTCTGCTACATAATGCCCTTGCTCATTCCTCTCATCAAACAATGCCAATTTTAAAAGAGTTTCTATGGGAAGTCATTAGGCATCTATCTGAGGAGTCCTGATTTGGCTCCTTCTGACTTCTTTTTGCCCCTAGTTTGAAAGAACCTTTAAAGCGCAATCCCATTCTTCAGTTAAAAAGACTACATTGACATGGTTAAATTCCTCAAACCTTCAATTCTTTAGGGATGTACTAAATAGCTTGTAATTACTTACAAACATGTCATGAAATCAACAGAGATTATATTGAGAAACAACATTTATATCTTCTTTTAATTCCATTTTTCCACAAATTTTTAGAATGTTTCTTGTATTGCTAGACCCCATACTAAATCACACGCTTGCCCTATAACCTGCATTGTGTAGATGTGAAATCTCAAGTTCACAGAGGTTAAGTGATTTCATGTGCGATTTGATTTTTTCACACTTATCTAACTTCAAAGCCCATGATTTTACTCTTCATCAAGCTGCTTCTCAATATATTTGAGGTGATAAATTTATGTAGCAATCACAATGAAAGAACATTATTAAAATAAGTTTTCCTACTATTTACACCACAGCACAGAGATATAGTACAATCACAGAAAAGGCAAAAAAAAAAAAAGAAAGAAAAAAAAAAAAAGAAAAAAGAGCTGGCAGTACCTCATGCTCTTTAATACTCTATCTTGGAGTAGAACAGCAGCACTGAGTATTACCTGCTGCATACCCAACCTGTGACTGATAGAGAAGGGACAGAGGAAGTGACCTTTGTTCTTTCTCACATTCAAGTAAAGATGATCCTGAGTTAACACATCTGTCAGGATCTGTATTTTACTCTAACACTATCTAACAAGAAAAAGTATACAAATATCAGCCCACTTAACACAGTATGACTAAAACAGTGTCAGCTCAAAAATGAATAAAATGAAAGGTCCTCTGTCATACACAGCAGCCATGATGATACACCCAATGTAGGAGGTCACACTGACTATCTTCCATTATACCTTTCATTCAAGGAACTCTAAGTGCTTGAACATGGCCACCTAACTCAACAGCAAGGAATTAGCAGGAGACACATTGGCTGGGTTTTCTTGCAATGGTAATTAAAAAACTCTGCAATGCTGGGACCAATGTAGTATAAGGGCAAGCAGGAATTTAAGGGAAGAGGAGAGACTGCTCTACAGAAGTGGGAAGCCAGAAGAAAGAGGCAAAGAAAAGAAAGGAAACTGATAGCGCATCTCTGGTACTAATCAATTCCCACCCTTGTCTCCACTGGGCACAGAAATACTTTTTGATTGGGTCCTGTAACACACATCATATCCTTTCCACAACCCCATATCACACAACTAGCCTAACTGGATTTGATTCTTATAACTAAACAGCTGCTGACGAACAGTATGAACCAAGAGAAATGACATAAACTAGCTCAAAGAGTAGATGATGGGGATTCCAAAACAGCTGAATAGGGAAAAAATGTGCTGACTTTGACCAGGGGAAGATAGCAGAAGAAAAGCAGAGGAAGCATATGCCCAGCGGAAAGTTGGAGAGAAGTCTGCAGTGGAAATTCTACAGAAAATAGAGGGACAATGTGGAGCAGTGTGGAAAGAGCGGATGCACGGCAGCAAGCCGGGACACCACACACGACTCCCACAGCTAGGGGCTGGAGGAGACACCAGCTCCTACGAGAGAGCTGAGAGCAAACTGTGGCAGCCTGTGTCACCAATGATACTGCACGAGGAAGAACCTTACAGATAACGTGACTTTGAGTATGGCCTATAGCCCTGGTTGGGGGCAGGGTACCCATCTAACCCAGCAAAGGAAAAGCACATTTCTTCTTCCCCAAACCCCTTGCAAAAGAGAAGATTCAAACGGCCCCACATGAGAAAAAAAATGCTCAGATCATTAGCCATCAGGGAAATGCAAATCAAAACCACATGAGCTTTCAGTCACCCAGTTAGAATGGCTCTCATACAGAAATCAAAAAACAATAAATGCTGGCAAGGATTGGGGAAAAGGTATCCTAATCCACTGTTGTCGGGAATGCAAAATAGTACAGCCATTGTGGAAAACTGTATGGAGATTCCTCAGAAATCTGGAAACAGATCTACCAAACAAACCATCCATCCCACTCCTGGGATACCCAAACAAAATGAAATCAGCATATGAAAAAGGTATCTGCATCCCCATGTTTATTGCAGCTCAATTCACAATCACTAAGATAGGAATCAACCCAGATGTCTATCAACAGATGACTGGATAAAGAAAATGTGGAGTATGGACTACTACTCAGTCATAATAAAGGATGAAATCCTGTCTTTTGCAACAAAATGGATGCAATTGGAAACTATTATACTTAGTGAAATAAGCCAGTCCCAAAAAGAAAAATACCTTGTTTTCCCTGACCTATGTTAACTAATAGAGTACAAAAGCTGTAATGTATGTGAGTGAAATTGACATTTTGAGATTATTTTCAGCCCTTTTCTCTACTGCTGAGGAACAGTTTTTCTTTTATTTGTCAAACTGTTTACTTAGTGGAAGGTTAATCTTAAGATTATAAAATAAACTGAAATTATGTCCTTGTTAAAAAAAAATAAAGAGTAGATCGTTAAAAAAAAAAAAACCAACCAACCAACCAACAAAAAAACTGTATCTGCAGCTTGCGCTGTGGTGTAGCAGGTTAAGCTACCACCTGTGATGCCCGCATCCCAAAGGGCACTGGTTTGTGTTCCAGCTGTCCCACTTCTGATCCAGCTCTCTGTTAATGTGTCTGGGAAAGCAGTGGAGAATAGCCCAAGTGTTTGGAACCTTGCCATCCATATGGGAGACTCGGATGGAGTTCCAGGCTCCTGGTTTTGGCCTGCCCCATTCCTGGCCATTGTGGTCATTTGGAGAGTGGACCAGATGGAAGCTCTATTCCTCTCTGGCTCGCCTTCTCTCTGTAACTCAAATAAACAAATAAATAAATAAATCTTTGGAAAAAAATCTCTTTTTATCAGATTGCACAGAAGAGAGAATGAATGAATGAACATTATTTCTAAGACTGAAAATTTGGCCGGTGCCATGGCTCACTAGGCTAATCCTCCGCCTGCAGTGCTGGCACCCCAGGTACTAGTCCTGGTTGCTCCTCTTCCACCTCTTCCAGTCCAGGTCTCTGCTGTGGCCCGGGAGGGCAGTGGAGGATGGCCCAAGTGCTTGGGTCCCTGTACCCGCATGGGAAACCGGGAGGAAGCACCCAGCTCCTGGTTTTGGATCAGCGCAGTGCTGGCCAAGGTGGCCATTAGGGGAGTGAACCAATGGAAGGAAGACCTTTCTCTCTGTCTCTCTCTCACTGTCTATAAATCTCTCTCTGTCTCTCACTGTCTAACTCTGCTTGTCAAAAAATATATTTAAAAAAAACCTGAAAATTCCTGAGTTATGGCTGTCACAGAATACATCTAGTTTATTTCTATTATGTTCATGCTTTTTAGAACCAGAAGGCTAAATGCTGGCAAAGCTCTCTTCTTATAAAATAAAGCAGGATGCCAACAAAAGACTTAAATAGTGATGTAATACACAATTTCCCCTGTGAACCATAGTTCAAAATATCTTTTTAATTGAAAGAGCTTATCTATTTCCATGTCCATATTCTGCCCTCCCCCAATCAACTATTTTATAGCTCTGTTCATTCACTGATCTGAAGGATTCAATATCTGAGATCTTCTCTGATGCTCCAAGAACAACCAGTCACTTTCTCCTCTGCCTCTCCTAGCACTTAACACACTTCTCTATATTTTGACACCATATACTACAATTCTCTGCTCATGAATTTCATTTCTCACTCGAGTATAAGACTCTCAATTGCAGGGCCCACATTTATTCTTTAGCTCTGCTATGTCTCGTTGTGTGTTTTGTGGAATAAATCAATACCCATTAGCTCCATCTCATAAAAAAGGTACTGGGAACAATTAAGGTCTAAAATTGTTCTGTAACAAAACAACTAAGGTTGCAACTATGGATACAAATAGTTTAGCTATTTCAACTGTGTTAGCCTTCATTTTAGTAACAACAAAAAAAGTATCAATATCTTTTGATACCATATCAATACTTATTAAACACTTGCCAGTTAAAGTTAAATTCCAGAGACAGGTATTGGGCCCAGTAGTGAAGATACCTGCATCCCATACTGAAGTACCTAGATTTGAATTCCAGTTTAGCACCTAACTCCAGCTTCCTATGAATGTACACCATGGGAGACAGGCAGCAGATGGTGACTCAAGTAGTTGGGTTCCTAAGACTCATTTGGGAGACCTGAATTAACCCTTGGCTCTGGCTTCAGCCTAGCCCAGGTCTTGGCTGCTGTAGGAATCTGGTGAGTGAAGCAGCATATGAGAGCTCTCTCCACACCTTCTAACTTCTTTGCTATCCGCCTTTCAAATAATTTTTAAAGTTTATTTTTAATTATATTCCAGAACACTTTATTGGATATAGAATAGGAGTGAGTGACAATGACAAAGAGCTTTTTATTTTTACCAAAAACAAAAACAAAAACAAAAAAACCCAACTATTTAGTACAATACAACTTTCCTCTTTAGGAGATACTCATACTGTATAAAAAAAGTAATACTAAAAAAAGTCAGAGTAATCATTTAACTTAAAAAGAAATCAACTGAAAAAAGTACCAAACTCAGCATTTAAGCTCAAATGATTGAAACAGATCTGGATTGAGTTTCCTGGAAACGCACTTAAGGGTCAAGCATATACTGGTTGATGGCAACTTAGCTTTGCAAGCTACTTCCAATGATGCAAGGAAAAAAATAATCTTCCTCCTCAATAACTGTACTTTCCTAATGGCAAAACCAAGGGAGGGGAACAGGAAGCCAGTAACAACTGTGAAGTGATTTTAAAAGGGCTCTGCTCAAGGTCATGGTGTCAGTTATTCATTGTATTATCTGATTAGGACAGACATTTAGGGAACTAAATGGTGATCAAGGTACTACTTTTGCTGATGGAGACCCAATTCGTAAAGTATAGTACTGTCTTAGTACTGAGGCTATTGTACGTGCGTCCTACTACCTCTTAACACTAAATCAAAGTTATCCAAATCTCAGGGAAGAAGTGACCTGAATTACTTCTAGTCACTGATAGAGAAGTTGGAACAAAGATCTGGATGGATCTACCAGAGGCAATTCCTTCCTCATCTGCTTCCTGCAATGAAGATCAGAAAGCAAAGGCCCATCCTGACTAAACCAGGGTGAGTCAAGAAAGCAAAAGAGAGCAAGATATGTTGTCTTTTTGGTGCAGGGACTATTAAAACTTTAAACAACAGAGAAGTGGAGCCAAATGATTATCAGACTCTCACCTATCGGACAAGTTGCTTCTCTTCTCTTGTGAGGGTGTAAGTAAGGAATGAGTAAGTAAGAGATGCAGAAGCATGCCCTTAACGAGCAGGAAAAGTTGGCAAAATTTCCTGATTTTGTAGCTATGTGCTAATAAGGGGAAATAAGGTTTCCCCCCAAAACAGACTTCTGATACCTGTGAAGGTATTTTCAGACAGAGAAATGTGCTAGTAGAAGTATACAAAGATGCCAAAATACCCAAAGACACTCTATAAACATTATGCATAAGGCCCTATTAGTCTCAGCACCTCAAGGTCCTATGTGTTTCCAAGGATCTGGTGTTAGAGAATAAATTCTGTCTCTTTTTAAGACCCACAACACAGCCAAGGAGAAACCAAAGGCTATGAGCAAAGACAAAAACAAACAAACAAACAAACAAAAACAAAAAAAAAAAACAGGCACACAATTCAGTAGGTTCAGATAAATACAAAATGGAGTTGTTGTAACATCTTTCTTTCCAAACTAACTTCCTCCTCCTAGTGGTCTGTTGTCTCCCAGTATAAAAAGCCAGGAGGCTAGCGCCAGCTAATCCTCTGCCTGTGGCGCCGGCACACAGGGTTCTAGTCCCAGTCGGGGTGCCGGATTCTGTCCCGGTTGCTCCTCTTCCAGAACAGCTCTCTGCTGTGGCCTGGGAAGGCAGTGGAGGATGGCTCAAGTCCTTGGGCCCTGCACCCGCATGGGAGACCAGGAGGAAGGACCTGGCTCCTGGCTTCGGATCGGTGCAGCATGCCAGCCATGGCGGCCATTTGGGGAGTGAACCAATGGAAGGAAGACCTTTCTCTTTCTCTCTCTCTCTTTCTGTCTAACTCTGCCTGTCCCAAAAAAAAAAAAAAAAAAAAAAAGTACTGAATAGCAATGAGATGTTAGAAAAAGTTTAAACTTAGAATACATATCTGTATATTTTTTCTCACTCTCAGTGTATTCTTTTTGAAAATATGAATTGTCTGTTTGGATTTGAAGGTCATGTTTTCTGGCATAAGCCCTACCTGTACTGCACAATTTATAAGGTCCATTTTCTGTCTGCATGGGAGACCAGGAGAAGCACCTGGCTCCTGGCTTCGGATCAGCGCGGCACGCCAGCTGCAGCAGCCACTGGAGGGTGAACCAACAGGAAAAAGGTAGACCTTTCTCTCTGTCTGTCTCTCTCTCACTGTCCACTCTGCCTGTCAAAAAAAGCAAGACCAAAAACAAAACCAAAAACCTGGGAGTTTTAGAGCCAGTGAGCGATACAGCTGGATGAAACCGTAAGTTTCACATCAAACTTGGTATTCTCATTTTACAAATGTTCAAACCCAGACCCAGAGAGGTTCAATGATTGTATAAGTTGACCTAAGTAGTGCCAAAGATACACCTGGAATCTTGACATAGCTCCATCCTTCTCCTTCATGCACCCACTGAGTCTTCTACATTTCCCCACACTTGTTTCCTCCACCTACTCTTTTCTTCCCATTGCTCCTATTCTTATTTCTTATCCAAGTGTGGAACTTCAAGACTTTTGAGTCTGAAACTTCAGAACAATTTTCTAATCTAGTGGGCCTTCAGGACGTTTCTTTTCCCCACCTAAAATCACTTCTTACTCTGCTCCAACAGTGATTCTCTGCCCTCCTGGGGTAGGCTGCATGGTTTTGCCATTGCTTTTCTTCATTTGCCAGCACGCCCCACACAGGGGCTTTCCTTTAGTCTTGGTCTTATAATGAAGTAGGGAGCAAAGTTAAAGCTAATGGACATGGACACATAGTATGGGAGAAAACAAGCATTTGCTGTTTTCTATCAGATTACAGCACTTAGAACAGCACATGGCACAAAGAAAGCAACATTTTTTTTTTTTTAATGCCTCACTGCAACTGTCTTTTGATACTATCATCTCCAATTTTCAGAAGGGAAAACTAAGGCCCAGGGAGTTTAAATAGTAGGGCTAAGGTTACACAGTTGGTGGTAAAGCTGGAATTCAAGTGCTGGCATCCCATATAGGCACCATTCTAGTTATGGCTGCTTCTCTTTTGATTCAGCTCTCTATGGCCTGGGAAAGCAGAAGATGGCCCAAGTAATTGGGCCCTTGCACCTGTGTGGGGTACCCAAGAAGTCCTGGCTCCTGATTCACCCAACTCTGGCCATTGCGGGCATTTAAGGATTGAACCAGCAGATGGAAGACCTTTCTGTCTCTCCCTCTGTCTGTAACTCTATCTCTCAAATAAATAATTTTTTTTAAAAAAAAGCTGAAATTCAAACTAGCTGGGAACTTCTGATATCAAAGTCACCTTAGAATTAGAAGAACTCTTAGAACTGTTAGAGTTTGAAATAAACATCGGTTCTTACTTATATATAATTCTCTGGTTATCTCACATATTATAACCTGACACTCATTCACCATTCCATCTTGGTTGTACAGAACTAGTGGACAAAGATTCCATTCTATCACAAACCCAAGAACCTGGTCAAGGCTCAATAAAAGAACTGTTCATTGATTGGCTGGTTTAAGGCAAAGGTCCACTCTCCTATCCTCAGGGAATCAGAAGTCTGGTTTGGGAACCTCTCACTTTGACTCAGTGTTCCAGAGGCACAGACACAGCCCTGGCATTTGGGGACTGAATCAGCAGATGGAAGATCTCTGTGTCATTCTGCCTTTCAAACAGATAAGTAAATCTTTTTTTAAAAAATAAGGTAAACATTATCACAAGGATGCTCAAAGTCTTGATTACACTGTAGTACATGTAAGTAAATTACTGTACATTACTGTAGTACATGTACATAAACAGGTGGTTTTTCCTGGTTTTCCAGGACCATGAAACCTGGGTTTAGAAAAACCAGTTGACAACTCAAATAATTAGCATTCAGCCTAATATGTCTGGAAAACCCTGCATTGGGGGGCTTCCCATTTACAGCTTCATGTGACATGCATCGTTCTAGCAGGCTGCTGGTTCTTTAAGCCTGCAGAGAGTTGAGCAGATGCAAAACAAATGTATGTCCCTGAAATGGGGAGAAGAGATCATTCACTATACATCACGCATCATAAAAACAGGAACTGTCCGTGGTATTGTTTTCTACTATAGCTCCAACTCTAGTGCTGCCTGGCATATAGTACGCATTTGACAACATCTGTTAAATAAATGGACAAAGAAATGGATCTTGCATAAGTGACAGAATGCTCATGGAGATTTCAGAATGAGTGCCCACATATTTTCTATCTTTAATTATTTAAATTTCCATATCTAGACTTCTAGACAGTGGTTAATTTACTTTCTTAGAACAAAAGATTGAAAATCATTCCAACAGCTTTTTGCATCATGACCCTGTACTAATCTAATAAGAGAAAGGTTACACTGCTTTTTGTTGATGAAAAGCACATTAATGAGATCACCTTGAAATAATCCCATCTCTATTATACAGGCAAAATTACATTTTCCAGCATAATTACTGTTTGAGTTGAACTCCCAAATTTTGATATTGTTTCACTCACAAAAGCAACACTAACTTACTAGTTTGTCAAACTTCTGGAAAATTGAAGGTAAGCACTTACTTTTAAGAATATAAGATGATCAACCTATACTGATGTCTCATTCTGTCTTTTGCATATTTTCCTATCAGCCAACAGGACTGTATAAGGTTTACTTTTTTTTATATATATATAAGATTTTATTTATTTACTTGAGGGGCAGCGATACAGACAGTGAGAGGGGAAGAGACATAGAGAAAGGTCTTCCATCACTGGTTCACTCCTCAAGTGGCCGACATGGCAGGAGCTGTGCCAATCAGAAGCCAGGAACCAGGAATTTCTTCCGGGTCTCCCATGCAGGTGCATGGGCCCAAGCACTTGGGTCATCTTCCACTGCTTTTGCAGGCCATAGCAGAGAGCTGGATCAGAAGTGGAGTAGCTGGGACTTGAACCAGTGCCCATATGGGATGCCAGCACTGCAGGCAGAGGAGTAACCTACCATGGCACAATACCAGCACCACAAGATTTACTTTCTATAATAGGTTTTAAAAGAAGGACTAATGGGTCTCCTTAACATGTGCTTTTAAGTCACACATCATTAGCATTCCTCAACCCTTACTTCAGATTCTAGAATGTAAGCTCCCTGTGGACAGGAATCTTGTTGAATGTTTTGTTCACGACTGTATTCCTAACACCAAAGAAAACACTGGTGCAAAGTTCCATATATACTGTTCGATGAATGCTATGTTTCTCCCCTCACTGAGGCTTTTAAAGCAAGACCTACCTCCCTCTTTTCCTCACACAAGCACATGTGCACACATGTAGAGAGAAATCTTGATATACTGCATGGCATTTTTCCCATGAAAAACACACACATCATGTAAGTTTTGTTAAAATGGATTATAAGAGGAAATCTGACAGTCTCTTTGCATTTTGCAATGCCATCAAGTCACCTCTTTTTCCAAGCCTTACCTGCCCTAAGCCACTTACCTTATTAGAAAAACATTTTCTTTTTTATTATAAGCTGTTCCTATCTACTTAAGTCTAATTTTATTTTAAATTGGGACTACAATTTTTCTGTGCAGTGCAAGGTTCTATTTTATAAGTAAACCCAATAAGATAATTGGATTCTGTACACTGACTTATTAGCTGAGACCTTGGTCAAAGTATTGAACATCTCTGGTTCTGATGTAAGAATAACAGCAGCACCTTCTTCCTAAGATGTTGAGGATTAAATGGGATAATCATTTCTGTGAGTGGTTGGCTACTTTCATTAATACAATCTCTGAAGGGTTGCAAGCCTAACAGCCATGGTAATCAACTACCTAAATAAGTCATCACCTTTACAAGTCATCATTTCATTTTCTTCCTAATGAGCCACTCTCCCCTACTGCATCCACAGAAGTAGAAACTCACAAAAAGTATGCTTTGTGAGTCCTTTTTATCCCCAAGCATGAATTATTCCTGCGGAGTTGAGAGCGCATTTCTGGGTTGCTTCTGGCTGGGTGGTGTCACTTAGGGAAGCCATTCATCTGGTTCTCTCCATTTCTTTTAATAGTCTATGTAACATTTCTCCTTCCTCATGGGGTTCCTTAAAGAGTCTTGGCTGGCTGGAGAGACTTGACCCTTCATTTTAGATTATCAAAAATTCTTAACCAGAGGGGATGAGCACTGAATACCAGGGGCATGCTGAGCCAGAGCATCTGTGCTTGGACTTTTCATCTATGCAGCTTGCTGTTAATTGCTACGTTTCCCCTCTTGCAACAATTATCCCCCCAATTCTCTCCCCACCTCCTCACCCTACCCCCAGTTAATTATCAGTTCTGGAATTAAACTGCTTGCTTCTCCTGCTGTTTCCATGGCAACAGTTGGCCTGCACCTGCCACTGGGTGAACAGTGGCTCTTTCAGAAGAGGCAATGGCAGTTACTGGCTCCACAAATCCAGGGAGTAAACTAATGTTTACCTGTCTAGGGAGAGCAGTTCCTGTTCATTCTACCTTAGGCACTTTCTTGGCAAACCCCACTTCCACTTCTTCTAAAAACTGCTTCTTGACATTTAGCAGAGAAAATTAAAAAAAAAAAAATCTGATAAAAATGCCAAATCTGGGGCAGGTGTTTAGCCTAGCAGTTAAGATACTCTTAACTAAGAGACCCATGTCCCACATCAGTGTATATGGCTTCCACATTCAGCTTCAGTCCTGATTCTAGCTTCCTGCTAATGCGGACCCTGAGAGGCAGTGGTGATGGCTCAAGTAACTAACTGGGCTGTTGCCACTCACATAGGTGACCTGGATTAAGTTCCTAACTTTGGCCCTCAGTGGGCTCTTAGGGAGTAAACCAGCAATTAGGTGTGCTCTCTCACAAATAAACGAATTTTTAAAAATTTAAATGCCAATTCTCTCTGCTTTGTCACAATCACATCCATGAGCTTCATTTATTCCCAGCCAAGAAACTGGAAGACGAATATTCCATCCTGAATATATACTACAAAGTATACTACAATGAAGTATACTACAATGGCTGAAAGCACAGACTTTTTCTTTTTTATAATTTTATTTAAACTATACAAGCTTCATGTATTTCATATATATTGATTTAAGAACATAGTGATACTTCCCACCCTACTCTCCCTCCTGCCCATGCTCCAAGACCCTTCTTCCTCCTCCCTTTCCCATTCCTACTCTTAATTTTTACAAAGATCTATTTTCAGTTTACTTAACGATTGTAAAGTTAACCCTACACTAAGTGAAAAGAGTTCAAAAAATAGTATGAAGAAGAAAACACTGTTCCTCAACAGAAGAGACAAGGGCTATAAACAATCATTGTATCTTAAAATGTTCTTTTCACTCCAATATATTACATTGTAGGTACTCTATTAGTTATCTTGGATCAAGGAAAACCTATGATATTTGTCTTTTTGGGACTGGGAAAGCATAGACTTTTAACCCTGATAGATCTGAGTTCTAATTCTTGTTATTTCTTAGGTGTGTGACCACAGTATCAACTTCCTCACACAGAAGAGAGCTTAGAATAACTGTACTTCCCAGAAGTTGTTTAAACACGTTAATATATGTAGGTCTAGTTCTTACTTACTGTTCAATGTGTAGACCGGTATCACTGCTATTGTTGGTTAAGTATTAATCCTAGACTACCCTGAAAGTTAGGGCAAACTTGGCAGCCTAGTTATTTTAGCTAAGCCTAGTCTGAGTGACAGCACCTATGTGGGTGGGATAAAATGTCACAAAGCCCCACAGCAACTAGACCAAGATGCATCTAGCAGCCAGGAACAGCTGAAAAATGATTCTTTTCCTCATTCTGTTGAGTTTTTTAAGATTTATTTTATAAGTCAGAGAGAGAGAGAGAGAGAGAGAGAGAGAGAGAGAGAGAGAGTGTGAGTGTGCTTCCATCCACTGGTTCACTCCCCAGATGGCTGTAATGGCCAGCAGTGGGCCAGGCCAAGGTCAGGAGCCAGGAGCTTCATCCAAGTCTTCTACGTGGGTAGCAGGGTTTTTTTCTAGGCCATTAGCAGGCAGCAGGTTCAGAAGTAGAGCAGCTGGGACTCCAACTGGAGCCCACATGGGATGCTGGCTGGCATCACAGGCTGCAGCTTTTATCTGTTGTGTCACAACACCACCCTCCCCATCCTCACCCCACTAAAGTTCTTCAGCTCCTCCTTGTCCGTACTGTTTTTTTCCTGTTCAATCTCACCTTCCTTTAAATAGAATTGATGGAACCAGAGTGTAAAGGACATGTACTTACCAAGGAAACAAAATGCCTTTCATTTTACAACCTCATTGCAACCTACAGGGTACAACTGATAGTGGTGCTCAGGAGCAGGAGTTGAGGATGGGGCATTTCATCTAACAAAGTAGTTATTTTCTTCCTTGAAACTTCTGCTTGTGGAAAAAAAAAAGTAATATCTCTTAGGAACCTGAGACCACTCACGTTTAGGTCCTAGGTCCAAACAAGAACAGGCACAGGAACACCGGCCTATGGCGAAACCTCATCACTTATGGTGCTTCAGCTTTATCTCAGCCTTTGGTCTCCTTCCTGAAAATTCTGAAGCCAGCTCCCTACAGTTCTAATTTTAAGGAAAGCTGCACTCATTTGCTTTCAACAGCATACTATCTTGGAAAAAAAAAAAAATCCACCAGCATGTATTCCCAACATCTGTTACAGATGCCCACTGAAGGCCTCTAGAAAAAGAGGTGAATGCCACTCAGCCAGAAAGAGCTTAGATAAAAAGAAAAGACCCTTAGAAACTGTTGGAGAACAGGAATTACTGGCCTCTTTGCTGCCTTTCACTGGGAAGTGGAGAGAAGATGCTTAAGACCAGCAGGTTTCTTCTAAAGTGAAAAATACTCCTCATGTAGGATCTCTGTCCTTAATGTGTTGTTCAATGGGAATTAATGCTAACTAGTACTCAAACAGTATCTTACACTTTATGTTCCGTGTGGGTGCAAACTGTTGAAATCTTTACTTAATATATACTAAATTGATCTTCTGTATATAAAGATAATTGAAAATGAATCTTGATGTGAATGGAATGGGAGAGGGAGTGGGAGTGGGAGTTGGGAGAGTTGCGGGCGAGAGGGAAGTTATGGGGGGGAAAGCCATTGTAATTCGTAAGCTGTACTTTGGAAATTTATATTCAATAAATAAAAGTTAAAAAAAAATAAAGTGAAAGACACTATGAACAATTTTGCTGTGGCTGCCCACTAGTGAGGGGAGCATAACCAAAGATATCAAATTTAGATATTCTTGAAACACATACTGGGGTTTGTGGCCTCCTAAAAATATATTCTACTTAATGCCAGTCCAAAATGGCTATGAAGACAAAGAACAGCCATGTACTGTAGCACTGGATATACTTTGGGGATCAACATGGCACTGTACACATCAATTGAATTAAAAACATATATACCTTTACATTTATTTGGAAAATGTTAATACTTAAGTACTGCCTTTCTCTATTAATTTAAAAGGAACTCGGTGACTACTTTTCAGACTTACTTCTAAATCAGAGGAAGGTAGGAGCTGTCAAAATGGAGAAATAGGACACAAATCAAATGAATAATTTCCTCTTAGCTTAGCTGATGGCTTTTCCATTTAAAAGAGCAATTCCAAAAGGAGAACACTTTTAATGCTTTGTAGCATATTTGTCCTTTGGGTATAATAAGATGCAAGTGGTTGAGAAACTGAGGTATGAAGAAAGCAAACAATTTACCCATAACAAAACATGAACTCTTCCTAGAGGAAGAAACCTGTAAAGTTCCATTTTTTTATATAGATGATACAGGCAAGAGGTAAAGTGTAATTGGACACAATACGAACCTTTTGCCATCTCATGGCATAAAAGACCCTGTGCAAGCTGGACTCGACCCAGGTTTTAGTCTTAGTTCCTGCCACAGGGCAATCGTGCTGTTATTACCATCCACATAGCACATGTGGTCATTCCTGAGTCTTTTTATGTGCTGGTCTCTCTGTTTGGACAGCCCCCCCTACCTTTCCATCTAAAAGTAAGAAAGTAGAAAGTAGCCCTACCTGCTTGTCAGCAGGAAGAAGAAATGCTGTACATTCTGATTCTTTCTTTTGAATTACCTGGATCCTAATCTATATCCAATATATTTATTTTAGAGAATTATTACAGTGCAATGGTTAAGAGCTCACACTCTGGAGTCAGACTACTAGACTTGGGATGCTGGCTCCACTGCTTGTTAGCTGTGTGGTCTCATGAATGTATAACCTCTCTGCAACTCAGTTTTTCATCTAGGATGAGAAATGAAGGTAGTGTATTAACAACCACTTATTAGGACTGTTGTGAGAAATAAATGATATATGGAAATGTTTAAAATATTTTCTCACATATTGTTGTCACTCAATAAATCCTTCTCTATAATAATAATTTATAATGATTTTATACTGTACTTAAATATGAAATTAAAATGGTTTATTTAACTCTCTCATTCAAATCAGACTTTGAAATCTATAAATTCAAGGGAAAAATCTTAGTCACCTTCATATCTCTGAGGCCTATCACACATTAGGCACCTCTAAGATATTTGCTGAACAAATGAATGGGAGAATTCCTCTGTAATCACTCCTTTCTGAAACGTTAAGGACCAGAGTGCCTAGCAGAAAATGTTATCCTGATAAGCTCTGAGACCAAATACATAAACAAGATTAGCTTATCATACATCATTAACTACTGCATTGGATGGCAAACAAAAGAGGAATAGAGCTGAACCACAGCATGCAAAGTGACACCCAGGCCTCTTCCTAACAGGCCCAACTGTCAGCATTATTGAGTCAGAAATGGCAGGCAGCAATATGGAATATGGGCGGTTCTTAGTCAGCACTTCCAGTTGGGAGCAGATGCAATAAGCTACAGGCACCTTGGCTGAATATTCTAGCTGTGAGGAGATTCCCTGGTTAATATACTAACATACACAAAACAAAGTTGTGACTCTCACAGGAAAACTTCTAAAAACCAAGTACTTTAGCAAGGAGGCTTGCTTTTGATATAAACTGTCAGTACAAGGTGTAACAGAAGTTCATCCTTTACTTGGCTAAAGTAAGGGACAAACAATCCACACCAGGATGGCAAAACAAAACCAGCTCATGCTCCTAAAGAGGAGAATGTGGCCATTAAGAGCCTCTCTACGCTAAAGGCCAACTTAGATGTCGGAACCCCACTCTATATAATAAGCAGCCCTGACAGTTCCACGTCTTGTCGCAAGCATCAGCTTCATTTCCTTTGGCTTCCAGATGGGCCTCCTCAAATGGTGGTAACAAAATAACCAAACCATGAATTTGTAATCAAAGGACAAAAGAAACTAAAGTGTATCACTAACTTAGTCCTCTTTTATCTCTACAACCTAGCTAGTCAGAAAGAGAAATGTCGTATCTAAGAACATATGATGATTGGTTTAGAGGAGAAAAAAGGATATGTATAACTGTAAGACAATATTTAAAGAAACAAAATTAGGACTAAAAAAAAATAAGTCTACCAAATTACAGAATCTATATGCAGATTCTTTCCACTTCATATTTTTAAAAAAGATTTATTTATTTGAAAGAGTTATAGAAAGAGAGGGAAAGAAAGAAAGAGATCTTCCACCCCCTGGTTCATTCCACAAATGGCTGCAATGGCCAGAGCTGGGTCAGGTCAAAGCAAAGCAGCAAGAACTCCAGCTGGGTCTCCTGTGTGGGCGGCAGGAACATGGGCACTCAGGTTATCTTCTGCTGCCTTCCCAGCTCCCTAGCAGGCAGCTGGACTTGAACAGGTGCTCATATGGGATGTCAGCACCACGGGCAACAGTTTAACCCACCGTACCACACATCAGCCCCTCCACTTTGTATTCGATACAAGCTTTGTATTCTTCCTCAAAACTATGTCCCCAAAACTAGGTGAAGGTGTGAGCAGAGAGGAATGAGGCTATCGTTTACAGGAGGTTAAATGATTTGCCTATGGTCATGCAGTCAGTCACAGGCAGAACCAAGAATAGAAGTGAGGTGGCTGATTGCCTTCATCTCTGACTCCTGCACAGCATGCTTTCTGTCTGATCAACAGATTCAGTGTGGGTCAGAGTCACGCTGATCTCAGCAGTAGCCTTGTGCCTGAGGAATAGCCCTCTTTGAGGATGAGAAATTCTACAGAAGTTCCACATATAACTTTGACTATTAAAAAGTCATTTTCCTCTTAGCTAAGAAGAAAAATCTCAGAGAACCTCAAGAGCAAATTGAAATTTAGTCCTGATCTTGCTCCTTCTTCTTTGAGCACAAGGGTTTAAGGGTCTTTCTCTGACTTCCTCCCACTACACAATGGGTTTCACGCCAGCAGTTCCTACAGCCACCTCCTCTCCTCAAATACATATTACTTCTCAGCAGGCTTCAGAAGAGAAGGAGCCAATCTGTGAGGGTGCAAACACAAGATCTCCCGTAATAGCACAGAGAAGACAGAAAATAGCTGCCAAAAGTGTAAATTGCTTTTTTTACTTGGAAAAAAATCACTATGGCTTCAAAGACACCCTGATAAATGATGACTCCACAGCAGTTGCTATCCGTGCTCTACATATTAGTTCTTTTGCTCCTTCCCTCCTCTGAGAATCTGCCCACTATGACTGTGTATCATGGATCTAAGGAGTAAGTTACTTGATGAAGAAGCAACAGGCTGTTATTCTGTGGAGTCAGAGGAAACTTGGGTTGCTGCTCCCCAGAGAGCATCTCTTCCACTGCAGACTCTCAGAGGACACTGCATGAGGATGAATCGAAGATCCCTGTATAATGACATAGCCTAAGGACAGAAGAAGCAATTTACAGAAAATAGAGACCACAGCAATTCACTGTCAAAGAGTAAGAACACCAGGTTAGAAGGACAAGATCAAAGTGATCCTCTGAGGACTAAGTGTGAGTCCTCCTGGTTTTCACACCAGCTCACACAGAGAAGTGTGCTGGTATACTGGAGACTATCTGAAAGGTGCTTGAGGGCATGAGCCCTGAAGTCAAACCAGATTCAAGTTCTGGTTCTACTGCTTATTAGCTACATCATGGAGGGCGAGTTAATCTGAGTACTTTTTCCCTCACTTGACCAGTGACATGAAAACTAAACCCTAAGCTTTACATGAGAATTAATGAGAACACACAAACAGCACTTTGGACATAATAAATGTTCAGTAAATGATAGAAATGGCTATTATTGTTAATTAGTAAGGTAGCTACACAAGAGAATTCAGGGCAGGGAAAAGACATGACCCAAAGCACAATATCTCATATCAAACAACTTGGGAAAAAAAGGAGATTCCAGCTGGCAGAAAGGTCTGTAACTGCCATTACATTCCCACATGACAGGACATTTTCTCTGTTCTTCCCAATGTGCATACTGGTTGGAATCCATTTCTCCTTGGACTTTTGTGTAGACAGTGGGGAAGTGGCTGTGTGGAAAGCACTAGCAAAGGAGACACAATCAGAACTAGAACTCAGCATCTCTAGATCCCTTTCTCATCCATTCCCCATGCAGAGAGACTCATACTTCCTTTCTGCCTCCTTTACACATCAACCCTCATTTAGTAAGAAGACTTTGGAACAAAATTCTGTTGGGCTTTTTGAAATGGTAAAGTGTCTATCACAAATGAGAGGAATTTCATATCAAAGGCAATCTTTCCTGAAGTGCTAAATGGAATAAATTCAGACAAATGGTAGTTTAATACAAATAAACTGAATGGAACCAACACATATGAACTTATTAAAAATAAAATTTGATTTCTCTTCCCTCTTTCTGCCAATTAGAACATGTTCTGCAAATGTTCATTGTACCAAAAGGGTTCTGTCAAGTCCCAGTCCAACAGAATCCTGCTGACATTCACGGCAGCCTGGCTCAAGAGAGACAGCCTGACATCTTGGTTGCTAGCAAACAAACTCTATGTCTTACCACTATGTTGTCAAAATGACATGAAAGTGTTTGCAATTAAATATTAAAGCCAGTATTCCACACTGAATGGTATCTTTGAAGAGAGTTAATCTCTACCTAAGGTCCTTGTATTCTGTAATCAATGTGACTCTGGCATGTGGCCATGAGGGCAAGAGGAGTAATTTACCCTATTCAGGCTCCTCAGGCAAAAATGCCACTGCTATCCTATGAAGTCTGCAAATTCTTTTTTTTTTTTTTTTGGACAGGCAGAGTGGAGAGAGAGAGAGAGAGAGAGAGAGAGAGAGAGAGAGAGAGAGAGAGAGAAAGGTCTTCCTTTTGCTGTTGGTTCTCCCTCCAATGGCCGCCGCGGCTGGCGCGCTGTGGCCGGTGCACCGCACTGGTCCGATGGCAGGAGCCAGGTGCTTCTCCTGGTCTCCCATGGGGTGCAGGGCCCAAGCACTTGGGCCATCCTCCACTGCACTCCCTGGCCACAGCAGAGAGCTGGTCTGGAAGAGGGGCAACCGGGACAGAATCCGGCTCCCCGACTGGGACTAGAACCCGGTGTGCCGGCGCCACAAGGCGGAGGATTAGCCTAGTGAGCCGCGGCACCAGCCTCTAAGGCATTTTCTTTATCATGGTCTTATTTGAGTTGTCTGAGAAAGAAGGTCTAGGACTATCTGGCATGGGTTTTAAGGAGCCAGATCTAATCTTGAGAGTAGAAGAGGTAGAATGCCAGAGAAATAATTTACAGTGTGTCTAAATCAAAGATCTGTGCAAAATGATAAACACCTGGCCAATAACTAGAGAAGATACTGATTTAGACAGCTATTTTTGTTAACTTAGTTTAACTAGTCTCTCATGCTCTTGAGATACCTCCAATTCATTTCTATCCTATAGGCAAGGGAGATTTCTAAAACGCAAGCCTGCTCAGGTTAATTCCTGTTTAAAATTCTTTATTGCAGAGAAAGGGAATATTATTATATTCTCAGAACTATATCTATGAACTGTGTTGAACATGTAAAACCTAAAAAAGAAAAATTAAAAAAATATTTAATGTTCCCACTGCCTTCAAATACCTTAAGGTGGCCTTTAAATCTCTAAATGATCTGAGCTCTGCTTTCCTCTACTCTCTTGTCTGCAGCCTTAATCCAAGTTTTCCCCTCTCTCTAGAACCACCAACTCCTGTTCCTCCTTTTCCTGCCTTCCCATCTTTCAGGCCTTGAGGTAGTAAAATGTTATATACAATCTTTTCTTTTTTTGAAATAATTTTTAAAAGATTTATTTATTCATTTGAAAGGTAGAATTTCACACAGAGAGAAAAACAGAGAGGTTCCCCAATCTCTTGGTTCATACCCCAGATGGCCACATCCGAAGCCAGGAACCAAGACCTCTGAGTCTACCACACGGGCACAGGGGCCCAAGGATCTGAGCCATTCTCTACTGCCCTCCCAGGCCACAGCAGAGAGCTGGATTGGAAGTGGCGCAGCTGGGACTCGAACTGGCGCCCACATGGGATGCCAGCACTTCAGGCGGCAGCTTCACCTGCTACTCCATAGCACTGGCTCCTCTATAACTTTTTCCACTAAGCCTCTCCTCATCCTCCAGGACTGACCTGGGAACCCTTCTTCTAACCTAAACTTCCCTTTTCATGGCACTTTTCCCACAGTGTAAGTATCTGGTAATATACTTGCCTCTCCCTCTAGACTCAGGATCTATAGATCATGTCTGCCTCAGTCATCCTTACATACCCAGTGTACAGCATAGTAGGGTTGTTAATGTGTGTGTGTGTTTTTTTTAACATTTCAGAATAGTTTTAAATCCATATAAAAATCATGAGGTAGTAATACTGAGAGTCCCCACAGAGCCTTTATTCACCCATTTCCCCTATTACTAACATCCCAGATCAGTCAATTTGTCACAATTAATGAACCACTTCCAGCCCCCACCCCCACCTTTTTAAAATCCAAATTCTTTTTAAATGGAGAAAGGGAAGGAAGGGAGAGAGGGAAAAAAGAAGGAAGAAAATAAACCACAACACAGAAGGAGCACTGAGCACTGTTAGATGATGGGAGTGTGATGGGGTTTCCTGAGGCTCTGTAAGCTTGAAGCAAGGTGCCCATGGTTTTAACTGCAGTAGAGGATAAACCAGACAGGGTGTTTGCTTTTTTTTTTTTTCCCCTTGTAGCTAAAGTTGAGGTTGAGACCCTCAGCTCCCAAGTGAAGAAGTACCAGGAGATATAGATGTGGGATAACTTTTGGGAGGAAAAAAATCCTATTTGTTGATATGTAAATAAAACCAAAGAAGGGCCAAATCCTAGCTCCAATTAGGTGACTGTGCAAAATTAATTTAGCTTTTATTAGTGAGGGACTTGGACTAGATTAGGTTTTTTCAAATTAAGTTCTGAGGAACTCAGCTCTCTACAGAAGCCCCTCAGCGCCTATCATGATGAAGAATGTTCACTACTGAATGTAGTCCCCAACTTTAACCACAGAAACCTCCCCCCACCACTCACATTGAGGTTCTACTTAAAGTCCATCTGAAAAAAAAAGGGCACTTCTGCGAAAACTAAAAGGTGAACAGCAATGGCCTCAGCGGCCTTTCTGAGACCTCTCAGCATGAACAGCCCTTGAACCTGTGCAGACTGAATCTGTCCGGACTTTGCATTTAACTGTCCTGATAACCTTGGTTATGCTGATGGCACAGCTGCAGCATTTCCTAGAGTCTATTCTCACTGCCTGAGCCAAATGACAGCAGATGTAAATAAATCAAAGTCCAGATTCACTGCGAAGCTGAGGGGGGAATGGAACACACTTTAAATTTCATCCAACCATGGTGAAATAAATGCACAAAGGTATTTTGTTTTCCTAAACAAAGTTTTGTCAAAATGTCTTTCTCCTAGGATTCATTGTATAGGTGTCTTGGGTCTGACACAAAGATGTTCTAGGTCAGAAATAAAGAATATTGGATCCAGAGCCTATTAAAAAGGCAATCTAATTCCAGTCCAAAAAGAACAATGGGTAAGTTATTAAGTCACCCCACCTGATTGCTTAATTACCATTCATATGTAGTGTCTGCTCTTCTTAACAAAGTATTCTGAATGCAGAAAGAATAACACAAAGTTAGTGTCACTACATACTTTCAAGTCTACCTTTATCTGAAGGTTATAGTCAGGAAATGACACAGTTGGGGAAGGCTTACAAAATAAGATCTTCAAAACCCTGGCTTAAGATGGAGATCTCTTTTCCGTGCAATTCCTTGCCTGTCCATATTTCATGGGACATTAAAAGGCCACAAATGTCACTCCACTTCAATTCTGAGAATGGATAAGCAGCAATAATGTGATCTTACCTGGGTCCTTCCTCGTCACCCTAGAAGACAAAGAGAAAGAACTTGTATTAGAAGTCATCATTGGTAGAGATGGATTTAGATTTATTTTCCCTTTCCTCTCCCATCCTGAAAGCAAGGATTATGCATTTATTGTAACAAAGACAAACCAGGAGTCGTCTAAGGACTAAACAAGGGCTAACATAATCCTATGTTCAAACTGCCCTGCAGAGATGAACTGGTAATTTGTCCTGGCAAGCAGAGATGAGAACATACGGACCCAGGAGGCCTAAATAATAGCCTTGCCTTTTTATTTGTATGGCTGGCAGTATTCAGATTTGAACAAGCTGAGAGCACCAAAATAGCTGCAGGTCTTGGGCAAAAGCTGACCAGCTCCAAAAGCATCAAGCTGATTTTCTTCAAAGACTCATTTCTGCCTTGGTCCAATAATTTTCTCTGAACACAGCAATTCTAATATATAGCATACTGTAGCGCAAAGGGAAATGTGCTGGGACTCGTGGACTAGGGATTCTAGTCCCAGCTCTGATACTTGTGAGCTATGTGCCTTTGGGGACACAGTAATTAATTATTCTAGACCTCAGTGGTCTCCTTTGTATTAGGGTAGTTCTGATGTTTGATGATTATCATCATTTTCCTTTCTTGTCCACTATGCGAACACAATGTGTTATTTTTCCAGATACTGCATTCACTCAACCTAACTTTATCAGTAGTTGCAAATTTCTTTCAGCCCCCTTCCATGACCAAGTAAGATTTTTCAAACTCTAGAGCTTTTACAAACGGCCTTACTCATGCTTTTAGGGCGACTATCTTTTACAACTTCCTCTGTGGCTATTCAAGGATGGTCTCCACGGAAAATGTACCCTCTTGTACTCCCCAGAAAATGAATAAATGGTTTCTGCTGGTATAAAGGAGAATGACCTGGAGACAAAAAAATCTGGCTTCCAACCTTGTCTTCTTCACTTGCTGGCTATAGTACCCTAGTTATTTGGTCTCTCTGGATTTCAATTTCCTAATCTGTAAAATGGAGTAATTGTCTTTTGTAGAATGAGTATGAGCATTAAATACTGCTTATCACCATGAAGCCCAGTGTCTGATGCACTAAATAAAGGCTAGTTATTAATATCAGTAGCAATTTAGTGTGATTCATTAAGAAGCTCCTATATATTGGCATTAAGGGTGTAAGCTAAATAACGCATGATGCTCTAACCTTTGTAGAGCTCTCAATCAGGAGCAGGAGAAACAGGTGGGTAGAATAAGCTCCTCATATGACTAAATGTGTAAAGAGCGCTACCAAAGACATAAACATAAAAACATAAAGCTTTATGCATTAAAAAATAAGTGATGAACACTATCGGAGAAGGTAGGCAAGGCTTGTCACAGAAAAGGTGACATTTATACTATGACTCAAGGGATGAGTAGTATTTTCTCAGGCTACAAAGAGAAAAGTGGGAAGCAGCAAACGGCACAGCAGTTGAAAAAAATGGCACTGCTTAAAGAACCTTGAGTTCTATGGAACTAGCGAATGTTTATGGGCATGCAAGTGTGGTGGGCCGAGGTAGGGATGAAGGCGGTAGGGGGTTTCAGAGTATAACCAAGGTAGAAGGACACTGCAAGGGTACCAGCCTATAAAGAACAGTTGTAGCCAGAAAGAAGATTTAAATTGGACTGTACACTGGAGGTAGAATAGAAGAACAAGAAGGGCATTTTCAGCAGACTGTTAATTTTTCAATAGTAGTAAGGGTGCTAATCATCCATAATGCAATGAGGGAAGTGGGCAAGTGGCAGAGGGAGGATATAAGAATGGTGAAAGCTTTCTTTGCATTTTAATTGAGTAGCATGTCTCAGGAGAACTATAATATAGCAAGAAAAAAATCATTAAATTTAAATTTAATATGAATTACATAACTATCAATGACAAATCTCAACACAATTTTTCAATTATCATTGGATGTTTAAACACACTTATATAGAAGAGTCTCATAAAAAAAAAGTTTCTGAACTTTCTTCCATGATTTAGAGCAAATTTTTCTTACAACCACATATCCTGGTTGAATAGTTAGAACAAGTTTCTGAGTTACAAAAAGATGGTATCGAGTTCTAGCTCTCTATTTCCAACAATAAAGCTTTTCACTATTTACTAGACTTTTTCAAGGTTTAGTTTTCTCATCTGCATATGGAGATCCTAATCCTTACTTCAAAGGGTCACTGCATGTATTAGAATAAATGAGAAAAAGTGTGCAGAACACTAAGCAAATGTTTTATATTAAGTATTCAACAAATGGTAGACATCATTTCACTTCCCTCAAATTAATTAAATTTCTAGAGGAAAGTACAGGAAGCACAGAAAGATTCTGACAGCACAAGGTCTTGCTATATGTTCACCCACTTTTGTAACTTATAGGTATGTGCTTTTCATAAACAATAGTCACTACCACAAACTTTGGGGCAGGCAGAGTAAGTTTTACTCTTGAAGAAATGAATGAATGAATGAATGAACAAAGGAAAGAAAACACCCTCACACATGAATTATAGGACCATTTTGATTCATCAACATTCAGATGATTGCTAATCCTGACAGCAACAGTAAAAGATATACATTGCTACCAGCAATGCAGATGCCTATTCTGAAAGCCTAGCTAATTCATTTCCAACCTTTTAGATGATGTCTTACTTGGAAATTGCCTCACTGACAGCCTGAGTGGGGTCATCCTCTTCTGTTCTCCATATCCATAGGGTTTAACCTTCTAGACTGTATTTAGGAAAGAAAACTGACAGTAACAGCATCATATGGTACCCCCCTCTTTGGATTTCATCACCTTGAGAACATAACATGTTTGGTTCATCTCTATTCACTGTACATAATGCAGCACAAAGGCACACAGCAAATAATTACTCAAGAAAGGAAAGGAAGGGAGGCAAAATATAAGCAGGATTTAAGACTAATTTCTACTCTCATTATGAGTGAACTCTGGCTTGGAGATTATTAAAAGCCAAGAGTCTGTTAAATAACTTCCATTTAAATAAATGTTAGATCAAGCAATGCTCCTAAATCCCTCCTTGAAAACCATCCTGAATGCTACTGGTTGGCAGACTACCCTCTAGTGCAACCTCCCATTTCTGCCTCTATCAGTGGAAATTTTCATCAAGAATCAAGTTTATATCAGTTGAACATTGAATTATAATGACACACTTAATAAAAAAACATGAGTGCAATGGCTGCTTCCATGAAATGTTGCTTTTATGAGAATTTATCTGAATGCTTTCACAGCATTCAATGATGAGCTACTTAAGAGTTGCTGTCAGTTTTGATGAAGGTCAAACATATGCAAAGTATTAGAAAAAACAAATTACAAAAATCTAAGATTCTGCATTCAGTTTACTTTGAATGGCATCCCTCTCATTATAAAAAGACAGAAAATGGACCTTATAAATTGTGCAGTACAGGTAGGGCTTATGCCAGAAACATGACCTTCAAATCCAAACAGACAATTCATATTTTCAAAAAGAATACATTGAGAATGACAAAAAATATACAGATATGTATTCTAAGTTTAAACTTTTTCTAACATTATCTCATTGCTATTCTTTTTTTTTTTTTTTTTTTTTTTTGGACAGGCAGAGTTAGACAGTGAGAGTGAGAGTGAGAGTGAGAGAAGAGAGAAGAGAGAAGAGAGAGAGAGAGAGAGAAAGGTCTTCCTTCCATTGGTTCACTCCCCAAATGGCCGCTACGGCTGGCGCACTGTGCCATTCTGAAGCCAGGAGCCAGGTGCTTCCTCCTGGTCTCCCATGCGGGTGCAGGGCCCAAGCACGTGGGCCATCCTCCACTGCCTTCCCGGGTCACAGCAGAGAGCTGGCCTGGAAGAAGAGCAACCGGGACAGAATCCAGTGCCCCAACTGGGACTAGAACCTGGGGTGCTGGTGCCGCAGGCCGAGGATTAGCCTAGTGAGCCGCGGTGCTGGCCTATTCAGTACTTTTTCAACACTGGACAAAAGATGAAAATGTTCATTATATACAAATAAAGACATCTTTTTTTAATATTTGATTCTGTGCAAAGAGTTTTATAAAATGATATAAGGTGAGAAAGTGAGGAAACACAAGAGAAGGAATTACTTTCCAGCTTCTTTTATCAGTCCAACATAACCATAATACCAAAAGCTGACAATGACATTACAAAAATAAAAATTACAGCCCAATATTGCTTATGAAGACAGAAACAGAAGCCCTTAATAAAATATCAACTAACTGAACTCAGTTGATGCATTATCATCAAATAGTAGTTCAATGCAGGAATGCAAGGTTGGCTTAATAGTATAAAATTAATCAATATAACTAACTATTACAACAAAATAATGAAGAAAACACATAAGGTCACTTCAAAGTAAGTAGAGGAAATGTGACAAAATTCAACATCAGTAATTTAAAAAAAATTCTTGGCATGTTATGAACAGAAGGCATTTCCTCGATCTGATAAAGGCCATCTACAAAATACACCAACTTAATAGTAATATACTAGATGCTTTCCCTCTAAGACTAATAAGCACAAGGCAAAATTGCCCATTTTTAAGCATTTATGTTGACATTGCAAAGAAAGTCCTAGCCATTGCACTAAGGCAAGAAAAATTAAAGGCATAAATACTGGAATGAAGGAAGTAAAACCATCTGTATTTGTAAATGGAACGATTGCTGACATAGAAAATACTATAATGACTGTTATAAAGAATCTATATACCACTATTATTATTAATATTACTAGTAGGTGAATTTGGCAGGTTTACAAAATACAAACCAACTGGATTTTTATATACTAATATAGAAAAGCTGAAAAACTGAATTAAAAACTTTCAATAGTATCAGAAAGATTAAACACCAAGGGATAAATTTAAATAAAAGCAATTAAAGATTTTTAAATGAAAAGTAAAATTTCTGAGAGCATGTGAAATCAGGTATAAATGGAGACATTTACCACATTTCATTCAAATTGTTGTTTGCCATAGTTATTGTGTCATTTCTCTTTAGCCACTCTACTTTTGAGATTTCTTTTTCCCTTCTCTTTATTTTTCAAAACTTTGGTTTTCATGTGTCTGGGTGTGGGGTTCACTCAGTTTCTTAAATCTGTAGGTTTATGTTTTTCAACCAAATTTTAGAAATCTTAAGCCATTATTTCTTAAAACATTTCTTCTGCCCCACATTTCTTTCTCAGAGCATATTAAATTTTTCATTATTATCCTATAGGTCCCTGGAATTCAATTATTTTTGGATTTTTTCTTAGATGTATAGATTGGATCAATATCAATCTAGTTTTAAATTCCTTAATTCTTTTCTCTGCCATTTCCAATGGGCCACTGAACCCAATCAGTGAATTTCTTGTCAGCTGATATATTCTTCAGTTCTAAAATTTTCATCTGGTCCTTTTTATAACTCTATTTCTTTGCTGAGATTTTCCATTTTTCAACAGTTCCCAGAGTATCTGTGAATGCTCCCTGAGATCTATTTGTGAAAGCAGGTTTTAAATCCTTGTTTGATAATTTCAGCATCTGTGTTATCTTGGTGTTGGCATGCATGACTCTTTTCTCATTACAGTTGAGATTTTATTAGTTCTTGATATAATGAGTAATTTGGGGCTGTGTCCTGTGTTACAAGAATCTGGTTCCTATTTAAATATACTACATTAGTAGGCAGTCAATCTGTTTAGGTTCAGAATACAAGTCTTGTATCAATTTTTATGGACTGCGGTTCCAAATGTTAACGTCAGTTTATAAACCCTCTGCAGTGCTGCTACTCTGGTCTGCACCGGTTAGATGACAGGACTAACATTAGGACTAATGTAACGTTACATACAGGGAAGAAGTGAATTAAAGTTCTACATATTGACGCTCCTGTGGAGAGGCACTGTCAAGTTAATGCAGTGGGGAGAAGGAGGTAGTGAAGGCAGGAGCAGAAGTCAGAGTTGCACCTACAAGTGTATGAAAGGCACTACTCACTACTAGCAAAGGCAAACGTAGAAGTCAAAGTTTCACACACAGGCTCCATGGAAAAAATAAGGATAAAGATACCTTATCACTGTGGGTTAGGGTATAAAAAGATTTTCACCCAACTGGCTCCTCAGAAGCAGTGCCAACTGAGACTGGGGAGAAGTGCATGCATTTTCATGTTTATCTCCAACATAGGCAAGGATGGTCAAAAGATTTTTTTTATGGTTTAGACCACTCTTTTCCCAGGACTTTGGCTAGACAGCACAGGTGGTTTCTTTGTTGTTGTTGTTTTGGTTTTTGGTGGTGGGTGGGAAAGGGGAGATTTTCTTTTTGTGTGTCCATTAGTGTCTCCAGTCTGCAGAACACCTAGGCCAGCATATATACAAAGCAAGAAAAAAACCCAAGGAATTCACAGCCTTATAGTTCTTCAAATCCCAAGGTCCCCATATTTTCTCCATTTCTGAGTCTTCTGGAAGAGGACTTGTCCAAGGATATCGCAATTAACACAAGTTTATACTATCTTGTTCAAAACTAGAATTTGCAATTTGCTTTAAACACATCAAAAATTCAAAAGGATTGATAGATGAAAGCTTGTTAGAAAGACAGCTAGATACATAGTAATGAAGCAAATATTGCAAAATGTTGATAGAATCTAAGTGTTAGGTATATGGGTGTTATTTGTAAAATTCTTACCTTTACTGTATATTAAAATTTTTTCATAATCAAATGTTGGGGAAAATCTTTTGACTGATTTCAAACTCCAGGTAAATAAAAAATATTATCATGCAAAGTGAAGAAAAGAATCTCTCATTTGGGTGAAAGAGAAGTACTGGCTATTACTAGATTAACTGGAATGAGAAGCTATTAGATGATAGAAGCTCTCTGAAAATGTTCTAGTCAACTCACTGTTACTTCTTGTTTATAGTCGCTTATTTTGTCCACAGCCTGGGCTGTAAGCCTTGTCAGCCAGCCCTTGCAAACCTAAACATAATCCCATCAGCGTTAATAAGCACAGTGCAGCTGAGGCACCTAAAGGACAGTTCATGACAAGGAGAGACCACGTATATTATTTGAAATTAAAATAATACGGGAATTTCTCTCAAAATTAAAACTTTAAACAACCCAACCAATACACAGAATAAATGAGAGTCCAATTGGAGGAGAATATGGGGCAGAGTTATGCTATTGATCCCTTGAGTTAACTCTGGTTGACTTTTTGTTCATTAAGATACAAAGTGATCAATTCAGCATTGTAGCCGGTCTTGGGTATACAATACTTTGTAAACCATCGAGGTCTGGGGTATATAACACTTTCTAAAACATTGATTCTCCTATCCCTTCCCAGACACAAATCGGATGCCTTGTGTACAGCATATGGTAGGGGGAAAATATAGGCACTGAAATAGAACAGATTTAAATCTAATTCCTGGTTCTGTTTTGTACTAACTTAATGACACTAGGTCAGTGTGTCTGCAGCTCTCTGAATCTCAATATCCCATCTGTAAAGTAGGTTAATGAATATTAATGTAAGGATCAAATGAAATGTTGAATATATTTCTCTCACCTATTTGGAAACTAACTTAGGTACACATTTTCTTAATTTTGAGGAGGATGAAATGAAAAGAACAAAAGTTAGTCTTTTCATACATTGATGAAAATTAATCAAGAGGCCTGGACAGAGACAGCAGATAACTGTTCAATGTTCTCTCATATTTCCTGTCATGATGGCTTTCCTACTTCCTGGATAACAGCTTGGCCCTATTATTAGCTACATTTTTCGTTTGTGTGTGACCAGGCTCTAATAGGCCAAGGCAAGACTACCAGTTAAGACTGAGCTCATTAAGTCAGTAGCAGTTCTGTGAAGTCCACTGGAGTCTCCACAGTTTTCTTCTAGATGAGCCTAACCTGAACCTATCCTAAGATTGATCAGAATTTTCAACGTAATAGAGTGAAATATGATGAAGAGTAGCCTCTCCACAGTGACTGATATATGAGTTTCTTTTGCCTTAAATTATTTTTTAGCATCAAGGTACCTGGGTTCAATTCCCAGCTCCAGGACCCGATTCTGAATTCCTTCTAAGGCAGGCCCTGGAGGCAGTGGCAATGGCGCAAATGGATGGGTTCCTGCCACCTAAGTGGTAGACCTGCATTGCATTGAATTCTTAAATCTTAGCTTCAGCCCAGCCCTAGTACAAGCCATCAATTCAAGTGAATAGATAGTAAACAAAACAAAAACTTAAGAAAAATTAGAAACTGATTCTAAATGTCTGAATATGTTGTTTGGGAATATACCTGTATACCTAAGACCCTTTTCATTCCAGTTCCAAAATTACAAAATAACAATGACTACAGTAACTAACATTTGTTACAACTCTAAATTTATCTTCTATGTTTCCTCTTACACTGGTTTTTGTTTGTTTGTTTGTTCGTTTGGATCCTCACAAGGCCTTAGCCCACATACCACTATTAACCCAGTTATGTCCCCAATTTGCACAGTTGGCTCCATATAAAAACCAGCCTGAGGCATTCTTTCATTATTTTACAGAATAGGTTAAAAAAAAAAAAATCTTTCATTCTGGCCTGCTTTATGCTCTACTTCCTGAGTTGTTCTAATTTAGCCCAGTTCTCATCTCTGTGATATTTTTATTTATAGGCTTATTTCACAACTTAAGATCTGCCACTTGCCCTCGTCTCTGGCTCTGATTTCCGGCTTCCCTCCTTAACTGTGATTAGTATCTTTTGCATTGACTGTACTCCTTTAAGTCACAGTCGATAAATACCTCTGCCAGGCCAAGCATCTGGGAGCAGGTCCCAGTGGCCAATATTTCCATACTAGTTTACACATCTGTCCAAACATTTATACCCTACCTAAGCTTTCAATTCATTCATGTTCAGGACGACAAGCAGGCATTCACAAACTAACAAATATGGCAGTCAGTCACTTTTTATGTCCCTTGCTACTAATAATTGTGGGCATCTTCATTTACCTCTGCCTTTGGCTCAGCTGATTCATTAGAGGTATCAAGTTGTTCCTTGGCTTGGGCCATCTGAGTCATTAATCTATCCATGTGAGACTGGATGTCTGCCAGTATCTCAGTCACATGAGCTGTGGCCATTGCTTCCTGGATGTCCACTAGATGAAGGGCTTTCTGCTCCTCATCAGCAATCACCTTCTGAACTTTCTTAAATTCCTGCTGTATAAACACTTTCATCTGGTCCCGAGTTACCTGCAAAGCACAGACAAGAAAGTTAACTTGAACACAAAGAAATGGAAAGGTGAAATTATTGCTATAAAACATTAGGCAGGTCGGCGCCGCAGCTCAATAGGCTAATCCTCCGCCTTGTGGCGCCGGCACACTGGGTTCTAGTCCCGGTCAGGGCGCCAGATTCTGTCCCGGTTGCCCCTCTTCCAGGCCAGATCTCTGCTGTGGCCCGGGAGTGCAGTGGAGGATGGCCCAGGTGCTTGGGCCCTGCACTCCATGGGAGACCAGGAGAAGCACCTGGCTCCTGCCTTCGGATCAGCGCGGTGCGCCGGCCGCAGCGCGCCTACCGCGGCGGCCATTGGAGGGTGAACCAACGGTAAAAGGAAGACCTTTCTCTCTGTCTCTCTCTCTCACTGTCCACTCTGCCTGTCTAAAAAATAAAAAATAAAATTAAATTAAAAAAAACCATTAGGCAGCCCTGGCAAAAATATAAACCATGGTTCCTATCTGATTCTGAACTTTTGAGATTATCTTCTTCTTCTCCGTCTTTTTTTTTTTTTTTTAAGATTCATTTACTTATTTGAAAGGCAGAGTTACAGAGAGACAGAGACAGAGATCTTAAATCTACTGGTTCACTCCTCAAAAAGCCCCAAGGGCTGGAGCTGAGCTGATCCGAGGCCAGGAGCCAGGAGCTTCTGACATGTCTCCCAAGTGGATGCAGGGGCCCAAATACTTGGACTGTCTTACACTGCTTTCCCAGGCCATTAGCAGGGAGCTGATCAGAAGTAGAGCAGCCACGACTTGAAACGGTGCCCATATGGAATGCTGGCATTGCAGGCAGCGGCTTTACATGCTATGCCACAATGCTGGCACCAAGGCTATCTTCCAACAATGTCCCCCTAATAGCTGACAAATTTCCTGCTGATCCTTTTGCCCTTTTCATTGTTCAGGAAGTAATTCCTTATCCTTCACTTTTGCTTTGTTTTTATACTAGTATAAACATATAATTACTTTCTTTAACTTTTATTTAAGCAAATATAAATTTCCAAAGTACAGCTTATGCATTACAGTGGCTTCCCTCCCCATAACTTCCCTCCCGCCCGCAGCCCTCCCAACTTCCGCTCCCTCTCCCATTCCATTCACATCAAGATTCATTTTCAATTCTCTTTATATACACAAGATCAGTTTAGTATATATTAAGTAAAGATTTCAACAGTTTGCACCCACACAGAAACATAAAGTGTAAAATACTGTTTGAGTACTAGTTATAGCATTAATTCCCATTGAACAACACATTAAGGACAGAGATCCTACATGAGGATTAAGTGCACAGTGACTCCTGTTGTTGACTTAACAATTTGACACTCTTGTTTATGGCGTCAGTAATCTCCCTAGGCTCTTATCATGAGTTGCCAAGGCTATGGAAGCCTTTTGAGTTCGCCGACTTCGATCTTATTTAGACAAGGTCATAGTCAAAGTGGAGGTTCATCCTCCAATCAGAGAAAGGTACCTCCTCCTTTGATGACCTGATCTTTCCACTGGGATCTCACTCACAGAGATCTTTCATTTAGGTTTGTTTGTTGTTGTTGTTGTTGTTGTTGTTGTTGTTGTTTTGCCAGAGTGTCTTGGCTTTCCATGCCTGAAATACTCTCATGGGCTCTACAGGCAGATCCGAATGCCTTAAGGGCTGATTCTGAGGCCAGAGTGCTATTTAGGACATCTGCCATTCTATGAGTCTGCTGTGTATCCTGCTTCCCATGGTGGATCAATCTCTCCCTTTTTTATTCTATCAGTTACTATTAGCAGACACTAGTCTTGTTTATCTGATCCCTTTGACTCTTAGACCTATCATTATGATCAATTGTGAACTGAAATTGATCACTTTGGCTAGTGAGATGGCATTGGTATATGCCATCTTGATGAGATTGAATTAGAATCCCCTGGCACATTTCTAACTACTCTTTGGGGCAAGTCAGCTTGAGCATGTCCCAAATTGTACATTTGACAGAGTTAGACAGTGAGACAGTGAGACAGTGAGAGAGAGAGAGAGAAAGGTCTTCCTTCCATTGGTTCACCCCCCAAATAGCCACCACAGTCAGAGCTATGCTGATCCGAAAGCAGGAGCCAGGTGTTTTTTCCTGGTCTCCCATGAGGGTGCAGGGCCCAAGTGCTTGGGCCATCCTCCACTGCCTTCCCGGGCCACAACAGAGAGCTGGACTGGAAAAGGAGCAACCAGGACTAGAATCTGGCGCCCATGTGGGATGCCGGCGCCGCAGGCAGAGGATTAACCAAGTGAGCCAAGGAGCAGGCCCCCATATAATTACTTTTTAAAAATATTGTAATTAAGTGTACAAGGATACTTCAAAAACTACATGGAAATGGAATTAAAAGAAAAATTCATTTTGGTGCAAAACATTTTGATGTTGATACACACAAAGGATCTTCAAAAAGTTAATGAAAAATGTATATTATATAAAACTATGCATAGATTTCAAAACTTTTTGCAACAAAATAAACTTATCTTGTAATTCCATTTTTCCATAAGCTTTGTAATGTACCCTTGTATATTTATTCAGAGAAATGAAATTTCTCCTCTCCAATTACAGATATACCAATTATATTCCTATAATATGTGAAAGAAACATTTCCTTATGCCCTCACCAATACTGGGCAATACCAACCTTTTAGATTTTTACTATATGATGGGTGAAAAGTAGATTATTGTTTTGTTTTACAATAGCAACTGCAAATCAAAGAAAACACAACTGTAGTCTATATTTGTCAAGGGCATAAGAAAGACAAACACAGTGAGAAACTATCAAAATAAGAACTTATAAACTCTAAATCTTGCCAGTAACTTTATTTACTGATGTTTCCTGACATGTGTTCACTTTATGAGTATTTTTAAATAACGATGAGCAGTTGAGATAAGGGGTTGGAGGAGAGTACGGCTCAGGGAAGAACAGTAGGCCAAAGGGGAAAGACAACTGAGAATTTGTGACCTGGAAGAGCAAGTATTTCTCATCTAAGTGCACTGGTTCTTACTCTGGTGCTCCACTCACTATAACAGTCCATCAGAAGGGAAATCAAACTGGAAAAACCTATGAAAAGAAACTGACAAAGAGGTGGGGAAGCAGAGGAGGCCATTTTTAATCAGCCTCTTAAAAACTGCAAGTAGCTTGAATCTTAAGCAGCTTTTGTAACACTGCCATAGGGAGGTCAATACAGATGGCTTGTATGACATGGATCTGTTCATGTATCAAATGTCTAAGTGACATAAACCCCCAGGAATTCATATACTCTTCCCAGGTGCTCTCCCTGGTGCTGGAGAAAACGGGAGGGGGAAGTGTTAAATGTTATTAATAGCCTTGCAAACTCTGTTAACAGACTGAGAACTGTGACTTGTGTTTAATTATATAATTTCTTTTTATTTTTGAATGTCTATTTCAGGACTTTTATGCTTTATGATGATTATCAATAGATCTCTATTCTTGAAATAAAAACTGGGTCTTAAATCACCTATGACCATCTCTCTATCAGAAGCCAAACTTGGAAAACTCACTAAGAGAGGAAGTTCCCTGAACACTTGAGAAATTCTCTTAATAGTTTCAAGTGACTAAAAATAGTCATCATAATAAAAACTGACTCACAACTTATTTGATTATAATACACATTGATTCAAAGTTAGGAAACTGACATCAGAGTCAGGAAAGGTATGGATTAGACTGCAGCAGGTGAGCAAATCATGGACTTTTAAAAACTGAATTCTCTATTTCCTATTGTTTTACGTAAGCCATAAATGAGACTTGAAGGCAGAATTATCTCTATGCTTTCTTTCCATTCCCATTCTCTACTAACTGACATGAGTATCCTATCCTTCAATCTAGTTCAAAGTAGTAAGAACAAATTTCTGGGTCACAGCATCCACTCAAACCCAGAGGGATTCCCTGGGAGACTAAGCATGTGGTCAGTTGGATTCTCTGGAAAAGGATTCCTGCCAATGATAGCAGCTTTCAAAATTTCCTTTCAGGTTTCATTTCACCTCTTTGTCATCAGAACTCCATTCTGCTAAAAACTGCAAGAGTAGCAGGCTCTTAAGGTCAGTGCCTGCTACTTGGGAGCTGCTGACATCACTTCCAAGTAGATTTCTTGGGACTTACTTAGTCTCTGTCCAAGTGAGTTACATATTACAGATTAAAAAAAAAAAAAGATTTATTTGTTTGAAAGGCAGAGAGAGTGAGAGTGAGAGTGTGACAGTGTGACAGAGAGAGAGAGAGAGAGAGAGAGAGAGAGAGATTGATTGATTGAAATTGCTTTATCTTCTATCCATGGTTCACTCTCCAGATGGCTGCAACATCCAGAGCTGGGTGAGGTCAAAGCCAGGATCCAGGAACTCCATCCAGGTCTCCCACATAGGTGGTAGGGGTCCAAATACATGGGCTATCTTCTGATGCCTTCCCAGGCATGTCAGTAGGAAGTGGGATTTGAAACAGAGGAGCCAGGACTTAAACTGGCACTCCATTATAGATCCAAGTGTCGCAGGCAGGGATTTAATACACTGTGCCACCAGTCTTAACTATAACCACAGCAATGTTACATAGAAAGACAAGACTCAACATATCCAGAGAAGAGAAACCTGGATGCACACAGAATGCTGAAATTGTTGATGTGAAAAGTTCCTTTTATACATCATTAACTAGTAGTTGATGTCACATCTTTTTAAAGCTGCAGACTTCCCTCACAGCCAAACAAAATCTTAATATGGAACCCCAAAGCATAATAAAAAAAACAAAGTGGAACTATTCTGATTAAAAGAAAAATCTCCCCCTCCTCCTTGGCATACTACCTATGACACTGTAGTGGCCTCCAAAAAATTTTACAAGAGAGAACTGGGTCCTCAACACAAACAAAATCTTAACAGGAGCTTTAATCCTTTGTTCAACTGAATGGCCTCCAAGTTGTCAAAATCTTCAGCCCCTAATTTATAAGTGAGATGATGTATCTTTGTTACAGCTGCATTGGGGTATACTGTTGTTTTATTACTTAAACATAGGATTTTAATAAAATCATATAAACATGGCATTATTTCTTTATGGTCAAACTAACTAGTGAATACCTCAGTACAACCTCCTCTTTTTACAGGTGAAGGGAAAGAAAGCTCAGTAGCAGAAGTAGTACAGTAATAAAGTCACATTTAGAAACGTTCCTCTGACAGTCCAACAAATTTTCTGCAACAACCTATCACCTTAAATAATCCCTTTCTGACTCCAAATTTATTTCTTCTTAATTTAGGCCTTTCCTCAATTAACAAGATGCTTCTGCTATTTGCGCCAATAAGATGCAATTCCCCCAAATGAATCGTAGGACACAGGATTTACATCTGAAGAGTTAAGTTTTACATCTGATACTTTCTATATGCTCTTACAGGCAGTGTTTCTAAGCCAGGCCACACCCAAGACGCATGTAGACTGGCACTGCACATATACACAAACACATAAAACCTAGAATTAAGAAGCTTGCATTAAAAAACAACACCCACTTAATGTTTTTGAAATGTGCTAGAACCCATTAACTCCTATCTAACTGGCCTGTAGGAAACCAAGATTTTGTTCACTTTTTGTGTTACAGGCAGATTACACAAAACAACAAGCATACTAGCTATAAGGCTTACTGGCTTAAGAAAAATTTGTTCTAGAAAAGCATTCCTGGGGCCAGCACTGTGGCATGGAGGGTTAACGCCCTAGCCTGAAGCGCCAGCATCCCATATGGGCACCGGTTGGAGACCGGGCTGTTCCACTTCCAATCCAGCTCTCTGCTATGGCTTGGGAAAGCAGCAGAGGATGGTCCAAGCATTTGGGCCCCTGCACCCATGAGGGAGACCAAGAGGAAGCTCCTGGCTCCTGGCTCTGGACTGGCGCAGCTCCAGTCATTGCGGCCAATTGGGGAGTGAACCAGCGGATGGAAGACCTCTCTCTCTCTGCCTCTCCTCTCTCTGTGTAACTCTTTCAAATAAATACATAAATCTTAAAAAGAAAAGAAAAGAAAAACATTCCTGAGATATACTGTGACATATCAAGGTCTGGAGCAAGAAGCCACTACAAATAAAGTATCCAGGGGCAGACATTGTGACACAGCAGGTTAGGCAGCCAGTTGAGATGCTTCCATCTGCTATCAGTGTGCCTGGTTTGAATCACAGCTACTCCTCTTCTGATCCAGCTTCCTGCTAACACACCTGGGAAGACAGCAGACAACAGCTCAAGTACCTGTAACCCTGTCACCCACATGAGAAAACAAGATGAAGAAGTTCCTGCTCTTTTTTGGCTTTAGCCTGGACCAGTTCTGGCTATTGTGTGCATTTGGGGTGTGGGGGAGGGAGATAAATCAGCAGATGGAAGATCTCTCCCCCACTTCTGTCACTCTGCCTTTTAAATAAATAAATACATCTTTTTAAAACAATGTATTCAAGTCTATAACAACTGAAGATTTCAGAAACACTTGTTCCATTAGCCAAATATGCTGCAAGGATTAAAAATGGCTACTCCAAAAGTGACTAGAAAAAAATGTAAACTGCCTGAAATGGAGTGTGAAGATTAAGTATGTCTCCTAAAAAGTCAGATTCCATTTTTACTCTCCTCTTCCTTCTGAATGGCCACTATTATAGACCAGGAAAACAAAAAAGCAGGAAACAGAACTTTTTCAGATGTTGGCAGGTTGTCTTTATCCCCATAGCAGGGCATTCACAACTTGCCAGTGGCCATGGAAATTTTCAAGTGAGGAGGCTCAAAATTAAGGCTTCTGAAAGGCCTCAGCATTTATCTGGCCTGTTAACTCCAAGAGAGCTTTTTTCCAAATTTCTGCCAGGCTCCAGTGAGGCCACAAAGGGGAAGAGCTTTGTCAACAAGGACAGAAACCCTTTTAAATGACAAGAGCTTTATAATGATACAACTGCATGAATTGGAACAATAATTCATAAGTCCAGATTTGTCTCTAATTACATGGTGTGGGGGGGTGCAAAACGAGTAGAGTTTCAGGGGATTAGGAAAATAACTCAGTAGTTGTTAGGGTGACATAGCCAAAACAAGAATGAAAGAACACAGAGTCTGTTGACAATGCTACCCTATCAAGTGATTAGCCTCTCTCCTACCTTTTATTATCAAGTTTTGTTTGTTTCTTTTTTAAATCTCATAACCCTCGCTTTCCTAGCTCTACTAGTTACCAACTCCATTTCACTTCACTACCAACCTGTCTGTAGCACTTATACCACTGATACCCCTTGATCTGTAAATTCTCCCTTTTCATTGTTGCTGTGATCCTGGACTTCTGTGACTCTCCAGTTACCTGGCTTCATCTCTTCAATTCTATACTCTCTTTCCAGGGGACTGTGATTGAGAAAATCTACCGCCTTCTGACATTTGGAGCCAATGATTCTTTCTTCTATGTGGTGGGCAGGGGGTAGAGGGTGAGGGATGTCCTATGCATTATATCATGTTCAGCGGCATCTCTGGCCTCTGTGAACTAGGCAGCAGTAATATCTCTGCTCACTCTCACCCTGATCCCCACCCCCACCCACACAACCCACTGTAACAACCAAAAGTGTCTCCAAACATTGCTAAACGTCCTCAGAAGCAACATTACCGTATGTTGAGAGGTACTACTCTACATCTCTTCCTTAGCAACTTCATCTCACTTTTGCAATTTAACTACTACCTCCATGGAGATGGCACCTTAGCCTGGATCTTCTCTCCAGGAAACTATTTCTACAGTTCTGCCGGCTGATGCACATCTCTACCTGGATACTTTATTACTCAAACCATTAAACTCCAAACTGAATCTTTGAACTTGCCATAAATCATTTCTAACTTTTTTCAGTGCCTCGCATATTAGGCACTTCATTAAGCACTTTAGGTATATTCAATTCATCACCACAAGGACACCATGAGGTGGCTTTTATTATTATAAACTTATTATTAAAAAGAAACTGAGGCAGGGAGGTAAGAAATCTGTTCAAATTCACATACATACTAAGTAGCAGAATGGAGTTTGAATACATAATACGCCTCTCCCACATCTTCTCTTTAAGCATCAAACTGCTTTCATAGCTCCATGTAAGAACCCACAATTCAGGCAGCTTTTCAGGCTCTGGACTCTGCAGTCAAGTTTCATTTTCTCTACCAGATCCTAAGTTCTCTGGATTTAGTAACTGGAAGGGAACTGCACAGGGCCTTGCATACAATGGCAGGCAATACATTCTGACTGAATATCAGAATCAGAAGTGTCACCCACCTCTGTTCCTCTAACCAGTCTGACTGAAAAACAGCTATCCCTCACCATCTAGAAAAATACCCCTTCTTTCTTCACATTCCCTCCCCATTACCCACCACTAAACATCTAGAGACTTCAATGCTTGATTTAGCCCCATCTGCTCACCCCACCTAGGCCCTTCCACCCAGTGCTACTCCCCCCTCTGCCCCCATCCCAGTAATGGGCTGAAACAAATTCTAAGTCACAAAAAGCTTCTGAGTGATTGGAAGAAACTTGCTGGAATGCCACTTTTCCCCCAGATTTGTGCTTGGCCACCTTACTCCCCCTTATCATCTCCACCTGGTCTGAAATCTTGGCTTTCTAATCTTGCTCTCAAATTTCACCTTTGGCCCTTTCAAACTTACTGACTGTATGTGCCTTTCACTCTGTCCCCTTGGTCTTAGACCTCAGCTTTGTCTTACGTTATACAATCTTTGGTGTGCCTTGTATCTTTGATTCCCAGAATAACACTGTCTCAGGTAAGAACTCTGTATGATAGTCAGAATAATCAAACCTTCTGCCCAGTGCATCTTCTTGAGACAACAGATTTTGGTACTAGAACCCAAGTACTATACTGCTCTTTAAAGCTTCCTGCATATGACCCTAAGCTTCTTCTGAATTTCCTTCCTCTCATGGTCCTCTGTACTTGACATACAAATCTAAGTACAGATGTCCATGTACGTACACACTCACACACACAGTACTGCTGGCTCAGGACCATGTTTCCCAAAGGCTCTCTACTTGAAAGGGCCTAATAAATACTTGAATTGAAAGTGCTCGTCAGCTGTGAAGTGGATGGCAACTGTGTACCCCAGTCATTTGAGAGGGAGTTGACTGACACTCAGCCCTCAGTGCAAGAGATGGAGATGTAACTATTACAACTGCGGCATAGCTGCCAAGCATCCTCTTCTCCCAGGGCTGCTTGTTCATGATGTCAGCTGTCATGACTTTATTGCCATGACAACTTGATGTATAACCCAGTGACACCGCACTGAACTGGATGCACCACAATGCAATTCACCAGAAATGCTGGGTTCACTTTGACTTGATATGACTGCTTACTCTAAAGATGACCCCAGGGTGGCAATGAAGAAAGAAATTCTAAACTTTTGAGCACTACATTCCCTGAATAAACAGAAAACAAATCTGGTAATCCCTGCTACAGAAATGTGAAAGTATAAGAATGAGTTCTGAGAGACACTCAGGACCTGTAACAACCAAGAGAAAGAGACCTTCTAGTCCATCTTGTTTTCTCGCTACCCTAACCTATCAAAAACTAGAGAAGACAGCTTCTGCTTCAGGTGCTATTAGGAAACAGGAGGTGGAGTGTGACACTGAAAGTTGAGAGGGCAACTATACAGAAGTTACTATTTTTAAGCCTATTAGATTTGAATGTACAGAAAGTCTATTGTATCAGCTGAAAATTTAAGCAATTTTATAACAATACTTACACCTCAACATCCATTGCAAATCTCTATCCATACAAATCCAATTATATGGATTCTATCAAAATTCAAACATCAAAACGACAACAAAAAATGCCCTGGAAAAGGCCCTAGGATGTTGGCCTCCTGTTTTCTGAGTGTTCTGTTACAGAGGGTCACAATGGGTAAGGTACACAAAGCTTGATGCAGTAGACAAAGCAGGTGGAGGGCTGGCTCTGCTAATCCTATGCTTCTGAAGTTTAGAAAGGTAAAAGTTCCCTCATTTGTAAGATGGAAGTCTCATATTTTTTCTGAACTTCATAAAAAATAAATGGAAAAAACACACACATGACCATCAGGAAAAGCATTCTGCTCATCAGAGCACAGAGTAACTATGAACGCTTATTGCATGCTTCCCATATGGTACCCACTGAGTTCTCACAAGAGCCCAAAAAAACTTGCTCAAAGAAAAGAGAACATCCAGCCTTGAGCGATTCTAATTTCCCAAGGGAACACAGAAGGACTTTCTCATACATGTTAGACATTGAGAAGTAAGTACATAAATACGTATGCTCCTTGCCTCGGTTTTGGTAAATGGCCATAGGCTATCAGGAAGCAGTAGCTGCCTTGTCTAGTTTGATAAGATCTTCCCCAGCACAGTCTTCAATGACACAGAAGCAAAGCAGAGGCAGCACACAAAGGATGAGTAACATTCTATTCCTCAGAACCTCAACATGGTCGGTCTATGGACATAACTGGCTCCTCAATCTCATAACTTGCTTACTCTATTTTCTCTCCTTTTTGCAGACTGAAACCCTACTTCACCTCCTTATGGAACAAACAACCTGCTTCTATCTAAGAATCACAGTGCTCATTAACTAGTTACCAAGATACTTTTCATGTATCCAAAGGCTGTGATAACAAATCATCCTTTATGACTTCTTATCATTCTGCAAAGTTCCTATTTTCAGGGTACTCATGAATAAAAGCATACTATGATTAACCCTATTTTGTGACAAAATTAGTGGCTCAGACACATCGAGTGAAACATGTGGTAAGCAACTAGTATGTGGACTGAAGTTATCTGACTTCAATGTCTGTGCTCTTTTACCATAAAGAAAAGTATGTCATACTTCCAGTTTTCTTTCCTAAAGATCTGAACAAATTCAGTACTGGAGTATTATTCCCAACCTACCTTCTGTGATAAAAAGTTAGTAAATTACTATAACTTCTGATAATTCTATAAAGAAATCACAGGGGGCCGGCACTGTGGCATAGAAGGTAAATCTGCCGCCTCCAGTGCCGGCAACCCATATAGGTGTGGGTTCAAGTCACGGCTGCTCCACTCTGATCCAGCTCTCTGCTAATGGCCTGGGAAAGAAGTAGAAGATGGCCCAAATTCTTGGACCCTTGCACCTGCATGGGAGACCCAGAAGAAGCTCCAGGATCCTGGCTTCAGATTGACCCAGCTCCAGCTATTATAGCCATCTGGGGAGTGAACCAACGGATGGAAGATGCTCTCCCTCCCTCCGTCCCTCCCCTCTGCCTTTCAAATAAATAAATCTTTAAAAAAAAAATCACAGAAAGGCAACTAATTTATTAGTCTCATTAACTCTGTGACCTTGCACAAGCCACTTAACTTCTTAAATCTTTGTTTTTTTCACTTGAAAATGGGGATGATGTTTAACTAGTTGAGTTAGGAAGCAAGGAACTACCCTACTGCTCATCAACCAGATCACTGGTTGAATGGAGTTTCTCTTCAAGCTACAGAGAACTAATATATACTGCACCCTGGATAAAGGCAAAGCCAACCAGGGGATATATAAAATTTATATATATATATATATATATATATATATATATATATATATATATAAAGTTGTAGATATTACACACATATTAACGCAAGAATCTATAAATGAGTTTTAGTAGTCTATTTCTGAAGACTGAAAGTTGTATTCATTCAGGTCCTTTGCCTTAAGATGGCAAAGGAAATACCTTTGTTCTTGAGAAAATCTGAGTTTTAATTCCTGAGAGGTGAACTAACAAAGAGAGAAAGGAAGAGGGACAGGACAGAAGCAGAACCTTAAATGAAATCTGGGTGATTTCATCATTTCATTGAAAAGTGAAGTTTTATATATCTAGGTATTGAGGCCCCTAAATTAAGTGTCAAATACAATCGTGCACTAGAAATGTGAAATGTGACTGCTATGGGGAGTCCTGACAACTCCACTGCCCTCTCCATGTTACATGTGTAATCAGCCTTGCAAGCTTCTGGCAGAGTACATGATCAAGTCTCATATCAGTGCAGAGAGGAGCCAGAGCAGGGAGAGAAGGATGACCTGATGTGGTAATTTTATTAAGCCATTTAAAATTGAATCTTTTTGCTTTCCACCCACCAGGCAGCTCAGAAACCATGCCTACCTTTTTCTTAAAATGCTTATGGTTGATTTATGTAGTTGTTTAATTAGGAGCACTGGGGCCCCCAAAAAAGAACAATCAAAGGGTCAAGCTACAGGGAGGGGAAAGGAGGAATAGGAGAGAATTTCAGATTTTGGTGGAATCTATTTAAAGGGGAACATATCTTCCAAAATGTTTTTGAAATGTGACTTAACTTCTTTTTCTTTTAATTTGGCACCATTTTAGTACTTACAGTTTGCACTATAATAGTGTTACATTAAGCTGCTATGTATTGCTTGCTTGTTTCCAGTGCGAATATATGCACACACAGCTAGCTGCACACTGCCAAGGCAGATACACTGCCCTGACTGGGACAGGCAACTGAGCTAAAGGTTACTTCAAACGTTCACGAAAAATGGGATTAAAAACTGTTTTATCTTGATGCAAAAAGTTTTCCAAACTCACGCACAGTTTTTTCATAATATGTAGTTTCCATTAACTTTTTAAAGTGCCTCCCTATGCTGAACTAAGGCCAATTATCTGCAGTCAGGTAAGCCCACAGAGAGAGCCGGCCAGCCAGCCAGCCAGCCACACCAAAGGATCCCAACTGTGGAGATTTAACTCCATTTATTTGCATGTCATTATCACTCAAAAAAGTATCAAAGGCCCTTTAAAGAAATCTACAATCTGTAAGTGTCACAAATCCTGGGAAGTTGTTAATTGACCAAAGCACAGAATCCAGTTATTTTTAAGTTTGTGGCTTATTATTATTTTTTTTTTTTTCCCAGCAAGGCTTAGATGGTTTCCTAAACTTTGCAGGGGGAAAGCTGGCCCATGTACCCTTCCTTGTTCTTGTGCTTAAAGCAATCCTAGATCTCAAACTAGAAAGCTAGGGGCTGGTATTGTGGCATAGTGGGTTAAGCCTCCTGCCAAAACTGGTATCCCATGTGGGCAAGCGTTTGAGACCAAGCTACTTCACTTCAGGTCCAGCTCCCTGCTAATGGCCTGAGAAGAGTAGTGGAAGATGGCCCAAGGAACAGGGCCCCTGCCACTATATGGAGACCAATAACTAACTGTAACTTCAAGACTTAAAATTAGGTTTTGCTTATTTAATTACCATTTGTATATGGAAAACCTGTAATTTTTTGACAAGAATCTTATTTGTACAGATGACTGAAGGACTGAGCTGTGTTTATAAAGTTGTTTTGTAATTATAAAATGCTGTATAAATGATAAATAAGAATAGTAAAACAAGAAAACCATTCTTAAATCCATTTAACGAATTTCATTTTGCTAGATGATTCTTTTGCTTTCACACCTCAGTAATAACACCTCTGGAAACCACAGACAAGAACAGAGGAAAAAACCTGCTATGTTTTATGTAGGCTATCTTGGTCTGACCAGACTCTGTGTTTAATCCCATTCCAGTCAGACAGAATCATGTGAGCTGTTTGGATTCACTTATAAAATGCTTCTTTTTTGAGAATGACTTCTGATAAAATGAGTATGAATGTGAGGCACACAACTATCCTTTTAACGGTTTGCTTCAAGCTCACCAGTAACAGGAAACAGCAGCACATCTTTAGAGGAAAAGCAATCAATACATAATAGATAAAGTGGCTGTTATTAACTGCATAATAAGAGGTTAGTTTGAATGCGCTTACCATGTCATGCTTTCGGTTCAATGCTTTCTGAGGACTGGGCACAGGACTGGGTAGGGAGGGGGCTGTTTTGAGGGAAAGCAAGGGAAGGGAATCAATGTGTTTTCCAAGCTCTGGTTTCCTCTGGGTAAACTATCAGAGAAAACTATGTAGTCACTACAAGGAAAGCTGTGAAATAAACAACTCGGAAATTTCTTACAAATCCAGATAGACATATACTAACACACATTGCTGACTGACTACATCTTTTAATTTCCCTAAACTCTAGCACAAATATAAGAAATCTAAAGCAAAAATCCTGATTTGTGCAATAGATGTGTCTGAAAAAAATTGGCTAGAAAAAGAAGTTTGCAAGTTGAATCATGTCAAACACATCTGGGCAACCTATAACTTAAAAGACCATTTCCTACTAATTTTTTTTCTTACAAATCAAAGAATGTTATTAAAAGTGATCTTCTGCAATGGATGTTCTAGATGTGCAGGGTATGCATCCTTAAACAGAACTCATCACAGAACCAAGCATGTCTAGAACTGTGCCTGGCCCTGATTTCCTGTCTTCAGGCTCACTCCTAGTGGCTGGGATCTATGTTTCTTACTGATTCTGCAGATTTGGAATGCAATCTACTCCTAAACTATGGCATGGGCTTCAGTCATCCTCTTAAATGCTGACCAGGTCTTCTTTCCTCATTTTTTGGCTTTGCCATTTATCTGTTGGAAATGATGGGTCTACATAAATCTCTGGCCCAGCGCTGTGGCGCAGCAGGTTAAGCCACTGTCTGCAAAGCCTGCATCGCATTTAAGTGTTGGTTTGAGTCCTGATTGCTCCACTTAGATCCAGATCCCTACTAATGCCCCTGAGATAGCAGCAGAAGGTGGCCCAAGCACACTTGTTCCTGCCACTGTGTAGACCAAGATGGAGTTCCAGGCTCCTGGCTTCAGTCTATCCCAGTCCTTGTTATTGTGTCCATTTGAGGAATGAACCAACAGATGGAAGATCACACGTGTGTGCTCGCTCTCTCCCTCCTTCTCCCCTGAAACCCCCAACTCTGGCAATTCTGCCTTTCAAATAAATATTTCAAACAAAATAAATAAATAAATCCTGTCCTCTCAGACAGACTGAGCTGAATTCCCAATATACCTCCCTTTCTACTCTCCTATTCTCTGCCACTTCTGCTCAATTTATTTTTTTCTAAGCCTGGTCTACTATGTACTTCATTTTCTATTTCAAAGTCAAAATTTCTTGAACTTATTTCCAGAGGTTCTTCAGACTATCTGCAGAATTGGTAAAAAACAAAAATCAAAACCAGAGTGATGGCAAATCGCCAACATTCAGCACAGCAGTTCCCAGATGTGTGGTTCCAGGAACACCACCACCAGCATCACATGGGAACATGACAGAAATAAAAATTTCTTAGCCACCCAGGACCACCTGAATCAAAAACTCCTGAGATTAGGCCCAGCACTCTGTATTTTCTTAAGTCTTCCAGGTGACTTTCATATGACTAAAGCTTAGGAACACTGGTCTGGAAGACAAGGTGCCTAACAAACATTTACATAAAATGAGAACATCTCCTGAAGAAGAATTCAGTCAACATCACGGACACAGAATGGATAGGATATCCTGGATAATGAAAACAGCAATTGCAAAACTATAGGAATAATTTTTACTTTAAAAATTCAAAATATATTTTCACATAAAAAAAAGTCTAGAAAGTTGTATGCCAAATTGTTGCTAGTGGTTAATTTGGGGGGAATTCATTTAACTTTTCCTTAGTAAAAAACACTGTTTTTAAATTGATAAGCACATATTATTTTATAATTTAAAAAAATGGTTAATCCATGCACCTTCCACTGTTCTCTGGCAAAACTCAGAGTTAAGAATTAACTCAGTCCTCAGGAGACTTTAGTGTCTGGACTAATCAAGCTTTGTGACACTTTAGGGAATTCTAGAGGAAGCGAGGCAGAGACAGTGTTTGGTTCTCCATGACTCAATCAATCAGTGCTTCTCTGTAAAGCCACTGTGCCAGGAAATGACAGGGTATAAAGCCTGAGATCCAGCCCTTCTTAAGTAGGCCAACTCACAAAGCAGAGGGGAGGGTTCGGCAGGAAAACAGAAGAGACCATCCACTTAAGGATTTTCTTGGAAGACACCAAGTTATTTCGGGGAAAATTTTGTTACAGAATTTATGTAATTCAGTGGCCCATTTTTCACCTGCTTTACCAAACTGGCAGTCATCCTGCAGTTATGTTCATTCACCCTTCTTCAAGCTGACTTCAATAATATACAGAATATTCATGAGGTAAACTAAGTTGGGACTTGAAAATAAAACAGGTTAGTGGCAAATGGTCCAGGGCAAGAAAAAGGGTAAAACAGAGGTGTGTAGATAGATCCCACCCAAGAGTCAATTCAGGTTCCCAAAAATAAGCTTTGGCTTATCAGGCTTTATCAGAAAACCCTGAGACTTTAATGGATTCTTCTCTTGGGACCACTCAATTCTTTCAGTTCTGGCAAGTTTCCTATTAGAAGTACTACATGCATTCATAAAGGATTCTAAAGCTCTTTATCTGTGTGACCATCATACACAGGGGCCACTCTGTGTGACCTATACACACCCTTCTCTCCTTCAGTGCACTACTAACTACAGTCCCATAAGTGTGGCACAAACAGAAAATACAATTGTCTCCCTCAGCAAAGCAGTTTCCCTAAAGATGGAGTAATTGGGTTAAGACAGCTTTCAGTAACCTTTAATACTTAACTGGTTCATCTTCATTAAAGGAACAACTACTTATACCTGGTCTCTGCCTCCACTGATATAGGCTGCTTTAAATTTTCCTATCTATGGGAATAGCATCACGGTGTAGCGGGTTGAGCTGCCACCTGCCATGCTGGCATCCCATAGGCGCTAGTTTGAAACCCAACTGCTCCACTTCCCATCTAGCTCCCTGCTAATGCACCTGGGAAAGCAGTGGAAGATTGCCCCTGCACCCATGTGGGAGACCCGAAGAAGCTCTGGGCTTCTGGCTTGGCTTAGCACAACCCTGGCTGCTGAAGCCACCTGGGGAGTGAACTAGCAGATGGAAGATCTCTCTCCCTCCATCTATCCCTCTTTAAAAAAATTTCCCTATCAAAATACTGTCTACCTCTGGATCCCTCCCAAACTATATTAATAGACAAGATACCAACAATGCCCCAGTATTTCCAATGCTGTGAGTAATTTATGCTATAGACTGGTGACTGCAGCTGCCTCCTAAAGAGACTGTCACCATGACTCTGCTTCATATGGTATTTCAACTTACAAAACTGAGGAACAATGGAATTATATGGTAGAAAGGAAATGCAACTGTGTTAGGTTTACAGCATTACATAAAAGAGTACAGGCACTGGAGTCAGAGTTTGAATCCCACTACCTCTCCATTATATTAGATTTGGAGCAAATGATTCTAACTTTCTAAGCCTCAGCATCATTATCAATAAAATAGGAATAATAAGCTACTTTACAGGGTTGGTGCAGCAATCAAAAGTTAAAAGGAAGGAACAGGAATAATGGGAACAGAGCTTCAGTTTGTTCCTAGAGATGTATGATGGTGATGGTTCCACAACAGTTGGATGTAATTAATGCTACTGCACTGTACACTGACAATGGTTAAGATTTTAATGTATGTATTTTATTACAATTATGTAAGGCATCCTAGTACACTGCCCAGCTCTTAGGAAATACTCAAGAAAACTAATCCAATTCCCCTTATAAAGAACTTAAAAAAAGAAAAAAGGGAAAAAAGGAGGCACATAAAGTAAAATACAATCATGTTCCTTTCCCTATTTAATTCTGAGAAGCTTTGAGTTTCAGGGAGAGCCAGCTGGCCCTGATACCAGGTAGTGCCACAATAAGCGTCTGGGTAGGAAGAACAGAATCTGTGTTAGTCATGATCTCTCCAGCAAGTTGAGAGTTCTCAGTCCACCCCCACTCTGTATGGTGTCTCCCAGAATATCAACCCTCTAGTCCTCAACAAATTGCAAAAAAATAAAAAAGAAAGAAAGAACGAACGAATGAACGAACAAACCAACCCTGAAATGTTTAAATCATTTCCCAGGCTGGCACCGCGGCTCACTAGGCTAATCCACGGCCTGCGGCGCCAGCACCCCAGGTTCTAGTCCTGGTTGGGGCACTGGATCCTGTCCCGGTTGCCCCTCTTCCAGGCCAGCTCTCTGCTGTGGCCAGGGAGTGCAGTGGAGGATGGCCCAAGTGCTTGGGCCCTGCACCCGCATGGGAGACCAGGAGGAAGCACCGGGCGCTTGGCTTCGGATCGGCGCAGCACACCCGCCATGGCAGCCATTTGGGGAGTGAACCAACAGAAGGAAGACCTTTCTCTCTGTCTCTCTAACTCTGCCTGTCAAAAATAAAAAAAAGGAAGATGGCAGAATAGTGAGGGCGCGCACTGATAGTCCAGGAAAAGATAGTTCGATAAAAGTGGAGTTACTGTAGTCTCAGGAAAAGGCTCGGGAAAAAACTGCAGAGGAAACTCTTCCGGATCTAGTGGATGTGACACAGAGGACCTTCGGGGAGAACAAGGATGCCCACAGCATGGAAGACCAGCGGCAGAGTCTGTGCGCCAGCGCTAGAAGGGGAGATGAGAAAAAAACCTCGGTAACCCGAGACATTGGCGGAGGGGAAAGGCAGAAAGAGCCTAGAGGGAACAAGGCTTGAAGCCCCACTGGGGAAAGTTCACCAGGCTGACTGGAGGAGAGAAAAAAAAAAAAAAAACGAATAAATAAGGGGAACTGGCACGGACACTAGCCTCTCTCTCCACTCAACTTACAAAGCTGAGCAAGACAAAGAGCAGGCGCCATTTTGGACATATGTAAAGTGGCACCCGCCATCAGCCAAGCAGAAAAACCTGCCTCTGGTGGGGAGAAATAACAGGAGGTTAGGACGTAGTGAAAGTGTGGAGCTAACAAACAAAGACTGTGAAAATCGGAGGGTGGACGAGAGAATTCACCGAGTACACAAACTAGGTAACCTTGGCAACCAGGTGAGAGACTACAGAGAAATTTGAGACCACACTGAGGGCTGCATAAACATTTTGTTTGGTCCCTGGGGTAGACCAGACGAATACCCACAGGGGCCAGATTTCATACATCAACTACCCTCAATTCCACTCAGCTGTGCGGAATTACTTCCCTTCTGAGTCAAAAAAAAAAAAAAAAAAAAAAAAAAAAAACAGAGAGAGAGAGCAAGCAAGAGAGAACAACCTGGGTAAGTCACGTTTGGCACACCCTTAACCCTGAAGAACCAAACAAACCTCTCTGGCCACACCCATCACAGCCTCTAAGGATCCATCAAAAGCAGACAGTCCACTAAATCTAGAGTCATAGTATAATGAGAAAAAACACCACAGCAAAGAAATCAAAGAATATCTCCAATATGCCAAACAACAAACATAGAAACTGAGGTAACAAGAACAAGGAAGACACTATGATGTCCCCAAATGAAAAAGACACCCCAATTCAAGATTATGAAGATGATGAGAGAAGAAATGTCAAGAAGCAGATCTCAAAAAATTTATAAGAACATTAAGAAGTTCTCAAAAACAAATTCTTGAACTACAGAAATCCTTAATGGACAGGATAGAAAATCTCTCTCGTGAAAATGAAATATTAAGGAGGAATCAAAATGAAATGAAACAACTAGTAGAACAAGAAACTGTGATAGTGACGAGAAATCCTAATGAAATGAAGAATTCAATAGATCAAATGACAAACACATTAGAGAGCCTTAAAAACAGAATGGGTGAAGCAGAAGAGAGAATATCAGACTTAGAACACAGAGAACAGGAAAGGAAACAGGAAAACCAAAGAAAAGAAGAGGAAAGTAGAAATCTAAAAAATATTGCTGGGAATCTACAGGATACTATTAAAAAACCTAACATTTGGGTTCTGGGAGTTCCTGAAGGCATGGAGAGGGAGAAAGGATTAGAAGGCCTTTTCAGTGAGATACTAGCAGAAAATTTCCCAGGTTTGGAGAAGGACAGAGGCATCTTAGTACAGGAAGCTTATAGAACCCCTAATAAACATGACCAAAAGAGATCCTCACCACGACATGTTGTAATTAAACTCACCACAGTGAAACATAAAGAAAAGATCCTAAAATGTGCAAGAGAGAAACGTCAGATTACTCTTAGAAGATCTCCAATTAGACTCACAGCTGACTTCTCATCAGAAACCCTACAGGCTAGAAAGGAATGGCGAGATATAACCCAGGTACTAAGAGAGAAAAACTGCCAGCCCAGAATATTATATCCTGCAAAGCTCTCATTTGTGAATGAAGGTGAAATGAAGATCTTTCATAGCAAATAGAAATTGAAAGAATTTGTCGCCACTTGTCCAGCCCTGCAAAAGATGCTTAAAGATGTGCTACACACAGAAACACAGAAACATGGCCATCAATGTGAAAGAAGGTAAAGGAAGAAAACCTACTAGTAAAAGATCATAGGAAACTCAAAGCATATATTAGAAAATATCTTTTGGAAAATGGCAGGGCAAAGTCACTACTTATCAATAGCCACATTGAACGTTAATGGACTTAACTCTCCAGTTAAAAGGCACAGACTGGCTGAATGGATTAAGGAACAAAACCCATCTATTGGCTGCCTACAAGAAACACATCTTTCCAACAAAGATGCATACAGACTGAAAGTGAAAGGTTGGAAAAAGATTTTCCATTCCAACAGAAACCAAAAAAAAAAAAAAAAAGGCAGGTGTAGCCATATTAATATCAGACAAAATAAACTTTACCACAAAAACTGTTAAGAGAGACAAAGAGGGACACTATATAATGATTAAGGGTTCAATTCAACAGGAAGATATAACTATTATAAATGTATATGCACCTAATTACAGGGCACCGGTTTATTTAAAAGATATGTTAAGGGACTTAAAGGGAGACTTAGATTCCAATACAATAGTACTGGGGGACTTCAATACTCCACTCCCAGAAATAGACAGATCATCCGGACAGAAGATCAACAAGGAAACAGCAGATTTAATAGACACTGGATTCACTGCTGAATTCTACCAGACATTTAAAGAAGAACTAACTCCATTTCTTCTCAAACTATTCAGAACAATTGAAAAAGATGGAATCTTCCAAATTCTTTCTATGAAGCCAGCATCACCTTAATTCCTAAGCCAGAGAAAGATGCAGCATCGAAAGAAAATTACAGACCAATATCCCTGATGAACATAGATGCAAAAATCCTCAATAAAATTCTCGCCAATAGACTACAACAACACATCAGAAAGATCATCCACCCAGACCAATTGGGATTTATCCCTGGTATGCAGGGATGGTTCAATGCTTGCAAATCAATCAATTTGATACACCACATTAACAAACTGCAGAAGAAAAACCATATGATTATCTTGGTAGATGCAGAGAAAGCATTCAATAAAATTCAACACCCTTTCATGATGAAAACCCTAAGCAAAATGGGTATAGAAGGAACATTCCTCAATATAATCAAAGCAATTTATGAAAAACCCATGGCCAGCATCCTATTGAATGGGGAAAAGTTGGAAGCATTTCCACTGAGATCTGGTACCAGACAGGGATGCCCACTCTCACCACTGCTATTCAACATAGTTCTGGAAGTTTTAGTCACAGCCATCAGGCAAAAAAAAAAAAAAAAAAAAAAAAAAAGAAAAGAAAAGAAATTAAAGGGATACAAATTGGGAAGGAAGAAGTCAAACTATCCCTCTTTGCAGATGACATGATTCTTTATTTAGGGGATCCAAAGAACTCTATTAAGAGACTATTGGAACAGATAGAAGAGTTTGGCAAAGTAGCAGGATATAAAATCAATGCACAAAAATCAACAGCCTTTGTATACACAGGCAATGCCATGGTTGAGAAAGAACTTCTAAGATCAATCCCATTCACAATAGCTACAAAAACAATCAAATACCTTGGAATAAACTTAACCAAGGATGTTAAAGATCTTTACGTTGAGAATTACAAATTCTTAAAGAAAGAAACAGAAGAGGATACCAAAAAATGGAAAAATCTTCCATGCTCATGGGTTGGAAGAATCAACATCATCAAAATGTCCATTCTCCCAGAAGCAATTTATAGATTCAATGCGATACCAATCAAAATACCAAACACATTCTTCTCAGATCTAGAAAAAATGATGCTGAAATTCATGTGGAGACGCAGGAGACCTCGAATAGCTAAAGCAATCTTGTACAACAAAAACAAAGCCGGAGGCATCACAATAACAGATTTCAGGACATACTACAGGAGTGTTGTAAGCAAAACAGCATGGTACTGGTACAGAAACAGGTGGATACACCAATGGAACAGAATAGAAACACCAGAAATCAATCCAAACATCTACAGCCAACTTATATTTGTTTTTTTTTTTTTGTACATTTTTTTTTATTTATTAAACTTTTATTTAATGAATATAAATTTCCAAAGTATAGCTTATGGGTTACAATGGCTTCCCCCCTCCCATAACTTCCCTCCCGCCCGCAACCCTCCCCTTTCCCGCTCCCTTTCCCCTTCCATTCATGTAAAGATTCATTTTCAATTCTCTTTGTATACAGAAGATCAGTTTAGTATATATTAGGTAAAGATTTCAACATTTTGCCCATATAGCAACATCAAGTGAAAAAACTACCATTGGATTACTAATTATAGCATTAAATAGCAATGTACAGCACATTAAAGACAGAGATCCTACATAATTTTTTTTTCAATTTAATTAATTTTCTATGCCAGTTCCATTTTAACACCAGGTTTTTTTTTTTTTCATTTCCAATTCTCTTTATATACAGAAGATCACTTCAGTATATAATTAGCAAAGACCTCATCAGTCTGCGCCCACACAGAAACGCAAAGTATAAAAATACTGTTTCAGTACCAGTCATAGCATCACTTGGCTTTAGACGACACATTAGGGACAGATCCCACATGGGGTGTAAGTACACAGTGACTCCTGTTGCTGACTTAACAATTTGACACCCCTGTTCATGGCGTCAGTAATCTCCCTAGGCTCTAGTCATGAGTTGCCAGGGCTATGGAAGCCTTTAGAGTTCGGTGACTTTGATCTTATTCCGATAGGGTCATAGTCAAAGTGGAGGTTCTCTCCTCCCTTCGGAGAAGGGTACCTCCTTCTTTGATGGCCCCGTTCTTTCCACTGGGATCTCACTCACAGAGATCATTCATTTAGGTCTTTTTTTTTTTTTCCATGATATCTTGGCTTTCCATGCCTGCTATACTCTCATGGGCTCTTCAGCCAGATCTAAATGCCTTGAGGGCTGAGGCCAGAGTGTTGTTTAGGACATCTGCCATTCTATGAGTCTGCTGTGTATCCCACTTCCCATGTTGGATCTTTCTCTCCCTTTTTGATTCTATCAGTTAGTATTAGCAGATACTTGTCTTGTTTGTGTGATCTCTTTGACTCTTAGACCTATCAGAGCTATCAATTGTGAGCTGAAATTGATCACTTGGACTAGTGCGATGGCATTGATACATGCCATCTTGATGGAATTGTGTTGGAATCCCCTGGCACATTTCTAACTCCACCATTTGCGGCCAGTCCGATTGAGCATGTTCCAAATTGTTCATCTCCTCCCTCTCTTTTTCCACTCTTAGATTTAACAGGGATCACTTTTCAGTTAAAATTTCAACACCTAAGAATAATTGTGTGTTAATTACTGAGTTCAACCAATAGTACTAGAACAACAACAATAACAACAAATACTAAAAAGGATAAAGTATTACATTGTACATCTAAAGTCAGGACAGGAGCTGATCAGTTCATTGTTGCTTATAGTGTCCATTTCACTTAACAGGTTTCCCCTTTGGCGCTCAGTTGTCACCGATCAGGGAAAACAAATGATATTTTTCTCTTTGGGACTGGCTTAATTCACTCAGCATGATGTTTTCCAGATTGCTCCATCTTGTTGCAAATGACTGGGTTTCGTTGTTTCTTACTGCTGTATAGTATTCTATGGAGTACATGTCCCATAATTTCTTTATCCAGTCTACTGTTGATGGGCATTTGGGTTGGTTCCAGGTCTTAGCTATTGTGAATTGAGCTGCAATAAACATTAATGTGCAGATGGCTTTTTTATTTGCCAAATTAATTTCCTTTGGGTAAATTCCAAGGAGTGGGATGGCTGGGTTGTATGGTAGGGTTATGTTCAGGTTTCTGAGGAATCTCTAGACAGACTTCCATAGTGGCTTAACCAGTTTGCATTCCCACCAACAGTGGGTTAGTATCCCTTTTTCCCCACATCCTCTCCAGCATCTGTTGTTGGTAGATTTCTGAATGTGAGCCATTCTCACCGGGGTGAGATGGAACCTCATTGTGGTTTTGATTTGCATTTCTCTGATTGCTAGTGATCTTGAACATTTTTTCATGTGTCTGTTGGCCATTTGGATTTCCTCTTTCGAAAAATGTCTATTGAGGTCCTTGGCCCATCTCTTAAGTGGGTTGTTTGTTTTGTTGTTGTGGAGTTTCTTGATTTCTTTGTAGATTCTGGTTATCAATCCTTTATCTGTAGTATAGTTTGCGAATATTTTTTCCCATTCTGTTGGTTGCCTCTTCACTTTCCTGACTGTTTCTTTTGAAGTACAGAAACTTCTCAATTTGATGCAATCCCAAATGTTAATTTTGGTTTTGACTGCCTGTGCTGTTGGAGTATTTTCCAGGAAGTCTTTGCCTATGCCTATATCTTGCAGGGTTTCTCCAATGCTCTCTAATAATTTGATGGTTTCGGGTCGTAGATTTAAGTCTTTAATCCATGTTGAGTGAATTTTTGTGTAAGGTGATAGGTATGGGTCTTGCTTCAAGCTTCTGCATGTGGAAATCCAATTTTCCCAGCACCATTTATTGAATAGACTGTCCTTATTCCAGGGATTAGATTTGGATCTTTGGTCAAATATAAGTTGGCTGTAGATGTTTGGATTGATTTCTGGTGTTTCTATTCTGTTCCATTGGTCTATCCATCTGTTTCTGTACCAGTACCATGCTGTTTTGATAACAACTGCCCTGTAGTATCTCCTAAAATCAGGTATTGTGATGCCTCCGGCTTTTTGTTGTACAGGATTGCTTTGGCTATTCGAGGTCTTCTGTGTCTCCATATGAATTTCAGCATCATTTTTTCCAGATCTGAGAAGAAGGTCTTCGGGATCTTGATGGGTATTGCATTGAATGTATAAATTGCTCTTGGGAGAATCGACATTTTGATGATATTGATTCTTCCAATCCATGAGCATGGAAGATTTCTCCATTTTTTGGTATCCTCTTCTATTTCTTTCTCTAAGGTTTTGTAGTTTTCATCGTAGAGATCTTTAACGTCTTTGGTTAAGTTTATTCCAAGGTATTTGATTGTTTTTGTAGCTATTGTGAATGGGATTGATTTTAGAAGTTCTTCCTCAGCCGTGGCATTGCCTGTGTATACAAAGGCTGTTGATTTTTGTGCATTGATTTTATATCCTGCTACTTTGCCAAACTCTTCGATGAGTTCCAGCAGTCTCTTAGTAGAGTTCTTTGGGTCTCCTAAATAAAGAATCATATCATCTGCAAAGAGGGATAGTTTGAGTTCGTCCTTCCCGATTTGTATCCCTTTAATTTCTTTTTCTTGCCTAATAGCTCTGGCCAAAACTTCCAGAACTATATTGAATAGCAGTGGTGAGAGAGGGCATCCCTGTCTGGTACCAGATTTCAGTGGAAATGCTTCCAACTTTTCCCCATTCAATAGGATGTTGGCCGTGGGTTTTTCATATATTGCTTTGATTGTATTAAGGAATGTTCCTTCCATACCCAGTTTGCTTAGAGTTTTCATCATGAAAGGGTGTTGTATTTTATCAAATGCTTTCTCTGCGTCTATTGAGAGAATCATATGGTTTTTCTTCTGCAGCCTGTTAATGTAGTGTATTACGTTGATTCTTTTGCGAATGTTGAACCATCCCTGCATACCGGGGATGAATCCCACTTGGTCTGGGTGGATGATCTTTCTGATGTGTTGTTGCATGCTATTGGCCAGAATTTTATTGAGTATTTTTGCATCTATGTTCATCAGGGATATTGGTCTGTAATTCTCTTTCAATGTTGCGTCTCTTTCTGGCTTAGGAATTAAGGTGATGGTGGCTTCATAGAAAGAATTTGGGAGGATTCCCTCTTTTTCGATTGCTCTGAATAGTTTGAGAAGAATTGGAGTTAGTTCTTCTCTAAATATCTGGTAGAACTCAGCAGTGAATCCATCTGGCCCTGGGCTTTTCTTTGTTGGGAGGGCCTTTATTACTGTTTCAATTTCTGTGTCAGTTATTGGTCTGTTTAGGTTTTCTATGTCTTCCTGGCTCAATTTAGGGAGGTTGTATGTGTCCAAGAATCTGTCCATTTCTGATAGATTTCCCTGTTTGCTGGCATACAAGTCCTTGTAGTAATTTCTGATGATTCTTTTTATTTCTGTGGCGTCTGTTGTTACGTTTCCCATTTCATCTCTGATCCTATTGATTTGGGTCTTTTCTCTTCTTTTTTTAGTTAGTTGGGCCAATGGGGTGTTAATTTTGTTTATTTTTTCAAAAAACCAGCTCCTCGTTTGGCTGATTTTTTGTAATTTTTTTTGGATTCAATCCTGTTGATTTCTTCTCTGATTTTAATTATTTCTCTTCTCCTACTGGGTTTGGGTTTGGTTTGCTGCAGATTTTCTAGATCCTTGAGATGACTTGAAAGCTCATCTATTTGGTGCCTTTCCAATTTCTTGATGTAGGCACCTATTGATATAAACTTTCCTCTTAACACTGCTTTTGTTTTATCCCATAGGTTTTGGTATGTTGTGCTGTTATCCTCATTTACTTCCAGAAAATTTTTGATTTCTCTTTTAATTTCTTCTATGACCCATTGTTCATTCAGGAGCATGTTGTTCAATCTCCATGTGTTTGCACGTGCTCTAGGGATTCCTGAGTTGCCAATTTCCAATTTCATTCCTTTGTGGTCTGAGAAGCTGCATGGTATGATTCTAATTCTTTTGAATTTGCTGAGACTTGCTTTATGGCCTAGTATGTGGTCAATCCTAGAGAGGGTTCCATGTACTGCTGAGAAGAATGTAAAGTCCTTAGATGTAGGATGAAATGTTCTGTAGATATCTGTTAGATCCATTTGGGCTATAGTGTCATTTAAATCTACTGTCTCCTTGTTGATCTTCTGTCCTGTTGATCTGTCTATCTCTGAGAGTGGAGTATTGAAGTCCCCCAGTACTATTGTATTGGGGTCTAAGTCTCCCTTTAAGTCCCTTAACAAGTCTTTTAAATAAGCTGGTGCCCTGTAATTAGGTGCATATACGTTGATAATCGTTATATCTTCCTGTTGAATGGATCCCTTAATCATTATATAGTGCCCCTCTTTGTCTCTCCTAACAGTTTTTGTGGTAAAGTTTATGTTGTCCGATATTAAGATGGCTACGCCCGCTCTCTTTTCATTTCTGTTGGCGTGGTATATCTTTTTCCAGTCTTTCACTCTCAGCTTGTATGGATCATTGTTGGATAGATGGGTTTCTTGTAAGCAGCAAAAGGATGGGTTTTGTTCCTTAACCCAATCAGCCAATCGGTGTCTTTTAACTGGACAGTTCAAGCCATTAACATTCAATGTGACTATTGAGAAGGAGTAACTTTGCCCTGCCATTTGCCAAAAGATATTTTCTAATATCTGGTTTGAGATTCCTGTGATCTTTTGCTGTGAGGTTTCCTTCCTTTACCTTCTTTCATATTGGTTACCGTGTTTCTGTGTTTCTGTATGTAACACATCTTTAAGCATCTTTTGCAGGGCTGGACGAGTGGCGACAAATTCTTTCAATTTCTGTTTGCTGTGAAAGGTCTTAATTTCACCTTCATTCACAAATGAGAGCTTTGCAGGATATAATATTCTGGGCTGGCAGTTTTTCTCTCTTAGTACCTGGGCTATATCTCGCCATTCTCTCCTGGCTTGTAGGGTTTCTGATGAGAAATCAGCTGTAAGTCTAATTGGAGATCCTCTGAGAGTAATCTGGCGTTTCTCTCTTGCACATTTTAGGATCTTTTCTTTGTGTTTCACTGTGGTGTCGTGGTGAGGATCTCTTTTGATCATGTTTATTAGGGGTTCTCTGAGCTTCCTGTACTAGGATGTCTCTGTCCTTCTCCAAACTTGGGAAATTTTCTGCTAGTATCTCACTAAAAAGGCCTTCTAATCCTTTCTCCCTTTCCATGCCTTCAGGAACTCCTAGAACCCGAATGTTGGGTTTTTTAATAGTATCCTGTAGATTCCTGACAGTATTTTTTAGATTTCTGATTTCTTCTTCTTTTCTTTGATTTGACTGTTTCCTTTCCTGTTCTCTGTCTTCTAATTCCGATATTCTCTCTTCTGCTTCACCCATTCTGTTTTTAAGGCTCTCTAATGTGTTTGCCATTTGATCTATTGTGTTCTTCATTTCATTGTGGTTTTTTGTCACTATCGCAGTTTACTGTTCCACTAGTTTTTTCATTTCATTTTGATTCCTCCTTAATATTTCATTTTCACGGGAGAGATTTTCTATCTTGTCCATTAAGGATTTCTGTAGTTCAAGAATTTGTTTTTGAGAACTTCTTAATGTTCTTACCAATTTTTTGAAATCTGCTTCTTGCATTTCCTCTATGTCTTCATCTTCATAATCTTGCATTGGCGTGTCTTGTTCACTTGGGGGCGTCATAGTGCCTTCCTTGTTCTTGGTACCTCCGCTTCTATGTTTCTTGCTTGGCATGTTAGAGATAATTTGTGGTGTTTTTGTTTTTGTTTTTTTCTCTCGTTATACTATGCCTCTAAGTGAGCTGTCTGCTTTGTTGGAGCCTTAGGGGCTGTGATGGGTGTGGCCAGAGAGCTATGCTTGTTTCTTGAGGTTTAAGGCTGTGTAAAGAGCGACTCTCCCAGATTACTTGCTCCTTGCTGGCTCGCTCTCTCTCTCTCTCTCTTTTTTTTTTTTTTGACTCAGTTGGGAGTGGAGTTGAGGGTAGTTGAAATCTGGCCTCTGTGAGTATTCGTTTGATCTACCCCTGGGACCATACACAGAGTTTATGCAGCCCTCAATGTGTTCTCCAGTTTCGCTAAAGATACTGAGTTTGGCTGAGCTTTACATATGTAAAATCGCGGTGCTCTTTGTTTTCCTTGGTGAGTGAAGGGAGAGGCCTCTGTTCCCCCTCCCCCCAATGTCTTGGACTTCTCAGGTCTTTGTCTTACCCTCCTCCGTTCCCGCGCTGGCGAGATTCTGTGGCTCTGGCTCCTCTCCCGCCGCTGCCGCTCGGCTCGTCTCGGTTGGTTTTCCACGCGGTGGGTTCCCTGTAAGTCCTCTGTGTCTCATCCACAAGATCCGGAAGCGTTTCCTCTGCAGTTTTTTTCTTGAGTCTTTTCCTGAGGCTACAGTAATTCCACTTTTACGAAAGTTTATTTTCCCAAACTAAGGCACACGTCCTCACTATCCACCATCTTGGCTCCGCCCCCACCAACTTATATTTGATCAAGGAACTAAAACCAATTCCTGGAACAAGGACAGTCTATTCAATAAATGGTGCTGGGAAAACTGGATTTCCACGTGCAGAACCATGAAGCAAGACCCCTACCTTACACCTTACACAAAAATCCACTCAACATGGATTAAAGACCTAAATCTACGACCCGACACCATCAAATTATTAGAGAACATTGGAGAAATCCTGCAAGATATTGGCACTGGCAAAGACTTCCTGGAAAAGACCCTGGACGCTCAGGCAGTCAAAGCCAAAATTAACTATTGGGATTGCATCACATTGAGAAGTTTCTGTACTTCAAAAGAAACAGTCAGGAGAGTGAGGAGGCAACTGACAGAATGGGAAAAAATATTTGCAAACTATGCTACAGATAAAGGATTAATAACCAGAATCTACAAAGAGATCAAGAAACTCCACAACAACAAAACAAACAACCCACTTAAGAGATGGGCCAAGGACCTCAATAGACATTTTTCAAAAGAGGAAATCCAAATGGCCAACAGGCACATGAAAAAATGTTCAAGATCATTAGCAATCAGGGAAATGCAAATCAAAACCACAATGAGGTTTCACCTCACCCCAGTGAGAATGGCTCACATTCAGAAATCCACCAACAGATGCTGGAGAGGATGTGGGGAAAAAGGGACACTAACCCACTGTTGGTGGGAATGCAAACTGGTTAAGCCACTAGGGAAGTCAGTCTGTAGATTCCTCAGAAACCTGAATATAACCCTACCATTCAACCCAGCCATGCCACTCCTTGGAATTCACCCAAAGAAAATTAAATTGGGAAACAAAAAAACGGTCTGCACCTTAATGTTTATTGCAGCTCAATTCACAATAGCTAAGATCTGGAATCAACCTAAATACCCATCAACAGTAAACTGGATAAAGAAATTATGGGATATGTACTCTATAGAATACTATACAGCAGTCAAAAACAATGAAATCTGGTCATTTGCAACAAAATGGAGGAATCTGGAAAACATTATGCTGAGTGAAATAAGCCAGCCCCAAAGGGACAAATATCATATGTTCTCCCTGATCGGTGACAACTAACCGAACACCAAAAAGGAAACCTGTTAAAGTGAAATGGACACTATGAGAAACAGTGACTTGTTCAGCCCTTGCCCTGACTGTTGATGAACAACTTAATACGTTATCCCTCCTAGTATTTTTTTTTGTCTGTTCTACTTAATACTATTGGTTTAATTCTGTAATTAATACACAGTTATTCTTAAGTGTTGAAACTTAACTGAAAAGTGCTCCCTGTTAAATATAAGAGTGGGAATAAGAGAGGGAAGAGATATACAATTTGGGACATGCTCAAGATGACTTGCCCCAAACGGTAGAGTTAGAAACATACCAGGGGATTCCAATTCAATCCCATCAAGGTGGCATGTACCAATGCCATCTTACTAGTTAAAGTGATCAATTTCAGTTCACAATTGATCATAATGATAGGACTAAGAGTCAAAGGGATCAGATAAACAAGACTAGTGTCTGCTAATACTAACCAATAGAACAAAAAAGGGAGAGAACGATCCAACATGGGAAGCAAGATACACAGCAGACTCTTAGAATGGCAGATGTCCTAAATAGCACTCTGGCCTCAGAATCAGCCCTTAAGGCATTCGGATCCGGCTGAAAAGCCCATGAGAGTATTTCAGGCATGGAAAGCCAAGACACTCTGGCAAAAAAAAAAAAAGAAATGACCTAAATGAAAGATCTCTGTGAGTGAGATCCCAGTGGAAAGAACAGGTCATCAAAGAAGGAGGTACCTTTCTCTGATTGGAGGATGAACCTCCACTTTGACTATGACCTTGTCTAAATAAGATCGAAGTCGGCGAACTCAAAAGGCTTCCATAGCCTTGGCAACTCATGATAAGAGCCTAGGGTGATTACTGATGCCATAAACAAGAGTGTCAATTTGTTAAGTCAACAACAGGAGTCACTGTGCACTTACTCCTCATGTAGGATCTCTGTCCTTAATGTGCTGTACATTGTGATTTAACACTATAACTAGTACTCAAACAGTATTTTACACTTTATGTTTCTGTGTGGGTGCAAACTGTTGAAATCTTTACTTAATATATACTAAACTGATCTTGTGTATATAAAGAGAATTGAAAATGAATCTTGATGTGAATGGAAGGGGAGAGGGAGCAGGAAGGGGAGGGTTGTGGGTGGGAGGGAAGTTATGGGGGGGGGGGCGAAGCCATTGTAATCCATAAGCTGTACTTTGGAAATTTATATGCATTAAATAAAAGTTAAAAAAAAAATCATTTCCCAGACTAGACTCCAGGTCACGAGGACAAAAGCATTCTCAGTGGCAGCTGTCCTGAAGTGGGGGAGAAATAAGATGCTAGTACTGAATACCAACTGAATGGGGCTGGTTCCTGTTCCAGTCCTCAGCATTAAGCTGATCAGTATCTCAGATGCCTTTGGCTGGGTTTAATGGACAGAAAGGACAGAAGTCTCAAAGGTCCAATAAAGGAAGATTAAAAATGCACATCTCGGCAGTTGAGGGAAAACAATTAATGATCATGTATTGTAAGTCATAAAATAAAGGGAAAAAATAGATGACTTACCTCTGGCATATTAGAACATATATTTTGATGGGCAAGCTTAATTAGATCTTATTTCAGTGTTCAGAAACAAGATCATTAACAACCTTTACACATAGCTGAAGCAGAATAAAATTCTTGGGATCCCAACACTCATCAATTCCAAAATACTTACTTTAGGGTCTGAGCTCTTGAACTTTAACCTTTCCACCAACTCTATCATAGCCGCCTTCAATCCGCCTGAGTCTTTGCTCTAGAAGAAAGGAAAATCAGGGGTCAACAGACAACATTTTGATGCTCTCTCAAATACAGCATTTCTGAAGCCAATGACGTAGAAAGACATTTTTATCAGTCAAGAGAACTGGATGGCTAAGTAGAGCTACACTGCCTCTCCTCCTTTTTCTATGGACAAAGAAGGTGAGGATATACATTGCCTAGTGATCTGAGAGAACTATTGGAATGAAAATTAAATGCAATTAATACAGGCTGATTCACTCCTTCATTTCAAGTTCAACTGTGCTGGTGTTTATTAAGAGCTGAGGCTTTGCAAAAGAGATTTTCATCTTTTGGCTGAGTGATTTTTTTTTTTTAATTTTGAACCCTTATGTGTCAGATACAGAAGTACACAATATTAAATATTCTTACATAACTTAAAGAGAATAACATAAGTTTTAACTGGAAACACAGTTACACAATAAGTGCACGTTTTTTGTTTTTTTTTAAGAAGAGCCCAGACTTCTTGAAGCAGCTATACAAAGTACCAAATTTGAGGTCTGCCATTAAGTAGCTGACTGATCTAAGGCAAATTACTGAACTTTTCAAAGCCTTCTTTTTCTTCTATAAAATAAAGATTATTAATGAACAGAAATATTTTGAAATAGGCTTAATTAAAAAAGCATTTTTGGCGCATAGTGTTCAAAAATGTCACCTGCTATTATCGTCATTATTACTGCAATATGACACTGCACAATCCAGAAATTAAAGAAATGTAATATAAGCTTCCAAATGCAAGCCCTATAAGCAATTTTAAGTTTTCTACTAGCCACAAGAAGTGAAATTAATTTTAATAATTTTACTTATATCATTATATCCAAAATATGACCACCACAATATGCAATGTTAGCATGAGAATTTTTTTTAAAGATTTACTTATTTGAAAGGCAGAGTTACAGAGAGGCAGAGGGAGAGAGAAAGAGAGAGAAAGAGAGAGAGAGAGGGTGAGAGAGAGAGAAAGAGAGAGAAAGAAAGAGAGGTCTTTCATCGCTGGTTCACTCCCCAGATGGCCGCAGCGGCTAGGACTGTGCTGATCCGAAGCCAGGAGCCTGGAGCTTCTTCTGGGTCTCCCACGCGGGTGTAGAGATCCAAGGACTTGGGTCATTTTCTACTACTTTCCCAGGCCATAGCAGAGAGCTGGATCGGAAGTAGAGCAGCCAGGACTCGAACCGGCGCCCATATGGAGTGCCAGTATCACAGGCAGCGGCTTTATCCACTATGCCACAGTGCCGGCCCCCAAGATGAGTTTTTTAAATAAAGGCTTTCTCATACTAAATCTCTGAAATCTAATGGGGGATTATGTGTTGTGTTTTGTTTACATTTTTAAAGTCCATTTTAATTTGGACTAGCCACATTTCAAGCCCTTCCAAAGCCACATGGCTTAGTTACTACTACGCTGGTCAGCACAGATTTAGGGCACAGACTCTGGAACCCTCTGCCTAAATTAAAATCCCAACTCTACCATAAGTTCTATGACCTTAGGCAAGATTATCTGACCCCTCTGTGGCTCAATTTCTTTATTTAGAAAATGCAGCTAATAACAGTAGTACCCATTTCAGAGGGTTGTGAGTTTATATATATATATATCAAAGTGCTTAGAACTGGGCCTGGTATATAGTAACCACAAGTATGAAACAGTTTTAGTATCATTATTCTCTATCTTCCTCATTATGTTAAATCAAGAATTGCATCTTTTATATCTCTGTATCCCATGTGTCCAGAATCAAGAAGGTGCTGCATAAAGTCTACTGAACAAATTAATGAGCACACAATCGTTCAGCTATGAAAGTCCTATATGAGGGGCAGGTGCTTTTGGCGCAGCGGGTTAAAGCTGCAGCCTGCAGCGCCCACATTCCATGTGGGTGCCGGTTTGAGTCCTGGCTGCTCCATTTCCTATCCAGCTCTCTGCTATGGCCTGGGAAAGCAGTAGAATATAACCCAAGTCCTTAGGCCCCTGCATCGGTTCAGGATCACTAGCCATCAGGGAAATGCAAATCAAAATCACAATGAGAGGGCTGGTGCTGTAGTGTAGTGGGTAAAGCCACCGCCTGCAGTGCCAGCATCCCATGGGGGCACTGGTTTAAGACCCAGCTGCTCCACTTTCGATCCAGCTCAGTAAGCAGTAGAAGATGGCCCAAGTCCTTTGGCCCCTGCACCTGTGCGGGAGACCTGGAAGATGCTCCTGGCTTTGGATCGGCGCAGTTCCTGCTGTTGTGGCTATCTGGGGATAGCTTCCAACCAATGGATGGAAGACCTCTCTGTCTCTCTCTGGTTCTACCTCTCTCTGTAACTCTGTCTTTCAAATAAATAAAATAAATCCTTAAAAAAAAGCCCTGTGAATAAATGAACAAATCCTCTGAATACATAAATGTCCTAAATAATACATGTGTGTATTATAATCTAAAATGAAAAGAATTATTTTCTTATTTCAACAACTTATGGGATAAGACCACTCATTTTACCACTGAGGAAATAGAATAAAGAACTAATAGACTGTTGCTTTCATGGAGGAAACAATAACAAAGTACAATTTAAAAAAAAAAGCACAAGAATAAACAAACATTTTACAAATAATCTCTTACCCAAAATTTCCCTCATTATCAGTGACATTTTCCAAATGTGTAGGACTAATTTCAATTCCCCCAAACAGAAAATTCTTAGTAAGACCCCACAGCTCACAACTGGGAAAAGGAATCTAGAAGAAACACATACCAGGAAGTGGATGAGACATGAAGTGCCTAAAAAGGGTTAAGCTGCCAAACAGAATCCTGCTTTTACAGGATGGACAGACAATAAAGCCTGCCTAGTGATATCATTCCTTTAACCTGTTTCTCATTGGTCAAACAAGCAGGTCACTTGTCCCTGGAAAGCTTTCTCCCGCCATATCTCAGCTGCCAGAGCCCATGTTAAGCTCTTCAGCAAGAGCTCTGATGTATTATGACATTTCCTCTGACTCTAGAGAACAAAAAGGAATGCACCAGATTGTGCCTTAAAACCTTCAGAAAAGAAACAAAAAGACGAAGGAATCCCTAAAAAGCAGACAGCCTGTTTGCAGGCAGATGTGTCTTGCGTGGAAAGATAAGGGAACCCTTAGCCTTCTTTCATAAAGTGCAGTGTGTCAGCAGAATTCTTCCTGCTTTTCACAACCAGCAGCAGCATTGCCTAACCCAGGGGAGAAAGAGGCACATGAAAAGGGCCTCCTGTCAGGAAATTCACCCATTCCACCTCCCCAGGTCACTCTCTGAGAATTATTCTCAAAGATTAATTGCGCGCATGTTGAGCTTGCTATACTCAGCCTCTAAGTGAAAGGTGAAGAAAACACTTCCCAACCGCCTTTTTTACAACTCATAAAATAAGTACTTGGTCAGAAGGGAGAGGCTCCTCTGGGCAGACCTGACCCTGACAGCTGCATAGCTGGGCAAGGGTCCAAATGGAGGATGGTAGCCTCCAATCTACCCCATTCCACCCCGGTTTTTCCTAATCCCTGGTCCCTCCCTGAATCCCAAGTGGCCCTGTGCACAGGTGTTCCAACTATATGGCTAAACTCAGAACACCCTTCTGAAACAATTGCCCCTTGACCCTACCTAGGATCCAGGGATATATATAATAGGGGTTGGGTCCAATGGTCTGATCTACCTTTGGGTGCACGGATTCAGTAAGAAGTTCTATATGCCTGAGGGTAAGAGTCAGGTATTCTGTCAGGTAATTTTTTGGTCCTAGGTACTTAGAGTAGTGTAGAAGCAGATGGGCAATATCAAAGGTGGGACCTTCAAAAACATGGAGCACAGGGCAGGGACACAGGGTTATCAGGGTCTAAGGATGGTATCTGAGCATCCTCAAACCATAGGAAAGTATCGTGTTTCTGTTAATTATGTGTTTGCTGCAGGAAGTCACTAGTAAATGTAAGCAGCAGGCCTAGTGGTTCAGAAGCTTGCATCCCACATCAAAGTGCCTGGGTTCAATTTCTACCTCCTGTTCCCGAGTCCACCCTCCTGCTCAGACAGACCCTAGGAGGCAGCAGTGATGCTTCAAGTGATTTAGTTTCTGTCACAAACATCGGAGACCAGAATTGAGTTCCCAGTTCCTGGCTTTAGCCCTGGTCTAGCCCTAGCCATTGACAGCATCTAGGAAGTGAACCAGTAGAAGGGAGCTCACTGTCTCTGTTTCTCATATAAGTAAACAAAATAAAAACAAAAATGACAACCAGCACAGATCAAACCCTTGTATGCCCCCCTGACAGAACAGAATAACTACTTCTGAAATCTGTGTTCTAACTAAGAAGTGGACTAGGACCAGAACAAAAAGAAGACTAATTCTAACCTTGTGGACATTTGGTTCCATAAATGACCAGATTCTATGTTAATCCTTGCACTGTGACTAGTGAAAAAGCAAGAAGCAGATCTCAAAAAATTTATAAGAACATTAAGAAGTTCTCAAAAACAAATTCTTGAACTACAGAAATCCTTAATGGACAGGATAGAAAATCTCTCTCGTGAAAATGAAATATTAAGGAGGAATCAAAATGAAATGAAACAACTAGTAGAACAAGAAACTGTGATAGTGACGAGAAATCCTAATGAAATGAAGAATTCAACAGATCAAATGACAAACACATTAGAGAGCCTTAAAAACAGAATGGGTGAAGCAGAAGAGAGAATATCAGACTTAGAACACAGAGAACAGGAAAGGAAACAGGCAAACCAAAGAAAAGAAGAGGAAAGTAGAAATCTAAAAAATATTGTTGGGAATCTACAGGATACTATTAAAAAACCCAACATTCGGGTTCTAGGAGTTCCTGAAGGCATGGAGAGGGAGAAAGGATTAGAAGGCATTTTCAGTGAGATACTAGCAGAAAATTTCCCAGGTTTGGAGAAGGACAGAGGCATCTTAGTACAGGAAGCTTATAGAACCCCTAATAAACATGACCAAAAGAGATCCTCACCACGACATGTTGTAATCAAACTCACCACAGTGAAACATAAAAGATTCTAAAATGTGCAAGAGAGAAACGTCAGATTACTCTCAGAGGATCTCCAATTAGACTCACAGCTGACTTCTCATCAGAAACCCTACAGGCTAGAAAGGAATGGCGAGACATAGCCCAGGTACTAAGAGAGAAAAACTGCCAGCCCAGAATATTATATCCTGCAAAGCTCTCATTTGTGAATGAAGGTGAAATTAAGACTTTTCATAGCAAATAGAAATTGAAAGAATTTGTTGCCACTCGTCCAGCCCTACAAAAGATGCTTAAAGATGTGCTACACACAGAAACACAGAAACACGGCCATCAATAAGAAGGAAGGTAAAGGAAGGAAACCTCACAGCAAAAGATCACAGGAAGCTCAATTTCTCTTTAACATAGAATTAAACTCTGATGCTCTGTTAAAGCAATGGGTTAAAGTAATCTATTATGTTCTCTTGATGTCTGTTAAATTCTAATTGTTCAAAAACAGCTGAATTTTTATTAAGAGCTATGGGTTATTTAGATATGTGCTTATTTTCAAAAATTTGAATAATCACCTTGTAACAATGATCAAATTTGGTCTATGTTATGTTATGATTTTAAGGAATCTTATTTCAACCAGATATTTTGGATTTTGAGCCTTCTTGGCATTCTTGACAGGCATTCAAAAAATCAAAGTTTCAAACAATCTGCACTCTAACATTTCCAGTAAATCTTGGACTTTGGTTTTTCCAGTTTGGGCCCAACTGAAAAAATCAAAGGACCTATGTCTTTCATCTTATAGAGACACCAACTAATCAGGCTATTTGGATTATATTAGAAGTACTGTCAAGATGTGACGTGGTACTAAATTTTAAGTTTCTATAATGGAAAATGCTATTAATACAAATGTTTGAGAATTAAAAAGTCTAATGATCTTGTGTTACTAGACATGATAGTTATATTAATGAGAAAGCCCCAGAGGCCTAAAGAGTTAAATACTTGTAAAATCCTACAGGTGCTTTCAAAACTACTGTGAAGTAAGCAAGTGCCTCTTGTTGGTTGATGAGTTTATAATTTTAAACATGGCAACTTAAAGTCTTTTGTCACCCACAGTTATATATGATTTGCTGCTCATAAAACTAAAGTGTTGTTGGTTCTGTGTTTAGCTGTCCTCCTATAGGTTCCTATGGACTTTTTCCAGCCACTTCTATTGTATTCAGTACTTTGGGATGGCTCTGTAAACAGATGAAGCCAATAATGTATTGACAGTACCAACTGAGAGAAAGTATGGTTAACTGAGGTTACTAAAAACAAAAAGCAATTCAAATCAATTGGCAATCTACAAAAAGAGTTAAAGATTTTAAAAGCTATTATTAAAATTGCTATATTGGTCTATTATGCTATATTATATGTGTGTACATATTGTATGTCCACATAGGAAAATTTTATTAAGAATTTTATTTTAATTGGCTTATAGATAAGATTGTCCATAAATTTAAGCTGCTAAAATTAATCAAAGATACATTTTAATTTGTGTGACCTGAATCTGTGTATCATATGTTTTAAACGTGTTGGTAGAAAGAAACTAAAAACATTTTATATGGTTGTGTTAAGTTTACTGGTTAAACAAACTACACCATGTTAGATATTACAAATACATGATTCTTAAAATTTATAGAAGGCACTGGACCTTCTGGTAAATGTTTTCTTAAGTTTTTATCTAATGGTTGAAACTGTTTGCTAAGTATTCATGTAATATTGCTAGTGTCAGCAAGCGATCTAGGACTTGCTCCCTCATTTCTCTACTCTAAGCCCAACTTGTTCTTTCATTTCTCTATTCTCCTCAAGGTAGGAAACTAATTCTATTATGATGGAATCTTCAATTTAATCTTTAGACCTTATAAAAGAGATGGCTAACATTTTTCTGTAATAGCATAGCCAAAATAAGAACTTAAATAATAATCTCATAGCTAGATTCACTTCGCCATCAGCAAAGTAAACAGTAAGTAGAAAAAACCTCCCTTTCAGACAAAAGGGAAAGTTTTAAAGTGAGAATATAATTTTCCTCATGGGCATTGTCTACCTTAGAAAAACTACTACAGAACATGCCTGTGACTACAGACTTGTAGTTCAGGCCACCGAAGATTAGAGATGGGACATGGGCACTCCCTTGACTTGCATCCTCTGGTCTGCTTTAACAAAAACCAGGAGGAAAAGAAAGCTAGGCATCAGAAGCAATGGGTGGCAGGCCTATTAATGGCTGATCTGTACAGTGATCTGCCCTCAAGGAGACCCAACAGGCCAGTCCACTGCAGTGGCTTTCAATGTGGTAAGCCTGGGCTTCAGCAGAAGTCAGCTTGTGAAGAGCCCTGGCAGCTCTGCCAAGAGTTGGATCACTGGAAATGGATCTGCCCTGGAGTCGAAGGATGCCCAGGTCAGAGCCACAGATCCTATTGGCTCTAAGCTGAAAAGCCCTTCACTCAGCCCAACTTCCAAAGTGACCACTGCAGCTGAGGGGACGGCCAAGTAGGGTCAGCAATATTGCAGGCAGAACTGTAAATTTCTTGTTAGAGATGCCCCCTGCCTTTACCTGGCCAGCTCTCCTCCCAGGCCAGCCAAGTAATGAAAGTCAACAGAGTGCCTTCCCCTAGGAGGTTCACACCTCCCTTAGGATGTACCCCATGTGAAGAGATAGATAGGTCTGGGCCTCTTAACTTACAAGGTCTAAAGCCCAACAGATTATTATCAAGCCCCTTCTATCAGGTTCTATTTGCCTCTCAATCAGAAAACTTAATTGTAGCTTAGACAGCACCTTTCTTAGCTCCTCTAATAATGACTCTGTCCTTTGTTCTAGACCCTGTCCAGCGCACTTGGGCCTCATTCCTTCGTAATCATAATCTCTACTCTACCTCCAATGGCTCTACTCCCAACCTGTGTGTACTGATGGTCCTCTTCCCCACTTAATGCTGTATAATTGTTCAGACCTGGTTAATGCCACTCTTAGGATCATTGGTTACTATCCTCACCCTGTCTTTTATGACTTTGTCTAAATATGATCAGAGTTGGCGAACTTGGAAGGCTTCCATAGCCTTGGCAACTCATGACGACAGCCTAGGGTGGTTACTGGCGCCATGAACTAGAGTGTCAATTTGTTGGGTCAACAACAGGAGTCACTGTGCACTTGCTCCTCATGTGGGATCTCTGTCCTTAATGTGCTGTACATTTTTTTTTTTTTATTTTTGACAGGCAGAGTGGACAGTGAGAGAGAGACAGAGAGAAAGGTCTTCCTTTTGCCGTTGGTTCACCCTCCAATAGCCGCTGCGGTAGGCGCACTGCGGCCGGCGCACAGCGCTGATCCGATGGCAGGAGCCAGGTGCTTCTCCTGGTCTCCCATGGGGTGCAGGGCCCAAGCACTTGGGCCATCCTCAACTGCACTCCCTGGCCACAGCAGAGAGCTGGCCTGGAAGAGGGGCAACCAGGACAGGATCGGTGCCCCGACCGGGACTAGAACCCGGTGTGCCGGCGCCGCAAGGCGGAGGATTAGCCTAGTGAGCCGCGGCGCCGGCTAATGTGCTGTACATTTTGATTTAATGCTATAACTAGTACTCAAACAGTATGTTTCACTGTGTGTTTCTATGTGGGTGCAAACTGTTGAAATTTTACTTAATGTATACTAAATTGATCTTCTGTATATAAAGAGAATTGAAAATGAATCTTGATGCAAATGGAAGGGGAGAGGGAGCGGGAGAGGGGAGGGTTGCGGGTGGGAGGGAAGTTATGGGAGGGGGAAGCCATTGTAATCCATAAGCTGTACATTGGAAATTTATATTCATTAAATAAAAGTTTAAAAAAATATATTATAATTTTGGATAATTGCACCCCCCCCACAAAAAAAAGCAAGATTTTCCATTGCCACCCCACCTAATGCATTCCAAGAACATAATAGTTTATTGTGAGCATGGCTTACTTATCTGCTTCTTCCCTCTCCCAAGAGATCACAGAAGAAAAAGACAAGGTGGGTGTTGTGGCACAGCAGGTTAAGCTGCCGCTTGGTAAGCCGACATCCTGTATCACAGTGCCTGGGATCAAGTCCTGGCAATTCTGATTCCTATCCAGTTTTCTGCTAATGTACACCCTGGGAGGCAGCAGATGAACGCTCATGTACTTTGGTCCCTGTCACCAACATGGCAGACCTGGACAGAGTTCCTGGCTCCTGTTTTGGGCCTGGCCCAGCCCTGGCTATTACAGGTATTGGGGGTGGTGCGGTGAATCAAAGGATGGAAGATTTCTCTCCCTCTTTGTTTTTCAAATAAATAAATAAAACAAATGCAATGTTGTGACACCTACCCCTCAAAATTCTATCAATTTGGAGGTGTGAGATGCTTCACAAAAGCCAGCTCCTAGAGATGAGCCATATTAAAATGAAAGAAAGGACAAAATGCCACACACTGAAGATTCCTTTACTCTCCATATGCTCTCCTTTGGCATTTCATGGTAAAACCAAAAAGTAGTGTATTTTCACTTTATATCTCAGGGGAAAAAATGGCTGATGACACTCAAATGAGAGTTCAAATATCACAAAGCTCATACTTGCACTCACTTCACAGTGACTAAGAGGTAAGATGTAGTGTATTCTCACAATTCAACAGAGAAAAACAGCTTCATGGAAGTTAAAAGATGTCACCAAAAATCACAGACCTAGTAGGTGGCAAAACCAGGATCAGAAAGATCTAAATGAAAAAGATTTATAGCATATACAAGGGAAGAAACTGGTATGAAGAATATATGAAAAAACACACAACAAATTCCTACAAGTCAGTAAGAGAAAGTCAATTATATATAAGCCCAAAAGCAATCCCAATGAAATACATGAACACAACAGACATAAGAAATGGCTAATAAATATATCACAAAAGATACAAATGATGCTCAAACTTATTTGTAATTAAGTATTATTTCTGAGCCATCAGACTGAAAAAAATTAATTTGATAATAGCAAATGTTAAGGGGCTTTGTGAAACTAGGGACTTCCATATGTTGCTGATGAAGTGTAAAATGAAAATGCTGCTCTGAAATCAGATGCCTAGCAAGTCCACTTCTCAGTTCCCCTTGAAATGCTAGCACATGTGTCAAGGAGGCATGCACAAAAATATTTATGACAGCATTGTTTTTAACACTGAAAAACTGTAAACACCCTAAGTATTCATCAACAGTGGGTGGCTAAATAAACTCCGGAATTAAGCTTCAAATAGGACATAGCAAATGAAAAGATATGAAGTAGGGACAGACTTCTAATGCAGCGGCTAGGCTGCTGGTTGGAACAGCTGCATCCCATTGGACTACCTGGTTTGAACTCTACCTCCTTCCCTTCCAATTCAGCCTTCTGCTGGTACACATCCTGGGAGGCGGCAGATGATGGCTGAAGTACTTGGATCCATGCCACCAACGTGAGAGACCCAGACTGAGTTCTGTGATTCTGGCTTCAGTCTAGCACACCCGCTTCTGTTGCAGGCATTTGGGGAGTTAACCAATGGATAGGAGAATTCTCTCTGTGTGTGTCACTCTGTCTTTAAAGTGATATGAAAATAAATAAAAATTTTAAATAATGAAGTAGGTCTGTATGTACCTGGATAAGCAAGATAAACTGTTGAATTCTAAAAAACAACTTGCAAAATGGCACACAGGAAAGTTTGAAAAATAACCTAAGACATTTTCTACAGCTGATATGTATGTATGTAAAACACTAGAAAATAAATTGTTGTGGGACTTAAAATAACAGTAGTAGGAGGGGTTTGGACTTACTTAAATGTATTCCTGTGATCTGCGTAATAACGATTTCATATACAAAAAAAAATTAAAAGAGGGAAAGAAAGAGGAGAGGAAGGGAGAAAGTGAAGGAGGAAGACCCAGGATTCACCCTTCAAATGCCTGTTCCCTTTTTTTTTTTTTTTTTTTTTTTTGCCAAAATGTAAATACAGGGGACTATTCCTGTCACACTTCAAAGAAATGAGCCAGCAGGTACAGAGGCAAGGTTTCTTCACTCGGTGTTCAGGCCTGGACTTCAGAGGATGTAAAAGCCCCCAAATCATATAAAATCTGGGCTATCCATGCACTTTTCTAGGCAAATGAACATCAGCTTTCCTCAGACTTCAGAAAAATTTAACTTTTCAAATATACAAAGCATTATGCAAAGAGAAAAGAGACCCAGGTTCTACTGCTAGTTCTGCTACGTGAGCTTGGGAAAGTCATTTTATATCTTTGGGTTTCTGTTTCTCCATCTGTAAATGAGGAAAGTAGACCAGATCATAAGGTACAAATTTGGAGTCTGCAGCCCACAGAACTATTTTCTTTGGCTTTGGAATGTTATACCACATTCATACTGGGAATTTTAATTTGCTGCCAACATTTAAATATCAAGAAATAAGACATACAATAAAGATTTCTAGCTTCTTTGGAAATCCAACAGGCATACCTACTGATCACATTTCCACATGGCAGAAATTGGCTGAAGTGAAGTGGCAGCTATCTGCTTTTGGCAAAGCAAGCTCTCCCTGGTTTGCCATAGCTACCATTTCTCTCATTTATGTTACCTTTCTGAACTCTGTAGTCATCTGAAGTTGCTACTACTGGAAGCAACTCTTCCTTAAAAGTGTTCATAGCAGGTGTTTGGCACAGTGATTAAGATGCCAATTGGGATACCTGGGTTCAAATCCAGGCTCCATTTCCCGTGTTCTAGCTTCCTGCTAATGTGTACCTTTGGAGGCAGCAGGTGAAGGCACAAATACTTGGGATCCTGCTACCCATGCCAGAGCCTGGATTAAGTTCTAGGTTCCTGGCTTTGACATGGCCCAGTCCTGGCTATTGTTGGCAGGTGGTCCGTGAACCCGGGGATGGAAGATCTCTGTCTCCATCTCTGCTTCTGTCTACCTGCATTCCAGATAAAGAAAGAAAAGGGTTTTCTATTTCTATGATTCCTTGTTTTTGAACAATAAGAACACGTGTATTCCTTTCTTTAAAGCAGTATAGAATACCTGATATACATAAATCCTTTTATCTACCCGAAAACACAGAAATAACAGAGTTCATTGTAATGTAAACACCCTTTAAAAATGGTCTAGGAGGTGAAACATGGAACACAGTAGTTAAAAGTGACATCAGAACAGGAAGTGTTTCTTGAGCATCAGTCTCTGTACCTTTATGACAGTCAGTCTAGCTTAATGGTAAAAATCAGCTGGGCACCAGAAGTCATTTATCAGCAGCAATGCAAATATCCTACACTGGTTCCTAAGTTCTGAAATTTGTATTACAAAAATCAGAAGACACTGAGTTGGAGAAGAAAAATGCATGTCCATTTGAGGTAGGGTGAGTTTCTCCTCCCATCCCACTGGCCTTGTGTTGATATCATACTTAAAAAATACATGTCAATCCAACTTTTTGTCATTTTTACAAAAAGATTTTGTTTAGAAGTAAGAGTGGAAGAGAATCCAAAGAAGAAATGTAGAAGTCCTCCTAAGGAATCAAATCAGAAGCAAAGTTTTGTCAAAAGGAAACGAAAATAAATTTTAATATCACCATTCCATGAATGAAAATTCTTTACCATCTTCTTTATATTACTTCATTCTCCAAACAATGAGCCCAATCCTACACTGGGCAACCAACCACCTTTAATGGCTCAGACCAAAATCATTCTTGGGCCTGAAAGAATCCATCAACATGTTTTTTTCAGAAATCACACTAAACAACATGCCGTATTTAACTACTCTTCACCATCTCCACTCTCCTAGCATAGTATAAGCAGCAATACTGCTCCCATTCTTGCTACCCCACAGTCTGTTCTCAACAAGGGAACTAGAGTGAAGTTTCAAGAATCGCAATCATTTCAATGATTAAAGTCTATGGCCACTCAGAATAAAATCTAAAATCCCGATCATGACCTACTTAGTAATATGACCATGTCTACTACAATTTTTCCCTACCCTGTCCTGATTCATTATATTGGTTTTTTTAAAAAAATATTTTATTTATTTATTTGAGAGGTAGAGTTACAGACAGTGAGAGGGCGAGACATAGAGAAAGGTCTTCCGTCCACATTGGTTTATTCCCCAAATGGCCACAACAGCTGGAGCTGTGCCGATCCAAAACCAGGAGCCAGGTTTTTCTTCCTGGTCTCCCGTGTGGTTTCAGGGGCCCAAAGACTTGGGCCATCTTCTACTGCTTTCCCAGGCCACAGCAGAGAACTGGACTGGAAGAGGCAGGACTAGAACCGGTGCCCATATGGGATGCCTGTACCGCAGGCAGAGGATTAACCTACTGGCCATGGTGTCAGCCCCTACTCCAGCTATTCTTTTTATCCTCTCAACAAGCTTGTTCCATACTTGATGTTTGCTCAGTTGAGCCATTATACCCCCAGAATCTTTCATCACTGATTTTAATGATACCTTGGTCACAACCTCAAGAAATTCCTTCTCAGATCCTTAAAAAGCCTCCCTCTCATTCTCTCATCCCAATTACTACCTATTCCCTTCCTCAGATCATTATTCATAGCACTTACTATTTGAAATACTATTATTTAATTTGCTCATTGTTTTTGTTCACAAAATATAAATTCCATGATACCAGATTATTCTTCATTTTTTCTAAAGACTTATTTATTTGAAAGGCAGAGTTACAGAGACATAGAGAGATATGGAAAGAGTTCTTCCATCCACTGGTTTATTCCCCAAATGGCCACAATGGCTGGGGATGGGTTAGGCCGCAGCCAGGAGCCTGAAATTCCATCTGGGTCTCCCACATGAGTGACAGTGGCCATCTTCTGATGCTTTCTCATGCACATCAGCAGGGAGTTGGATCAGAAGGGGAGCAGCCTGGACTCAAAGCAATATTCATATGGGATGCCAGCACTGCAGGCAGCAACTTAACCTGCTATGCCACAACATGGGCCCGATGATATCGAACTGATCACTGCTGGGTTCCCTACTGCAAAAGACTTCACTTGGCAAATTTTATGCCTTCAATAAACATATGTTGCATGAATCAATCAATCAAAGAAAAAATAAAACAACCATACCACCAACTTCAAACAATATATATATAAGTGTCTCTTAGTTACTATGCCTCAAGGAACTGCACCAAAAATTAAATGAAATGTGTAGGACATTTTCAGTACAGAACCTAGCACATGCTAAATTGTTGGTAAATTTAAGTTATCATTGTTATTGCTATTATTAATTGAGTAATACTATATTGAATGACAACGTAATACTTAGTACTTGGTACTAAGTTAGAGAAATGCTGAATAGAGAAATTGAGAAAAACAATGTTACTAATCAAAGTACTCCATACAGTATCTAGGAAGAAAACTTCAGGCAGAAGGAGAACAATGGTTTTAGACTATTAGGATAGTAAACATCAGAAGAATGTTTCAGTATGATTTAGAAAGCTCAAATATGAGTGGGAATAATTAGAGTACACGCAAAATGGGATGGTGGAAAGAACACATACTTTGGTGTCAGACTTGTATTCAAATATCAGTCATTAGCTGGCTAACTTTCAGCAAAACATGACCTCTTTGTGTTTCAGCTTACTCAGCTATAAAATGAGAATCATAACAATATTTATTGTGGCGTTCTGAGGAGCAAATAAAATAATGAATGAAAAGTATCTGGCCTTAAACCATTCAATAAATGGTAACTACTATTATTTTTCTTCCCTCTGAAAAGAGCCTCAAAATTCAACAAACTCTAGATTTAGTTTTTTTAATTTCAGCTGAGGGTTAGCCATTCTTATTCTTGACATACATGAAATCAAAATCTACCATTCAACACAGATTATACCCTGCCAGGTTCACACAAAGCCCAAATACAGACAGACCAGTCTGGGTACCTAAACAAACTTAACCTGACATCTCTTCTCATGACTATCGACTGAAAAGACAAGAAAGGCTATTTTACAACCAGAAAGGGTATACTGCCCCTGCTTCCCTTCTGCTTCTATAAAAATTTCTCACAGTTCATAATGTAAAACAGAATTTAAAGAGGACAACCAGTAAAACTTGTGAGCCTAAAATTAGACCTACCAGCTGTGTTTTGGTTAGCTAGTGAACAAGGCACCAGCAGGACACTGAAATATACAGCAGCTCTTCTCAGAAGGCAGGTTTTTCACCAGTCTATCTACCCACCAGATTAAAGCAAGCAGAAGGAGAGGGGGCTGAACAGTTTTCATCTAAAGAAACTTGGTGTCCAGAATGTCTACTGCTACCAGACTGACTTGTCTGGAACTGAACTCAGAATAGAATCTCTAACAGCAATAAGAATCACCAACTGCTGAAGACTTAATATATTCTAGACATCAAGCCCTTTACATCCATGATCTTGTTTTTGTTCCTCACCATAACCCAATGAGAAACAATTACGCCCATATTATAAACCAAGCTGCCACACATCAGAGAGGCTAAGTGAATTACTCAACATGACATAGCTAGTAGGTGGAAGAGCCAGGGCTCAGACCCTTAGATTGCAAAGCCAAGTGCAGCAAAGACTGATCATTCAACATTCTCCCATTTTTACCTAATAACAGAACTTCAGCTGTTGGCTGGACACACACTGGCCTGGAGAAATTACTTATTTCCCAGCCTCTCTTACAATTAGAAAAATGAAAGAATGAGTTCTGGCCAATGAAATATGAGCAGCAATTTGTGCAATTTCTTTAGAATACCTTTAAAATAAGAGGGTTGTACCCCTCTTCACTTTCATATGTCTGCTATTCTCTAACTTGGAAGTGCTGCCCAGACCTCCAAGAAACACACTGGTCCACAACAAGGACTACACTCTAAGGATACCACAGTGGAGCTGGAGAGAGCCTAGATTCCTGATAACTTCACCAATCTCATTGCCAACACTAGACTCCCTTTATATGAGAGAAATGAAACATCCGTTTGAGCTGTTATTTGGAATTTTCCAAATTATCTCAATTTTAGATGTAAAACTTAATCCTAGATGTAAAACTTAATCCTAATGATGCATAACTGTCTCTCAGTTCTTCACTAATTTACCAGATGCAGATAAGATTATCCTTCTTTGTATGCTTATCCAATATGTCACATACAACTACTACTCAGGAGGCAACATAGTTCTAGCCTTGGAAGAGTTTATAACACATGTGGGACAGACATGGAAAAAGGTAACTATACAGTTTGTAGTATCTAGTGCTACAGTAAAACATGCCCCCAATATCTCCCACTTCTCCTATCAGAATGCTGATTCAAGTCCTGGCTCCTCTGTTTGAATTCAACTTCCTGCTAAGGCACATGGGAAAGCAATGAATGACAGCCCAAGTACTTGGGTCCCTGCCACCCAGACGAGAGAACCAGAAGGACTTGGACTCGGTCTAGCCCAGCTGTGGCTGCGCATTTGGGGAGTGAACCAGCAGATGAAAGATATCTGTCACTCTGCCTTTCAAATCAGTAAATCTTTTTTTAAAAAATAAATAAAGGGGCTGGTGTTGTGGCACAGCAGGTTAAACTACTGCCTGTGATGCCAGCATACCATGTGAGTGCTGGTTCAAGTCCTGGTTACTTCACTTCTGTTTTTAAAAAAAGATATATTTATTTGAAAGGCAGAGTTATGGAGACAGAGGGAGAGACAGACCTACCTGCTGGTTCACTCCCTCAAATGGTCGCAACAGTCAAGGCTGGGCCAGGCTGATGCCAGGAGCTAGGAACTCCATTTGAGTCTCCCACGTGGGTGGCAGGGGTCCAGGTACTTGAGCCACCTTCCATTGCCTTCCCAAGTCCAGCAGGGAGCTGGACCAGAAGTGGAGCAGCCAGGACTCGAACTGGCACTCCAATATGGGATCCAGGACTGTAGGCAGCAGCTTAATCTGCTGTGTACAATGTCAGCCCAAACTGCTCCTGGCTCCCTGCTTCAGCCTGGACCAGTACTGGTCATTGTGGCCATTTGGGTAGTGAAGCAGGGGATGGAAGATCTCTTTCTCACCTTGTCTCTTCTCTCTCTGTAACTTGTAGTTCAAATAAATTTTTAAAATCTTATAAATAATAATAATGAAAAAAAACAAAAGGGCACAGGCTTTCTCTTGGGAACACAGACAAGGGTTACCTAACAACCTGCATACTACTCATAAGTAGTAAAGCCCTACACTTCTTTTAAGGTCCACCTCAGATATCACCTGCTCCAGGTAACCATTCCTGGTTCCAGGTCTCCAGCAGAAACTACTTTCTCTCGTTTTTCTAAACTCCCACCCCACTGCCTACTGCCTGTACCTCTCCTCTGATACCTGCACACAAATAAGCATGTGACAAGACTATCTTTCCTATTAAGACTATACACTCCACGAAGTAGAATCTTTCCTTACTCTTCTGAATATTTACCACACAGTTCACCAAAATTACTCAAAAATGATTCAGATAAATAAAATTAACTTTAAAATAAAAAAATCAGTTTCTGAAACTAATATATGCTATAGCTTGGTCATATAATGAAATTTTTTCTCTAATGTTCTTATTGAATCCGATCAAAAACTAGCTAACCATACCTTAAGTGAATTTAGTAATCAAATACTCAACAATAATCTAGCACATTACAGTATACATCAAAATCACTGCCCATATAGTTATTTGCTATAAAATTATTAATTGAGTCTTGGTATATTTGTGGGATTTTGTTTGGCTTTTCTTAATTAGTGTTCTAACATCTAAAAAGAGTATCAATAACGACTGTTTTCCCCCGATGCTACATTGGCTTGATATCATCCTAGTGATGGCACAGACACACACAGCTTTCAACTCTCCCAGGATCAGGCTTCTGTGTTTCTCACTTCCACCCCACATATTAGGACTAAAGCTTCTGCTCCCCCTATTCTTTATCTATATTCTGTCTCCCATACTGAGAGATTCATGAGCTTGTGTGTTTCCTCCTGCCACCCTACAAGTTTAGCACCTGGTGCTGGATATCAAACAACCAACAGGAGTAAGCACATGAAGCTGAATTAGTCATCTGAGACTGAACTGTAACCTCAAGCCAAAGACATACTCAGCTCTGTCACAAACTTATCTCTGGCTTCTCAGATCTGATGCAACAGGAGAAAGGGTAGGTATACCAATGGACAGTAGGCAAAGTGACCCCAGGTGGCAGGCTATGGTCAAAAAAAGCTGATGCCAAAGGCACACAGTGCTGTATATCCAAAGGAGCTTAAGAACTTTAAGTTGCATCAGCAGCCATACCATGAAAATCAATTGCCTGACAGTCTAAACATGGTATTAACTTATTCTATTTTGATTAAAAGTGTAAGGAAGAGAAAAAGAGGGTACTGAACTCAGGAAAAGAGGGAAAGCCTGAACCCTTTCTCTCCAGAGTTGGCTGTTCAAGCTTTGGGCTAAGCTCCGATGCTTTCCAAATACATGATCCCACACAAGTTCTTTAACTTCTTCATGCCTCCATTTGCTTCTTTTGTAAAACACATGAAACCTAATGTACCTCTAGGGTTGTCATGAGGATCAAATGAGTTAATATGTGTAAAGCACTTAGCAAGCTACCTGAATTACTGTCAGTGCTAGTTATTAATACTATTAATCATTTTGCATGATCAGGATGTGCTCAAAAGCAGACCAATAAATAAGGCAAAGACAGAACAAGGGCCGGCGCTGTGGCATAGTGGGTAAAGCTGCCGCCTGCAGTGCCGGCATCCATTTGGGCACAAGTTTGAGTCCTGGCTGCTCCACTTCTGATCCAGCTCTCTTCTATGACCCAGGAAAGCAGTAGAAGATGGCCCAAGTCCTTGGGCCCCTGCACCCATGTGAGAGACCCGGAAGAAGCTCCTGGCTCCTGGCTTCAGATCAGCGCAGCTCCGGCCATTGTGGTCAACTGGGGAGTGAACCAGCAGATGGAAGACCTCTCTTTCTTTCTCTCTCGCTCTCTGTCTGTCTCTCCCTTCCTCTGCCCCTGCCCCTGCCTCTCTGTAACTGCCTTTCAAATAATACATAAATCTTTAAGAAAAAAAGATAAGAAGACATTTTTAGTCTAGTATGGAGACATTACAAGATCCTTGATCATTGGATACTGTAGAAAAGAAGGTCAGAAATTAAAGGTATTGGAGAAGACTCCTTATCACCCAAAAACCCATGACTCCAGTCTAACCATAAGATAAACATGAGGAGCAGGCATTGTGGTGAAGTGGGTTAAGCTGCCACTTGGGATGCTCATGTCCTATTTTGAAATGTCAATAAGTTTCCTAGCTACTCTGCTTCTGATAAAGCTTTCTGTTAACACTGCTAACACACCTTGGAGGCAGCAAATGATGGCTCAAGTACTTGCATTCCACCACCCACATGGGAGCCTGGATGGAGTTCTTGGCTCCTGGCTTCAGTTCTGGCTGTTGTGGGAATTTGGGGAATGAATAAGTGATGGAAGATCTCTGTCTCTGTCACCCTGCCTTTCAATATATAAATAAATATTTTTAAAAAAGAATGTAAGACAAATCCCAAAAGAGGGACACCCTTCTCACAACTGACAAGGTCATCAAAATAAGTAAAGTCTGAGATACTGTCAAAACCAAGATGAGCCTAAAGAGACATGGTAACTAGATGTAGTATACTATTTTGGGTGAACTACTGGAACAGAAAAAGGACACTGGGGGAAAACTAAGGAAATCTGAATAAAATATGAACTGTAGTTGTTAATAATGTATCAGTACTGGCTCACTTAAAGATTTTAATAATAGGAGAAACAGGAAACAGAAAAATGCATATGGGGACTCTGTGCTTTCTTCATAATTTTTCAGTAAATTTAAAACTATCCTAAAGCTAAAAGTTCATTTAAATGTACACACATGGGCAGGCATAGTAGAACTGCAGGTTAAGCCACTGCTTGGGATGCCTGCATCTCCTATCAGAGTGCCCTAAGCTTCTGCTTCAGCTTCTGCTTATGCATACCCTGGGAAGCAGTAGATGATGGTTCAAGTTCTTGGGTCCCTGCCACCCACATGAGAGACTGGAACAGAGTTCCTGGCTTCAGCATGGCCTACTCACAGCCTGTTGGAGGAACTTGGGGGTGAAACCAGTTGCTGGAAGATCTCTTTCTCTCTGTCACTCTGCCTTTCAAACAAATAAATACACTTTAAAAAATAATGTTAGCAGCAAATCTCAGGTACTTCCTGTTCCTCTCTAATCCCACTTTGCAGCCAGTACTTTGTGCTTTTATCAGAAGGTACCTTTTATCCTTTAAGATAATATAAATAAAAGGTGTAAGTAAGTATGTTATAGCAAAGCTTCAACTTTCTGTCTCCCTACCAGAATTTTATAAACTGTCTATAGAGTCCTAGACACTGACCACTATAGGATACAGTACAGCATACTTTCACAGCCCCTATGCACAGCTGTTCTGAGCCTACGACTGTATCTTTCCAATCACCCTGCTACCAATATTCCCTCACTGATTCCTCTAGGCAGTTGTTCCCAGTATCACTTACCAAACATTCTTCTTCCCAAACTTACATCTAAAAGGTACACATGAGGGGAAGAGGTGTGGCTTCTAAACCTTTGGACTGGTCCACAGCAAAGAAATGTTAAAAAACAAACAAACAAACAAAAAACCCACAGATGTTATGTACTTGCTGAATTCTGCCAAGCACTTCTCCCTTTGCCACTTTATAAAATGTCACCTTCCCTTCAGGTGATCTTTGTGAACCTGACAAGTCCGTCTCAAACCACAGAACACAACCCATTAGTGTAACATGAAATGAATTTGGTGGGAGGCTCCAGAATTTTTTCAACAGTTTAGAATATAAAAACCTTCATATAAATAAATCCATGAACCAGATCAAGTTTCATTGTCGGATCTAATGATCCATTTTCAGGATGAGAAACTATGATGAGATTAAGAGAAATCCACATATCTGAGATGAGGAGTCATAAGGGCTATGAAACTATTTTTCTACGACACAGCTGGAGCTCATGCTCACTTCAAATGTGGACCCACAGAATCCTCTAGATACCACATCCCAAGGAGCTAACCCACGATGCTAAACTGTACTACAGCAAAGTCCAGAAGAAAAAGCCAAACAATGCTTTAAGAAGTGTCTACCTTGTCTCAACAGAGTTCACTTCTGTCTACTTGGCCTAACAGGTTGCCTCTGGCCCTGGTTTCCTTTTACTCTACAGTCGCCCTGGTTTTCTGCCTATTCAGGTCTACTCTGAGATTCATTTCTCTCTCAGCAGACCTTGGCAACAATTTGGCCTTTTGCCACAAACACCAGTTACTCCCAGCCTAGTTCAGCACTGAAGTATCAAAACAAATCACAAAAAGTCCTCCAAAATACAAACTGCATAGTCTTTATATTAATAACAACATCTAACATTTACTGTGCACTGCCAATGTGTTGTGTAAAAGTCTCTTATTACTAAGTCACTTCATTTTCTCTCTCTCACACATACATTTATTTCTTTATTACATCCACTATACAGATAGAGGAACAAAGCCAACTGCTCTGAAAGTTTCTGTGTTTCCCCCTTCCAATCTAGCTTCTTGATAATGCACACACTGGGAGGGAGCAGATGATGGTTCAAGTCTTGGATCCCTGCAACCCACATGGGAGACCAGGATAAAGTACCTGGTCCTGGCTTTGACCTGGTCAGCCCTGGCTAGTGCAGGAATTTGGGGAATGAACCAGCAGATGGAAAAGCCCCCCCTTCTCCCTCTCTCACTCTATCTTCCAATAAATATAAAACAAAATGTTTTCAAATGCATAAGTAGTATACTTGTAATCCCACTAAAAGTCATAACTCCATAAGAAAAATTGAGGAACATTCTACAGAATTATTTGGCTAGTACTCCAGAAAACTATCAAAATAATCAAAAACAAGAAAACGTAATGTGGGGTCCTGGATAGGAGACTGGTATAGTAGTCACAAGGGAAAAACTGGTAACATTCAGTATGATTTATAGATTAGTTCGTAACATTCCAAGGTTAAGATAAGCAGAGTACAGGAAGCATCTCGATATAAGGACATTTACTGAACCCAATACACTGGTCTGTGCAGTGGATTAGGGGTAGAAACAGAGATGGAAGGGAAGTGGAGAGTAACAGAAAGGAATGGACATTTAAAGAAGATCCTCTCAGTATAGATTTGAGACTCCTCTACCCTTTTACTCCTGTCAAACAATAAAATCCCAGAGCAAATGTAACCTAAAAATAAACTTGTCCCCCTCTCAATCTCCAAAGAGGACTGTAGGAAGTGTCACCTTGGAGCTGAACAAAGAACAAAAAGGGGTTAGGGGACAGAAAATTTGGTCCAAGAAAATTCAAGAAATTAGTTTAAGGCCATTCTAAACAGGTTGTACCCTAAGGCCAGAGCAGCAACAGATTCAAATCTCTCAAAGGACACAGCTTTATTCAAGCTTGGGGAGTATCCACAAATAACTTTTTAAATAAAGTCAATGAGAAGCTACTCAGTCAAACATAACCAAGCACAAAAGGTAATAAAGAAACATGGTGGGGGAAAGGGGCACAGATATCCACAAAAATCTTCATATACGGGAATTATCAGAGGTAGATTATAAATCAACATATTTACTGTTCTGAAAGGAATATAGGTGATTGTTACAATATCAAAAAATTATGAAATGATAATGGTATAATTAACAAATTTTACTAATACATTTGAAAATTTAAGCAAAGTAGACAAACTTGTGGGAAAATACAACTTCAAAGCTAAGAAAAAATAGACAACCGGACAACCCTATAAATATTACAGGAAGTCAATCATCAAAAGCACGGTATCAAACAGTAACAAATCTACCCACCCCCCCTTCACTCTCTCCAGGTCCAGATGATTTCCAAGGTTAATTCTACCAATTACTCCAGGAAGAATTATCCCAATCTCACACAAACTTTCAGAGCATCAAAAGAGAAAGAGAGCACGTAAGAAACACACTCTGCCTTAAACTGTGAAGCTAGCATAACTTTGACAGTAAAATTTAAGGAAGACAATAAAGACCAAAAAAAAAAAAAAAAAAGAAAGAAAGAACAATTAATTACAGGCCAATTTCTCCCAAAAGTATTAATGAAAAAAATCTTACATAAACTCTTAAAAACGGACCAACACTGTGGCACAGAAGGTTAAGCCTTTGCCTACAGTGCTGGCATCCAATATGGTTCAAGTCCCCGCTGCTCCACTTCTGATCCAGCTCCCTGCTAACCTGCCTGAGAAAGCTGCAGAGGATGGCCCAAGTACTTGGGCCCCTGCACCCATGTGGGAGACACAGAAGCTTCTGGCTCCTGGGCTCTGGATGGCCCAGTTCTGGGCTGTTGTGGCCACCTGGGGAGTGAACCAGCAGATGGATGGAAGATCGATCTCTCTCTCTCTCTCTCTCCCTCCCTCCCTCCCTCCCTCCTTCTATGTACCTCTGCCTTTCAAATAGATAAATACATCTTTTTAAAAATTTTTTAGTAAACCAAAACCCTAAGGATATTTCATCATGATCAAGTTGAGTCAAGTATATCTCAGAAACACAAAGTTCTTAAAATTATACATATTACTTAAAGAGATGGAAATAAGACCACATACATGCATATACCAACATCTGCAAAAAGAAACACTTGAGGATAAGCAAAAAACTAATAAAAGTGATTAAAGGCCAGTGCCACGGCTCACTTGGCTAAGTCCCGGTTGGGGCGCCGGGTTCTTGTCCCAGTTGCCCCTTTTCTAGTCCAGCTCTCTGCTGTGGCCTGGGAAGGCAGTGGAGGATGGCCCAAGTGCTTGGGCCCTGCACCCACATGGGAGACCAGGAGGAAGCACCTGGCTCCTGGCTTCGGATTGGTGCAGCGTGCCAGCTGTAGCAGCCATTTGGGGGGTGAACCAACGGAAGGAAGACCTTTCTCTCTGTCTCTGTCTCTACTTCTCTCTCTCTCTCTCACTGTCTAACGCTGTAAAAAAAAAAAAAATGATTACAAACAGGCAGTATGAGAACCAGGTAAAAGGGACAAAGGCTTTTGAGACATGTGAACACATTACTGATTTTTTAAATTTAATTCTGGTAAGTAAATCACTAGTGTAATTCCTCACATTATCAGAGTGAAACTAAATAATTCTACTATGTGCAGAAAAATTATATTTGATATCTACACAAAATTAAGAAAAACTATAGACATATCACTCTTCTTTGTGATATACTGTAAATTATTCCTAGATTAGGAACAAGGCCAGAATATGCACTATCATATCCACTCAACATTATACTGGCAATCCTCTCCAAAACAATAAGGGAAGAAAAAGCAAATAACAGGTATAAGGATTGAAAACAAACAAACAAAACTGGCTCTCTTTGCAGATAATATAAGCATATATGCACAGTGAAATCTACAGATAAATTATTAGGAGATACAAGAGAATTTAAGCAAATAGCTTAATACAAAAAAATAGTATTTCTATCTACAACTAGAAAACACAAATTTTAAACATTTTTATAATACCATAAAACTATGAAGTCTCTAGGAGTAAATTTCACAATGTACATACTTCAGAAAAAATTTATAAACTTTATTGTGAAACAATAAAAAGACACAAATAAATGCCACAAATTTCTTTTTGTAATGGTATTAATTCTCCCTACATGAGTTTATAAATCCAGTACAATATCGAGGCTTTTTTATAGTATGGTTCTAAAAAATGTAAAGGCTCACAACTGTACAAGATATTCCTGTAGGAAGGACCACTTCTACCAGAGATAAGGAATCTTAGAAAGCTACAGTAACTAAGAAAACATGTTTTTGCACAGGGATATACCACCAGAGCAACAGTACTGAATAGAAGAGCCAAGAAACACATGTATACACACACAGGCACTAATGTGATCAATGCAGAAAGGGCAGGTTTTTCAACAAATGGTGTCTGAGCAACTGCCTGGCTATATGGGGAAAGAATGAAATCAAGCCCCTATTTCTACTACACAAAAACCAATATTAAGGGGAACAAGACCAGCAGGAGGGAGGGTAGAGTGGGAAGTATCACTACACATTTAAATCTATTTATATATGAGTTACATGAAACTTGTTCATCTTATATAAAAAGTTTTTTAAAAAAAGGAACAAGACCCCCCCCCAAAAAAAAAACCATAACCATAAAGTACTGATAAATTGTATATTAAGATGAAGAACTTCTACTCAAAGCACAATTTTGAAATAAGAAAATCACACAGGAAATATCTGCAACTGATATAAAGAAGTCAGAAACAAATATATACAAACGGTTATAAATTATTAAGAAAAAGACAATCCCATAGAAAAATGACCAAAAGACTGACTGGGTACTTCACAAAATAGGAAAATGAAAGGTACTCAAAATCATTAGTGTCCAGAGGAATGCAAAATATACCAAAACAAGATACCATTCATGGGGCTGGTGCTGTGGTGTAGACGGTTAAGCCCAGGCTTACAACTCTGGCATCCCACACTGGAGTGTGGTTTCCACTGCTTGGAAGGCAGCAGCGGATGGCTTAAGTGTTTAGGCCCTGACCACCCACATGGCCTAGATGGTACTCAAGGCTTCCACCTGGCCCAGCCCCAATCACTGAGACCATCTGGGGGAAAAAGATAGCATTCATTACTTACCCACAAAATTGGCAAGAATTAAAAATACTGTATTAGCAAGTGTTAGCAAAGATATAGAGCAACAAGAACTCTCATATACTCTTCAAGATGATTCAAACTGGTATAACCACTTTAGAAAACAGCTGACGACATCTAACTCTATTGAAGATTCACATTAGTCTATAACCAAGCAATTTCACTCCTAGGTTTCTAATCCATTTAAAAGTATATAAATGTGCATCAACAGACATGACTAAAAATGTCTGTGCCAACACTGTTCACAACAGCCAGAAACTCCAGCACCTGAGAATAATTAATTAAGCATTTATCAGGATGGGCATTGTGTTTAGAACACTTGTATCCCATACCAGAGCACCTAGTTCGATTCACAGCTACTCTGATTCTGATCCAGCTTCCTGCTAATGTGCCTGGGAGGCAGCAAATGAGAGCAGCAAGTACGTGGGTTCCTGCCACCCGTGTGGGAGACCCAATGGAGTTTCTGGTTCCTGGCTCCAGGCCTGGCCTAGTCCTAACTGTTGTAGGCATTTGGGGAGTGAACCAGTGGATGAAGATCTCTTTCTCCATCACCCTGCCTTTCATGGAAATAAATAAAACTTAAAAAGCAAAGCGTTCATCTATGACAGAATCAGTAACTTGTGGCAAATTCACAAAATGGAATTTGATACAACACTGAATATGAACAAACCACTGCTGGTCAGTGGATAGACCTCATGAATATAATGTTGAGAAAATTAACCAAAAACAATACCAGCAGTGTCAAGTTCTAACACATTTAGGAATGTGGTAAAAGTATAAGTAAGAAAATTATCACCACAGAAGCCAGAATAATAGTTACCTGTGGGAAAGAGAGATGGTTAGAACTAGAAAAGAGCATGGGTGGGGGGTGGGGGTGGGGGGGTCCAATGTTTTATTTCTTAACCTCGGTGAAGGATACATCAATGTTTGCTTTATCATTGTTAGAATGGGTGTATGTTTTTACACACTTTTTGAATCTAAGTTTTACAATCAAAACCACATTCACAAAGGGAAAAGTTTATACAGGGAATTTTCATTATCACAATATTTGTTACCCAATTCCAGCAAGTGTAAGGTTGCTTAGAAAAGCAAAGTTCATATGGCAGCATTCACTAACATACTGATCACTGTATGAACCAGTCACTCAAACTTTCCTCCTGGTTAATATTAGCATTTTTCTCAATGATTGTAAACACCCACAACATAAGTAAAAGGCAAATCACTTGCAGATTCACTTCCCACAACTTTTCTTTAAATGTCTACCACCGCGTAAATGCTATTGTAGAGAATCATCAAGGTCCAAGATAAAGGCCCCGACGGAGGACATGGGAGCCTCCACGCCACCCCGATTTGGCGGTCATCCTCTCACCTCCTTTCTCACCAAGTTTCAAACAAGAAGAACCGAACGGGAACTCAGGGCACACAACTTCCTATCAAAATCACCACCTTGGAATCTCTTCACCTCAGTGGAACCCCCTGGTCAGAGTCACTTGGCAAAAGCCATGCCTTCCCGGTTTCCAGGTACACAGGGCCACCGTCATGACCAGGAGCCCTAAGTCAAGGCACCAGTCTCAACAACGACAGTGCGGTGGAAACCGGCCTCAGCGAGATCAAAATTCCCAAGGAATACTTCACCTGGGAGCCACAGCCCGGGCGCTCGCAGCTTTGCAGAAATGATATACTAGATGCTGTGTATAGAAGTGTTTTCTCAAGAGTCCAGGACTTTCAAGCAGTTCAATCAAAAAAAAAAAAAAAAAGCGCATAAACACTGTTCCCAGTAAGCGGAACAGACTACAAGGTTTTAGGGACACGGTCGAAGCGCAGTGTGGTCGCGGCTAAACCACCTGGGTGGAAACCCAGACCTGTGCTCCGAAAGCCTAATACTTACTCTTAGTTCTTCGAAGGCTTCGTCCAGGGTGGAGAGCTGGTGACCCTGGTGAGCCCCAACGACAGGACACAGGACACAGATGAGCTGCCTATCCTCCTGGCAGTAAGTGCTCAAATCCAGCCCGTGGTCTGGACACTTCCTCTTGGCCACTCTCTCCGCTTCCATTTCTATTTCCGGGTCAAATTCGCTCTCTGCCTCAGTTTCTCCCTCCGCCTCTGACTCCCCTTCCTCCTGGTTGTCTTCCTCCGCCTCGCTTTCTTGCTCGTCCTCCATCTCCTCCTCGCTGTCTTCTTCACTCTCCTCGTCGCTCTCCTCCTCACTCTCCTCCTCCGTCTCGCTCTCCTCCTCCGTCTCACTGTCTTCCTCAGTCTCGCTCTCTTCCCCGGCCTCGCTCTCTAACTCCTTCTCCTGCTCCACCTTGGCCTCGGATTCTTCCTTGCCCGCCCCCTCCCCGTGGGCCCGCGAGGTCCAGGCCTGGGCGCCATGCACGTAGTCGGCCAGGTGATGGCTCAGGAACTTCTGCCTGTGCGCCTCGGCGTGGCGGCGGCAGAAGCAGAAGCCGCATTCGCGGCACACTTCCTCGGCCCCCGGAGCCTCGTCGGGCTCGCACTCGTCACACGTGCCGTCGTGAGGCAGCTCCTCCAAGGCCGCGCCCACTCCGGAGGCCATGTGGGTGCTGTGACGCGGCCAAGGCCTCGGGGCCTCCGCGCTCGCCGCCGTCCCTAGGCGCGGCCCCTGCCCGTCCTCCGCCCCGGCGGCAGGGGTCGGGGTCGGGGTAGGGGGTCCCTTCCCTGGGAGTCGCCGCCCGTCTGGGCCGCAGCGAAGCCTGGGGCCGCGGCAGCCCCTCCCCGGGCCAGGAGCGAAAGCCCTTCCCTCTGGCTCGGCCAGCTGCGCGCAGCCGCGGCGCTTCCTCTGCCCCACCGGGCACTTCCGGCGCGGCCGCCCCGCGCCCCCGTCGGCCCCCGCGCCGCGCCCCCGTCGGCCCCCGCGCCGCGCCTCCCGCTCGGCCGCCCTGCCCGGCGAGAACGCGGCGGCGGCGGCGGCTGCTGGCCTCGGCGCCGCCCCGGTTCCACTTTCCCTTTCGCTGTCAGGCGGCCGGCTTTCACTTCCTGAGTCATTTAAAGTGGCAATGGCCCTTTTCTGCTTTTCCCGCGGGGCTCGGCTCCGCTGCTCCCAGCCTCGGCATCCCCGGAAGGTGGAGGAGGACTGATGGAGCCTCTCGCTCACTCGGGAGGCGGGAATGGGGACCCCGCCTCCCCCACGCCGTCCCCGGAGGTATCGACTCGACTTCTTCAGGCTGCCTGGCTGGTGTCCTTGCGTGTGGCCAGGGGGCTCTCTGGGACCAGTTTGTCACCACCTGTCACGGTCCCCAGTTTTCTGCAAGGCGCTCTGGACCAGACAGAAACCTGACCTCCTGGGATTTCCAGAGGGCCCCAGAAGTTCTGTGTTTTGTTCTCCTGGGCTCAGGGAATGTCCCCGGCTGGCTGAGCAAATATTTTTTCTATCCAAAGAAATACTATGCTTTGTTTGCATTCCTGCCCCCCAGGGGATCAGAGTGCCAACCCTGTGGCTTCTGCAAGCCTGCCTTGGGTTGGGTGAAGTGAGGGGAGAGGGAGAGTTCTGGGTTGCAGTCATTTTCCTTTATATAATACTCAGATTAGATTCCTAAAGAAAAGAAGGGTTTGTTTATGAACGAGTACTAAAGTGCCAAGAAACGGCTACGTCTTTTTGTAGCTTTTCGAAAGCTGGTTATGGAAGATCCGCTGCTCCAGGACCTCCGATGCTTGGTGCTAGACTCATAGGTCAGTGGATCAGGTTTGTGACCATGGTGGACAAGTTAATTCACATTCTGTCTTCCACTTTTTGAAAAAAATACATATATTGGAAGTAATGGTGCTACCTACCTCATGGGGTGCTTTTGTGAATTTAATGTAAAAATGCCTGCACTGTATTCACTAAGACAATTATTTTTGGCACAAATTATATTTAGTGTTCACAGTGACCTTTTCAAGGCAGTTTTGAAGTATGTTTTATTTATTTTTTTAAATTTATTTGACAGGTAGGGTTATAGACAGAGAGAGAGAGAGACAGAGACAAAGGTCTTCCTTCCGTTGGTTCACTCCCCAAGTGGCCGCCACAGCTGGCGCTATGCCGATCCGAAGCCAGGAGCCAGGTGCTTCCTCCTGGTCTCCCATGCGGGTGCAGGGCCCAAGCACTTGGGCCATCCTCCACTGCCTTCCCGGGCCACAGCAGAGAGCTGGATTGGAAGAGAAGCAGCTGGGACTAGAACCTGGCACTGCAGGTGGAGGATTAACCAAGTGAGCCACTGCACCGGCCCCAAAGTATGTTTTAAACCTATATTTTTGGCTAATGGTGGTAGTGTATGCAACCCCTATCTCTACCCCATATCTATGTGTCTCCATCCATAGAAGAGAGGGAAAAGGACATTTGGATCCAGTCAGTGGAGAGGCTCAGGTGTGATTAAGACTAGGTGATAGGGGCCTGCTCTGTCTCTTCCAGTCCAGCTCTCTGCTGTGGCCCAGGAGGGCAGTGGAGGATGGCCCAAGTCCTTGGGCTCTGCACCCACATGGGAGACCAGGAGAAATACCTGGCTCCTAGCTTCGGATCGGCGCAGCTCCAGCCAACTCATTGAGGACAGAGGTCTTGCATAGGGAGTTACTGCACAGTGACTCCTGTTTTTAACAACACTCTTATGTGTGATGTCAGTGCTCACTTGATGCTCTTGACATGAGCTGCCAAGGCTAGGGAAGCCTTTTGAGTCCACAGACTCTGTCAGTATTTAGACAAGGCCATAAGCAAAGTGGAAGTTCTCTTCTCCCATTAGAGAAAAGTACATCCTTCTTTGATGGCACTTCCTTCCATTGGGATCTCACAGAGATCCTTCATGTAGAATGTTTTGCCACAGTGTCCTGGCTTTCTATGCCTGAAATGCTTTCATGGGCTTTTCAGCCAGACCAGGAAGTCTTAAGGGCTGATTCTGAGGTCAGAGTGTTACTTAAAGCAATTGTCATTCTATAAGTCTGCTGTATGGACTGCTTCCCATGTTGGAACATTCTCTCCTTTTTAATTCTGTCTATTATAATTATCCAACACTTGATCCTATGTATATGTTCACTTTAATGCTTATGATGGCATTTTTATCACCCAGCTTAAGGGGATTTAGGGTCGCATGACAAGTTTTTAAACTGTACCCTTAGAAGTTAGTCCTTAAGAATGTATGCAGAACTATATAGCTTTACAATTGCAAACTTCCTCCTGCCTCTCTTATTCTCACTGTTATTTCTTACTGAGATCCATCCTCAATTGGCTTTATACACATATGATTAACTGTTAAATAATGATTTCAACAAATAGTATGAAGAGAAAAAAATGAAGGAAAAAAAAAAAAAACAACCCTGTTCCTTGACAGTCAATACAAGGGCAGCTCAGGTCTTCCCTTCTCAAAGTGTCAATTTCACTTCTGCAGATTTCATTTTAGATGCTCTATTTGTTCTTGCAGATCATGAAGAATAGGTGATATTTGTTTCTTTGGGACTGGCTTATTTCACTAAATGATTTTTTCCAGATTCATCCATTTTGTTGCAAATGACTGGATTTCATTTTTTTTACTGTTTAGTATTCCATAGTGTACATGTCCCATAATTTTTATCCAGTCTTCGGTTGATGGGCATTTAGGTTGGTTCCATGTCTTAACTATTATTAATTGAGCTGCAATAAACATGGGGGTGCAGATAACTCTTTATTTGCTGGTTTCATTTCCCTTGGGTAAATACCCAGGAGTGGGATGGCTGGGTCAAATGGTAGTTCTGTATTCAGATTTCTGAGGTATCTCCATAGTGTCCTCCATAGTGGCTTTACCAGTATACAATCTCACCAACAGTGGATTAGGGTACCTTTTCCCCCACATCCTTGCTATCATTTGTTGATTTCTGTATGAAAGCCATTCTAACTGGGGTGAGGTAAAACCTCATTGTGGTTTTGACTTGTATTTCCTTGATGGTTAATGATCCTGAGCATTTTTTCATGTGTCAGTTGGCCATTTGGATTTCCTCTTTTGAGAAATGTCTGTTTAAGTCCTTTGCCCATTTCTTAACTGGGTTGTTTATTTTGCTATTGTTGAATTTATTGATCTGTTTATATATTCTGGTTATTAACCCTTTATCAGTTGCATAGTTTGCAAATAATTTATCCCATTCTGTCAGTTGTGTCTTTCCTGAATATTTCTTTTGCAGTCATGTCATATGCAAATAGGGATGGTTTGACTTCCTCTTTACCAATTTGTGTCCCTTTGATTTCTTTTTCTTGCCTAATGGCTCTGGCTAATACTTCCAGGACTATATTGAATAGCAATGATGAGAGTGGGCATCCTTGTCTGCTTCTGGATATCACTGAGAATGCTTCCAACTTTTTCCCATTCAATAGGATGCTGGCCATGGGTTTGTCATAAATTGCCTTGATTGTGTTTAGGGATGTTCCTTATATACCCAATTTGCTTAGAGTTTTCATCATGAAAGGGTGTTGCATTTTATCAAATGTTTTCTCCGCATCTATTGAGATAATCATATGTTTTTTGTTCCATTTCTGGCATTTATTCAATCTCACCATCTTTTTTTTTTTTTTTTTTTTACAGGCAGAGTGGACAGTGAGAGTGGTTCACCCTCCAATGGCCACCGTGGCCAGCGCACCGCACTGATCTGAAGGCAGGAGCCAGGCGCTTTTCCTGGTCCCCCATGGGGTGCAGGGCCCAAGCACTTGGGCCATCCTCCACTGCACTCCCTGGCCACAGCAGAGAGCTGGCCTGGAAGAGGGGCAACTGGGACAGAATCTGGTGCCCCTACCGGGACTAGAACCTGGTGTGCCGGTGCTGCAAGGCGGAGGAATAGCCCATTGAGCCGTGGCGCTGGCCCAATCTCACTATCTTTACAATCTAATATTAAGTGTTGTATTCTTTTGGGGATGTCATGATGTCTTCCTGTTTCTTGTTTCTTGAATTGGTACATTTGTTATTTGGCATTTGTGGAGATATTTGTTGGCTGCTTCTTTGTTTTTTTTGCTGCGGTGGCTTTTATCTTCGGACCATGTCTAGCTGTTTACTTCTTATGCTCGTTATCCACAGAACAATTCTATAGAATGTTGATAAAAAATCAAGTTTTTCTATCCAATTCAACATACATTCCTGTTTTCTTTCAGGTCATTCCTCTGAACTTTTTTTCTATGTCTGCATTCAAAAGAGGGATTGATGCATAATTCTGAAAAAGGACATTCAATACGTGTCAACTTGAACATCAACATTATTATACCTAGTGCGTAGTGTTCTTTGTTACATCTACCCCTCTCACCAACTTAAACAACCTAGCTTTTAGAAACATATTATCACATAGAAAAGCTTTTTAAAATATTTTAGTTGACACAGAAAAATCATACACAGTTATGGGTTATGAAGGTGTTTCCATACATGTATACATTGTGTAATGTTCAAATCAAGATAAACATACCCATTTCCTCAGACATTTATCATTTCTTTCTGCTGAAAACATTTAAAATCCCTTCTTGCAGTTTTTGTGGTATAAAGAAAATGTTTTTGTTACCTATAATCACCCTGCTTTGTAATAAAACACCGGAATTTATTTTTTCGTAACTATAACTTAGTACCCATGATCATCAGAAAATCTTTTTTTCAGTAAAAATAATTTTTTAATATCTTAAAGGGACATATTTGCATCCAGGATCTTTGGTGGAGTGACAGGTAGTCTTTTTGCTGTCATTCTTATGTTATAGTCTCTCTCTTTTTTTTTTTTTTGACAGAGTGGACAGTGAGAGAGAGAGAGAGAGAAAGGTCTTCCTTTACCGTTGGTTCACCCTCCAATGGCCGCCACGGCCAGCACGCTGCGGCTGGCGCACCACGCTGATCCGATGGCAGGAGCCAGGTGCTTCTCCTGGTCTCCCATGGGGTGCAGGGCCCAAGCACTTGGGCTGTCTTCCTCTGCACTCCTGGGCCACAGCAGAGAGCTGGCCTGGAAGAGGGGCAACTGGGACAGAATCTGGTGCCCCGACCAGGACTAGAACCTGGTGTGCCGGTGCCGCAAGGCAGAGGATTAGCCTATTGAGCTGTGGCGCCGGCTTATAGTCTCTTCTTAATTTTACTTAATGGTTAAAGTACTTGGGTCCCTGCCATCCACGTATGAGACCTTGATGGTGTTCTAGGTTCTTGACTTCAGTCTGGTCCAGCCCCTGCTACTCCAGCCATTTGGGGAGTGAACCAACAGATAGAAGATCTGTCTCTCTCTTTCTCCTTCTCTGTATCTCTCACTCTGCCTTTCAAATAAATAGAATAAGTTTTTAAGAAAAAAAAAAAAGAAATCACCATAGTAAAATTGGGATTAGCTGCCTATTGCTCCATGACAGATCAGCCCAAGACTTTGAGTCTTCTTGGCACTGATCATCACACTTGGCATTGTCTTTTCATTTTGGGTAACAACAACTGTAAGGCATCTCCAAGATGCTGAGCAGGCAGCAGACATGGAGAACAGGGCAACTTAGAGCTGTGACAGTTTTGTGAGTGAGTGTGTGAGTGTGTGTGTGTGTGTGAGAGAGAAATGAAGTATTTCTAAATAAACAGGTATCTGCTATTATGTGGCTGGTAGCTCTTAAGTCTTTAAACATTTGAATTATTTACAAGTGAGGAAACCTAGGTTCAGAAATGTAATGAAATTTGTCGAGGTTTCTCCAACCAGAAGGCAGTGGAGTTGGGACTCAAGGAGATCTCTTTGGCCCCATCTTACCATATTCACCTGTTGCAAATTGCCTAATTGCTTGCCAGTACCTTTCCCTGTCTTTTCCTTTCCTTTTCTTTCCAGCTGTGAAATCAATTTCTATCCCCTTCACCTGTTCCAAATTGAAGAACTAGGGTTTAGTAAGATTCATAGCATAGTATATTTAATTTCAGAAAAGTTGAAAAGAGAATAAGGTGGCATGTCAAAGTCCACTGCTTTACGGAAGGTCTGTGTGCCCCTTGGATGGTCCCATTCTTAAGCAATTAGACTGTCACTTCAGTCTAATTCATTTTCCCCAACATGCACCTGAGACCACCTAAACCTCATCTTACGCTGTTATTATACTAGCTTACATCTTATCCTATTATGTCAGTACAGTGAAATATGATATCTCCTAGCCCATCCCAGCCCTGCCAACAAACAAAAAATAAAGTCTTAAAGACCAGGCCTGACTCTGAAGCTTGTTGGAGGGGGATGCAGAAAGATTCCTTAGGCCAACTCCATTCTGAACATGTTCATTGCAGTCAATGGCACTCTCTTCTTTTAAAATATTTCTAACTTTAATTATCTTTCTTTTTTGAAAATATTTATTTATTTATTTGAAAGAGTTACAGGGAAGCAGAGAGAGAGAGAGAGAGAGGCCTTCCATCCCCAGGGTCACTCCCTAGATGCCCGCAATGGCCGGAGCTGCACCTATACGAAGTCAGGAGCCAGGAGCTTCTTTTGGGTCTTCCATGTAGGTGCAGGCCATAGCAAAGAGCTGGATAGGAAGTGAAACAGCTGAGTCTCAAACCAGCAACCATATGGGATGCCAGCACTCCAGGCAGTGACTTTACCTGCTATGTCATAGCACTGGCCCCGAGTGGCACTCTTATAGTACTCTAAACACCCCAACTCCTTAAAAAATAAAGATAACTCCAGATAAATGCTGATCAAGGTATTTTCATTACACTCATTTAGCATGCTACTGCTAAACAGTGCTAAATAGTTCCTGTAAATTATAATAGTAATAAAAGACCTTACTTAACTATATTTCCACTGTTATTTGTTCCAGTTTTCCTCAGACACTTTCTACAAAATCTCTGTTAATGCATGCCTCTATTTTACCAGTGTGGGGACTTAAAGCCAAGAGAATTATTTAAAAGAATATGCAGTCAACTGTGAGTTAATCTCTGACTTCCTCACTGGTCCTCAGGCCAGCTCTCTAACCCCTGGGTGATGCTAATTCTTCCAGGCAAAATGCTGTTTTTGAAACTCCTCTCCTTGGAACTCCTTTCTTAGGGGTGGTCTTGGCTTTTATCTGAGTGGGCTGCAGAGAATGAAGGCAGACACTTAATCATCTGTGAGATCAGCACTCTTTGGGAGTGAGAAAAATCCCTAAATTTGCCTCCCATTACTCCAGTTGGAAAAACAGTCACCTCTGGCCTGGAACTAATTAAAGACTTTGTATTTCTGTGGTTAGTGCACTGCCCTTGTAAATCAGGGATTATGAGGGAAAACCTCCCTGAGGCTTGCTCTCTCCATTTATTTATTTATTTAGGAACTCTGGTGCAAAGAGCCTAGTTAATCATACTACTCAAATCATAACGTGTCTGAAGTCCATGCAAGGCATCTTTTGCATGTAATTTAATTTTGTTTTCTTTATCTCCAAACTTCATTCCCATTCTCCCAAATTCTTCACACAGAAATTCTCTCTAATGTGTTTAATAAATATCTGTGTGTGTGTGTGTTTAGGAGGCGTTCTATTGTTTTGCTTATGCATGTGTTAAACTTTACATAGGAGCTGGCATTTGGTGCCAGTGTTAAGACAAGCTTGGGACACCCACATTCCATATTGGAGTGCCTGGGTTCAAATCCCAGCTCTGCTTAGGATTCCAGTTTCCTGATAAAGCATGCCCTAGGAGGCAGCAGGTGATAACTCAAGTAATTGGGTTCCTGCCACACACCTGGGAGGCTCAGACTGAATTCTGGGCTTCTGGCTTCAGCTTGCCCAAGCCCCAGCCCCAGCCCCAACTATTGTGATATTTGGGGAGTGAACCAGCACATGAGAGATCCCTGTCTCTCCCCACCCTACCACAAGCATCTCTGTCTTTCTGCCTTTTAACAAATAAACAAATAATGGATTAAGCCATGGTCTATGACATCAGAATCCCATATGAGTGCTGATTCAAGTCTTGACTGTTCATTTCCCATCCAGCTCCTTGCTAATGTACCTGAGAAAGCAGCAGAAGATGGGCCTGTACTATCACTCATGTAGGAGACCTGGAAGAAGTTCCAGGCTCTTGGTTTTGGCCTGGCCCAGCACTGGCCATTGTAACCATTTCAGGAATGGTGAACCAATGAATGAAAGATCTCTCTCCCCCCACACACACACTCTCCTTCTCTCTCCCTCTCTCTCCCTCTTTCCCCCTCTTTCCCTGTAACTGACTTTCAAATAAATAAACCTTAAAAGAAAGAACACTTTATATTTCTTTTAATTTTTATCAAAGTGCTGTGATTATTTTGTATATCTACCCCTGGCAACATTTGATATTATCTAACTTTCTAATCGTTGTCCATCTAATGGATATTTAGTGACAGCTCATTGAAGTATTATATTTGAGGGTCTAAGTTTACTAATAAAGATGAATAACTCTTCATACTTATATAAATAGCTTTTGCCTATTTTTAAGTGAGTTCTCATCCATTTTATTTATGGCTGAATTTTGTATCTTAGATATTAACCCTGGTCAGTTTTATTTGTTTTTAATTTTTGCTTAATTATTGATTTCAGAAGCAGAGAGATGGCAAAAGAGACAGAGAAATAGAGAGGGAGATCCCCTCTGCTGGGTTCACTCTCTTCACTCTCCAAATGCCTGACTGTCAGGGTTGGGCCAAGTCAAAGCCAGGAACCTGGAACCCAGTCCGGGTCTCCCATGTTGGTGGCGGGACCTAACTACTTGAATCATCGCCTGCTGCTCCCAGGGTCTGCATTAGCAGGAAGGTGGAATCAGGAGCAGAGCCAAGACTGGAACCCAAGCACTCTGGTATGGGATGTGAGTGTTTCAATCAGTTGCCTAAACGCATTCCCACCCCCCAGTCAGTTTTGGATTTTGCAAATATCTTCTCCCAGCAGGTCAGTTATCCATGGAAATCATTTATAGTGATGTCCTTTTAAAACAGAATCTTAAGTTTCAATGTAGTCAAACCTGTTCTGTCTAAAAGGTCCTTCTCCACTCCAAGATTATCAGAATATATTCCCAAATCTTTTATCTTTATGGTTTTACTTTTCACAACACATCCATTTAGAAGTCACCTTTATATATGGCTTGAGTTAAGGGTCCAACCTAATTTTTCTCTGCAGAGAGATAATTTTCTCAACTGCTTGATTTAATTTATAATTACTGAGTGAAGAAATTTGTTGTATGGGAGGTACTATGATGATGTAATTAAGAGTAGAGTGTAACAGGCAGGTACCAGGTAAATAATTTCCCTCAAGTACCTAAAAGTGGTACCTTTTGAAAATAATTTTAAGATTATATTGCCATGGTAGTTACTTGGACTATCGTGACCAAACATTAGAGCAATGGAATATCAGGAAAGACAGATAAACTGGCACAGGCATTGATATGGTCAAAACAAGGAAGCACAATCCTGGAAACTCTTGGTGCAGCATCTTCTGATGCAATGGGATGAGGGGTCAGAGCAGGGAGTTTCCTGTGGGCCATTCCCTCATTCATTCATTCCTTCATTCACTCAGTTACTGAGTGTTGATTGCTGTCCATGGGCCAAGCACTGATCTAGGTTCTGAGGATGTGACTGCAAAACAAGGCCACACCTGCTGCCATTGTAATCATACTTCTAGCAGGAGTTGACATTCTTTCATTTCTGCTTGGCCCTCTATGATATTCCGGTATATATTTTTTTGGTTTTCATCTGTGGTTCCTAAGTTAGAACTCTTATAGCCCTTTCCAAAATGAAGTAGAGCAATAAAGTATTTGGCCTTGGCTCCCAAAGCAGCGTCCAAACAACTTCAGAGTAACAAAGGTGAAGGAAAGTCTTCCGTTATATTGTTGGAGCACTTCAGGCCTCAGAATTAGGTCTCCGAAGCAAAATCTCTCTTGGACCTTCTCTTGTCCTCTTTCACCTGCTCCTTTATTCTCCCCAAGGCAGGCCAGGGAAGCTACAATTTCTATTTCCCAAGGTGGGTCATAGACTCTAAAAATATACTATCATCTTCCCCTGTCATCCTGTCTTAGAAGCGGCCACAAAGAAATTCTCTGACTTAACCTTGTCTGATAGTAGATCCCAAGACTCCTGTTTCAGAAGGCGTCCTGCCCTATACCCAGGAGGAAGCGATGCTGTACAGAGAGAGCAGGAAGAGTCTGAGCAGGCAGGCTTTGCTGGATTCCCCCAGCCCACTAGCATTTGAGCATACCCATTTTGTCCAGTCAGATTTCTGCAGGATTGCCCAGGCTTTATGCATCTGTGTAATAAAGTCTCCATAATAACCTGAAAGGACAGGGTTTGGAGAGCTTCTGTACCCAAACACCTGGAGGCTCCTACACAGGGTGCACCTGGAGAAAGGAACGAAGCCTGTGCCCCTTCCCACATGCCTTGCCCCATGAGCTCTTCCTTTGTTGGCTCTGTAACATCCTTTGTAATTAATTGGTCAACAGCAGGCAGTTGGTCAGAAGCACAACTTGTGAAGCAACTTGGGGGTTGCAATTGTCACCTGAAAGGGGGAATGTCTTTGGGACTGAGCCCTTAAGCTGGGGGACCTGACACTATCTCTAGGTAGATAGTGTCAGAACTGAATTAAATTAGGGGACACCTAGCTGGTGTCTGTTACAAAATTGCTTGTTGTGTGTGCGCAGATAAATCCACACACATCTGGTGTCAGAAAGGATCTGTCTTGTGAGTGTATAGTAGGAAAAACAGGTTTTCTTCTAAATTCTCCATAATTATTCCAAAATGCAAACTCAGTTAACATACGCTCATCTTCTGAACACTCATTAGTTGATTTCCAAACTGACTATGAACTGGCACAGAGTATTCAAGGCTCTCTGATTTGACCACTTGCCTACCTTGCCAACCTCACCTCCTACTGCTCCCTGCACCCTGGTGTCCCATGGCCCAAAACATTGACTGTGCTGAATATCAAGTGACTCTAATTAAGATGACTCCTTAATTGTCTCTTGACAGGACCTTCCCAAACATGGCTATTCTGAATGTATAAATGTTTGCAGATACAGTAGAAAGCTGTCAATATCTCCCTGTAATTTTAATACCTTAATCTAAATATTTTAAATATATGAAACATTAATTCAGAATTTTTAAAATAAATGCTATTTATATTTTAGTTGAAAGGCAGAGACACAGAAACAGACACACACACACACACACAGAGAGAGAGAGAGAGAGAGAGAGAGAGAGAGAGATCGTCCATTGATTCACTCCCCAAACGCCTGTAACAGCTCAGGTGGGGCCAGGCAGAAGCCAGGATTCTAGAACTCAATCTAAATATCCCATATGCCTGACAACTACTTGAACTCAACTACTTGAACCATTATCTGCTGCCTCCCAGACTGCCTATTAGCAGGAAACTGGGTCTGAAGTGGAGGGGTTAGGATACAAACGAAGTATTCTGACATGGGACATGGGGATCCCAAGCGGTGCATTAACTGCTGTACCAAAATCCTGCCTCAGAAATACTCTTTTTGTCTCTCAAATTCATGAAATAAGTTCATTGCAACTCTCTGTTGGCAGCTCCAAGTGCAGTGTCTGTCTTCATCATCCCCAGAGCCACTCTTTGGGTGACAGAATGCAGTTTTTTGAGCATTATATCTTCACTGTTTCCTACACTACTTGTAATTTAGAACACTTTGAAACTGCAAATTATGTAGCCACTGGAATTTTTGTCATAATCCACACATACCTTTATATAACAATAGGAAATGTTGAAGTAGGCATTTGGTGGAGCAATTGAGATGCAAGTTGGAACTCCTGCATCCCGTATCACACTGCCTGGGTTTGAGTCCTGGGTCTGTTTCCAGTTTCAGCCTCCTTCAAAAGTGTTCCCTGGGAAGCAGCAGGTGTTGGCTTCAATACTTAGGTTCCTGCCACACACATGGGAGACTTGGATTGAATTTCAGGTTCCTGGCTTCAGCCTGGCTCAGCTGCAATTTGGGGGCAGTAGAAGAGCTCTGCCTATCTCTGTCTCTCTGCCTTTCAAATGAAAAAAGGAAATAATAATAATTCTTAATAATGGGATTTTTTTTAAAAAAAGAGTCATTTATTTATTTGAAAGAGTTAGAGAGACATACAGATCTTCAATCCATGGGTTCACTCCCTAAATGGCTGCAATGGCTATAGCTGGGCCCATCTGAAGGCAGGAGCCAGGAGCTTCTTCTGGGTCTCCCACATGGGTGCAGGGGCCCAAGGACTAGGGCCACCCACTACTTTCTCTGGCATATTAGCAGGGAGCTGGATGGGAAGTGTAGCATCAGGGACTTGAACTGGCACTCATATGGGATTCTAGTGCCACAGGCAGTAGCTTTACATGCTCCACCACAGTGCTGGCCCCAACAATAGGACATTTTTTAAGTCCCATATATTTGGAGCCAGCATTGTGGTTTAGCAGGTTAAGCAACTACCTATTACTCTGGCATCTCATATGAGCCCCAGTTCCTGTCCAGGCTATTCAACTTATGATCTAGCTGCCTGATAATGTACCTGGGAAAGCTTCAGAAGATAGTACAATTATTTGGACCCCTGTCACCCATGTGGGAGACCCATATGAAGCTCCTGGCTCCTGAATTCAGCTTGGCCCACGCTTGGCCATTGCAGCTATTTGGAGTGAGGGGTACTGGGTGGAGGTTGTGAACAAGTGGATATAAGATCTCTCTCTGTCACTCTGCAACTTGGCCTTTTAAATGAATACATAGTTTTTATTTAAAAAAAAAAAGTACCATATATTTGTGTGTATGTATATGTATGTATCTACATGATATAGCCATGTTCCATGTTGTTGTTTTACAAGTAGTCTTTAAAAAGTAGGTTTAAAATGACATGTACCAATAATGGTTGTGAGGCTACGCTCTGGGCAAAGAATAATACTAAATCTTGAAATCTCTCTCTCTCCTTCTCACCCTCAACTGATTTCATCTTCTTCCTCAAATGGTAATTTGGTTTATTTAAAATAATCAGGAGAATGGGCATTGTGTCACAGTGGTTAGTCTGTGCTGCCTGCCACACTTGCATCCCATATCAGAATGCCTGGGTTCAAGTCCCAGCTATATGCCAGTCCCGTTTCCTGATCTTGCACACCCTGGGAGGTAGCAAATGATAGCTCAAGTACTTGGGTCTTTGCTACCCATGTGAGAGACCTGGATGGAGTCCTGGCTCTTGGTTTTAGCCTGACTCAGTCCTAGGTGCTGGGGGACCTGGAGAGTGGAGAGTAAATTAGTGGATGGAAGATTTTCTCTCTCTCTTTGCTATAAATAAATAAATAAAACTTTAATATAATCAGGAGATCAACTCACAGAATGGGAAGCTTTGGAAGAAATCAAATATAAGATGACACTTTTCTGAAAAGTAATTTTGGGGAGGAATGTTACATGGCATCTGGATGTTAGGAGCAATTGATTACTGTGGTTCCCTAGACTATGCCAAGCACTGCCATTCTCCATGCCTCCGCACTTTCTTGTCTCATCTCCTCCCCCAGTTTTGGCCTTCCACTGTGTCCAGCAGTGCCTCTGTTATTGTGTTTGCTGCATCCGTGGCTCTCCTACTGTGCAGTGAACTCCTTGAGGGCAGGGGCTATGTCTGCTGACTCTGGTGTCCTCAGTACCTACCATAGCATCCAAGACCTACTTCTGTTGCTTGAAAACTGAAGTAGGGAGCTGAGAGTGAGACATGATTGAAGGATCACCAATTTATTGTCCAAACGGGGGATACCCTGAGAGTGAAATGAAACACTCCTGACAGGCCACGACACGAGGCATGGATCAGCACTGGCTCGGGTAACTGGTGTGCGTACAGTCATCCTAAGAAGGGAACCAGAGGAGGCAGCTGTGGATTCGTAGTGCCCCAATAATCCTCCTTCATCCATGCAGCATGTCCCATGGGTCCATCTTCCCTTCCTGCTCATCTCTTCTTTCCTGTTCCTCTTCCTTTTCTCTCTCTCTTTTCCCAACAAGACTGTATAAACCTGCCAAACTACAACCCTACAGTTGTCATCTTTTAGTTCATAGGTAACTTCAGGATGAGAAGAGTTCAAGAATCCTAATGTGGAGTGTACAGTTTGTGGGCGTAGGGTGGGAAGTGTCTTGAATGTACATTTTATGATGGATTAAACAACTCAAGACATTTTTATTTCTCTCCCTAGAAAGTCAATACTCAATAAGGAAAAATTGTTAGAATGATCTCAACGTACTTATTCTGTCTTTACCCAGAAATCCATATCCACCCTGAGGCACATTTAAGATATGATGAGAGTTGGGCTGAATGGAGTCACCATATCATGCAAGAAAGCAAGTGCGAGTCAATGGGAGCTGTGTATCAGGATGCTTAAAGAGTAAGCATTTCAGAACCCGACAGACCTGGATGTGAATCCTGACCCCGCCATGTGTTTCCTTGGGGAAAACTCTGAATGCATTATTTAATTTCTTTAACTCAGTTATTTTTTTTTTTCTGTACAATATGGGGGAGGGGTCATGTCACTTGCTCCATAGGTTCATTGTAAAAGTTAAATGAGATAGTGCATTTAGCACTATGCCAAACATGTAATAAACACTCATTCAGTACAAACTGTTAGCTTATATGCATGTCAGAGAAACTTCCAAGTGTACCAGTTTCGCCTGGATGAAAATAGCCATGCCAGGTTATCAGAGCAGTGAACTGAGCATTCAGAAATCTCAGTTCTTGCTGTGCTTCCATCACTCATAAACTTTGTGACTCTGAGAAAGTCTTGTGCCTTCATTGGCGTTTCAGTCTGTGAAATGAGTGAGCTGCAGTAGTTGATTCTGGCTTCAACTATCTATTGCTATGCCACACACCACCCCATAACTTAGTGATTTAAAACAAAAATGATTCATTTTTTCCCCCTTAGGATCTTGTGAAATTCCCTCGGCTCAACTGGGTGGTTCTTTACATGGTGTTGGCTGGTGTCTTTCATGTAGCTGCTCACAGCTGAGTGCTCAGCGGGGGCTGGACGGCATCACTCTCATGTGTGACAGCTGTGTTTGTCAGCTCGGTTCTCCTCTGTGTGAACACTCATCCTCCAGGACATGCCTTCTTGAAATGGTCCCTCCAATCAGATAACCTCAGGTTCTATACATGGCAGCTTGCCCCCTAGAGGACAAAAATAGAAACCCCAAGGATTCTTAAGGCTTATGCCAGAGGTCACACACGACTACATTCACTGTAAGATATTCGTCAAAGCAAGTCAGATGTGAGGAGGAGCCACCTCCAGAAGCCTTTCAGAGTTACATGATAAAAAGACATTCAGTATGGGAGGGATTGTTGTGACCAATTTTCAAAGCTCTTACCAACATCTGTATGGTACCTGCTGGCTCTGATGGTCCGTGTTTAAACCCTAAAGCTGTGAAGCAATCTCTCAATTGGATTTATGGACTCTGAGTTCTCCAGTGAGTGCCAAGCATGTGCCAGGTCTTGAAACCCACCCTGCTCTCAGTTTAGCTCTCATAAACAATGCTGGTTTTACCATCCAGTGTCCCCTCAGCACCCTTCTGCTCATCAAACTCCCCAATATCACGCAGGGACCAATGCAGACACACAGTTGGTTACAACCCAGGTGCATGCTTCCTTCTTCATTATTATAGAACCCTGATTTCTGCAGACATTTAGATATTAGCATCCTCAGCATGGTTCAGAAGTGCACATGTGGCCCAACTCTGGCCAAGGAAGCATAAGGTAAGTCTGGCAGGGCTTCTGGAACATACAAGGTACTTCAGAACACTCGTGGAAAAGAGGAGTTAAGAGATAAGCATATTTTGGTACAAAGATTGAAATCCGCCGGCGCCGCGGCTCAATAGGCTAATCCTCCGCCTAGCGGCGCCGGCACACCGGGTTCTAGTCCCGGTCGGGGCACCGATCCTGTCCCGGTTGCCCCTCTTCCAGGCCAGCTCTCTGCTGTGGCCAGGGAGTGCAGTGGAGGATGGCCCAAGCCCTTGGGCCCTGCACCCCATGGGAGACCAGGATAAACACCTGGCTCCTGCCATCGGATCAGCGCGGTGCGCCGGCCGCAGCGCGCTACCGCGGCGGCCATTGGAGGGTGAACCAACGGCAAAAGGAAGACCTTTCTCTCTGTCTCTCTCTCTCACTGTCCACTCTGCCTGTCAAAAATAAAAAAATTAAAAAAAAAAAAGATTGAAATCCATGTAAATGAGAAGGCTCATGAGAAGATGGCCATCTGCAAACCCGGAAGAGTACTCTCACCAGACACTGGACCTACTAGCACCTTGATCTTGGATCTTGTAGGCTACAGAGTTGTGAGAGGTTCTGTTGGTTGACCTGCTGAGTCTACATGAATTTGTTCCAGCAACCTGGGCTGACTACACACCATTGATGATGAAGTCTTGAGGTTAGATTGTTATAACTTCTCTGTGTGGGGGCTCAGGGAGCAGGGAGACATCAGTCTCACACCAGGGGACTATGGGAAGAATGAAAGTCATGCATATGTGACAAGCTGAGGACCCATATGGTCTGTTCCTCTTTATAGAATGATGCTTCAGTACTTCCTACAACCATTCAAGACATGTTACTAGGCGCTTCTACAAAAAATACAGGAGGAAATCAAGGCTCACAGAAATTAAGTAATTTGGGAGCCAGCATTGTGGCACAGCAGATTAAAGCCCTGGTCTGCAGTGCTGGCATCCCATATGGGTGCTGGTTCGAGTCCTGGATGCTCCACTTCTGATCCAGCTCCCTGCTAATGTGCTTGGTAAGGCAGCAAAGGATGGCCAAAGTGCTTGGGCCCCTGCACCCACATGGGAGACTGGGAAGAAGCTCCTTGCTCCTGGCTTCGGGTTAGCTCAGCTCCGGCTCTTGTGGCCATTTGGAAGTGAACCAGCGGAAGGAAGATCTCTTTCTCTCTCTGTCTCCACCCCTTTCTCTGTTACTGTCTTTCAAACAAATCTTTTTTTAAAAAATTAGGTAGTTTGGACATGTTTGCACAATAAGTAAATCGTGAAATGGTATCTTTAATTAGGTAATTAATTTATTTTTGCCAACAAATCCTCCTGTATCTGGATAGTGTTGATTTAGTTGTTTCAATGTTCTTTTGGTGGGGGGAGTAGGGCATGGTGCTGTGGTGTAGTAAGCTAAGCCACCTCCTGTAGCATTGGTTCATGTCATGGCTGCTCCTCTTCTGACCCAGTGCTCTGCTTATGGCCTGGGAAAGCAGTGGAGGATGGCCCAAAGTGTTTGGGCCCCTGCACCTGCCTGGGAGACCTGGAAGAAGCTCCTGGCTCCCAGTTTCAGATCAGCTCAGCTACAGCTGTTGCAGCCATTTGGGGAGTAATCAGTGGATGAAACACCTTTCTCTCTGGGTCTCCTCTCTCTGTTTATAATTCCACCTCTCAAATAAATAAATAAAATCTTTTTTCAAAGTTTTTTTTTTAGATTTGTTTTTTATTTGTTTGAAAAGCAGATTTACAGAAAGTAAAGGATAAACATAAAGAGAGAGAGAGAGAGAGATTGATCTTCCATCTACTGGTTCACTCCTCAAATTGCTGCAACAACAGGGTCTGTACCAGGCCAAAGCCAGGAGCCAGGAGTCTCTTCCAGGTCTCTCATGTGGGTGCAGGGGCCCAAACACTTGGGACATCTGCTATTGCTTTCCCAGGCACATTAGCAGGGAGCTGGATAGGAAGTGGAGCAGTGGAGACTTGAATGGGTGCCCATATGAGATGCTGGTGTCACAGGCAGCGGCTTAACCTGCTCTGCCACGAGCCTGACCCTCAGTGTTCTTTCTAAAGTTCATTTATTTATTTTATTTGAAAGAGAGAGAGAACACACTTCTATCTATTAGTTTACTCCTCAAATGCCAGCGACAGCCAAAGCTGGACCAAGGTTAAGGTAGGAGCCAGGTATTCGTTCTGGGTCTCCCACTGTGGATGTTAGGGACCCAAGTACTTCAGCCATCACTACTGTCTCCCGGGGTGCACATTATTGAGCAGTTATATCTGAAGCATAAGTGGGACTTGATCCCAAACACTCAAATATGGTGTCCCAAGTGGCTGCTTAACCCACTGCGCTACAACATCCTCCCCTCATTATATACCTCACATTATAAGTTATTTAGGGGACAAACTCTTTGGGCTGAGTGAGCCAGAATAAAACATTACACGTGAAGTTTATTGCTTAATACCATACTACTTCAAAACATGCATGTCATTAATTGGAGTATGTGCTATCATTCTATCAAGCACCAAGAAAGAAGAAATGCCTAGATTGTAAGATTTCCTGACTATAGAGATGTCAAACTGTAGGAAAATATGCATCCTAAAGTCTATACATAGAGTACAAAATGCATCTGATGATGAAGTTGATGAGGTGTCCAATTTGCTTGCTAGTGCACTTCCAGGCTTACTCATGGTGGAGATTTTTTCTATTCTTTAACCCAGTTTGAAAACATCTTAAGTAAGTTCTCTTTGAACAGTTCCTTAGAAAGTTTTATTTTGTTCCAAATATGGTACCCCTCAAGTGTTTCCACAGCAGTAGTAACACAATGAACTATTTAAGTGCTGGACACAGTGCTAGGTGCATTCTATGCACATCCCTCTTGATTTTTCGTGACCGTCTTATGACTACTTGGGGTTTTAGTACTGGCATTTATGTTTATAGTAATTTAGCTACTTGTCCAAGGCCACCCAGCTGCAAATGGCAGAGGTGAGACTTCAGTCTTTGCCTATGACTTCTGTGGTTCTATCCCCTTAATCGCTGCTTTAAGCAAGAGGAAGGAGAAGAGAGGCTTCTATTTTCCTTTAGAACATTTTTCCTGGACCATAACTATTTGGACCACATAATTAATGTCTGTTTTTTTTTTTTCTCATTGTTTCTGAGCTACTTACCCAGTTATCCCCACCCCCATATGTGGTTTTACCGCTCAGTACTTATTTGTTCTTATTCCTTTGCAAATCAGTTTCTAGAATTTTAATCATTCTTGGCTCACTCTTCTGACAGCCTAACCAAAGACATGTGCTGGAATTGCAGTCAGAAAAGTGCCCCTGAAAACTTAAAATTAAAAAAAAAAACTTTTATAGTCCATCTGATCTACACAGGAAATTAGAAAACACCACATACTTAACCGGAAAAATACTTGAAATGAAAAGTGAGATTCACTGTTATTTAGATTTTGATTAAAAAATGTTTATCCCTTATCTCAAGCTTGGGGACACTGGAAATAAAGAAGTGGAATGCTGGCTTTACAGAACTTTAATGATCTTCTCTTATTCTGTTATATTGCTGTTGCCTAAGCCTGTGGTCAAATACAATAGCTTTATTAAAGCTGTGATTCAGTTAGAGAAGGGAATGAATTTTTCTGCCACAGGAGCACTGGTGAGAGATGAGAGATGAGGAAGATTGTGCTGTCGTGGGGTGGGGGGTAGAAAACTCCTGCACAAAGAAAGAACGGATCCCAGAGGGTTACCCACTAGGGTATAGTCTTCTTCCCCCAGGAGCTGAGCTTGCTTGAATTCACTGCTAAACAGCCCAGGAGGGTTTCAACTTCTATTATCTTTGGTGAAGGGAAACAAAATAGAGAGGGGGCCTGAGGCTGCAGCTGGGACACAGGACAGGGCTTGCTTAGGGTCTGTATCGAGTTCCTGTGTAGCATCATAATGACCAATGTGCACATTTGTCAGGCATTTACAATGGGCCAGGTACTTGGCTAAGCTTATTCCATTTCTTGTATCGTTTAATCCCCCAAACAATCCCACTATTGATGGAAAGGATAGTCCAGTTGAGAATCAACGTTTGGTCAAACCCAGGATTTAAACCTGGAAACAGCCCTTCGGTGGCCTGAGTTAGCTGTTCTGCAAGACTGCATTTGGTTACCAGTTCTGTACTTTTCTTACAGGTTATGCATGGTTATCAATCACGTTTAAAATCAAAGAATACTTCATTGAAAATGGAAGAATATCTAGTAACAGCTAAGAGACTTGGTTATTGATTAAGGAGATAGACTATATTCCCACACTCATTCCCATTCTCAATGTTAACTAGGTGTAGGGAGAACCAAACATGGGACTTTAGTCACTCTGGCCACACAATGGCAATGAGATGGAAAGCTCACTCCTTTTTTTTTTTTTTTTTTAATTTGAAAGATAGAGTTACAGAGAGGAAGAGGCAGAAGCAGAGAGAGAGAGAGAGAAATCTTCCATCCTGGCTGCAATGTCCCTTCCGTCCAGGGCAAGGCCAGGCCAAAGCCAGGAGTCAGGAGCCAGGAGCTTCATCCAGGTCTCCCATGTGGGTGCAGAGGCCTAATCACGCGAATCATCCTCCGCTGCTTTCCCAAATGCATTAGCAGGGAGCTGGATCAAAAGTGGAGCAGCCAGGACTTGACCCAGTGCCCATATGGGTTGCCAACACAGCAGGACGTGGCTTTACCTGCTGTGCCACAGCGCCTTCCCCTCACTCCTTCTTAAGGTACAATAGATATTTCCCTAGTCAGGGTTAGAGACTGTTGAGAGGTCACGTGGCCAGCGGCAGAATGTCTTCACAGCAGGGACAGTATCACAGCTGACTTAGGCCTCTGCAATTACCATTCCACTGTTAAGTCCACATCATGAAGTCAAGACTATTTTCATTTCATTTTACAGGTGTGAGGAAACTGAGGCAGACAAGGTACCTTAAGTTTACACAACAAGTGGTAGAGCTAGGATTTGAAACAATATTTCCACTCCATAGGCTATGTACCTGGCTGTGAATATTATACTGCGAACTACCCACTTCTTTTTGCCAGCAGGCTGTGCACCCCAACGACATCTAGTTAGCAGTGGGAAAGGGGGAGCATCTCGGAGAAGCAGGAACTTAAATGCAGCCTGAGAAAAGAGGGATTTGGGAGGAAATTGTTGTGGGGACTGCTAACTGAAGCAGTGCTGGCTCCCTTTGAAGGAAGAGAAATGAAGCAATTTCAAAGACTCCATGGAGGTTAGAGGTCAACGCTAAGCCACCGTAGCTAAGCAGTGTAGAAATGTAAGCCTGTCATTGCTAAAGTGACAAAATAGAATATCAGGACACATTCAAAACAACCTCATATAATTATTATGGAAATTAACCATTGCTATTTCTGAGCCATTTTGCCAGCTGTATGAGGGACATATGACATCATGAACAATTACCGATGGAACAGAGGATGAGGAATTAAGACTTGAGGCAACTATATGGCCTTGGCCAAGTTACTTAACCTCTCTGAGTCTCTGTTCCTTCATTTGTGAAATTGAGATATTAATAGCATCCACCTTTTAGTGTTCTTGTGAGGTTTAAATGATGATAATGTTGGCAAAGTTCTTGGCACCATGTGCAGTGCACACAAAGAATCCAATATGTATATTAATTTTCACTTCCACTCTCCTGTCAATTCCACCTTTTATAAAACTGGGTCCCATCTGTCATGAGAGAAACACATTATTTACCCATGAAGAGAGTACTTGGAATGTGAATTATTCCCCCAGATACTTGTAGGGTGCCCTGTGTGTCCTGGGGAGGTACTGCGTATCTTAGACAAATGGGAATGCTCTTTGGGCCTGGTGTCTACCTCCGTGGACCTTACAGTTTAAAGGGAGTTGTGAATCAGAAATAATAAGAAAGGAACACTGTAGGGCATAATGGGGGTATATAGCAGGGGCTTTAATGCATTCTGGAAGATCAGAAAATACCTACCTGATGAATTGACTGGTTAATTAATACCTTCACATGGTGGGCATTTGATGTAAGAGTTAAGACACCAATGGGGAAGCTCACATCTCATATTGAAATGCTTGGTTTCAAATTCCAGCTCCATTTCTGATTCCAGCTTCCTGCTACTGCACACTCTAGGAGGCAGTAGATGATGGCTTAAGTAGTTGGGTTCCTGACACCCTCAAATGACCTGGAGTGAGCTCCCAGCCTGACCAAAAGCTTCAGGCATTTGAGGAGTGAACCGTCAGATGGAAGATCTCTTTTTGCCTCTGTTATGTGTGTGCCTTTCCTATTAAGAAGGAAGGAAGGGAGGGAGGGAGGGAGGGAGGGAAGGAGGGAGGAAGAAAGGAAGGAAGGCAGGCAGGCAGGCAGGCAGGCAGGCAGGAAGGCAGGCCTTCAAAGTGAATGTTAGGTGGTAGAGGGGGAGTGTATTGAGGAGCAAGAGGGTCCCAGGTAAGGAGAAGAGCTCATTGAAGTTGTAGTGCTACCATAGAATGAAGCAGGTCAACCAACTTAAAACAAATGGTCATGTTTGGCTGGAGCTCAGTGAGCAAGGGATGACTGATATGGGCTAAAATCAGAGAAAAAAAAAACAGAGATTGGACTGTGGGAGCCCTATGGCCTGCTGTGGAAGCTAGCTCCACAGGTGAGACCCAGAGTTTAGCAGCAGCCTCAAAGCACCATTGAAAGTCTGAAATCAGGCCCCAGACAGAACTCTGTGTGTGTGTGTGTGTGTGTGTAGGAGGAATATATTGCTCTGTGTCAGGATTTAGTAAGGAAAACAAAAGCCCCTCAAAGCATTCCATGTTTGAATGCATGTAATACACAGCATCACAGTTTTACAAAACTGGAATTAGGAGCATAGCTGGAGGAGCAAAAGTCGGAGAAGCAGCCCCTGACTGTCTCATCCTGCATCTCAAAGAAGGGGCTTCTTCCTGGAAGCCACTGCAGCTCTCACACCTGCCCATGTGTCTGCTTGCAACTGGCTCAAGAGAAAAATGGCTTCTCCTGTCCTGCTTTCCACTGTGGGCCAGTGCTGAACCTGAAACCCCACAGGAAGGAAGATCCCAGGAAATCTCATGCCTGGCTTGTGCCTCGTAGGTGGAGAGGGCATCTCGCAGCTACAGCAGATATACAGTAGTCTCTCCCTATCAATAAAGAATCTGTTCCTAGATCCCAGTGGATGTCTGAAACAGCAGATAGTACTGAATCCTGCAGACACATGGGCAGGTGTGAGAGCTGCAGTGGCTTCCAGGAAGAAGCCCTGTTGTCCCCTGCACATCATATATATCTCTCTATATATATGTACATATATACATATACATGTATAGACACACACACACACACACACACCCCATATACAGATTTTCACTTAAAGGAATCACTCTACAGAGTCTCTTTGGCATATCCCAGTTGCCAACATCACTACGGTTGTACCTGAGGATATTAAAGTAAAATAAGAGTTATGTGAAAAGCATTGCAGTATCGCTGCAGGCCATCTGATAACAGGTGGGTACTAAGTGACTAAAGTGTGGGTAGCATATATGGTGCGGATACAGTGTACAAAGGGATGATTCATGTTCCAAAACAGATGGAGAGGTATTGTGCAAGACTTCATTATGCTACTCAGAAAGATGAGCAACTTAAAACAGGAATTGTTTGTTTCTGGAATTTTTCACTGAATATCTTTTGATAACCAAAACCTCAGATACATACAGTATGCACTCCACTATACTTCTACCAAATCTAAGACTGAGGTGAGTGTGTGGCATAGCAGTTAAGCCACCACTTGGGATACCAGCATGTTGTAGCTGAGTGCCTGGCCCAGCCCAGACCTCTGTGGGCATTTGGAGGGTGAACTAGCAAATGGGAGATCTCTCCCTGTTTATCTCTCTGTGTCCCTATGTTTCAAATAAGATGGTAAAAAAATCTAAGATACACAATTATCTTTTACACTACCAAATAGGAAAAAAATTCTGCCACTTAAGTGGACACAAGCTTTCTTGTCATCAACAGGCATCTCTATTTCACAGATGTAAAAGCATTGGTATGTATGGTAAGCAGAGGAGCCTTTCATAGTTAATAATTTAAAAAATAAATAAGGAAAGGTGCTATCCACCAGAATTTCTGTACTTTTGGCTTCCAAAAGAATGCTCGTCTTCCGGGACCTGGGGCAGTCCTGGAGCCTGACTTCTGGTCGGGACTGAGGAGCTTCCTTTGGGTGGTAGTGAAAAGGCTTATCTTGCTCCTGCCCTGTGCCTGCTGCCTTGATTTGCCACTTAATCTTCTGCACAATGACTCTGAGGAATCTGCAGTCTAAAACAGAATCAAGGGATCATCGTGGCATAGCAGATAGAGCCACATCCTGTGATGCCATCATCCCATATGGATGGCATTTTTAGTCCTGGCTGCTCCACTTCCCATCCAGCTCCCTGCTAACGCACCTGGGAAAGCAGTGGAGGATGGTTCAAGTACTTGGGCCTCTGTACCCACGTGGGAGACCTGAAAGAAGCTCCTGGCTCCTGGCTTCAGCCTGATCCAGCCTTGGCCATTGTGGCCACTTGTGGAGTGAACCAGCAGATGGAAGATTCTCTCTCTCTCTCTCTCTCTCTCTCTCTCTCTGTAACTCTTTGAAACAAAAAATAATTTTTTTAAAAAATAAAATAAAACAGAATCAAGAGAGCTGTGTTTGCATGCCCCAAGACCAACTTGAAGATTTTTATTTTTAACTATGAAATATACCAGCAAAAATATATCAGATATTGTCCAAAATCAGAAAAGTAGACAAAACCACCCCTAAGTTGAAACAGCAGAAGATCATTAGCATCTGCAGAAACTCTTCCTTGTATCTGCTGCCCATCAGGATTCTTCCATAGTCCCTAAAGATAGTCACTGTCCTGACTGCAAAATTAGTGTTGCCCACTTTGAAGCTGTGGGTAAGCAGAATCAGTCGGAAGGTCCCTTTGGGTCTTGCTTTTTTCCCCCCAACACTGCATGTGAGATACATTCGTGTTGTATGTTATTAGGGTTCATCCATCCTCATTGTGCTTTTATTCCATGGTCTGGCAATGCCTTGTGTTACTGGATATGGCATTGCATTGTATCTGGATTGCCTTGTATCTTGGATATCCAGGCAATCTCCAGTTGAGTGCTATTGTGAGTACAGCTGCTAGGAACACCCTGGTACAGTCTTTCATGAAGATCTGAATGTATTTCTATTGGGCAGCTGCATATATCTGGCGTGTAGAGTTGAGTGTGTGTCTGGCTCTAGGAGACATTGCTTGGAACCCTATGTGTTGTGTACGAAAGACGCTTTCTAGCTTTCGTCCTCCAGGGATCACAACATTGCTCAGTAACTTTCAGAGACACCTCCAGACAAGGACATGAACCCCAGACACATTTCATCGAGAAGAAAATTACTTTCTTGACAGCAGAGACAGAGGAATGGATCAGGAACTTTCTCTCTAAGCAGAAACCAGAGTTAGGCGCTGGCAAGTAGACTATCGCTTGATTGCAATAGAAAAACTTCCCACTGGAATTGTCTTTGGGAAAGTCAGTTCTTCTCTTGACTTATTCAGCACCTGGGTACTTGGGCAGATCCCATTACTGGTTTCAGGAACTTCTATATGCACTGTTGGGTTTTGCATCCATGGCAACGCATGTTTTACATACCACTTTATTTCTAACAGTGGGAAATTAAACATTTGATGTGACGCAATGTCAAGTTCCAAGTTGGAGAGTGGGGGAAGGAGTAAGACTTTGTCTCCAAGTGGCAACTTGTCAGACGGAATGCCTAATGCAATGCACTTAAGGAAAGGTGTTGATAGAAAGTCTCCTTGCTCTGCAGTGTGCATAAAAATGTTCCTTACCGCCTATTTGCCTTGGCCTTCCCAGCCCTTACACGCTGATTGCAACTCAGAGTGCAAACCGCACACACACACACACACACACTCACATATGAAAATAATAATTCTAAGGATGAAGTGGACAAATTAAAAAAAAAAAAAAAGAAACCCACCTGTCCTCAGAATGTGAGATCTTTCTCTTGGTGGCTCACTGGCAGGAACAGGATAGGAGATGCTTGCTGAATATTTAGATAATAAACAAATGAGCGAATGCAGCCATTCAGCAAAGGAGGGGTGACATTGGGGATCAAGGTGTCATTTTGTGCACCAGTTTCCTTATTATGACTCTTAATGACTTAATTCTGTGATTAACTTTATGTCCTAATAAAAGCACCTTTGACAATTAGGGGTTATCTCTCTGAAGTTGTATTTTTAATTAATTAGCCCATGGATTTAACCGTTCCCACATTCTATTAATGCAGACATGTAGGAGAGCAGCAGGTAGGGAGGTACAGTCCTATTTACAGGGACAACTGCTCTTTGGTTTTTGTTTTTTCTGTTTTCTTCTTTTTTTTTTTTTCTTTTTGCTTTCTTCCTGCCATCAACATCAAAGGGGAAGGGATGACAGGCCTGTGGAACTGGCAGGACCAGAAATTGACTTCAGTGATGGAAAGTGAGAAAATAGTGCAATGTCTCCTCCTTTTTGTGCCCATTCATGTTGAAGTCCCTGGCATTGGAGTTACAGGTGTACAGCAGCTTTACTGCTCAACAGACAGGAAGCCAGGCTCTTTCCCCCACAGCACTGGGTTAAAGAGTGGACGGTCTCAACTTGTCACTTGCAGGGATGGCTACATTTTGGGAGAGGTTTTTGTTTTTCCGATAAACACGCATAAACTCACAGCCTCCACAGATGTGTGAATGCCTAATATTTAGCAAGTCAAATCTGGCAGGTGGAAACGAGCCCTTTTGACATATCTTTATTTATTGTGTTATTTCACCAACAAAAGCTCAAACGTTAACTAGCCTGGTGAATAATTTGTGGATTTGAATGTGATCATTTTTCTAAGTCAGCCGGTGGGCTCAGTTCATTGCACTCCCCACCTAAAAATAAATTCTCTGGTTGACTGTGAACATACTGATACTTGCTGCAAGTGAGGCAAACTTATGGGGACCATTAAAGTGCCAGGGCATTGGAAAATAACAGTGAAGTGAATGCTGATTTGCATTTATGTCATAAAATAACTTGTCACCTTCAATTTATCACAGTAATTGGTACCAGAGGAGAATGTGAGATGCTTATACTTGGTTCAAAGCCACCTTTTCTCACCTCTCAGTCCCTCCCTCTCCCTCTCCTGAAATAGTAGTGGGTGCATTTTAAAGATAACCCATATTAGAGCTTTTCCATATCACTGGGATTTGGGAAAAGAGATGTATCAGTATATTCAAAGAAATTAATAATAGTGGCTAATAAGTATTTCATGTTTACTTTAAGCCATGTGCCACGTTGAACAGTTTTGTTCATTAGCACAGCTAGATTTCACAGTGATCCTATGGAATATGTGCTATTCTTGTCCCTCAGATCACAGATAGAGAAACTGAGGCAAAGTGAAGTAACTTGCCCAAGGTCATATAGTCAGTAAAGGGCAGAGCCAGGATTTATGCCCAGGATTTAAGTGTGTGTGTGTGTGTACACACACACACAAATATATTTGAAAGGCAGAGCCAGAGAGAGATCTAACCTCTGCTGATTCACTCCCCAAATAGTCAGGGCTGATCCAGGCCAAAGCCAGGAGCCAGGAACTCCATCTGGGTCTCCCATGTGGGTAGCAGGAGCCCCGGTGTTTGGATCATCTTCCTGTGACTTCTCAGGTGCAACTGGATTGGAAGCAGAGCAGCAGGGACTGGAACAAGTGCTCTGATATGGGGTGCTGGTGTTACAAACAGTAGCTTAACTCACTGCACCAAAGCACAGGCCCTTGTGCCCAGGATTTTGTAAGACCCTCCCCCATCTGTCCCCTTCTCCACCCCAAGCACATGATCTTTACCACTATGCTGAACTACATGGCTTAGACTATAATGCACTTCCTAATAAAAGCATTGAGGGTAGCATCAAACATGGGAAAACTACACTTCCTAAAGGTCTTCAAGCCTTTAAGAAGAACACAGTGAGAATGACACATCATTGCTTTTGTCAAACCAAGAGAGGGACCTGGCCAGGGGTAAGTCAGTCTGTTATTCTAACTGAGTTTGGAAGAACAGCCAGGGCCTGTGGTTATTGCCAATGCAGTGCAAGCCTGGCTGTCCTGACCACAGTGACCTGCTGTGAGTGGATGCTGTGAGTCTGCTTCTTTCTTTCTTTTTAGATTTATTTATTTATTTATTTGAGAGACCGAGTTACAGACAGAGAGAGGGGGAAACAGAGAAAGGTCTTGAATTGGCTGGTTCACTCCCCAAATAGACTCAACTGCTGGAGCTGAGCTGATCTGAAGCCAGGAGCTTCTTCTGGGTCTTGTAGGCAGGTGCAGGGGCCTAAGCACTTGGGCTGTCTACCACTACTTTCCCAGGCCATAAGCAGAGAGTGGATTGGAAGAGGAGCAACAGGGACACGAACCGGAGCCCATCCGGGATGCTGGCACCGCAGGCGGAGGCTTAACTTACTACTCCACAGCACAGGCCTGGTGAGTCCGTTTCTATAAGCCAACCAAAGCCATGCCTGGCAGATAGTTGTACTTTTATTAGGGAAATTCTCCAGGTCTCTCCATTGATAACAACAGACCACATATTTTAGTTCTAGGAATTTCAGTTTCACTTCCTTGGATGAATCCTAAACTATTCCTGAGCTTGGATTGTCCGTTTCTGAGAGCAGGTCAATCCAGCTCCATCTGATTGTCTGGCCTACAAATATTCTGAAAAGGGGACACCTTGTCAGCCACTGTGGAGCACGGGATTTATGCTGCAGTTGATGACAGGAAGGTCAAGGTTTAAGTCTTCCCTCTATCACTTCCGTGGAATCTGGGCAACTTTCTTCTCTGAACTTCCATTGCCTCCCGTGTCAAAAGAAGCTGATGCTATCACCATGAAGAATAACAGAAGTCAGTTTGCACATTTAGCTAACATTTGTAGAACGCCTTATAGATGATAGCAGTGAATACCCAAGCTCTCTTATGTTTGGCTCATGCTTTGTAAAAACGTTGACCACATGCACACTGCTAGGTATCCTTTTTTCAAAGTATATGAAATATACATGATATTTATCATTTTAACCATTTTTAACTGTACAGTTCAGTGGCATTAAGTCAAGTCACTTTGTTGTGCAGTCAGCAGCATCCTCCTCCAAAACTTTTTCATCATCCCAAACTGAAATTCTGTACCCATTAAATAATAACTTCTCATGTCCTCCCCCAACCCCTGGCAACCACCGTCCTGCTTTCTGTCTCTATGAATTCGACTCCTTGCAGGTACCTCATATAAATGGCATCACATAATACCCCCAATCTAAAATGCACCAAAATTCCAAACTTTTCAAATAGACGTGATACCACACATGGAAAAATTCTGCATCATGAATAATCGTGTATAAAATTAGCTCCGGCTACGTAAATCAAGTGTATACACTTGAAGCATAAATTCATTTTGTGGTTAGACTTGGGTCCCATTCCCAAGATATCTCATTCTGTATATGTAAACATTCCAACATCTGAAGAAATCCCAAATCTGAAACACTTCTGGGCTTAAGCACTTCAGATAAGGGACACTCAACTTGTATTTGTCATTTTGTGTCTTACTTATTGCCTTCACTTAGTTTAATGTATTCAGTGTTAACCTATGTTGGAGCTTGTGTCAGAAATTCATTCCTCTTTAAGAGTTCCATTTAAGAATGATGGTCTAGGGGCTGGCGCTGTGGCTCACTATCCTCTGCCTGCAGGGCTGGCATCCCATATGGGCATGGGGTTCTAGTCCAGGTTGCTCCTCTTCCAGTCCAGCTCTCTGCTGTGGCCTGTGAGTGCAGTGGAGGATGGCCCAAGTGCTTGGACCCCTGCACCCACGTGGGAGACCAGGAGGAAGCACCTGGCTCTTGGCTTCGGATCGGCACAGTGCCGGCCATAGCGGCCACTTGGGGAGTGAACCAACGGAAGGAAGACCTTTCTCTCTCTCTCTCTCTCTCTCTCTCTCTCTCTCTCTCACTGTCTATGACTCTACCTGTCAAATAATAATAATAATAAAGAATGATGGTCTATTGTAGACATAAACCACATTTATCCATTCATTTGTTGGTGAACATTTGGGTGGTTTCCACTTTTTCCTACTGTGAAAAATGAAAATATCTGTTCAAGTCTCTGCTTCCAGTTCTTTTTGGATATTTACCCAGATGTGGGTTTGACAATCATATCATGAGTCTATGTTTAGTATTTTGAGGATGGGTTCTTTTGTGTGTAGCATTTGGAGTAGAAGGGCTTTGAGAAGGGGAATTCTGAGGTGTTCCTGCAGGACCCACCCCACCATCATCAGTCTCCTAATTAGGTCAAGGACCTCCTAGGCAGTGTCATAAAATCAAGAGAATGCTACTCAGTCATTTAGTCTCTCCAATGCCTGCCTTTCCTCCCCAGTACAGGTGACAGATTGCAAGAGCCGGGGAAAGTAATCCCAGGGTTATTAGTATGCAAGCCAGAACAGGGAGCAACACGGTTTAAAATGGGTTCTCCACTGTTTTGCTGTGGATGTGTGTCTGAATGTGACACATATCCCACCCCCAGTACACCCCCTCCTCTCTCTGTGGAAGCACTAAGCAGGCATGTTGGAGTGTGTTAACCCTTCCCAAACCAGCATCAATGACTTCCTCAAAGCATTCCATGTTGCAGCAGCCCTGTCTCTGAGCGGTAGGTTAGCTGGGAAGCTGCCAGTCACTTGATGACATCAATTGTTCCATAACTGACAGACACTGAAAAGTCTCATTATCACCAATAACGGGAACACCTCATCCACATCACACCTGTCAAGGCCGTCAGGTTGGGTCCTGTAAGCATCCGGCAAAAGCCGACTCTCACATCACACGCAAGGAGAGTCCTGCACCCTGGTGATGTACCCCTCCCTTCAGCCCAGTCCCCAAGGGGAAGCCGCAAAAGATCAGAAGGAACCACTGTTTAGAAACCAAACTCATTATTCTTGTGCTGTTACTTTTAACCTGCCGCTGATCTTCACTGAGCTTTTCAGAGAGAAAAATGTTGACTACACAGATTATGAGCAAAAGGCAAGAGGTTAGAAGAGAGCCTTCTGAGGCATGGAATCACAGCCGACCCCTCAGTGGCCACTTGACAAAGTCATCTTCCTGAGTTCCAGAACTTTCTAGGAAAATCACTTCCAGCTGTGCTAGCACAAGACCTTCTTAGAGGAAGAAGTCACTGGGCATGGTGTGAAGATGTTGGGCTTTCGTAGCAGGTGGGTTGGATGTTGTCAGCCTTGATTAGCTGTGTCACAAGGGGCAAGTTGCTTAACCTCTCTGTGCCTCTCTCCCCATCAAGGAAGAGGATTCAAAACAATCTGCCTTACTTTGGTGACTTATCAGTTATGTGGGCTTTGGTAAATCAACTTTTAATGAGCCTTCATTTCCTTCTCTGCAGAATAGGCAGAACAGCTGCTGTCTCTTCAAGCTGGCTGTGAAGATGAGGTCAAATGTAAAGGGGTTATAGTGAGTACTCAATAATTACTAGATATTGCTATTTCAATCTACCTTCCATCCTTCTGATGGTACGTAGGATATAGATCATCGCAATGTACATATGGAGAAGAAAAATCCAGTGGAAAACATCTGTGTCGAGTTTACCCAGGAACTTTGTCACTGTCATTTCTGCCAGAATGTTTGGATCTGACGCCATCCCCTGTGTTCTAGAAGGCAGAAGCCTTTTATAATTCAATTGTGCCCACCACACAGTGCTGTGGCCCAGCAAGATGGCCCCTAGAGTCATTCACCGGGAATCTACTCGTGGCGCCTCAACTTCCAAGCCTCAGGATTTTGAACAAGTTCTTATTTTCTTTTTATTTCAGTTTCCTAATACGTATAATAAGCTCAAGAATTGTCTCTTTGGGCAGGTGTTGTGGCGCAGGGAGCTAAGCGGCTGCCCGCGATGCCAGCAGCCCACATTAGACTGCTGGTTCGAGTTCCAGCTGCTCTGCTTCAAATAGAGCTCCCTGATAATGTGCCTGGGAAAGCCACGGAGGGTAGCCCAAGTATCTGGGGCCCTGCCATCCACGTAGGAGACCTAGTTGGAGTTCTGGACTCCTGGCTTCATCCTGAGCTGGCCCCTGTCGTTGCAGCCATTTGAGGAGTGAACCAGCAGATGGAAGCTTTCTCTCTCTCTCTCTTTCTCTCTCACTTTCTCTTTCTCTCTTTTTCCTCTTTATAACCCTCCCCTTCAAATAAATAAATAAGTCTTTACAAAAAAAGGAGGCTGGCACCGTGGCTTAACAGGCTAATCCTCCGCCTTGCGGCGCCGGCACACCGGGTTCTAGTCCCGGTCGGGGCACGGGATTCTATCCTGGTTGCTCCTCTTCCAGGCCAGCTCTCTGCTGTGGCCCGGGAAGGCAGTGGAGGATGGCCCAAGTGCTTGGGCCCTGTACCCCATGGGAGACCAGGAGAAGCACCTGGCTCCTGGCTTCGGATCAGCGCGATGCGCCCGCCGCAGCAGCCATTGGAGGGTGAACCAACGGCAAAGGAAGACCTTTCTCTCTGTCTCACTCTCTCTCACTATCCACTCTGCCTGTCAAAAAAAAAAAAAAAAAAAAAAAAAAGGAAAGAAAAAGAATTGCCTCTGCTGTGGACATCATGAATAAATTAAATGAGAGACTATATGTAAAGTGTAAATGTATACTATATGTAAAGTATATGTGAAGTGCCTAAAATGGTTCCTGGCACTAGGTGAAGTGTTAGGTAAAGATTAAGCTTTATTATTGCCCAGAATCTTTCTTGTGCAATTGCCAGGAGTAGAAGGCAGTGGTGTGCTGGTGCCAGCTTAGACTGTCTCAGGGGAATGTGTGTGCACCTCTTCCCAGTTCTGCAGTGACATCACTCCTGGGCTGGAACCTGGCCATGGAAACCGGCAGTGCCTCCCCCTCCTCCTGCTCCAGAGCCAAATGGTAAGCATTCACCAGCTCACTACTGGGTGCAAGAGAACCCTCTGTGCCACCAAACCTTCCCTTCCACTGCCCTGGGGCCAGTTGAGCACAGGGCTCCCAGCCAGGTCAAAGGCTGCTGCCCAAAGAAGCTGATGGGGAAAAGAAGACACGCTGCCTCTCCTGACCTGAAGTCTCAGCCCTGTGACACTTCATTAGGTAAATGCCAGTTGTCATGGAACAATCTTTCCAGACACCATATCCACCCAAAGATTTTCATTGTTTGAATGGTTTCTTCAGTCAGAGTCTTCAATTGCAAGCAACAGAAACAAACTCGCAAATGGCAGCAGAACGGGAAGTTAATGGTGGGAAATGAGGGAACTCTTGGGCTTGAAAGGAAGTTTGAGGTTAAGTGGCTTGGAATAGACAATAGCTGTAGAAACTTCTGGTAGCAGGAAACCCCCTACCTCCACACACCCCCAACTTTCTAAGCAGCTGCAATAAATAGTTAAGAAGCAAAGTGCTAAGAGGTAGAATCCAGGTGACAGACTTTAGATCACATTCACCCTCACTGAGTGTCTGGGGACAATTAGACTTGAGACTCAACAAAATTAGCCACAACTGGGTAATTTCCCAAGGCAAACCAGGTATTCTTCAAGAAATGGATGCTAGATGGCCATAACCATGACAAACGTCCACCCTGCCTTCTTGGCCACTCTGAGGGGAAATGTGTTGTGGTGCCTTTCTACAGAGAGCATGGTCATGCCAACTAAACCTCAGGTGCATGGTCTTTCACAGAATGTGACAACAGCAGAGATTTATGGGAAGAAAAAAACCCAAAGCCCCCCAGGGTGCACAAAATAATAAGCTGAAGGGAAGCGTTCCATGCTTTTGGCTTGAATAATCCCAACGTTCATTGAGTTCACTGGAGGGCACTTGACAGAGTGATCGCCACGTGTATTCTCCAGGGAAAGACTTACGGATTTAATCGGCCCTATTCACCTACATTTTCTCTCATTCCTGCCCGGGGTGAGCAGTGCCATGATGGCTTTGATGACAGCACCACCGAATCCCCGGGAGTCTGTAATTTTGGGGTGGCATCACAGGACGATTTGTTTCCTCCTGGAGCCCTGTGGATTTCTTCAGGACTCTGACTAGGCTCCCATGAAAAGTCTTTTGTAAACCTGTCAGCACCTACTGCTGGGCCTTGGCGTGCCTTTCTAGCTTGCATTTCTTTTTCTTTCAGTCGCATTGTGATCAATTTTGCAAAGGTAGTTTTATCTGGTTTCATTCTTTCCTTCTTGTTGCTTTTTTTCCTGTTTAACAGCTCTGTAGATGATGGCCTCGTTTCTTTGACACTATCTGGACGATTTCCCTGTAACAGCAGGCTGCTGTGGCTTTTCTTTTGAAAACTCTCCTAAAAGTCTGATGCAGGGAAGAGTCAGCAGCAAGCTCCCGAAGACCTTTGGAATGGGTCATGGGAGGGAGGCCTACAAGTGAGCTTCTGTAGAACTGTGACAGCAGCACAGACCATGTTGGTGCCTAGGGATGGGATTAATAAACACAGTATTTTACTATTTAACCCCTTTGAATTTGCTGAAAATGGGTACGAAAGAAGCCACTCAATCTGTCTGTGCTGCCACTCCTTTCTGTACCCTAAGTCTTCCTGTAGAATCCAGCCCTTTCTCAGCATGCTCAGTGCCTTCCTAAGGAACTGGGGCCCTGTGCTATCCATATCCTGCCTTCTGTGCTTGGCTCTTAGTAGGTACCTGCTTACCTCTACAGCCATAAATTCTGCAATTCCCCACCCACCCCCAGACCACATTTGCCAGTCACACCGGCATTCTTGAATTTCTCAACAGTAAACTCCTTCCCTTGGTCTCTCAAACATGCAAAGTCCTGCTGATTGACATGCTCTCCACTCCTTCTTTCCCCCCTCTATACTGGCTGACTTCTGCTCACTGCTCTGGTCTCTGTTTAAATGCCACATCCTTCAACCTGCAACATCAGGTTGTCCCCTATTAGCACTCTCACAGGGACATGTATTTGCCTGTCATCGCAGTTATTAGAGTAATGATTTGCTTAATGTCTAGCTCTTCTCCGAGGCTCTCCAGAAGATCAGAAACCACATCTCTCCAGTTAACTGACCTATCGCTGCCACCTAACCCAGTACCCGACCCAGAAAATATTTGTGCCATGAATAGATGCAAAAATATCAGTTTGCCAAATAAATGAAGGTTTTGAATAATGCAAGGAAATCAAAGATAAGGACTAGGATAGTGTATACCAGTGGTTGCTATGCAAATTATATAAGGAGAAATCAGAGCTTATGTATTGGTCTTAGTCCTGGGGCACTGGTCCAAGAGACCTCCTGCTGTGCCAGGTGTTAACCCCGCTAGTTGCTGGATCATAGGAAAGTACAGAGGATTTTTTTTTTTTTTCAGGAAGGAGACTGGGATGGTTGGGAAAGTGGGACAGATACACTCGTGACTCAGGACAGTGGACAACTGAGCTGGAAGTATTTCAACAGTCTAAAAACCAACATAAATATCCATACATGTAGCACATACCTGGATCATGAGTAAGCACTTGAAAAGAACCCAACAGGACTTCACATGGAGTGTCAATTTCTGAATGGCTAAGTCCGGAGTCATTACAATAATTTTTATGGCATGAGTCATGCATCCAGGATCATGGTATCAGATAAGACACACACTTTATGTGGAGTTGGGTCATAAGCGGGATATTAAAGGGAGAGCTTGGATGGGTTCCAGCTACAAACAGGTGGATGACAGGAGAGATGTGCAGCAACATTTTGGACATCTTTTATTAGCTTAATGCCTTCAGAAGTCAAAGATACTTAACCTCTTCTTTCATTAGCATTTTTGATTTTGCTAATAGGTCACTAGAGACGGGCTCATTAAATGATGAAACCCAATGTGCTGCCTCTAGAAATGCAAAGTTGAGCTTCGCGGATGATGGCAAGAGCTTTGTTTTCTTTGAAAGGTTGGCAGAGTGTGGCCTTCGGTGTCCAGGAGCCAAGGATCAAGTGGGGACGGCTGCACTTTGGAGAGTTGGGAGCTGTGGCGGAGGCAGGAAGCTGCCCGTAAATGAAAAGCAATTTTCCCTGGAGTTACTTGACCTTTCTTTAATCCTACATGTAACCTGCAGGGGCCCCGGCTCTTTTCCCTGCAACGCGGCATCGTTTTGCGGGTTCCGATGCTGACTGAAGGGCAGTGGAGGCAAAGGCTGCCCCCTTGCCTCTCCACCACATGTGATGATTTCTAACAATCCCTCTCCTTTCCTCTGGTTTCTCACCTTTCCCTTTTCTCATTCCTTTTAATCATTTTCCAGGCTGATGTCTTCAACTTGCTACTGGCATACAGAACAGAATTTGTTATTGACTCTTGGGTCACTTGTTTCACGGATTACTTCAGGTCAAATCCTATTAAAGTAATTGTCTCCACTGTGGGGAAATCTCTCTGAATAACCAAATAGGGCACCTAATCCTCAGGTGAGGGCCAGCTTATCGCGAACAGGATTTGATCATAGGTCTTAGAAAGCGCTCAGGTGGACTTTGTTTCTAGCAATAAGGCGGAAGACATGACCCAAAAAACCTCGTCTCTGTAAAACATCTATAAATGTTTTATAAAATAGAACAAACATCTTTTTAAATGCATAGCTGGGCTCACAAAAATGTAAGGAAAACCCCCAGGGGTCCAAAACAAAGAGAACCAAAAGCAGAGTGCTAAGTGTGAACCGACACCTGGGACACCCTGATATTTGTGTGTGTGTATCTGGTCTGAGTAAGCAGATCCGGTTTAATGTGCTCCAGCTGGAGGGAACGTTGGAGTTTTCAAGACCCCCCCCCCCCCATAGCGTCAGGACTCTCAAAGGAAAACTCCATCCTTCCAGCAAAGGGAGATGTGAGAGGAGATTGCTTGTCTTGGGCTGAACTCTAGTCGGGATAAAACAAAAATCTCCAGGAAGATTCCGCCTCTCCTCGCTCATTTGTTATTTATATTTACCCTACCTGCTAGGCCTTCAACATCCAGACAAAATGATTAATATAAAAAGGAGCCAGTTCTGGCTTTATCCCTGAGGTGTCTCACACAAGGAAATGAAACCATCTTGGAAAGCATCTTCAACCGAAACAAAAGGGAATCTTACTGATAAAATCCTGCCTGAACACGAGTTTATAATCCTCAGTCACAAAATACAAAACCTCCACGAGTCAGGTTGCCATATTTAAGAAAGCAGAGCCAAGCCAAGCCAAGCCAAGCCAAACGAAACAGGATGCTTAGTTAACTTTGTTTTTTTTTTTTTTATTATTTCTTTTTTTTTTTTTTTTTTTTTATTTTTTTTTTAATTTTTTTTTTTTTTTATTTTTGACAGGCAGAGTGGACAGTGAGAGAGAGAGAGACAGAGATAAAGGTCTTCCTTTTGCCGTTGGTTCACCCTCCAATGGCCGCCGCGGTAGCGCGCTGCGGCCGGCGCACCGCGCTGTTCCGATGGCAGGAGCCAGGTGCTTATCCTGGTCTCCCATGGGGTGCAGAGCCCAAACACTTGGGCTATCCTCCACTGCACTCCCTGGCCACAGCAGAGAGCTGGTCTGGAAGAGGGGCAACCGGGACAGGATCGGTGCCCCGACCGGGACTAGAACCCGGTGTGCCGGCGCCGCAAGGCGGAGGATTAGCCTGTTGAGCCACGGCGCCGGCCTGTTTTTTTTTTTTTAAAAATAATATTTATTAGTCCAAAAGTGGGAGAGAGAGCAGGAGAGAGGGAGAGATGTCCCCATCCACTGGTTCACTCCCCAAACACCAGCCACAGCTGGAGCTGGGCCAAGCTGAAGCCAGGAGCTGAGAACTCTGTCTGGGTCTCCTGCGTGGTGGCAGGGACCCAAGTACTTGAGTCACCATCTGCTCCTTCCCAAGGTGAGCATTAGCAGGAATCTGGATCAGAAGTGGAGCAAGGACTTGATGGCAGAGACTCCGATATGGATGAAGGTGTCTAAACTGCTGCACCAAATGCTTGCTCCCAAGATGTCTAGTTAACTTTGAATTTGATAAGTAACAAATCATTTTAATACAATCATATCCCTGGGACTGGCGTTGTGGCCTAATGGGTAGAGCTGCTGCCTGCAATGCCCGCATCCCATATTTAAAGATCTGTAATTTCTGTACAAAAGGACACATACACACAAGAAGGGTAGACCATGCCAGAACCTCAGATACTAGAGTAATCAGATGTACACCTTAAAAACTGTTTCTATTTGAGAGGGAGGGAGGAAGGGAGATAGAGACAGACAGTTTCACTCCCCAATGCCTTCAGTGGCCAAGGCTGAAACCAGGGGCTGGGAACTCAGTCTGAGTCTCCCATCACTGTTGCCTCCCCAGGGTCAGCATTAGCAAGAAGCTAGAGTGAGCAGAGAGCTGGAGTTGGAAACTGAACACACATTAACCCATCACACATGTATACTTTTAAATGATTGAGTAGTTTAAAAAAGTCATCACTTGAGGAAGGAAGAAGACAAGATAAGAAAATTACTAAGAACACAGTAGGACTTTTGGGAATAAAGTCATGGAATTTAAACAGACAAGCAAAAGAAAGCAAAACTTTAGTGATGAATTAAACAGCAGTTTGGATGCTTGGAGAGAAACTAGTGAAATACAAGAGAGATCTGAGTACCCAGAGAGCAGCACGGAAGATACAGAGGTGGAAAACACAAGAGGGGCCAGTGCTGTGATATAGTAGATAAAGCCATCGCCTGCAGTGCCAGCATCCCATGTGAACGCCGGTTCGAGTCCCAGCTGTGCCATTTCTGATCCAGCTCTCTGCTATGGCCTGGGAAAGCAGCAGAGGATGGCCCGAGTCCTTGGACCTCTGCACCCATGTGGGAGACCTGGAATCGTGTCCTGGCTTCTGGCTTCAGATTGGCCCAGCTCCAGCCATTGCAGCCACCTGGGGAGTGAACCGGCAGATAGAAGACTGACCTCTCTCTCTCTCTGCCTCTGCCTCTCTGTAACTCTGCCTTTCAATTAAGTAAATAAATTTTTTAAAAAATAAGAAAAAATGAGAAAGGTTGGGCCATCGAGAATAGAAAAATGATCTAGTATATGCCCAATGATAGTCTTAGAAGGGAGAGAATAAGAAAGAGAAAATAATTGAAGAGATAATGATTAAGAATTTGCCCACATTGAAACAACAACAACAAAAAATGAATTCTTAGATTTATGAGATAAAATTTTCCCACCAAAAAAAACCCCAAACAACAGATAAATCCATATGATGTCTTGGAAGATTTGAGGGTGAAAATATACATTTATTTTTGCTGCAAAAAAGTTTTTTAAAACCTATGTAGAGTTTTTTCATAATACATATTTTCCATGAACTTTTTGGAGACCCCCTTCTTGTCTGAAGACATCATAATGAAATTACAGGACACCAAAGACACGGAGAAGATTGTGGAGGGGAAAAAAGACAATTAAAAAAGACACATGAGACAGAGAGAGAGAGAAAGAAAGAACGGATGACAAGGGAGAAAAGCATAACCTATGCTGGCACTAGACAGATTTATCTTCAAGCCATAGCCTTGCTTCTGCAAGCCAAAGGTGAAGTTTACTTAACCCTTTTGAGCCTTGGTTCTTAAACCTGTAAAAGAAATAGTGAATTTTGAGCTCTGATTGCTAATCCTCATAATAACTCTGTAAAATGCCTAAGAGTATAAATAATTGATGAAATCTGGAATGCATCAAAATTTGAAGTAGTTTCCAACTGAAATACTGGTGCCAGGTTTTAGTCAGGGGGCTTTAATCAAAGGAGTTTTGAAGGGGGCCAGCATTGTGGCACAGTGGTATCCCTGTGATACTGGCATCCCTTATGGGACGCCGTTTCGAGTCCAGGTTTCTCCACTTCTGATCCAGCTCCCTGATGATGTGCCTGGGAAAGCAGTGGAAGATGCTAGGCATTTGGGCCCATGCCACCCATATGGGAGACCCAGACGGAGTTTCAGATTCCTGGCTTCAGCCTGGCCCAGCCCCAGCTGTTGCGGCCATTTGGGGAGTAAACCAGTGGATGGAAGAACTCTTTCCGCATCTCTCCCTCTTTCTCTGTAACTCTACCTTTTGCATAAATAAAATAAATATTTTTTTAAAAAGGAAAAATATGCCTAACAAAAGGTGCTGTTTATTAGTATGTGTTCATCACAAAGTAGGTCTTTATATTTTTGGCAGACTCAATTTCCTCATGATATTAATTCCTACCATACCGTTCCCAAGTACTTCCTCAGGATGATGGAATCATGGAATTTAAACAGACAAGAAAAAGAAAGCAAAACTTTAGTGACGAATTAAACAGCAGTTTAGAGCTTGGAGAGAAAACTAGTGAGATACAAGAGAGATCTGTATTGAAGCGTATGTCGTATTGCAGAAAGCAGCTAAGAGCCTTGCTGGAAAAGCTCAGGTCTCGCCCCTGCTCTCCCCAGCCCTCCAAGAGAAGCTTCCCCGGACTCCTTTCAGCAGAACCTCTTCAGGTCGTTCAGGGGACTATTGTGAAAATCTCTCTCTTTTTATACTTCTTTTTCTTCAAGACTTCCCCTCAAATACAAATATAATGACAAGGTCAGCTTGTAAGCCATCCCTGTAGAGGAGCTCACAGAGACCTGTGTGATGGATCCCGTGGAAATGTCCTCTAGCCCAGACAGCATTTATCCCAGTTCGAGCCTGCTAGATAATGTCCCATCTTCCGCGCTAGACTCTAAGCTCCATGAAGGCAAATCCTCAAGGACACAGTGCTTAGAGTATGGCTTGTGACTTCTTCGGAGGCACGGAGAAAGTCGTGGAAGCTACAAGCAGGGGAAGGAAACTGGAAACTACGGGTGGAAGTCATGTGTGTAGTGGCTGAACATAAACACACATCATCTTTTTAGAGTTGAAAGGCTCTCTAGAGAGTCTGTAGCCTTTGTATCGCTTTTCCAGATGAGGGAAACAGGAGTACGTCAATTGGTCTAAACAGGGCTATTAGTGGTGAACTCAGTGCAAATGCAGGTCTGCCGGTTCCCAAACAGTATTGGCTTACCGCCATTGGGTTTGCCTCCATGACCAATGTCAAGGTAGAAGAAGTTAGACACAAAGGGTCAAACTGTATGATGCCATTTGCGTGAATTATGTAGAGTAGGCAATAGAGACAGAAAGTAGATTAGAGACTACTGGAGGTAGGGGAAATGGAGATTTTTTTTTTTAAAGATATATCTATTTATTTGAAAGTCAGAAAGAGGGAGAGACGGGAGGGCAGGGCAAGGGAGCGAGAGAGACAGACAGACAGATGGATCTTCGATCCACTGGTTTACTCCCCAAATGGCCACAATGGCAGAGGCTGGGCCAGGCCAAAACCAGGAACAGTGTCCCGACCCGCGGGACAGCAACTGGGGTCGAGTACCTAGAAGGAGAAATGAGAGGGGCAGGAGACACAAGGATGGCAGCAAGACAAGTGCTGATCAAGCTGCAACTTTATTTTTTGAACTGCTCACTATATATCATTGAGGCATGGGAAAGAGGAAGGGCTTGTCTTCGCTACTGCAGTGCTGACGCAATCAAGAAAAACCCGCGGGGCCCTATTACGGGAAGGGGCCCTGTTACGGGAAGCTACAAGATTAGGGAAGGGGGGTAGGGCAGTTACAGGCGCATGGCTTCTACAAGATTAGGGAGGGGGGCAGGGCGGTTACAGGCGCATGGCTTATAGTACATTTTATCTGACACGCCAGGTTTTTCTATTACCAAGAGGTAAGGCCACCTACTGCATGGTCCCTGACATATCCCCCTTCTTTATCAATTTAAGAAGGATAGCTGTGGTTTAGGCCAAGTTTGACGAACGAGCAGTGCCTGTCTTAGGAATCGACCCGAAACCCTAACACCTCTTACCCGTCGCTGGATATCCTTGCCAGTCCCCAAGGACTCCTGTCTTAGGCGGGTGTGGGTACGGGAAGGTGCCCGTCATTGGCTTACTGCTCATTTTATTGATAGGCCTGGGGCCCTTCCTGGGCTCCCGACTGGACAGCAATGAACGGGGGAAGGTTAGCTGTTGAAAGGACCGTGACCTTATTGGCTATACTTTATTGGCCGGAGAGGGGATGATAAGTTTCCATGGGATCTTGCATGGCTAGACTCTGGTAATGTATTTGAATTGGCCTGGCTGCCAAATTGTCTACTTGTTGTTTGATGAAGGCCACGAGTCTATTGAAGAGACAAGGACCTACAGATAGTATAATAAGTATTCCAGCAAAGGGGCCTAGAAGTGGCAACAAATAGGGAAGCAGTCCATTCCATCCAGTCCAGAAGGGGTTTTCAGCCAGGGCACGTCGACGACGTTCCAGGTCTTCTTGAAGTGTTTTGATTTTATCACGAACAATGCCGGACTTGTTGGCGTAGAAGCAGCATGTTTCCTGTAAAGCCAAACAAATACCTCCCTGTTCGGCAGTAAGCAAGTCTAAGCCTCTACGGTTTTGGAGAACGACTTCCGCTAGGGAGTCAATTTGATCCTGAAGGTCCTGAATGGTGGTGGATAGGGTTTGTACATCATTAATAAGCTGTTGGGACAATTGTCTATATTTGTGGACCGCAATTCCTAGTCCTGTTGAACCTGTAACCATCGCTGAGGAGATTCCCAATGTAGCTATTAAAGGAATAAATTGAACAGCTCGTTTCGGTCGCCCCGCAATATAATCAAAGGAGGGGATGGGAACAGGGGTATCTCCCGAAATGATTTCAATATTGGGGAAAAGCGTAGCATGTGCGCAATTACCGCTCCAATTTGCTGGTAGGACAGTATAGGCTAAATTATCCTTGCATACAAATACGGTGGAATTGGGGGCGTAAAGAGGGAAATCTATTGTTTCATTATCTGTACAAAAGGGAGCGAGGCCTACATCAATATTAAAGGAATTATTAAGGGGAGGTTTATAAAGGCAAGTGATGTTTTCAGCTGGGTAAGGAAGAACAGGAAAGGGATGTATAGGCTGAGCGTTAGAGGAATCATTAAACATAGAGGTACTATTAAGCGGTAAAAATACGGCAAGAGGAAGGGGGGGTCCCTGGCGCAGACAGAGCCAACAGCTGTTTGCAAGGGAGGGGTTAGAGATATTAAGTAATTTATGGGACTCGGTGAGGATATCGGCGGTGTTGGCATCTAAGCCTTCCATTTCTCGAGATCGGATGTTAGCCAGAGGGTGGTATTGGAGAGAAGGATAAAGGCTTTCGAATGCGGTTTCGAGCATCTTTTGTGTTTTTAACCTGGTAAGTGTGTCCTGAGGGCCACCACCATCAGACACTCCCACAGGGGCTGCAGGGTACCAGCAGGCCACTTGTCCCTTAGGGGGGCAGGGAGGAGAGCTGAGGCGTGAAGACGATAAGTCTCCTCCAAATATTCCCCCATGATCTCCTGTTATAGTGGCAAACAATAAATGTTTACTCCCCTCATTACAGGTTTGATACTGAGTATAACAGGAGGAGTGCACAGAGTAGTGGATAGTACTATTGCATTCTGATGGGCATTGATCCTCAGGGCGGGAAGAGTCTAGTTTAGGTTTGAGAGTACACTGCCATTTGGAATCTGTGGCAGCCCGATATGCAGTTTTATCTCCACAGTCATGTGTAAAATGAGGCTTACGATTGAGGACTCGGGATCCATAGGAGGTTGATGTTTGTGGGAGTAATACTGTTATGCCCCCCGAGCAGGTACAAGGGTTATGCTGTTGAAGGAGTTTTTGAATGGCCTGAGGGTTGTCAAACCCTGCAAAGACTGGTGGAGCCCAATGGATGGTGTAGATTGCCATTATCAGGAGAGCAAGGAAGAGGGACATTTTGTTAGGGCCCTTCAGAGGGGTTAATCAGTGAGCCCTCAGGAAATGTGGTAGGGGAAGAGCGAATAGAGAGAAGATAAGATACACAAATAGCAACAATGGCAACAATACCGACAATAACAAGGAGTCCTGTAATGAGTCCCAGTAGAGTCCAGCCGGGTCTTTTTATTCCTGTAAACACAAGGGGAAAATATCCTCAGGGCCAGATGTAGGCTCTGGTGTAGGGTTAATATTAGAAGAGTTTGACGAATTAACTTGTTTAACTAATCTTTTAGGCAGCCATCTGGGTGCCGATTGCTTTTGATCCAGGATGCAGGCTGAGCCGCGGCCCCAGATAAGTACTGGATCTGGGCCATGCCAGCTGTTGGTGAGGGGGTCTCGCCACATCACCATAGGTGGAGCCGTATTAGGGGAAGGGTGCCAGTGACGGTCAGCAGCGGAATGACCATTATTATCCAAAGTTAAAAAATTTGTCACAAAAAGCGCATGATTTAAGCGATCGCGGGGAGAGGTAAAAGAGAAGGAAGTGGCTTTAAGCCGAGTGAGCCAAGTTTTTAATGTTTGGTGGGCTCTCTCAACTATTCCTTGTCCCTGTGGGTTATAGGGAATGCCTGTAGCATGGCTAACATGGAGCGCTTCACAGAATTGTTTAAACTTAGTGCTGACATAAGCAGGACCATTGTCTGTTTTAATTTTAGCAGGTTTTCCCAGGACAGAAAGGGCAGTGACAAAGTGTGAGATGACATCCCTAGCAGCTTCTCCTGAATGGGGGGAAGCAAAGATAAAACCACTATACGTGTCTATAGACACATGGAGATACTTTAATTTGCCAAATTCTGGGAAATGCGTGACATCCATTTGCCACAACTGATTAGGGAGAAGACCACGCGGATTGACTCCTAAATGCGGTACAGGGAGGCTTGTGATGCATGTGGGACATTGTTTTACTATTTCACGAGCCTGATCTCGTGAAATCTTACAAAGTAAACGGAGGGATTGAGCATTTAGGTGATGTAACTTATGTAATTTTTGAGCTTCTTGTACTGATCCCATAATTATGGGGAAGGCAAGCCTCGTAGCTGCATCTGCCTGGGCGTTACCTTCTGATAGTGGCCCTGGTAGGTTTGTGTGTGCCCTGATATGTCCCAAGTAGAAAGGCTGTTGTCTCTTGTGAATTAACTTTTGAATTTGTGCAAATAAGGGCGTAGCGTTAGAAGTTGTCTTAAGAAAAGGGGAAGTTTCGAGTAACGGGATAGATTGAGCCACATATGCACTATCAGTAAAGATATTTACAGGCTGATCGAAAAATTGTGTAAAGACTTGAAGTACGGCATACAGTTCAACCAACTGAGTTGACTGATAAGATGTTTTAAATACATGAGAACGGTTATTTGCCACGAAGGCGGCCATCCCATTGGAAGATCCATCTGTAAACACCGTGACAGCCTTTGGAATGGGGTTACTTTTTGTAATTTTTGGGAAAATGAAGGAATAGGACTGGGCAAACTGTAGTACCGGGTCATCAGGGAGGTGATTGTCAAGAATCCCCATAAAGCCTGACATGGCTATTCCCCAGTCGTCAGATGTTTGAAGAAGGAACTGGGTCTGTTCTTGAGTATATGGCACTATTATTATATCGGGATCCTTTCCAAAATACTGGCGGGAAAGGGAGCGAGCCTTAATGATTAATGAAGTGGTTTGGGAAGAGTATACAGAAATTACCTTAGACGAGGAGGTGGGGAGATGGACCCAGAAAAGAGGTTGACCCTTTTTACCAGGTGTGAGGGCCTTTTGCCAAAACACTCCAGTGGGCGTGTGTGGCGTGGCTAAGACAATAAAAGTTAAAGGGAGGGTATACGAAATTTGAGAGACAAATTGTTGGCTGATGGCTTGTGTTACTTGGTTTAACGCCTCTCTCGCAGCCGGGGTGAGTTCACGGGGGGAAGAGGGATCTGAGTTTCCTCGAAGGATGTCGTAAAGGGGCAAGAGAGTGTTGTTAGGGACCTTTATATAGGGCCTGAGCCACTGAATATCTCCTAAAAGTTTTTGAAAGTCGTTAAGGGTATGGAGGCAGTCTAAGCGAAACTGGATGCGAGGCACGAAAACCTCGTTTTGTTGTAATTTTAAGCCTAAATAGGTAAAGGGGTCTTGTAACTGAACCTTATCAGGGGCAATTTGTAAACCAAGGGCGAGAAGGGTTTTAGTAAGGTCCGTGAAGCAACGAAGTAGGTTTGATTTATTTTGGGCTGCCAATAGAATATCATCCATATAATGTAAAATATAAAGATGTGGCCAGCGTAAACGAATTGGGTCTACTGCTTGTGCCACAAATTTTTGACAAAGGGTGGGGCTATTGGCCATTCCTTGGGGTAAGACCTTCCATTGAAATCTTTGCATTGGTCCCTGGAAGTTAACCCGGGGAAGGCTAAAGGCGAAGAAAGGACGGTCATCAGGGTGTAAAGGAATAGTAAAAAAGCAATCCTTAAGATCTATAATTATTTTAAAATAACCATTTGGAATGGCTACAGGGGTGGGGATGCCAGGTTGGAGGGCACCCATGGGTGCCATGACCTTATTAACGGCACGCAAGTCCTGTAAAAGGCGCCATTTGCCAGATTTTTTCTTTATGACAAAAATGGGTGTATTCCAGGGAGAATTAGAAGGCTCTAAGTGTCCAGCCTCGAGCTGCTCCTGTACAAGCGCTGTAGCGGCATTTAGTTTTTCTTGAGTAAGCGGCCACTGGTCCACCCAAACAGGAGTTTGAGTATTCCATGTGATTTTATCTGCATGGGGTACAGGAAGGCCAGTGGCCGTTGCTAAAAATCCGAATATCCGAGCCCGTGTTTATCTGTTTTAGAGGGAGTTGTAATGGGTTGAGTTATGCCCTGTCTTGTTTTTCCAAGTCCCGTGCCAGGCACATAATCCATGCGTAGCATTTGTTGTGTGACCACGTTACTAGGGCTGCACAGGATAACTTCCATTTGGGAGAGAATGTCACGTCCCCACAGGTTAACAGGAAGGCCTGGTAATACAAAAGGAGTTACAGTGCCCTGATTGCCTTCACTATCCTTCCAGTGTAATACCTTTGAGCTGACTTGGGGGTTATTAGATTGGCCTATACCTTGTAAGTCAGTAAAAGATGCGGTCAGCGGCCAGTGGGTGGGCCAATGATCTTGAGATATGACCGTGGCATTCGCCCCCGTATCTAGAATGCCCTTAAAATCCTTTCCTTCAATAGTAAGGGTTAGTGTAGGTCTATTTTTTGTGATTGGCTGGACCCAATAGGCATCCGAGGAGCCCAAAGGGGTAATGCCTCGGGGCCTGGAGGAAATTGAGGATGTATTTTTAGTAATTAAAGGCATAAGAATTAGTTGTGCTAGGCGGGTGCCCTGTGGAACGGCAGCCACTCCGTTAATAGCGGCTGCTAGAATCTTTATTTGTCCGGTAAAATCACCGTCAATAATGCCAGGAAAAACTTGAATGCCCTTAAAGGTGGCTGATGCTCTACCAAGAATAAGAGCACAGGTACCCGAAGGCAGAGGGCCCCACACCCCTGTAGGGATAATTTGTGGGCCCTGGGTGGAATCTAATATTGTATCGGAGGCGGCACAGAGGTCCAGTCCTGCGCTACCTGGGGTTGCTCGTTGGAGGGAAGTAATTGTTGAGGCATTTGAGGAACTTGTTGTTGGGCTTGGGCCTGAGGAGGGACAAACCGTATCGCCCCAGGGTTTGTCCTTGGATAATTTGGGGCCAGGGGCTGGCCCCTCTGGGAGTTTCCCGGCAGCCTAGGAGGGAGGGGCTGGCCTGAAGAATTAGTCTTTGACCTACATTCATTTGCCCAGTGATAACCCCTATGGCATCGAGGGCACAGGGTGGAAGGAAGTGGCCTACCTGGAGGGGATGGGGTTATATTTTGTGCCATAGGCCTGGTTGATGAGGCAGTGGGACAATCACGGGCAAAATGTCCAGGCTGTTTACAAGCATAGCAAGTGGAGGTTTTTGCGGAGGGGTTGTGAGCCGATTTAAATGCAGCTCCGATAGCCAGACCCATAGCGTGGGCTGATCCCACGCCAGCGCAGAGCCTCACGAATTCTGAAAGGTCATTTTTATGTTTATGAGGCCGAAGAACGTCCTTACAAACTGGATTGGCGTTTTCAAAGGCAAGGTGTGTAACGAACGCGCTTCCACTCTCTCCCGGGCCGACGAGTCTCTCAGCTGCCATATTAAGGCGCGAAACGAAATCACTATAAGGCTCGTCGGGCCCTTGTTGAACTTTAGCTAAAGAGGCGGTGACCGCTCCTCTCTGAGGGAGTTTTCTCCATGCCCCCATGCCGGCAGTGCTAATTTGTGTTAGTAACCCAGTAGGGAATTGGGCTTGTAAATTATTGGAGTTATACGGGGGATCTCCCAAAAGTTTTTTGAGGGTCCAATGTTTTGATGAGACTTTAGTAAGGTTTTGTTGAGCTAACTCTTTACAAATTTGAACATAATCAGCCCTCCACAGGACGTAATCACCCCCGCTGAGAGTGGCTCGGGCAAGAAAATCCCAATCATTAGGCGTGAACCAGCGGGTTTTTTGGTTTTCTAATAAGGCCTGAGTGTACGGGGCGGTGGGGCCGTATTGGGTGCAAGCTGTTTTAAGTTTTTTAATAAATTTGAGACTAAGCCTTTTGTAAGATGACGGTTGTCCATCTCCCGGTCCCTGATGGGGGGCCTGATCCTCTCCCTCTGACCCCGGATCCTCACTGTCTTCCTCATGTTGGTGGGGTGAATTATCCTCATCCTCATCTTCCCCATCAGTGGTAGGGTCGGACTGGCCTTGGGCTTGTCTCCTGGTTACAGGGAAAGCCAGAAGGGGTTGGGTTTTGGGCTTGGTGTTATTTTGCTTAGATCGTGGAAGGGGTCGTTCCAAGGCGAGATGGCGGAGCTCATCATCGAGGGTTCTTAGTTCTTTAAGGAGCTGGATGTGCTCCCGCCTGGCTTGAAGTGACTGCCGCAGAGCCGACAAGTCAGGTATAGGTGGGTTAAGATCGTGGAAGGAGGGGGCGCAAACGGTAAGGGGTAGGTGAGGATTATATGGCGGGGGTTTAGGGGGATCTGGGGCACTATGGGCAGTCTCCTCTCTCTCTTCAAAGGCTGACCGGTCTCGAATAACAGGATATAATTGGCCCGTCTTGTTGGAGAGGGAAGGGGTGGGCTCCTCGATCACATCTGGGGGGTCATCTGGGGTGCCATTATCAGAAACAGGGGGCATATCTAGAATGACAGAAGGGCATCTAGAGGGGGGTTGGGAGCATCGCCGTAGCGTCTCCTCGCCTTCCCTCACCAGGGCGTCGACAGCTTTATCTGTATGCCGGGTTTTTATAATATCATTAATTAGATTCCAATATGAAAAGATGGTAATAGGCACCTTGGCAGGGCCAAAAGTCTCATGGAAATCTTTTAGACAACTTCCAACTCTATTCCACTTAACCTCGTCGATTGTGCCTTCCTTGGGAAACCAGGGACACAGTCTTTCTATATGATCAAAAAACACTTTTAAATCTTTCTTTTTAACCCGAACTCCTCGTGTCTTGAGAGTATCTTTGAGGCTTTTAATGAACATTTCCCGTGACGATAATGCCTGCCCCATGGCTGTCACTTACCTTGCGCCGTCTTCGCTCCTCAGCGTCGACCGATGCTGATGATCTCGGGTGGGCAGTTCCGAGCTGGTCGCACAATCACTTGGATCCAAGTTTTCCTCCTGGAAGGCGGCGTTTCTCCAATCTTACAGGCACTTCGAGCCCCAAGGGCCACACTCGAGCCCCACGTTGGGCGCCAGATGTCCCGACCCGCGGGACAGCAACTGGGGTCGAGTACCTAGAAGGAGAAATGAGAGGGGCAGGAGACACAAGGATGGCAGCAAGACAAGTGCTGATCAAGCTGCAACTTTATTTTTTGAACTGCTCACTATATATCATTGAGGCATGGGAAAGAGGAAGGGCTTGTCTTCGCTACTGCAGTGCTGACGCAATCAAGAAAAACCCGCGGGGCCCTATTACGGGAAGGGGCCCTGTTACGGGAAGCTACAAGATTAGGGAAGGGGGGTAGGGCAGTTACAGGCGCATGGCTTCTACAAGATTAGGGAGGGGGGCAGGGCGGTTACAGGCGCATGGCTTATAGTACATTTTATCTGACACGCCAGGTTTTTCTATTACCAAGAGGTAAGGCCACCTACTGCATGGTCCCTGACAGAACAGTCTCCTACTTGGACAGCAGGGGCCCAAGGACTTGGGCCATCTTTGGCTGCCTTCTCAGGCCATTAGCTGGGAGCTGGATCTGACGTGGGGCAGCCGGACTCCACCTGGCAGTCCTACGGGCTGCTGGTGTCACAGGCTGTGGCTTAACCCACTGGGCCACAACCCTGCTCTCAGAGAGGTTATTATTTAATGGTTACAAGAGCTTTTAAAGGGGTGATGAAGTTTGGAAACCATGGTGTGGTTGCACAAGGTTGTTTTACTTAATGCCACTGAATTGTACATGTAAATACGAATAAAAGAGCAATGTGGATGTTACATATATTTTAACACAACTCAAAAAAACAATGATCCTGATTGTGTCATTCTCTACATGCCTTGCTCTCCAGGAGATTTGTGGGATGGGGGCAAGATCTTTAATGAACATTAAAAAAGTGTCATTGCAAGGAAGGTGGAAACAGAAACAAACGAATGACAAAGGCCCATTGAATTAAAGGTGACACATCTCTATTATTAACTCGCAATTTCTCAGCAAAGTAAAACTCTGTTCGTTGGTACTGGAGAAATGCCAGCTCTATAAAGTACCAGTTTTTCTAGATATGGTGTACAGTAACTGTTAAAACCATAAAAGGCACCATATGGCATGTAAGAAAGAGGGAAAAGAGTTCTTTTTTTCTTGTTGCTCAGTGGACACTCAGTTCTCCATTCTCCTAAAAACATTAACATGCCATTGAACAAAAAATTTCAAAAGTGCCACGAAGACATATTCAAAGTGGAAATAAAGTTGAAAAGATAAATAAAATGAGCATTCCTTTGCTATATTTGGTGGAGTCCTGCGGAGAAAAAAATTCCAGCGAGGCAGTATTGAGACATAGTTTATTAATGCAGCTTCCCCCACAGCAGGACACAGAAAAAGAAGCTGGTAAAACAGTCACATTAAAAAATTATGACTCTTACATCTGATCTTTATGAATACACACGAAAGGAACTGTCCTCTGGAGTCATCTTTGGGCACAACTCAGGCAGAGATGCAAAGGATTTTGCTTTATTACAAAATATTATTTGCTTACACACGGTTGAGACACGCTGAAAATTACTTCCCACATTTCAGGATTTTTTTATAAGTATTTTTTAAAAAGACCTTATGTAAAATTCTGAGTGGTTCTTCCAATTACCTTTTGAAACAGTGCACTTCAATATTTTGTTTGTAAAAGGTACACACAATTAGATCCTGTATTCCCCTTGGGAAAAAAACTGTAGTAGGTGGTAAACTGGTTATAAAAGGACTTTCCCTAGAATCTCAAAGCTGGAAGGGAGCTTACTGAACACCTGATCTAGAGTTTTGCATGGTACAGGTTGTGCTCCACTGAGGAGTTATGAAATCAATTCAGAGGGTCACAAAAGCAATAGGAAGCAGAGGAGGCGGTGGAACAGAATACAATTAAATAAAAGAGAAAAAATATGTTATACATAGTGTTTTGTAAAATGCTGCTTCTGTTGTATGATGTGTGTGTGTGTGTGTGTGGTCCGGGTAGCAATGTAAAATCTGTGTCTTATTGTGAGTCAGAAGAAGCCTGGAGCTCCTGATTCCCACTGTCCCTACTGCTGGACGCCAATGATCAGAATGTCCTGAAGGGAGGCTGTCAATCCCTGTGCTGTCATCCCAAGGGAGCTGGCATTCTAGTTCTTCTGGAGCATTCCCTACCTGAGCTTGCTCCTCTCTTCCTTCTCCAGCATTCCTATCACCTCCTACCACACGACATCCGTGGATCAGTGGGAAGGGGACAGGTGCATGGAGAGCAAATAACCAGTGCCCAGGCTTGGATGATCCATGACGATGGATCGCTCACGGTCACTCAGCAGGTGCAAAATTCTGCAGCTCATTGCTCCCTGGAGCTGATGGGCCACATGAGAAATAGAATTACAGCCTCCTGGTGAAAGAGAGAGCGGTATATATGACAACTGACATAGAGGGCAGTCTCAGAGATGAGACAGCCAGCTGATACCTGGGAGCTCCAAGGTAATTCTGCCAGGCTCATGCACCCTAGTTGGTTTCCCCGAGCCACAACAGAAGCATGTAGATGTGTTCTATGACGGCAGAGACAGAGCGGGATTCTGAACGACTCCGGGTGCCTCTGGTTTTGACGTAGAAAAATGATCTACCCTACCAATAAATAAACACATGTATTGTATTTACTATGTGCCAGGCACTACTCGGAGAGCATTGTAAATATTTACTCATTTAATCCACATAATCAACTTCTGGGCCTTAGAGGACTCTCCTACCCGCAGTTGTAGGCAGAAGGATGAGAAATGTTGAGATGTGTTAAAATAATGTGTTTTTCTCCCTGATTCAAAGACAGGAGGGTGAGTATGCTTAATAGAGTTTAGAACTATGTCATTGACAGAGTGAATTAATCAACAGTGGAATCCAGGGAGAAAAGGTCAACTGCCTACTTTCTCTTGGCAGAAGGCATTGGGAAGAGGATTGCTCCCGCAAAGATTCATCACTTTTTGATGCTTTCCAGAAGTGGTGATAGATTTGCAATGAGCCATCTACTTTTTTGTGTTCTTTTTTTTTTTTTTTAAATTGCCCTCATATATTTGTAGTATAGCTGCTTTGGAGCACAGGGTCTGCTTTGGTCTTGAAACCACTCACTCAAATCCACGTGGAGATCAAGCTGTGACCTTGGCTTTATGAACCAGTGCCTTGCATAGTGCTAGCAGGTGCTTAAGAAACAATTTCTTGAATTAATTGATTAGCACAATAAAAAAAAAGATCCTGGCCTTGGAAACAGCTAGATTTGGGGATTTTTTTTTTTTCTTTTAATGCTGATTTCATTTGAGAAATAGAGAGGGAGAGAGAGCGCTCATCTGCTGACTCACTCTATAAATACCCATGATGCCTAGGCCAAAACCAGTAGCCAGGGACTCCATCCGTGTGGTCCGTATGGGTGGTGGGCACTCAGTCTCTGGAGCCCTCACCACGACCTCCCAGGGTCTGCATTGGTAGCAAGCTGGAATCAGGGGCCAGTGGAGCCAGGACTTGAATCCAGGCATTCTGATAGGAGATGCAGACATCCACTCGTTTCAACTGGTGCCTCAGCTCCTAGGTCAAACACCTCTCCCTAGCTATGGTTTCGATGATCAAAATTAGTAGAATTCTACTGAAGTATAAGAAATGCAAAGGCTTTTTTCCTCTTTAAAGGAGGAATAAGAAATGAGATTTTTTTTTGGAAGTACCTATTATGTGCCTGTATGTTTTATATGTTAACATTTAAATCCCACAATACTCTGATCGAATCTCCATTTCACAGATGAGGGAACTAAATTCAAGGACTTGCTGAAGGTAAATAGGTGAGGGGCAGAATTCAGAAGACAGTTTGCCTGCAGAACTCATTACTTTCTGCAAATCATGCCTGAAACTTTTTTTTTTTTTTCATTTGAAAAATGATTTGTCCCTAGCAGCATTTACTGACCATGGCAAGACTTTAATTGATCTTTCCATTCCACAGCCTACCGGTTATCCACGAGGAATAGCAACAGTTAAAGCGAGGTCTCTGTAATTAAGTCTCGGTTCCCTTAACAACTCCACCATGTAATTAAACTTTTTTCCTCTTCTCCCCTCAAACAGGCAGATATGGTTCACTAAAGAATCTGAGCAAAGTCATTTAAATGAAGCTCAGCGCCTTGCTCTGGGTTAACTCTGTTCAAGTCTGGGCTTAGAACTGAAGTTTAGGAGGAATGCTGAGAATGCTGCCGGCCCAGAACTCACCAGTGCTGGAGTCAGATGGGAGGCACGGTGCATTTCCTGTGCAAACGGTGAAACTTCCAGCTTCCTTTTGCTCATTGTTTTCCTCAAGGAACATGCAAGATGTAGAATCTATTACCTGTTCTTGAGGTGGCCACCATTAATGTCGGCAGCAGATCTCATCATTATTAGCTATCAGATAGGGAAAATGCTATTTTTGAAAGGTGTAATTATCAGGGGTCTTGAAAAAGCATATAGTTGCTATTATCAGTACATTCTGGGGTTGTACTGCAAAAAAAAATTTGACTTCCACCACAAATAGTTTATGGACTGTGTTTTTGTTTTTCCTAGTTAAGATTTGGCTTAGCCTAAGGCAGGAAAAACATACGGATGACATTAAATAGTTAAATTACACACTACCTTGCAATTCACAGTGAGACAAAGAACCCACAGAGATTTAATAGCTTTGTGAGTCTATAAAACCCTAGGTTTACAAATGCAAGTCAAATTCCAAAAAAAAAAAAAAAAAAAGACCAAAATTGTAACCTCAAGTAGCTTTGAATTAGAAGTCAGGAAACACCATGAACAGGCAAGATCCCTGGGCCCAGATAACAAATGCCCAAATGTAACACCAAGGGGCTTTAAAATAAACAAAAGCAAATCTTGTCCCCTGTCACGGGCCACGGGCCAAAGACCCCAAAGCCATTTTTAAAGTTCTAAGTCTTCTGACAGTGAGAGTCCAAATGTCACAGGAAGAACTGTGCACCTTCCTGGTCTCACAATGCCTCCTGCTCTTAGGGCGTCAGGCAGTTGGTCCCTGGACAACAGCGCCACTTCTTTAAGAACTTTGCATGAGTCCAGATGTTGGAGATGATGATCTCCTGAATGCAATGGAGTCTTTGCCAGATTAAAGAGATGAATTAATGTATGGCTTTCTCTACCTGTTTGCAATATGTGCTCAGCTTCTTAACGCTACACACTGTGACGCTTGGTGATTATAATGCTGCAAATAATGTACAGCATGTGACCACCACAGTCAATTTTCAAAGGAGGCATTTGTTCTGTTTTAGTCAGCACATCTGGTTCTGTCGTATTTGTTAAATGATTAATATAGGGATATACTGCAATGAAATCTCTTCCTATCAGTTTTATTTGCCAGGAAATAGAACACTTTTCTCCCAGGCTTTTCTCCACCTCCTTAGTCTACATTCTAGGCTGAACTCAAATTTCCAGCACAGGAGACAGTGGGCCTGCTCTTGACCATTCAATTCTGGAAGTTCTGTAGTCACGACTGGTGAGGATAAGCATCCTTTGTTTTAAAAGCACATTTGCAAGGGAGAAAGCCTACAACGTATTCTTAAAGTATCAGATACTCCAAAGAGTTAAAGCCACAGAGGTTAAACTTTTAAATTTTAAACTCCCTTTTATTGAAATATAAGTCTGTTTAGTATATTTACACCACACTTTATACACACATATATATATACAGAAGGCAAATTTTGTCAAATAAAAAAGTTTTTCTTAATAAAAAATTAAAATAAAAACAAAGTAAAGTGCATGAAACTGATTTTTTTTTTTTTTCGTGTGAACATCATCATTGTCAAAATTTTGGTCGGCTGGGAGGGGGAGGAAGAAGAAATCCATTATTTGATTCAGTGCATACAGTCAGTCCTGAAATCGGAGGCTTCAGGCTAAAATGACAGGAGGTCAGGAATGAGTCAGACAAATTGACAGGGTCTGCGGGTCCCAGCGGTTGAAGGTCCTGCTCCCTTTGTCCTATCGGAGCCGTTCCCCGCTCTCAACAGTGATCTCACCACCGCGGCTCTGGAACAAAGGGAGAGCTCAGAAGGGGGCTCCACCAGCCAATGTCACAGCCGGGCTCGGGGGCCACCAGCGCCGCGTTCCGTAGGAAATTGCAGAATTAGCTCAAGGGCTCAAACGGAAGTTTTCCTTTTTCGGAAATGGACCGGGGTCGGGGGGTGGGGTGGGAAGCGGCCGGGTGGTGGGTGGGGGGCAAGAATGGGGTGCATCTCCCACAGAGACGGCCCCCCTGGGGCAGACCTCAGCAGCCAGTTTCTTCGGATCGGGTCTCGCGCCGGCTTTAGAAAGAATTCTTTTATCAACTGGGTGGAGGGAACGTGGCTCATCCCGCCTCGGTGCGTTCGCCCGTCCAGAACTTTGAAAGCAAATAGCGTGGGCTTGCAAAATAAAGGCAGGTGGGTGAAGCGGAAGTTTGAGACACCTTCGCGGCGGGCCGCCGGCTGGGCGTTGGCCGGCGGGTCCCCAGGCGATGGCCGAGGCTTCGGCCCTTCCCCCACCAGCCACAGCCCAGTGCCGGCTCTCCCGGCTCCTCCGGGTGACGCTAAGTGCCCGGCCGCCGGCCGTACTTGGCCTTACAGTGCAAAATGTGCTTGGCGAGGAAGTCGAGGCGGCGCTGCAGCAGCTGAGCGTGGGGGTCGGCGAGCGCGGCCAGCTCGGGGAAGCGAGGCTCGTGGTGCCGGTAGAGGCGCAGCAGCCTGGCCGCCGCGTCCTGCCCGCGGTGCAGCTCCAGCACCCGCCGCGCGGTCCGCTCGCGGAACACGCACACGGACTGCAACAGCGGCTCGTTATACTTGTCCCACATGCCCGCCACCCGGTAGCCGTGCACCAAGCCCGCCTCGTTGTCCAGAAAGACCAGCGCCCCGCCGGGGCCCCGGTGCAGGTTGCTCGTGGCGCGCTGCATGACGCGCGGGTCCCACTGCAAGCTGAAGAGGTTGCTTACGAGCCTGTCGAAGTTGGCCGTCAGGTAGTCGAAGAGGATCAAGTCTGTCCATTGCACCAGGTCCACCAGCTCCGCCTGGCTGAGGTTGGCCAGCTCGCCCCCAGCGCCGCGTAGGGGCCGCAGACGGCCGTCCTCCGAGCGCCAGGGCGCGGGCACCACCACGTCCGTGAGGTTGGGCAGCCAGCGCGTCAGGCTCACGACGCTGCCCTCGGTCCAGTGAGCCGCGCGCAGCTCCTCGTGCACCTGCGCCCACTGTGCGCCCCGCGCCTCCACCCGAGCCAGCGCCAGCGGCGGCACGTGGCGCTGGAGGCCCAGCAGGCGCGCCAGGTAGTAGGACAGGGCCTCGCCCTGGATCTGCTCGGGGTTGATGCCGTAGCGCACGCAGGCGCGGGTGCCGTCGGCGAAGCGAGCCAGTCGGTTGGAGCTGCGCCCGCAGCCCCCGCGCTCCAGGGCCACCACCCGGGCGCTGCGCGCCGCCTCCAGCCACGCCGCCGCCTGGGCCTCGGAGAAGCCCCGGGGCACCTGCTCCTCCAGGCCCCGGCTCCAGAAGACGCCCCCGTGCACGGCGGCGCTCTCCTCCTCCGGCCAGGACCGCCCGGCTGGCACGTGCCGCCTGCGCTCGCCCGGGGGCCGCCGGGGCGGGCCGTCAGCGCCGGCAGCCAGGGTGAGCAGCGCCCGGAAAGTTTTCAAGGAGCCGCCGCGGGCGTCCCAGGCCAGAGGCGGGGGCAGAGGGAAGCGAGGCGCGGGTGCCGGGCCGCCGATCCGGGCTGCGAGGCGCGGGAGTCGGTCTTCGGGCGGCCCCGAGGCGGGCGGCTCTGTCCGCGGCGGCAGGAGCCCGCCCCAGAGCGCCAGCAGCGAGCCCAGCGCCAGCAGCCAGAGCCCCGCGGTGGCGGCGGCGCCCCGCATCCTCCTGCCCATGCTCCTGCGGCCGCGCCGGTGCCGCCGCCACCGCCACCGCCGCCGCCGCCGCTTCAAGCCGAGCCGGGGCGCCCAGGTCCCGGCGGCGAGGTGGGCCGGGCCGCTCGTTGGCTCCGGGGCTTCGGGCGCCTCAGCCCCATGGCGGCCGCCGGGCGCTGCGGGGCTCTGTGCGGCGCTGGGAACTCGCCTCGCCGCCGCTTCCCAGCTGCTTTTGTATTTCGCTGTGAGACCCTCCGGCGGGCGCGATTCACAGGCGCCCGCACCACGTGGGAGCGAGGGGGATCCCCCTCCCCCTCCTCCGCCGCCACTCCCCGCCCCCCGCTCCCCCGCCCCCTTCCCGTCCTCTTCCCCTTAAAGCGGCGATGGCGCCGTGCAAGCCGGAGAGACGGCCCTAGGCTCGGTCGGAGGCTTAGGGGTAGGAGGAAGCACAGCCGGCTGCGCCCGCGCTGGGACTCCGGAGGGGACGGCGCAGGCTCGGCGTCCGCGGCGGGCCTGGCCCTCGCTGGGTGGGGTGCTCGCCGGGTGCCTGGCCCGGGCAGCGTCCGGTCTCCCGCGAAGTTCCGCCGGACCCCCTACTCACCTCCCCGCACTCCGGGCGCAAGAGTCAGGGCGGGTCCCTGTGCTTTCTCCGTTTGCAACAGTGCGGCTCACGTTGCCTTGTGTCAGCCCCCGGTAATCTCTCTCAGCCACCGAGGATGGGGCTCCGGGCGGGAAGAGGCACCCTTGGTGGCTCACAACTTTGCACCAGCACCCCCTTTCTCGAGCGTGCTCCCCGCCCCTGGTCACTGCGAGCTTTGAGGTTGCGCCTCTCCCAAGGGACTCAACAGGGCTTGAAACAGCGCTTGGCACGTGGAACACCTGGGCTGGCTCCCAGTCATGGGTGGATCCCTCAACAAAGCCACTGCCCCGAGCTCTGGGGACAAACGGTGTATAAACCCCCAGATCCGTTCCCAGGGCGCACCGTTATAGCCTGGGACCCAACCTCGTGCTGGCGCAGCGGGTGCCAGGGACGACTTCCCAACGGAAATGATACTGTTGTGCTCTCGAGGAAACCGAGGCACTGAGAAGGGAGGCTTGCTCCAGACCCCACGGTTAGCAGGTGCAGAGGCTCAAAGTCACGTTCAGGGCTCCTGGCTGCAAGGCACTTGAGAGACTTAACATCATTTAATCAAATCAGGATGCTCAGGTTTTCCACTCTGTCGCTTGTCAGTCCTGTATTCCCCAAATGTGATTTTCAATGAAACAAAAATAGCCCTATGTTGCATTTGATGCGCTGGTTTAATGGTTTAAGGAAAACAGAAATGGGGGTGAGATGGGGGTTGGAGGTGCAAACAAAACACCAACATATCTTCCAGCCACCCCTGGGTTCAGTCCACCAGGAATGCACCTCTTGCAATTTAATCTGTTCTTTCCCTCCCCTTTCTGCCCCAGTGTGTCCCAGATCCAAACCTGGATGCTCCCAGATGAGACACAGGTTGGGAAGGTAGGTGGAATCTGCCTGTTTGAAAGCCAGAGTTTGAAATCTGTTTCCTTCCCCTTGTTCCTTTTCTTCTTTGTATTCTCTCCATCAGGTGCGCAGGGGCGTTTCAATGGTACTACCTCAGTAGCTGGCCCTGATTCTCTTTAGAAAGAATGTTCTAGGGTTATAGGACAGACACTCCAATGTTTGTGGCTGAGCAGAGGCATCGGAAAACCGCACTTGGAGTCTGCAAGTGCTGACCGGGTGTAACCATCCTGTGTTGTCCCTGGTGTGGAAGTACATATGGGCCGAAGCGTGGGGGTCTTTTTTGAATTTATTCTCAACTGCACTGGTGGCTGAATCATGGCTTTTTATAGCCCTTGTCTGTGCTGAGATTACTATGAGTCCCATATGGATAGATGGAAATGTATTAATTCATTAAAAGGCATCCTGTTTCTGCCCTGCGCAAGCTCCCTCCCCTGTCTCTCCCTAGAAGGCAGGGGCTATGTCTTACTGACTTTTTATTTCTTTTATCACCTAACATAGTTCATTGCATTAAATAAGCACTCAATAAATTGAATTTAATTTTTTGTCTTTTGGTTAACTTCTACCCAGGAATTTTTTTAAAAGCCGGGCTTGCAGCTTGGTTTAAGCAAGATCTCCACCTTGTGGACATAAGTAGAATATCATCTAATTAGAGTAAAGTGCATACATTTTTACTGCACCGTGAATTAAGTTAAAGTCCAAGAATATGAAATGGCTATGATGGACCAAGCCATACCCTAGAGACTGGGGGGGGGGGGATCCCAGATGGTTGGTGGCGCTGTCTTTTTGGCTAACCAAAGCTATCAGTAATGGCCAGGGTTCCTTGGCTGTAAGCTGCGTGGGGAGGCTGTCTTGTCCATTGTTCTGTGAGGGCCTGGGCCCTGAGCCCTGAGCCCGGCACCCAGAGAGTGGCCAGTAACAGTTTGCTGAGTTGATTGTGGAATGCTGATGAGAAGAAACGAAGAAACTCTCCAAGTAGCGTGCAATAAGGTTTTGTTTTTTAAACAAATCACCTTATAACAGAGGACACAAAGTAAGAACTCTTCATTTATCTAAAAAGGAAACGCTGTTTGTGAGGGCTCTGCAAACTGGATGTGCAGAGAAGTCCATGATTTTCAGTCTAACAAGAACAGCTGCAAGGGCTGGCGTGGTGGTGCAGTAGGTTAAGCCGTTGTCTGCAGTACCGGCATCCCATATGGGTGCTGGTTCAAGTCCTGGCTGCTCCACTTCCAGTCCAGTCCCCTGCTAATGTGCCTGGGAAAGCAGCAGAGGATGGTGCAAGTCCTTGGGCCCCTTCACCCACGAGGAAGACTTGGAGGAAGCTCCTGGCTCCTGGCTTCTGCCTTGCCCAGCCCTGGTCGTTTTGGCCATTTGGAGAGTGAACCAGTGATGGACTATCTCTCTCCTCTCTCTGTATGTTTCTTCCTCTCTCACTGGAACTGACTTTCAAATAAATGAATCTTGAAAAAGAGAACAGCTGTAAAGCTAGACACCCTGAGTCCCTGGATCTCCCAATCCTATTCCTGACAAAAGTTGGCTAAGCTCTTATACTTCACAAGATGGGCTGACTTCATCATTGAATCTCCCCGTCTTTGCCTGGGGCCACGTGATGGAACACAGCGTGTGCCTGAGCAGGGTGCACTGATAGAAACCGTAACAAGTTCATCGGGGTGCAGAAGTACAGACAGCTGAAGGGATAAACACACGCACACACACCTGCAAAGTGGAATGCAGCTTTCAAATGGTGTTTGATCGTTGTAGACAGTGTTTAGACTATTCTCTACTTCCTGCCTTATGACACCCCCGCACCTGCTGTGGCCAAGCCAGTGTGGCTCACTAGGCTCCAGCTGATGGAAATGGGTAACCTTGGTTCCTCCTGCCCTCTGGCACTTGCTAAGGGAGGAGGTGTTGCTCACTTGCCCCTAGATGGGAACCTATTTGCACCCATATGTCTTTCTTAATACTTTACAGTTTCTCCCTGAGCCAGAACTTGCAATATCTTCAAACTTTCCTCAACCTGGTCTGGTTCATGTTCATGTTCATGTTCCCAGCACCTCCTAGGAAATGAGAGGAGGTGGAGTTGAGGGTTGGGAGTAGGGGAGGAGACCCAGTGTGCCTTCCACGGGCCCCAGATTTTCCATGTCCGGTGTTTTTGTTTTCTGATTTGCTCCGTGGCTAATGTCTACCTTTTGTGAGTTTCCATTTCTGAACCTGAGAAATGAGGATAATAAATCCTCCCTCCCAGGTTGTCATGCAGCTTGAGGGAAGAATTAAAAGCAATCACAGGCCAGCGCTGTGGCTCAACAGGCTCATCCTCCGCCTTGCGGCGCCGGCACACCGGGTTCTAGTCCCGGTCAGGGCACCGGATTCTGTCCCAGTTGCTCCTCTTCCAGTCCAGCTCTCTGCTGTGGCCTGGGAGTGCAGTGGAGGATGGCCCAAGTGCTTGGGCCCTGCACCCCATGGGAGACCAGGATAAGTACCTGGCTCCTGCCTTCGGATCAGTGCAGTGCGCCAGCCGCGGCGGCCATTGGAGGGTGAACCAATGGCAAAGGAAGACCTTTCTCTCTCTCTCTCTCACTGTCCACTCTGCCTGTCAAAAAAAAAAAAAAAAAAGCAATCACAGCAACAGTGCCACCAACACTTACCTGAGGGTTTATTATGGACTTGGGAACAGGCTAAGTCTTGCAAAGGTTTTATCCCACTGAATCCTCCCGACAAGTTTTATTATTATCCCACTTCACAGATGGGAAAACTGAGGCTTAGCTAGTCACTAAGCTGAAGTCAGATAGGAAATAGGGCTGCGGTTTCACAATGACAGAAGTAAAACCCTGTGTAAATTATCAACTACTGGGGAAATGCTAAGTATAGTCCTTATTGTATTACATCAAAGTAGATTCAACTCATGTTAAATTTCCTTAGGAATGTTCTTTGGGGATGCTACGACTAAGTGCAGTGATTGAGAACATGAACTCTTAAGCCGGATGGTCTGGGTTTAACACCGAGCCTTGCTACTTACCAGGAATGGGAACTTGAGTGATTACTTATCCTCTCCGTTCCTCGGTTGGCTCACTTGCAAAATGTAGTCACAAGAGTATTAGTACTAGGGACACCTCTAGGACCTCGTGACTACTAGTAATCAGTCGATAGTAACAAATCTTGCAGTCCTGGTATCTAAAGTGTTGAAAAAACCATCCGAGCATTCACTGTTCCTGCACCTAGTGTTTTCCCTTTTCCTCTCTGCTTTGCTGGGCCATCACCTCTTCCTCCTCTTGTTGCTGTCTTGCTCCAGGCCTTGCTTGGGTCTTCAGAGACAGAATCCAGGGAGTAGAGGTTGCGTTCCAGCCCAGTGCACCTTTGAGGCCCCAGATGGGCGTCTTCTTTGACTGTTTTGTGAGCTTCCTTCCTAGGGAGCTGGGCCAGCTGACCAGTGCTGCTCTTGTTAAAAGCTGAGAGCCTCCAGCCAGCCTCGGGCAGCCAGCTTCTGGTTTCTTCTCACTGCCCTGCTGCCCTCTGTCCCGACATCTCCTGGGTCTTCTGAGTTCGAGGTCCGTCCCAAAGAACCCTCCAACGCGCCCTGCTAGATGCTTCTACAAAGAGGAAGAGAGAGAAAGGCGATGTCAGAGAGGTGTATGACATTCTTTGACACTGGGTACATATGACTCCCAAGTTGGCCATTTCTGTTTGCTTGGCCTTGAGCAGCTTTTTAACTCTCTGTGATACAGTTTCATTATTTGTCTCTTGGTTGTGGACTGAATGCTTGTAACCCCCACCCCCCAAAATTCACATGTTGGAGCTGGAGTGCCCAGGGTGATGGGATGAGAAGTGGGGTTGGCGGAGGTAAGAATGTCACGTGGGTGGAGCCCTCAGGAACGGAATCACTGCTTTAATGAAAGAGCCCCCCGAGAGCGCTCCAGCCCTCTTCCCGCCGTGTGAAGACATAGCGAGAACACTGCTGTCCGCGACCATGACCTTGGAATCGTGCTCTCAACCGACATCCAATCTCCTGGGGTCTTCAGCTTGGACTTCCCAGCATTCTAGCACTGTGGGAAAGAGATGTTTGCTGTTAACAGTGCCAACTAAGACACAGTCTCCTGCCACATTCTCTCCCTGTAGGCTGTGTTATTTTTCTGCAATTACTTGGTTTCTCTGACCATGATCTGAATCTTCCAAAAATTGTTTAATTGATCTCATCCTCATATACCTGGATGCCCGGGGCAGGTATCGGTGTATGTCTTCCTGGTTCCAGGTGAATTCTCCTGGATAGCTCACAGGAGATCAGGAAACATAATAATCTCTGAGTGGGATTAGCCTGTTTGTCAAAACAAGCCCGCGTTTAGGAACACATTATGTTTCTGGAAAGCAAGTCAGGGTTGACAGGAACCCTTTAAATTATGGTGAAACTAACATTTTTATGATTCTTTCTCTTTTTTTAAAAGATTTATTTATTTTATTTGAAAGTCAGCGTTACACAGAGAGAAAGAGAGGCAGAGAGAGGTCTTCCATCTGCTGGTTCACTCCCCAATTGGCCGCAATGGCTGGAGCTGTGCCAATCCGAATCCAGGAGCCAGGAGCGAGTACAGGGGCCCAAGGACTTGAGCCATCTTCCACTGCTTTCCCAGGCCATAGCAGAGAGCTGGATGGGAAGAGGAGCAGCCAGGTCTCGAACCGGCGCCCATATGGGATGCTGCTGCTTCAGGCCAGGGCGTTAACCCACTACACCACAGCGCCGGCCCTGTGATTTTCTTTATTCCTTGTAGCTGTCTTTTAGACCTGCTTTGGAAAAAGGTTTCTGTATCCACTGGTGTTAGAGCCTAGAATTTTTGTCTAGTCCAATTTAGTTCAAGTGACATTTGTCCTGCACCTGCTAAAGGCGAAAGGGCTGGGCAGCAGGTGATGGGGCATCAGATTTCCTCTGGCCCTTAACTCCTGGTTCAGGCCCTGGTTGCCTTCCTTCTCCACCCTCACTTCCCACTTCTTGCCTGGTCTCCAGCTTCCTCCTTGTGTGCCTGATGCTTGAGGGAGGCCAAATCCTGATTGGACTAAACAGGCCTTGGGACTTTGAGGCCCCTTGCGTAGGCATGTAGGATGTATGTGTATATCCATTGGCATGCATAGGATGTCCATCTGGCCAGTGAGACCTGCTGGTGAGTCCAGGGGGATGTTTCTGGAAAAGATTCCCATCCTATTGTAGAGACACAAGGAAGATGTGGCCCTTCTTCTGCGTGGTTCAGATCTGGAGGGGAGGCCTTGGGCTGGGAAAGTCACTGAGGAACGGCCAGGGGAACTATGTCCCTACAGGAAGGCAGGTAGAGCAGAAAGACCGAGGGAACCAAGGTCCTTGCCGATGTTGCCAAGCCCCCAAGTGAGTCAGTGTGGAGCTGTCCTTCCTCTGGACTTCCCTGGTGGTTTAACAGCTCTGGGTTAACGTTCCTAATTGGCAATACCCCTTTACAACAGAGATGGAGGCAGACATGTCGACAGGTTTCTCCTGTGCATTAGGGCCCCTGGGATTTAGACTTCTGGAACATTTGCTTTGCAGCAGGGCTAAGTTGTGCCTTCTTGGAGAAGATACTTAATCTCTCTGGGGATGTTAACTTACCTGTAAAATTGAGACGGTACTTGCACCTGCCTCATCACATGGACGAGATGTACCTTAAACATATAGTAAGTGATCAGTAAATATCAGTGCCTAGAGCTTCTATGGAAATGGAGAGCACAAGGGAGCACAGAGAGGTAGCAACTGATTCTGCTGGGAAGTCCAGGAAGGCTTCTCCAGGGAGGCGGATGTAAAGAACTGTGAAGGGCAAGTTGGGGTTTGCAGAGGTGCGTCGGAGTGGCAGGGGGAGGGAACAGCATGTGAGCCCAGCAACCTTGTGCCCACAGGCAGATTGCTGCCTCTTCCTGGAGCTCAGTTTCTGCACCCTTGGGTGATCCCAGAAGCACTGGGGGTGTTGAGCGTGGCTTCTTTGGATAATAGAAACAAATCTCAAGTCCATTCCCTAGACCGAGAGTCACCCATTCAGACTCACCACAGCCCCTTCTGCAGTTACCTAAAATTGTCTCAACCCTCTGTGAAAAAAATTCACTCAACAAACACTTCCCGCTAAAGGCAGTGACTCTTGCTGCTTGTTTGATTTTGTTGTTCTTTGCCGCCCAGAGCTTTATCCAGTGCACAATTAGTGATTCTGCGCCTTCTCGGCTCCCCCAGGCCTTGCACATCATCAGTCAGGATGATGCCGGAGCTTAATTAAGCTTGGAAAGCTTTCTGATTTCCTCGGATGAGAGGTGGCCCATCAGCGGCAGGCTTTATTTTGGCGGCTCCTGCCAAGGGTTATTATAAATAGGATTCAGTGCGACGTGGCTGAGCTCGTAGGGTGATAATGTGTCAAGACCAGTCGAGGCAGCTGAGAGCAGAGATATTATCATAATGGTTCCATCATAGGCGGTGGGTGTTAATGGAAGTGGCTGTGGAGGAAAAAAAGGATTGCAGGCAGTGGAGCCAGAATAGAGGTGGCTGCGAGTGAAATATCGGCGGCTCTCGGGATCTCCATCATAATCATTAACCAGATTAGCCTCCGAGCCATTCTTCTGCCGTCTCTCCTAGATCAGGCTCAACTCAAATAAAAAATGGGTGCTTTAACTCCAAATGAAAATATATTCCTTTGCTGCTTTTTAAAATCCATTTACATGAAAATGATGGCCAGCAGGTAAGTAATTCATAACTGAGGGCGCGGTGTAGTGGAGACGAGTGGCCTCAGAAGAGGGAGCAGCCTAAGTGGAAGACGCAGGGACTTCCGGACTCAGAGACAGCAATGCTGTCGGACTGAAAAATGGCTCGCAAACAGGAAAAGGCAAAGGGTGCCTTACGGACACTCGCTGGCCGGGAAGTAGCAAATGTAGACATAACTTCCTACATTACGGTGACGTGAATTCTTCAGGACTGTGGCTCTGGTTGGGTGTTTCTTTCCTGGGCTCCAGGTTTCATCACCTAAAACCAGTTTTCTGCACTCCACAGGAGACAGACAACATTAGCTAGTGATGATGGCAATGACAGTCAGGGTGCAAACCTTATGCTGTCAGGTGAAGCATGCCTGCTGCTTTGAGATCCAGTTGCACTTGACCCAAACTCCTCTTCCATGGCCTGAGAGGATCCAAAGATCTTCCCCTGACATCTGAGAGTCCCTGGAGCTTTGTCCTTCATGTCTGTGTCTCTGTGTCCACTTCGAGTTCCAACACCCAGTAACATGGGTGCAAAGTTCAATGCCTTAGCTGTCCCCTCTTGACCCACAGATAGGATTTGGGAGAAATGCAGTATTGAGAACTGGCTGCCAAAGGTGGAAGGTGCAGAGAAACCAAAGGAAAAGGCAGACAAATCCAAGATTACACAGCAATGAGGGATTTGCAGACAGAAGTGTGTCCTGGATGGCCGCAAGATGAGAGGCAGGAGCAAAGGGGTTCACGTATACTAAGCCAGACAAGGTGGCCTGTGGCCAGCCAGAATGTACCTGGACTTCTCTCAAGGAAGACGAACATCTCAGGAGTGAGATAAGGCACGTTCCGGCTGGGTGTCAGTGCCTGTCCTGAAACGCTCAGCAGACCGCCTTGACTTGGTTTATCCCGCAGGGATTGTGAGGGCTCCCCCCTTAGAAGGCACTGTGACAATTCTCACAAAAAAGCTGCTGGACCCCTGCAGATATCGTGAGTTTACTACCTTTATGGAAAGTCTGGAGGGCTCCCCGAAGGGGACGCTCCTCGCTGTGCAAGGCCTTCACCTGTCTGGCTCCTCTCTTTCTTTTCTCTTGCATCCCCCTTTGCATGCTGTAAAGTTGGGCTGCTCCCATGCAGGCCTCCCAGGATCTCAGCCTCTACCTCAGCTTGAGGCTTCTCTAGGGAGCATATTGGGGAGTCTTTGAAAGACGTGCTGGTGGGCACCCCTGAGCATTGCCTGCGTGCCTTCTACACGCCAAGGAGCACGCTGACATCTCGCCATGCCCTTCGTCTTCCATGGCCTCCTCCCACCACTAGAGGTGGGTGGTTATCCCCCCATTCATTGATGAGAAATCAGGAGCATCGTGAGAGCAAGACTTGGCCCAGACTTCCACTGTGTATCAGAAGAACCCCAGCTGCAGTCTGCCGTAGAACAAGACTAGGTTAACCGCGACACCGGAGCATCCTTCATCCAGAAATGTGAAATTCAAGATGCTTCTCAAATTGAAAACTCTTGGCCAGCTAAGAAGACACCACACATGGAAAATTTCACACCTCACCTCTTGTGATGGTTGCAGTCAAAACACAGATGTGCTGCGAACTTCGTATAAAACTTCCTGCAGGCTGGGGGTATAAGGTGTGTCTGAAACCTAAGTGAATGTCACGTGTGGATCTCTCATTCTGTATACGCAACTATTCCCAAGTCTGAAAAAAGTCTGCAACACTTCCGGGCCCAAGCATTTTGGAGAAGGTGTACCCGACCTGAGCCGCAGGGCTTTCCGGGGCTGAGGAACAACACCGTGATGAGTTAGCAATGGGACCTTACAATGGAATTGTGCCTCTCCTTGGGGCTAGCACATTGTCTTTCTCCATGTGTGCTTGAACCCGGTACTGCCTGCGTCTCTCCTCATCTCTGCTGAGTGATTGAACCCTGGCCCACTTGCCGGGAGGTAATTTGCAGTATGGCAGGCTCCATGGGGTCAATATAGGGAGGAAGGAGGGACCAGAGAGGTTAGGAAAGAAGAAGGCTAGCCTGATAGTCCTGGTGATGGCACTGTCTCTCTCTTAGGTCCAGACAACCTGCGTAAGGATGTCATTGTTCTTGACACCTGCTGTCATTTCTCCTCTGCTTTGCCCCCCCCCCCCACCCCCCGACCCAACTCCAGGTTGCCACAGGGAAGGTGTCTCCTGGGAGACAGTGTGTTGGTGGTGCACCACACCCACTGAGGTCCACTCCTGCATACCTCTGGTTCCTTTTCAATTCTTTCACCCCAGGGGGGATAAAAAAATTGAAAGGGACCTCGGAGGCTGTTTCTTGCTTCCTGGGTTTAAACAATGGGTGCATTTTAGGGACAGTGTGGGCCTGCGGAATAGCAGGACAAAAGGGGAGGAATAATGCTGGTGGAATATTTGGGTTGCTCCTTGCAGTGTTACCATTCACTTTCACATATCTATGACTTTTCACAAGAGAGATGTGGGGAGACAGGCTTGATTACTGTTGCTATTTGGTAAAGGAGAATGACTTCAGGGCGATGCATAAAGAGAAACTTGACAGTCCTGGAACTTGAGCACACCTTACCTGACCTCCACCTTGGAAGTTTCATTTGGCATCTCCTCTGTTCAGTGCTATTCACATGTGCAAACCCTATCACTATCTTGGTTACAGTATCTTCTACAGCTCTGGAATGCGGCTGGAATAAGTGAACCCAGGGTTGCTACAAAGCTGGACTATGTCAAAGCTCATGTATCAGTTTGGTTTCTGTTGCCAGTAGCACAAGCTGAAAAGAGTGGATAAGTTTTTAATTATTATTATTTTTTAAAGATCTGTTTCATTCCCCAAATGGCTACAATGGCCAGGTCCAAGCCGAAGCCAGGAGCCTGGAACTCTGGGTCTCCCACGTGGGAGGCAGGGACCCAAGCACTTGGGCCGTCCTGTGTTGCTCTTTGCAGGCACATTAGCAGAGAGCTGGATCAGAAGTGGAGCAGCTCGGACCCAAGCCAGCTCTCTAATATGGGAGCTAGTATCACAGTCAGTGGCCTAACCCACTGTGCCACAAGGGTGGCCCCTTTGTAAATGTTTTGATGGGATAAGTTAACAAAATTGGCTCACAGTGTTGGAAGTCCTTGGTCTAAGACCTGCATCTGATGACGGCTCTTCTGCTGGCAGGGTCCCCTGGTGGTGCAGGGCCTCACGCGGTGAGAGGGAGGGAGCATGCGCACACATGTGTACCTGTCTCTGTGTCTTCTGGGCTCTCTCTCTCTTTTAAGATTTATTTATTTACTTGAAAGGTAGAGTTACAGGGAGAGAGGGAGAAAGGAGAGACAAAGAGAGAGAGAGAAAGAAAGAGAGAGAGAGAGAGAGAGAGAGATCGAGAGAGAGAGAGAGAGAGATCTTCTATCTACGGGTTCACTCCCCAAGTAGCCACAGCAGCCAGGGCTGGGCCAGGCTGAAGCCAGGAACCAGAGCTTCATCTGGGGCTCCTGCATGAGTGCAGGGGCTCAAGGACTTGAGCCATCTTCCACTGCTTTCCCAGGCTAATTAGCAGGGAGCTGGATTGGAAGTGGAGCAGCCGGGACTTGAACTGGCGCCCATATGGGATGTTGGGGTTGCAGGCAGTGGCTTTACCTGCTATGCCACAACTCCAGCCTCAAGTTTCCACCTTCTTAATACCTTACAATGAGCCCTTGGGGGAGACACTCAAGCCACATCCAAACCATAGCTGCTTTTCCCTTGCTCAAACTTTCTACCTCTCTCATTAGACGTATGATAGCAAGCAGAAGGGAAATTACAAGGAGAGGGAAGGGTTAGGGGAAAAATTATTTTGGAGTCTTTTCTTTGCCTGCCTGTTTCTGTTGGTTAACAAGCAGAGACATTAATCCAAGGGAGTGAGAGAGAGAAGGAGGAGGTAACTGCTGATTAGCCACGCACTTTCTGAGTGAGTTATTTTGGGGGATGACGCGGGGAAGATCATACAATGACTGGGAGATGGGTAAGAAGAAATGGTGAGAAACGAAAGGCTTCCTCTGGTGTACCTGGCCTGCACGTGATGTGCTTGCTCACGGGGAGCAAATCCAGGCCAGCAGAGCAAAGCGCAGCACGTGACTCCCCCGTGAACTTTCCCCGCTGAGACGGTCGCTAGGTTAGGGGTGACGACAGGTCTGCTTGGCTGTTCGGAATCAGTGAGAAGAGCTCCACGCTATAGAAGCCTTCTTACCTTGGTTCTTGCATTTCTAAAATGGGATATGAATGCTCACCTCACAGTGAAAACTGTGACAATTCAGTGGGATTATGAGCTTAGGTAAAATACAGCAGGTGAAACATTTTAATACAGTTCCTGGCATATGGTGGTTTTAGTAAACCTTCCATAGTAAAAGCCACACACCGAGATGCATAGAAGAAAGGGCTCAGAGGTTACATTCTAAGCTGTTAATAGTGTTACTCCTTAAAAGGGCATTTGTGAGTGGGAGGCAGCTTTACTTTTCTATGTATTTGTTTCATCCTCCATCCCGCGTGGTGGGGATTGTGTGTCAATATGCGTGGATGTGTGGGGCAGCTCAAGTTAAAAGGTAAGATCCCACAGATGCATGGGGAATTAAAGAGTGTGACAGTTTGTGGATCTGTCGCTGTGAGGGTGTAAAGTTTGGTCTCAGTACGCTGGGATCAGTCGAGGACCCACTGGTGGCAAGGAACGGCATCCCCGGAAGAACGGGGAAGTGGGTGTGATCAAGCTTCCAATGTGGGTAGCCTGGTTCGGTAGGCCAGAGGGTGCTGTGGAGGGTGAGGCTCTGAGATGCCACAGCCACCTTCCATTCAAGCTTTTACTGTATGGTAAATGGGGATCTGCTGGGTCCATTTCTGGGACAAAGGTTCCAGCGCCCCCTCATCCCCCTGTGCCAAGTGCCAGGACAGATAAGGCAATAGCTCAGGAGTGCTTTGGTTCTGTGCTGAGCCATCACCCTGTACACCTCGATCCCAGCATTCTGTGGTGTTTGATTTTTAAAAAGTATAACTTGGATTACTTTTAAAATAATAATGAGGGGTTGGTGTTGTGGCCCAGCAGGTGAAGCTGCACTTGGGACACCTGCATCCACAGCAGAGTGCTTGGGATGGAGCCCCACCCAGCTACAGATCCAACTTCCTGACAGTGTGCACCCCGGAAGGCAGCAGTGACGGTTCAAGTACTTGGGTCCCTGCAACCCATGTAGGAGTTTCTGGCTCCTGGCTCCTGTGGGCATTTGGGGAGCCAACCAGAAACTGAAGATATTTCTCTCTCTCTCTCTCTCCCTTGAAAATAAATAAAATAAAATACTAAAAACCCTAGCCATGAATAAAACAAATAGAGTTGCATTGCAAAATCTCAGCAAAAGTATGTTTTGTGCATCTTTTATAAGGAGCCAATAAAAGCCAAAAGTAAGCTGTGTGATTTGTCATTCACGTGTGTGGTGATACACTACGGAATGATACACCTGCCTTGGGCCTGCATAAATGAGAATTGTGATGGCAAACAGACCCAACAATAGTATCAGTGCTTGTATTTTTTATTTCCGTATGTTTCTTGAGTGGTGCCTCTCTGATTAGGAAGGGAGTTTGAGACCTGTGTTAGGGTCAAGAAATGTAACAGGGCATCCTCTGCTTTTCCTAACACTGGAAGTCATTTTATAGTGGCTGGAAGGAAGGGAGTGGGTAGGGTACATTGAGAGAGAGAGGGGGAGATTGATTTCGTTGCCAGGGCAGAGTAACTTAGAGCGCATCCAAGGCGTGCTCGAATCCAGACTGCATTTTCTGGGCTGACCATCTGTGTTTCCCAGGAAAGAGAAGCCCAGCCAGGGCCCAGGAGGTTGAGGAAAGAGTGAGAAGCAGGGAGCTTGGCCAGCCCGGGAGGGGCTGGGGATGCTTTGAGGTCTCGGTAATGCCTCTTGGCAACGTCACCCCACAGAGGACTTGCTCGGCTACCGCCCCTCCTGTCCTTCCATAAACATCCTTTCCAGACTCAATAAATCCTCTCCTTGGCCACCCACTCCTTTGTGATTTGTTTTGTTTTTTTAGGGGAGCTGCTGGGAGGGTGGGGTTGCTGGGTAAGATGATCACAAGTATTTATTGGAAGGCAGTGGCCAATCTCTTAATGACCAGGGCTAGACTAATAACAGATGCCATTTACTGAGTCTTCTTGCCTGCCAGGCAGTTCAAGTCGTATCCTCACAAACCCCTTTTGGTGGGTTTAATCACCTCCAAGGCTCAGAGAGTTTAAGTAAGTTGGCTCAAGTTGGCACAGCTCTGAAATGGTAGAACCAGATTCCAGCCTGCTCCCGTGTCTCCAGGTCACCTGGTCCAAACCCCTCCCCCATGTGGAAAACTCAGCTCAGACTCGAGATTTAGTAGTTCTGCTACATATCACTGGCTGCTCTGGGAGCAGTCCTGGAATGTCACTGTGGTGCCTGGTTACAACAGATTGGAAATTATGAGACGCTATTTGCTCCAGAGGCTGGCATGGTAATAACACCATTGTAAGTCAAGCTTTTTTTTCCCTCAATTTTACTTAGAGAGAGAAAGAGAAAGAGAGAGAGAAAAATATCTTTCAACAGGGCAAGCCTAAGCCAGGAGTTGGGAACTCAATCGGGGTCTCCCACATGGGTGGCAGGGATCTGAGTACTTGACCATCACCTGCTGCCTCCCAGGGTGTGCATTAGCAGGAAGCTGGGTTGCAACTGGAGCTGGGCCTGGGACCCAGGCTCTCCTAGATGCAGGTGTCTCCAGCAGCATCTTAACCACTGTGCCAATGATTCGCCCTTAGGCCAAGCTTTTGGTTCCACCCTTCTGCACATGGTGAGAGCACATGGCGCCATGAACCCTCAGAAGTTTGCACCCAGCCATAGACCCTCTGGTGAATGCTCTTTCTAAGATAACCCTGGACCAATTTTTCTTGCTTGCTTTTTTAAAAAAAATATTTATTTTATTTATTTGAAAGGCAGAGTTACAGAGAGAGAGAGAGAGAGAGAGAGAGAGAGAGAGAGGTCTTCCATCCTCACTTCCCAAATGGCTGCAATGGCTGGGACTGGGCCAGGCCAAAGCGAGGAGCCAAGAGCTGCTTCTGGGTCTCCCTTGTGGGTGCAGGGACCCAAGCACTTGGGCTATCTTCCGCTGCTTTCCTAGGTATATTAGTAGGGAGCTGGGTGGCAAATTGAGTAGCCAGGACTTGAACCAGGGCCCACAGGGGATGCTGGCACTGCAGGTGGAAGCTTCACCCTATGCCACAGCTCTGGCCCCATTTGTTTGCAATTTCTGGAGCTGGGAGTTTTTACCCTCCAAGGTAGCTGAAACGGAATCATTAGACTGAATCATTACATTGAAATTAAAAATATTGTGGATTTTGTGTTAACTGCCTCTGGCCATAGCTGAAATAAAAATGACACCGCTTCAGACAATACTGTGCACTAATTAAAGCAGTGGAGAATGAAACAATAGATATGCAATAGCATCAAAAATTGGAGATGTGGGCTTCAGAACACTCCCCCTGTGGGGTAATGGGAATTTAAATTTCCATTATTTTGAGTGAATGTAGCCCTAAGGCATCATGCAGGCATGGTTTTCTTAATGTGATTTCAGGGCAATCCCTTGCTTGTTGTATAGTAATTTTTATAAAGCTGTATGGCACATTGTTGACAAAGAAAAGTACCAAAGAGATGTGTACCTAGAAAGAAGCTCTGAGCATGCAAACCTAACTGTGAATCGTGGGTTACCTGTGGCCAAGAAATTTACAGAAGAGATTTTCTGGGTTCTTAGAGTTTAAATTCATCACACTCAGCACGTGGTTTTGAGCAGATTGGAATGATCAAGAGAATGCTACAGAATGAATGATTCATGCATCAGAATGAATGACTCATGCTTCATGGCGCAAGATTGTCAGAAGGAATAATGGAGAGGTGACCTTCCAGAAGCTGCCCCGATGGGCCAGGGATTGAGGGAGGAAGGGCCTGAACTTGAAGGTGAAAAGGAAGGGAGAGGAAGTGAAGCATCATTAAAATCAGTAGCCTGGGGGGAATGCCTGAGTTGGTTTAAGGCGTGCATGGGGATGGAGGCTGGGTGCTGGTGCCGAGCTATAGAGGCACCCAGAATTCTAATTCCCGGTGCATGGGTGAGTGAGTGATGGATGGGCTAATGAGGGAGCCCCTTCATTTAATGCTGCTTGCTTTGAGGTGTAGGCTGAATTCCTTTAAAAGTCTGATTGAATCCTGAGCATAGGTCCATATTTCTTATATTCCTCCCCTGACCAGCGGTTCTTACTGCCAGTCAGGGAGACTCAAGGTCTTTCTAAGGTCTGGATGCCTTTCAGGATCATTTAGATCACTGTATGTTCTGTCTATGAGAAACTCACCCGCAAATGGCTTCAACAATAAAGGAGATGGATTTATGGCCCATATACCTGGAAGGCCTTCTGGGCTGGCTTGATTCTGGGGCTTATGGATATCATCTAATGGTGGTTTCTTTTAAGCTTTCTGTTCCTACTCTATATATCAGCCTGATTTCCTCATGGTGGCAAAATGGCTGTAGGAGTTCCAGACTTCACCTCCCCATTATTTGTAAGGTGAAAGAGAAACCTTCCCTGCCCCTAGAAGTTCCTTGAAAAATCTCCCCTCAAGTCGCAGATTTGAATTGAGTCTCCTGTTCATTTTTGACTAAGTTCTTTTGATTAGAGAACGTGGAATGGCAAGTTGGCTTAGGTTACCTGAACCAATCACATTCTAGGGTGGTGGCCCTGTGCTGGACCCACACTCCCCCCCGCCACATGGCAGCTGCATGGTGAGGATAGGGAGGAAGGGGTTTGAGGCTCCAGCAGGACAATGAAGCAGGAATAGCTGGTGTTGAAGGAGGAAAAAGTAGGAGGGAAGGATTTCCCAAAATGAGAATCAGGGCAGTGAGTGTGAGCTCTCTCGGAGGGGAGGTGCCTGGTCTGTTTTAGAACAGTACCTGTGAGGCCGAGGATGGAAGGGGAATGATGACGGGGGTGCCTGAGAAAACTGGGCACGAATCCTGGGGTGCAGACAAGGGGCTTGGCTTGACCGTGAGGGAGTGGGGGAGTGGTTCCTGAACTGGGGAGAGTCTCCCTTCCCGAGGCGGTGTGGCGTGACCAAGCAGTGGCACCAGCCAGCGTGGGGAGGGCCACAGCGTGCCTGTGGGGTGTGGAACAAGTTCCCTCCTGCAGTGCAGCGGGACTGCATCTCACAGAGAGGATCCCGATCCCGATCACCGCCAGCTGTGGTACGGATTTCTACTTTGCATTGTTCTGAAGTAGCGAGGAGCAAGTGCAGCAGGGGAGATGGAAGACCAAGGGATGCTAGTCTTGTCTCTGCTTCACAGTGGCGCTGTGGTGACTCCTTTTCAGGCTACATGAGCCCCAAGAAGGCGAGTCTCAAGAGTATGCCCACTGGTGTTCGAGCAGCTTCCCTTGTATTTGAGCAATAGAGACCTGCCAGCCTTACTTGTACAAGAGCGTGGAGTAGATCATATGAAGTTCATGGAAACAAAAAATGAGTTTATTTTAATGCAAAAAAATTGAAATCCATAGTTTCTCATAGTATGCATTTTCCATGAACTTTTGGGAGAGCCTCATTCATACAGAACTGTAAAATTGCATACACACATGGCACAGGTTATCTCTTTCCAGTCTCATAACAGTCTAAGGAAAGCCCAGTTTGGAGGGATGAAGTCCATGGCTCAAGTCCTGAGAGTAGGATGGAGTTGGTCTTTGTATCCTGCACTGATTCCTCCCAGCCTTCTACCTTCCTGATGGAGCTTCAGCGTGGCTCCCCATGCAGCCATGTGCTGCAGGGAATTGGAGGTCCCACCTCCCCATGTGGCCATGTGCTGCAGGAAATCGGAGGTCTAGGAGCTCACCCTCATCTCCAGGGGAGAGGAGACTGTTTGCTCCTTCCCCTGATGCTGACCACTGGGAGCCTGCTGATGGGATCCTGAATGAAGCTTTCTCACTTCTCAGGGGACATGCCAGGAGTAGTTTTGTTCATCTTCCGTTGGATGTTGTCACATCTGCCTGGGGCATTTGGAGCTGTTGCCCAGTTTACTCCCAGATCTGAAGATGAGGCTCATATCCAAGACAACCCTTGCAGAGATAGGGAGAATCTGCTTTATTTATTTATTTTTTGATGGTGAGGTTGAGCCACTAAATAATCCATTCTAGAGACCTCCAGCAGCCAAAACTGCTAGTTCCTTTCCAGTGTGCATTCTCTTTCTTCTTCAGTAACACAAAATCTATATGATGAATGTAGCAAGGTACCCAGATACAAAATCACATTTCCAAACTCCCTCATCACAGGGACGGCCAATTGAATGTTAACTGGCTCTTTGCCTTGCCCTTCTAGCTTCCTACTTCCTGGGATGTGGGCAGGAAGTCTAGAGCTGCAGCAGTCGTTATGGGACCATGCAGCTAACTCATGGGAGGAAGAAGAGTGCTAGGGATGGCAGGGCAGAAACTGCAGGGCCTTGATGACGTGGAGCTGCCCTACCAGTGATGTGAGAGAAACAGAAGAAACTCTTACTGTGTGTTTTCTCTTGTATGCAACCAAATCTAATCCCAGCTGAGAAACTTATATTGCTTCTGAATTTCCTGGTGGGTGAGAATTAATTTCCCTAATGTGTAAACTGTTTGGAGTTGGGGTTTCTTTTATGTGCAGTCAATAGCATCCTAATTGCTTCCTTTTCAAAGCCCTTACTGTTAATGTCCGTAGCGTGTAATCAGGTACAATACAGGCTATAATCTTCAATTCTCCATTATTTTTTTTTGATCGATTCTCCATTATTCTTGGTGGGAAAAGTCCTAACATTGGGATCCCCACCACTTCCCATGTATCTTTCCTGCCTCTAAGCTCTATCTTTGGGCAATAAGGAGTTTCCAAACAAAGCCGAATGTGTTCTGGTTAGCTGCTTCAGGACTGGTGTGATGTTGCAGAGGATTCCAGATGGTTCCGTTGGCACCTACCCTAGACTCTCATGGTAGTCCCCTCTCTGCTGAGCAGCCTGGGCTTTGAAGAGTGTCCTACATGCTCCTCAGCATCCCCCTGCCTCCACTGGCTGCTCCTAAGTCCCACTGCCCTCCCCACATGCATTGCCTCCCACATAAATCCTCAGGGAGAGGAGCTTTTAATAACTGACAAGACAACTATTGACTCGGGTTTTGTTTGCTTGCCATTAAGTTAGCATATAATAAATACAGGATTCTTGGCTTAATAGGCCAGCGATTGTGTAATAGTGAAATGACAAATTAATTATTCAGAGCTGTGCTGAGCTAGACCAGAGAGGTAGCCGAGACAGCCTTTCTTGCTCCTAATTTGCAGTAAACATTTCATCCTGGCCAGCCAGGGTTTTGTTGAAATATAATAACAACCTTGTTAAAGCCCAATCTATTAAATCTAAATGGAAGGAGTTAGTCCTGGGAGGGGGGAGTTTGCTCAGTCTCTGTCGAGAGCAGCCCAAACTAGCAGCTTCATTACTTCCAACCATGAGGATGCCAAAGCCAGGTCATAAGACATGGCTGGGCTAATAATTCTCCATTATCCAAGGATAGAGCTACCTACCACCCTTGGCTCAAGCAACTTCACCTTGATCATGAGCTTGTAGTGTAATGATAATGACACCCACTCTTCACTAGAACATACCATGTGACAAGTGTTTCAAATCCATAGTCTCCAATTCTCCTAGCAATCCTAGTTTATAGATGAAGAAAGTTCACAGGAACACAAACAAATATTAATTGGTAGAGCCAGGATTCAAACTGCAGGTCATATGGGTAGTAAAGCTGCTCTCTCTCTCTCTCCATCTCTCTCTCTCTCTCTAGCTATGGAAACCCTGAGACCTCGAACATTATTTCTGTGTGCTACACAGGCAGGTTCTACCCCTTGGTTCTTGGCCCAGAACCTGATTACCACAGCAGTCAGTTGTACCACTGCCCCACCCCAGTTAAGCCCCAGTCTTGTCTCACCTCCGCTGGGGTGTGCCCACTGCCCTTTCCTCCCTCTTGTAGCTCCCCACTGCAGCTGAGCAGAAGCCATTCCGAGCCTGCCTTTGCACATTCACTCCCCTTCCCTCTCCCTGTGCAGGACTGGAGGGGTTGCTACCAGATTCCAAGGAGAAGGCAAAGAAATCCCCAAGAAGAAAAATATCCGAGCCAGGTACCTGGATTCTCGGAGTGTTCCTTCTGCCCTGCTCTCTGAGCCTTTCTGAGACCCGTCAAAGCAGGCCTTTGGCTAACAGCTGAAACCCATTGGCCAGGCATGAACACTGAACTTCCCAGGGCTTTTACTGTAGCTCCAACTCGGGCTGCTGAGATGCCGAGTCGGAGCCATGGCTCGATGCTGCCCAACAGTCAGGACACGGGATTCAAACCAACAACGTGATCCGAGGTGATTCCGTTTGGCTTCCTTAGTGGGGGCAGGTCATTCACTCACTCACCTAACTGATCTTTGTTGCTTGCCTCCATGTACCAGGCAGTGTTGTTAAGCGTGAGTTCTTTGACTTCACATTAGATGTTTTGGGATTCCAGGGGTCAGGGCAGCAGAAGAAGCATTGGACCGAGAGTTAGAGGACCTGGGTTTGAGTTAGGGTGACCAACTCTCCTGGTTTGCCTGGAACTTCCCCAGTGGAAGCACTGGAAGTCCTGTAGCCTGGAAACCCCTCAGCATCTATGAGACAGATAGTTGCCCTAGAATAAGCATGGTCAGTCAGCTAACATAAACCTCTTTTAAAAAAAAAATATGATTTCCAATAAGCGAGCTCACTTCTCAAATGCCTACAACAGCCAGAATGGGGCCAGGTTGAAGCCTAGGGCTGGGAACTCAATCTGGGTCTCCCACAAGGGTGGCAGGGACCCAACCACGTGGCCATCATCTGCTATCTCCCAGGGTGTGCACTAACAGGAATCTGGGATCAGAAACAGAACCAGGACTGGAACCTAGGCTCTCCAGTATGAGATGTGAGTGTGCCAAGCGGTGTTTCAACTACTAGGCCAAGTGCTCACTCCAATATGTACTTCTGGGTACCAATATGTACCAGGCAGTGTCCCAGGGCTGGGACAATAGCAGTAAACAAAGAAGAGTGCCTGTGCTCAAGGAGCACCCTTAGAGGCAGACAATATTTGCAAACACAAATAACATAATTTAAGATGCACCTAAGCCATCAAGAAGATAAAACAGGAGCTGTGATGTCAGCAACTTCCTAGTAGGAGGGGCTCTTTCAGCTCGGAGGGAGGACCTCAGTGGGGAATGACAATGGCAGAGAGCTTAATGAGGAAAAGGGCCTGCTACAGAAATCTTGGGTGGGGTAGGGGGGTTTAAGCAGGAAGATTAGCTAGGGCAAAGACCTTGCGATGGGAACCAAACTGCCAGATTTGAGGGCCAGAAGGAAAGTCAGTGTGGATGGGTACAGGGCAGGAGGGAGAGAGATGGGGAGGGAAGGAGGAGAGGGTTAGAGAAGCAGGCAGGAAGCAGATGATCGAGGGCCTTGGGCTCTGCACTAGGTACGTACCCTGGGAAAAATCACAACCAGAGGAAGAAGCAAGGGTTCACAGAAGCCAGCTGGGGCTGGACACCTGCTTCATAGAGCTGAGGTGGGGACTCGGGGCTTCCCCCAAACCTGCTTCCTGTATTGGGTTTTCTGTCTTGGTAAGGGAGTCACCATTTGCCACAGAGTCAGCCTGGGTTAGAATCTCAGTGCCATCTTGGTTCCTTTCCCATCCACCTCTGTCCCCATCCAGTTCAGGTATAGCTCAGTTTTTGTCCCTGTAAATAGATAAGCTGACACAGGCTTGTGAAAGATTGACTTATTTGAAAGGCAGAGCTACAGAGAAAGAGGGGGAGAGACAGAGAGAAAGATCTTCCATCTGCTGCTTTATTCCCAAATGGCTGCAACAACTGGGGCAGAAACAGGTTGAAGCCAGAAATCAAAAACTCCTTCCAGGTCTTCCATGTGGTTGGCAGGGATCCAGGAACCTGGGCCATTATTTGCTGCTTTGCCAGGTGCATCAGCAGAGAGCTGGATCCGAAGAGGAGCAGTCGGGACTTGAACCAGCACTCTGATAGGGGATGCCAGTATCACAAGTGGCGGCTTAACCCGCTGTACCACATTTGCTGGCTCCAGTTCTCCCTCCCATTAAGCCTCCTGTTGGCTTCCTTCTATTCATTTTTCCTGGTCCTGCTCAAATACAATCTCTCATCATCCCTCAGCTGTGGCAGTTTCCTGACTGATCTTCTTGCCCTTATTGTCTTCCCATATGCATACATGTTGCCCAAACTCTTTTTGAATGAGCCATTGTCAACTCGTCCTGGCTGACACGATAAACAAGTCACTTGTGGCCAGGCCTGCTGCTGATGCCTTGTGTGTGTTTGCCTTTAACTGTGCTCCCCAAACACACACACACACTCAGACGAGCAGGGGCGGCATGTTTGGACAATGTATTCCCTTCCTGTGTCTTCCTAGAGTATCACATGGAGCATCCCACACTTGCTCCCTTCATATATGGGGCTGGGAATGAATGAATGCCTACTGTAGTTAGAGGGGGGACCCTTTATACGTTGTACCATTCAATGGATCTGATGAGGCCATATACCTATGTAGTACAATTTGTTCCTTTTTTAGTGAGCCTTGTGGCATTCAAATAAAGGCAGAAAATGGCTAAGCAGGTCTGTTTTAACCCGTCCACCTGCTCTGGCTTGTGGCACAGGGGTCTGCTGAATCGCTCCTCCTACCACTCAGTGCAGATGGAAACTGGGGACGTGGTGTGTCATCCCCATCATCACCATCAGAAACGGTGCAGCATCTGTGAGACCGGCATCGATTGCCTCTTGTTGAGTGAGGCCCGCATTGTTGGCAGGGCCCAGCCTGAGGGCCCTGAGCCCTGTTTCAACGTTGTTAGTGGCCACATGATTGAGAGGGAAGCTGGCGGTCTGTCAACTCGGCCTGCACAGCACTCTTATCAGAGTGAAGGGAGAGATAAAACACAGTTTGTTTTCAACAAGGTTCCACTTCTGTCCTCCATGAACAACTTCAAAACATACCATAAAAATACGGCTTCTTATTGCCCTACTTTCAGGGCACCTGGAGACTGTTAGGAGAGGTACAAGAACTGGGTGTTAACCCTCATTGAGTGGTGTGAAACTACTCTTTCTTCTCATTTAATATTTATTTTTCATCTAACTTGGAAGGCACAGTGACAGAGAGAGAGAGAGAGAGATCTTCCACCCACTAGTTCACTCCCCAAATGCCTGCAACAACCAGGACTCAAGACAGAGTTCCTAACTCTAGCTGTGTCTCCCATGTGGGTCACAGGGCCCCAAGCACTTGAACCATCATCTTCTGCCTTCCATGGTATGTATCAGCAGGACATTGGATTAGAAACAGAGCAGCTGGGACTCAGACTGGCACTCCAGTATGGCATGGGAGTATCCCAAGTGGAGGCTTAACCTGGTGCATCACAATGCCTACCCTGAAAACTACCCTTGCTGCGATCACTCATTGTGGTAGGCAGAATTGCCACCCCCGCCCCAGCCAAAGATGCCTATATTCTAATCTCTGGACCTTGTGAATATGGCAAAGGGAAGTTCCAGTTGTAGATGGAACTGAAGTTTCTCATAGGCTGACTTTATAGCAGGGAGAGGATTCTGGGTGATCCAGCTGGGTCCAATGTGAGCAAAAGAGTGGTTAAATGAGGACAAGGGAGGCTGAAAAGTCAGTCACTGAGACAGACTCCATTGACCAGTGCTGGCATTGAAGATGGCAAGAGATTGGAGCCAACGAGTGTGTGGAGTCTCTAGCAGATGGAAAGCTCCAGAAAAGGATTCGCCCCCAGAGCCTCCACAAGGAGTGCAGCCATGTGACACCTTGAGGTCAGGCCAGGGGGACCATTTCTGAGTCCCGGCTTCCAGACATAGAAGACAGTCATTTTTCTTTTTTGTTTCTCAGCATCAAGTTTGTGGGCATTTGGTACAGCAGCAACAGGACACAGATGCTCCTTTGGCAATGCTCAAGGTTTACGGTGCCTTCATTGCATTCATGAGAAACTTTAGCAAACAAGGGGACTTCAAAAAAGTTTGTGGAAAATGAAATAAAAGGTAGGTTTATTTTGGTGCAAAACAAATAGGAAATCCCTGAATAACTTTTTCATAATACACAATCTCCATGAATTTTTTGAAGATCCTTTCATACAGGATAGTAGAATTAGCTCTTTGAGATGAGGATATTATCTCATTTGTAGACTTTTTGTCTGCCCTGATACCAGAGAGGCTTCTCTGATTGGTGAGGCTGGATGGCAATTACTGAGCATACTCTTCATATATTAGTCTATTTGCTCAAGATTTCGTGGACTGGGAAAGGCATTGTGGCATAGCAGGCAAGCTTGTCCCTTGAAGTGAAAGGTTTGCAGACGTCCAGCATGGTGATGACCATGAAAAAAGCGTTAATCAGAGAGGAAGCATAGGAAATTCATTCAGGCTGCAGGGTCAATCTCCATCCAGGTGGTCAATGTTGGAACACTTACTAGGACCTGTCTGATCCCTTTGTATATTTCTCAATTGCCTTGGAGAAATAAAGAGAAATATAGAGAAAGATATATAGAGAAATATAGAGAAAGGTTTTCCATCCATTGGTTCACTCCCCAAGTGGTCGCAACAGTTGGGGCTGGGCCAGGCTGAAGCCAGGAGCCAGGAGCTTCTTTCAGATCTCTCACACAGGTGCAGGGACCCAAGCACTTGGGCTGTCTTCTACTGCTTTCCCAGGCCATCAGCAGAGAGATGGATCGGAAGAGAAACAGCCGGGATACAATATAGGGGCTGCCAGCACTGATGGTGGAAGCTTAGCCCACCATGCAACAGCACCGGCCCCAAGGCACAAACTCTTATCAGCTTAATAAGAAACCTACATGCACAATAGAAATGGCTTCAGCCAGCTTTGCGGACTAGCTGTAAAATGTCTGACAATTCGACGTTTTGAAAGTGCTGACAAAATTCTGGAAAGCACTTGTTGGTTTTGCATTTACATTCTGCCTATGCCATTTTCACATGGTAGCATGGGCAGTTGTGGTGGGACAGCATTGGGATATAATATAAAGAGACACGTAAGCATTCAACATTTTACTTGTCTCTAGTTCATTCTTTGCAACGACAATGCTGAGGCGTCCGTGTTGAATGCACATATACATAGACCCATTTTCACTCCTGTTGTTGATGCAGCTGGCAATGGGGTATAAGAAATGAAGGGCTGTGGTGGGCATTAGAGCTCAGTGGGCTAAGCTGCTGCTTGGGACGCCCAGATCCCATGTGGGAGTGCTGGTTCGAGTCCCAGATACCTTCCTGCTAATGAGCCTGGGAAGCAGCAGCAGATGAGGGAGACATGGATGGAGTTCCTGGTTTCTTGTCTTGGTCTGGTCCAGCCTGGGCTGTTGTGACCGTCTGGGGAATGAACTAGAGGATATAAGATTGTGTGTGTGTGTGTGCATGCGTGCATAAGCATGGTGTTTCTCCCTTTCCCTGCCACTCTGCCTTTTAAATAAATAAATGAATCTTTTAAAAAATAAAGACATTGGGGCCAGCGCCATGGCTCACTTGGTTAATCCTCTGCCTGCGGCGCCAGCATCCCATACAGGCGCCGGGTTCTAGTCCCGATTGCTCCTCTTCCAGTCCAGCTCTCTTCTGTGGCCCTGGAGGGCAGTGGAGGATGGCCCAGGTGTTTGGGCCCCTGCACCTGCATGGGAGACCAGGAGGAAGCACCTGGCTCCTGGCTTCGGATCGGCGCAGCGCCAGCCGTGGTGGCCATTTGGGGAGTGAACCAACGGAAGGAAGACCTTTCTCTCTGTCTCTCTCTCTCATTGTCTATAACTCTACCTGTCAAATAATAAAAAAAAAAAATAAAAAAATAAAGAAATGAAGTATCCTTTTTTCATGGGCAAGTCTTGTTCAGTTAGCACTTATTCTAGAAGTCCATCTCTTCACAGAAAATTGACAGAAAACTCAGAGAGTGCCATGGATGCTCTCATTTTTCAGTAGCAGCGGCATAGAAAGAAGACATTGCTGTGTGGCGTGGGCAGTGTTGAGCTGAGAGCAGTCGCAGGGAGCAGTATGCAGTGGTGACAGAAGCACAGGCTTTGGTTAAACAGAGGCCTGGGCTTTTCAATCCTGGATTTTCAGATTAGGTACTTTGAATATGTGGGAAAGTTGCTCACCTTTCTCCATGTCCATTCCTTCTGTAGAACAGGGCTCATAATACTTGTCTCCCGCCACTGTTGTAAGGATTAAACACAGTACATTCCAAATGTCTATTGCTGTAGCAAGCCCGTGGTAAGTGTCCGTTACTCATGGCCATATGGAAACCAAATTTGAAGAATCCGTTGGGGGAGTTGTGACTCAAACCCTTGCATAAGTCTGTCTTGGAGCTGTTAAGGCAGAAATAGCTAGGGAGGTAGGGATATGACTGAAGAAAACTCCGTGTTTTAAGGGATGCATTATAAGCAAAGATATATAGTAAGAAACAGTGTTCGAACTAATGTAGCATTTTCAGATAATGCTCAAAGATACAATAGATCTGGTCTAAAAAGCCATGGACAGGATGGTAGGAGTAAAGGGATAAACAGTTGGTGTGGAATACAATGGTAATAGAGTAAGCAGTGATGAACTGTACATGGTAGATGGCTTTCCTAACTGCCTTCGGGCTGAGCTGTACCCCTTGCAGAGGCACAGTTTTCACTCCCATTTGCCTCTGGTCTGTCTTCTCACTGATTTGACTAGGCTGGGTTCCTCTTCTGAAACCTGCAGCTCCTAGAATGTTCTAACGTAACAGATAAGTCAGGTGACAAAAACAGCAGCCATGCCACACCTCCCAGTTGAACCCTCAGCCAGTCTCTCAACAACTGAAAAAGAGTACTTTCACCCATAAACTGGGATTCCTGGTGTCTCTCTTGCCTCTTCTTTCTGGATCTTAATGCAGCATCAGAGGGAGGGAGGGATTCAAACTATCTTTAAAAAAATCATTTCTCATATTTCTGGTTGCCTCGTTATCATAGTGATGGCTCCTTAGGGACAGCAAGCCACATGCCAAAAATAACTGGTGTCTTTGGGCTATCCCCAACTTTCTGTCTGCCAGCAGGGTGGGGGAGGAGCTCTTCCCTCATGGCATGGAGGCAAGGAAGGCTCCTCCTTGATCCTCTGTCCCAGCTATGGTGGAGCCAAGTGCTGTACATACTCAGCAAAGCCAGAAAGGAAACGCCTTTATTTATTTTTAAAAGATTTATTTATTTATTTGACAGGTCAAATGACAATAAGAGAGAGAAAGAGACAAAGAGAAAGGGAGGGAGGGGGAGAGGGGGAGAGAGAGAGAGAGAGAGAGAGAGAGAGAGAGAGATGTTCCACCATTGGTTCATTCTTCAAATGGCTGCAACAGTGAAGGCCAACAAAACAAGGGAGTGACTCACCCTTCACTAGGGTATTACAATATATTCTGTGGATTTTGAGACAATAAAGACCTTAGGAATCTGGGGCTGGCACCGTGGTGTACTGGGTTAATCCTCTGCCTGCGGTGCCAGCATCCCATATGGTCACCGGTTCTAGTCCCAGTTGCTCCTCTACCAGTCCAGCTCTCTGCTGTGGCCTGAGAAAGCAGTGGAGGATGGCCTAACTGCTTGGGCCCATGTACCCATGTGGAAGACCCGGAGGAATCTCCTGGCTCTTGGCTTCAGATCGGCGCAGCTCCGGCCATTGCAGCCATTTGAGGAGTGAACCAGTGGAGGGAGGACCTTTCTCTCTGTCTCTCTCACTGTCTGTAACTCTACCTCTCAAATAAATAAATAAAATCTTAAAAAAAGAGCTTAGGAATCTTCTACTATAATCTAGGAGTATGTTCAGAGAAGCGAAGTGACTTGCACAAGGATTAGTGCCGTTTATTAGTCAAATTGGAACCAACGTTCATTCCATTTTGCCAGACTACCTCCCTATTGCCAGTTAATATGAATGCTTAAATCATTACAAGTAAATTCAAGGATGGGATAAAAATAACAATGATAGCCAGAGGCTTGCTGCTATAGGGCCTAACTGACTAGTTTGTTCCAAAGGAGTAGAACCAACACGATGTGTGGGTGTTAGTATACTCTACATTATATTATATATCTCTATCTCTCTGTCTGTGTATCCATCCATCCATCCATCCATCCATCCATGTATCTATCTTCTAAGGAGTTGACTCCAACAATTATGGAGACTTGCCAAGTCCAAAATGTGCTGGGAAGGTGAGCAGGCTGGCTTGCCAGGGAAGAGTGCGGTTTGAACCCACAGCAGTCTGCTGGCAGAATTCCTTCTTGCCTACGGAGGAGAGGGCAGTCCTTGTTCTATGAAAAGCCTTCAACGGATGTGCCCACATCATGGAGGAGA